>NC_133621.1:229150467-229750467 GCF_048593235.1 Sminthopsis crassicaudata
TCTTTCCAGCTCTACTGAACAGTGGCCAGCAGGGAAACAGACACAAGAACTCTGAAGGTGACTGTGGAAGAGAAACCCATAGTAACCTTGTCCAGCCCAAGACAGGACAGAATGCTTGGTGAGAGTCCCCCTAAAACAGAATCCTCGGGCCTTAGCAGTAAAAGCATCAGCATTTCTCTGGCCCCATGCTCACTGACTGACACAGTGAAGGAGCCACTACACCCCCCAGACCTTTCTCTACCAGAGAATCTGAAGGAAAATGGAGAGTTCTCTTTTTCCATCAAAGTCAACTGTAGTTTTCTCCTCTGCCTTAAACTGGGAGGTGTAGAGCCCAGCTTCTTAAACTATGGTTTATAAGCCCATCACTCAATGTGGGGGGAAATGATGATTTTAATCAGTGAATGTTTTATATATCTATGATTACATAATTTCTTGAGCAAAAAAGGATCTCAAGTGGAAAAAGTTGAAGCCTTAGTCTAGAACATGAATGGTTTGGTATTGTGTTCCTAATCAATTCCTACTTGCAGTGTCATTTTGGATACATCACCACCTCTCAGGACCTATTTTCTTTCCTGAAAAAAATGGAAGGACTGAACTAGATGACCTAAGGGCCAAGATTCCTCTCCAAGCCCACTCTGGTAGGGCTCACTCTCTTGGAACTATTCTCACCAGAGAGCCAGGGACTCAGAATAGCCTTCCCTTCTCTTCCCAGGGCACTGCTTTATGTCTGGCCAGCTAGGTGGTGAAGTCAGGAGGATCTGAGTAAATCTGTTCTCAGACACTTAACACATCCTGGCTGTGTGACCCTGCAAGTCACTTAACCCCAATGGCTTCAGCAAAAATAGAAAAACAGAATAAGACAGCCTTTCCTTCTCTTCTCTCCCTTCCCAGTGCACTGCTTTGTGTCTTGTAGAAAAAGATAACCTTTCCTTCTCTTCCCTACCTGTTCATTGCTTTGTATTTTGCAGTACCAATAGCCCTAGATAAATTTTTCTCACTTGGGGAGTCGAGTTCAGCCCCTGGCCCACATCACAGAGTTCACATGAGGACAAAAAACTTGTATAAAGCACTTTGTAACTCATACTCAGAAATTAACTACATCGTTATTGCCAACTACCTAATTTTTTTGAGGGGGAAAGGGCAGGCATGCAAAGTCTCAATTTCAGCTACAAGTCTATTTTTTTATTCAATATATTAAATATATTAATCAGAAAAGTCACATACTATAAATCCAGAAAAATACGCAAATATAAACGTCAGAATCTGTCCTGTCTTTTTTTTTTTCTAGTGACAGACAATTTATGTACATGGAGGGGGGAAGGCAGGGAGAGTAGAGGGGATACAGGAGGGCTTACTCAGAGTCTGGATTCAAACTTATGTTCCCTCCACCTCATCCCTCTGCCCATGCTCCCCAATCCAATCAATGCCTCCCATCCCTCCTTGTCCAAGCCTCTCTCTCCCTTATGTACAACAGCAGCTTTCTGCCTATTTACAACGTGCTCATTAAAAAGATTTATTATACAAAAAAATTAAAGCAAGAGGCTATGGCCAGTTTTTTTTCTTTTTCTTTTTTGGGAAGAGGGGGAGGGAGGGAGGAAAGCTGGAGGGAAAAGCCTTCCCCCAACTCACTGTCTCCCGTTAAGGCTTAGAGCCACTTCTCCCCCCTCCCCTGGAGTGACCTATAGTACACCCCAGCCCAAGGCAAAGAGGGGGGTAAAAGGGGTTGGAAGGGAATATTTTGAGGAGTGTGTTGGAGCTATAGCCTGAAGGCACGTGGGGTGCGTGGGGGGAGAGGGGAAGGGGAAGTGTAAGTTTCAGAAGGGCAGAGTATCCATGAAGATCTTGTCCACAATGGCAGGGGGCGGCACCAGGTCCTCCAGTTTGAGGTAGAAGATTCGCTGCAGACCTTGGGTACACAGGGTCCGGAGTTCAGGCAGCTTTCCCAGGAGGCGAGACAGGCAGCTGGGGGCCTGGGGCTCCCCAGATGTGGATGACGACACGTGTTCCTTCAGACAGCCTGCGATTTGGTTCTGCAGCTCTTCCACCTTCCGAGGCTCCTGCAGCCCGTGGCGGTCTGTAGGGCAGAGAGAAGGGCAGCTGAGCTACCTAGCCAGGCCATGATGGATATTCTACTTTATCCAGGTTGGGATCTAGGACTCTTAGGTCCCAGGAGGTGTTCCTGTGCCTCCTTTGAACAGGGCTTCTTAAACCTTTTCCAGTTGCAACCCCTTTTTGGTTGAGAAATTTATGTGACTTCAGGTATATAAAATAGAAATACACATCAAACAGCTACTGATAAACCATGATTTCATAACCCTCATATTGTTATGAGACGCCATATAGAGCCACAAGCCACACTTTAAGAAGCTGAGCTTTAGAATTTGTACTGTTGACCAATATGGAGTGCCTTTCAAAGGAAAAGAAAATTTGGGATTCAAAAACTTTTTAAAGAATGTTAAAATTTTTTTTACATATAACTGAGAAATATTTAATGAAATATCAGCTGTGTGATCCTGCACAATTCAATTAACTTCGTATGCCTCAGTTTCCTCGTTTGTAAAATGAGCTAGAAAAGGAAATGGGAAACCATTTCAGTATCTTTGCCAAGAAAACCCCAAGACGAGTTAAGAAGAGTTAGACACGACTGAAAATGACTAAACAACAACATATTAAAAAGACTGCCTTGTTGAGTCTCCTAGTATGGACCCTCTCCACAGTTGCTTTTATATACACAGCTTCGGCAAACTGGCTTCCCTCTTGGGACTCCCTCCAATCTATAGCCAACATCTCATCACAACCTTCCTCCCCTCACACTTAATCTGCTCTCAGCTTCCGTGTTCTACTCAATGGTCTCAACACACACCCAGCTCCATTGTAACCTGCCAACACCTCCCAGAGCAGCCAGAACAAGATTAAAATTAAAATATAATTGGAAACCAACAAAAATTTCAAAAATATAATAGAACATAGCTGCTCTTAACCTGTAGTTTTCTAGGCAGCTATACGAGGGGCAGCCAGAGGGTACAGTGGATAGAGCACCAGACCCAAGTACAAATCCAGCCTCAAACACCTAACACTTACTAGCTGTGTCATCCTAGGCAAGTCACAAAACAGACAAAAGCCTAAAACTAAGTGGCTGTGTGGTTGTCTGGGGTTCTTGGGTCCATTTTTATTTGAGTTTCACAGCAGTGTTTCACACTGCTGCTGTACTGCTTCCAAGAAGTTCTCCCTGACTACCTGAGGCCCTCAAATTCATGCAGCAGCCATCCCACACTCACTTTGCCTTGTATTTCTGTCAGCTCAAGGTCCTGCCCCCTCCCCAAATCTGATCCCAAGCTCCCTGAGGCAGGGAAGGCCCTGGCCCCTGGTTTAGTGCTTGGTTACAAAGTTAGGGGCCATTACAGTGTCCAGTGCATTAGTGGCACAGAGGGCCTGGCTTCAGGGAAGGTAAAAGCACCTTCAGGCAGCTGGTGCTCTCTGTTCCTCACTTACCAGTGATGATGACAAGGGCAGCAAGGCAGGAGAAGGCCGGGACGTCAATGACCATGCTGTGCAGGGACCGAGAGAAGGCCAAGATGCTGTCGATCCAGTCCCCAAAGCCCCGGATGCACTGCAGCCGATGCAGCACCAGACCCGTGCAAAAGATCAGCTTCCCTTCTCCGGGCTTAGACCTGCATGCGGTGGTTGGGTCAAGGGGAAGGAGAATGTGAAGACTCTGTGGTTTGCAATGGGGGCCCCTTTCCTCCGTACAGATGCACAAAAGGGAATGTGGCAAAAGAACAGGGGCAAACTCCTTCTATATCTGGGGGCTAGGCTAGAAGGGGAAGAAGGGATTAGGACACAGCAGAGAGAGAGAGAACTAGGAAGCAGCCCTAATGGAAAAGGGGAAAGTGGGAGCTAGCCAATGCAAACATAGACAGTGCTTCCTGATAAGAGCTACAGCTTAGGGCTTGGGTTCTGGGGAATCCAGGGGAGTGCTAGAGGCAGGACTACCTATAGGCCAGGCGGAGGATGAAGAGTTCCAAGAAGGCAGACTCCAACAGCAGGTCCTGGTCAGCTGGGGGAAGGTCCAAAAAGCCAGGGATTTTCTCTGCCCACTTTCGAATCACATCCATGGAGCCAGACAGCAGATCATAAAACTGTTGCACATCTCCGGGGTCCTCCTTCCCAAACTGGGGCAGTGCTAACTCCTGGAACTGAGGGGGAGTAAGTGTCTTTAGAGAAAGAGCGAGCTCTGACACTCCCCAGGGGGCCCTCCTCTCCCCGAGGGCATCATGTTTATAGGAGAGGGAGCCAGGAGGCTGCCAGGACCCCGCTCCTCCCCCTACTCCAGCCAGGCAGGAGTGAGACTCACCTTGGAGTAGTCCAATTTGGCAGTGCTGGGCACAGAGTCAATGTGTGCTCGTACAAGGGAGGTGAGGAGGTTCACGGGAGAAGAATCCGGAGTCTGCTTGGGTTTGGAGGGGAGGCGACCCCGGCGTCCTTTCAAACTGTCTGTTCGCACCACTAGAGAGATCGGTCAGAGATGAGCAAATGGAGCTTGAGTGGGGTGGGGGAATAATGGGGAGCTGCAGCCTTCTCACCCAGTCTGGATCCAAGCTGGGGTGACCCCAAGAAGAGTTTAATTAGGTCAACAGAGCTGAGAACAAATTCCCTTGGAAAGACATCAGTGACCTTATGACAAGGATCCTGAACACTTTCAGAGTCGGATGAAACCTATGGTCCTTCTGAGTCATGCTTTTAAATGCATAAAACATAGGATTTCAAAGAAAACCAAATATATTGGAAAACAATTATAAAAAAAAATTTTTTTTGATCTGTGCAAAGAATCCCTGTGTGAGAAGACATGCAAAGGCAGTCTGCCTGGAGAAGCCCCCCTCAGTCTCCCAGGCCCCAGGAATCACTCCCCCAGCTTTCTTTCTCATACCTGGCCCCACCCCACCGCCTGTCCACCTTGACCTTGAGCCTTTTCCTTCAGATCCATGAGCCTCTTTCTCTATGCTGCAGTCAGACATGGCCCAAGCCCAGCCCTCCTCAGCCCGGGGTCCACCACCCACCTTCCTTCACCATGCCCACAGCCAGACACTTCTGGAAACGGCAGAACTGGCACCGGTTCCGACGCCTCTTGTCCACGGGACAGTCCTTGTTGGCCAGGCACACGTACTTGGCGTTTTTCTGCACCGTTCGCTGCGGGAGGGAGGGGGGCAGAGGAGGAACAAGCTGTCAAGCCTCAGAGCTGGAGGAGGGAAGAAACTGGATGGGAGGGGGTGCCTTCCAAGATCCTGCCGCTGCCTGGACAAAAGCAGCTTCTGTTCACAGCTATTTTTCTAACATTTGGGGCGGCTGGGGAAGTGGGGAGGAGGAGGAGAGGAGGGTCTTGGGGGGAATGGGGAGGTTTCAGATTTCACCAAGAAGCCAGCCCAAGGACACGAAGAAGGGGGGAGGAGGGCTCCCCAGATCCTGCACCTGTACTTTTCAATCTGTCTGTTTCTGCCAGTCCTTCCCCCTGAGGAGTACATGAGGACTGGGGAGGGGCAGGAGCGAGGGAAGCAAGAGAGGGAATGGGGCACAAACCCAGCACTGGGACAAGAAAACAGTCTGTTCCAGAGTCCTGTTCCCCACCACCCTCCCAGACCTCTTCCCAGCTCCTTTCATCCCCTGCCAGGAACATGACTGCCTGGGGCTTCTGCTCTCCCCCTCCCCCACGTTGGAGTTTGGGGTGAGGGTGCTGCAGAGTGGAGAATTCAGAACCAGACATCCTGGAGTCTTGTATCCCTTCCCCACTCAGGGACGAGGGAGGAGCCCTGTCTCAGTCCCCTGCACGGAGGACTCTTCTAGGGTCCCAGAATCTAGCCCTACTTCTTCACCCAAAGGAATTCTAGGCTCAGGGATCTGAGAATAAGACAGGAACTTTCAAGAACATCTAGCCAAAGCCCCTCCTTTTACAGACAAAGAAACTGAGAGAAGCAGAGAGGCAGAGGGATTTTCCCATTATGATACTGGTGTAACTCAGAAGCACAGTGGGGTTTAAGCCTGTCTCCAAACCCAGCACCCTTTCAGGGGATATCACACCCTTTTCCATGAAGAAGAAAACAAAAAGTGTGAGGGAGCAGAGCCAGCACTGCCCCTTCAGAGAAGGCCCCGAGTGTCCTAGTCTTGGTCTCCTCCGGCCACCTGCCATCGCCATGGCCAGGGAGGAGAGCCAGGTGTGAGGAGGAGGCCTGAGGGGACAGTGAACCCAGCGGCAAACTGGCAGTTACCTTGAAGAAGCCTTTGCAGCCCTCACAGGTCCGAACACCATAGTGCTGACAGGAGGCGTTGTCCCCACAGACAGCACATCGGCCTTCAGTCCCCCCGGGGACTCCAGCGCGAGCCTTGGCTGGTGACAAGGGCCCATCCAAGTGGGGAGAGCCAGGGGCCAGGGCAGAAAAGATGGCCTGTCCGTAGCCTTCGCCCTCCCCAAGCCGGTGAGCAGGCTGGGGGGGGAGCAGTTTCAGGGGGCTTGGGGACATGGTCGGGCTTGGGGCGGCAGGGGGACTGAAAGAAAAGAAGGCGGGAGGCTGGGGACGACCCTTGGGCAGTTTGCTCTGTCCATGCACGAAGACCGTCATAAGTCTGACTGGGGGAGAAAGGGCCAAAGGAGCTCCCATCCCAGGGGGAGAGCTGCGGGGGCTGGAAACCAGGGGTGGATGGGGACGGGGCAGAGCAGGGACTGCCATAGTAGTCTGATCCACTGGAGGAGAGGGTCTCGTCCAGCTGAGTACTGAAAGAGCCAGGGTAGCAGCCGTAGATTTGAAAGTCCTCAAACTTGAATGAAGAGGAGGCTGGGGAGGTGGCGGACGATGAGGATGTGGAAGAGGAGGACGATGTGGAAGAGGAGGAGGAAGAAGAGGAGGAGGCAGGTTGGGTAGTCCCTGGTAGCTGGTAGAGGAAGGTGTCAAACTCGCCCGTGTAGCTATCCATGAAGGTGCTGAAGCTGGGCAGGGCAGTGGGAGCTGTGGGAGGCACTTCCGGGCCAGCCAGGTCCATGGTGATCTTGGTGAAGCCAGACTGGATCAAGGGGTCAACGGCGAAATGCTCACGAGGTCCTGGACTCTGAGTTGATGTCCCATACTGAGCTGGAATACAGGGCATCTCTGTAGCAGGGAAAGAGAAAGGAGAAGAGATCCTCATTTCCTACATGCCCAACTCCTTCCTGAGGAGAAAGACACTGAAATATTTTCTACCCACAGCTCCTGAATCCCAGAGATCTTATGAGTTGGCTTCCAGAGCTGGAGAGATGAGCTCTGTATAAATAGCCCCATGCAGCCAGGGCAAGAACGAGTGTTTTGGGGGGTTGGGGAGGGGGTAGGTTGGAAACACCCAGCCCATGCCCTAGTCTGGTTGAAAAGTGACAGAGCCCTAAAGGACAGTCCCAAATAAAACCCTCTTCTGCTGAAGGAGAGGGGATGCCTTGATATAACGAGAATAAAGGAGGGAATCATTTTGGGGGTTGAAGGCCTTCATGCAACAATGATTCCTTCCCTTGTTCCTGAAAGACACACACACACACACACACACACACACACACACACACACACACACACACACACACACACACACCTATATAGACAGTGCACAAAACCCTTCACATTCACTCCAGGGCCCAGAGCAACTACTAAACCCCCTCAATGTTGGGTTCCCCCAAGAGCCAGGTCATCCTCAAGTCCCAGGCCCAGGTCCAGCCCCAGGAGAGAGCAAGCTGATCAGGTAACACCCCCAGCTCAAAGACCTTTAAAGGTCGAAGGCATGCTGGAGGAGCTCACTCAGACAGGAAAGCCGAGTAGAGGAAGACAGCAGCCTATGGGATCCCAAGAAGAGACAGTTCTTGGGAGGGATTCCAAGGCTGCCTCCAAAGACATTTTTCCTTGTTATTTTTTTTCAGTGTCATTTCCAAAGCCAGTAGGGTGCTGAGGTACCCTGGGGGGAGGAGGGGAGACAAGGAAGAAGACTCTGGGCCTTGGCCAATGAACTCATCGTGTTTCACTCTAAATCAGTGTCTGACCCGGGAATCCCACAGGAGAGGGGATGGGCAAAATCCCGTTTTACCTTTCCTTGACCAGAAACTCAGAAAGCCCCTGAGGGACAGCAGGAAGAGCTCCAGAAGTTTTAAAACCTACAAATGGTAGATGATCGGGATTGGGGAGTAACAGGGGCCTGACCCAAAGGGGGAGGAACAAAATAGGAGGAAAGCTCAGGTTCAAAATCTCTAACCTTCTCGGTGACCTTGGTCGTCAATGTACTACCCACCACCCTGGGCTCCATTCTCCTCATCTGTAAAATTCGGTGGGCTGCTTAAATGTTCTTCACTGGGGAGATGAGGGAGTGGGGTACAGCTGTGCAGGAAAGAACATGACCCAAGCAATTCAGGGACACAGGGCTCCCTAGCCTCAGGCAGAGAAATATCTTCAGATGCCCTTGTGCCAGGAGGGGCGGGGATGCCAACCCCCCAGCAGCCAGCACTTGCCAAGGGAACAAGGAACCCTCCTGCTCCGCCCTGTCCATTATCTTGGTGGGCACACAGCACAAAGGATAGGATTAATGGGGTGGGAGCAGGAGGAGTTGGGAGTGGCCCTGCCCCTGCCTGGAGTCATTCACACAATCCCAGGACAACGAGCCCCTTAGAAACCTCTGCCAGGTCCCTTCTGGATGCTATGGAAGCTTTAAGTAGCAAGGGGGGGAGGGGAAGGAAGGTGATTCAAGCAAAGGAGATGGGTGGCATCCCCACCCAAGTGAAGTTGGGGTTACCCTCCCCCCCATGAGGTCGGAGGACTGCATTTCCCCCTACTGCAAAGTGAGGCAGCGAGGGGGTTTTGTTCTCCCCGCCTCACAGAAGTAAACTTGAAGGGTCTATAAGGAAAAGTGGGAAAGAAGACAGGGGAGCTGCATGTGAGAGAGGGAGCAGAGACCGCTCGATGTTGTTCCGGAGTTCCACATCCTGATCAATAACCAACCTTCTAACCAGTGCCGCCCCCCCCCCCCCCGCCCCCAGACAAGGAGATTCCGTAGTTGACAGGTGACACCCCCACCCCCGAACGTTGCCTCACGGCCCCCCCAGACAGGATACACACATCAAAAACCGGGGGGGGGGGGGGGAGGCGGGGCGGGCTGGAGGAAGGGGACGGCTGGAGAATCCGGCTTAAGGCAGGTGTTGGCACCAGTGCGGGCTGCACCTGTTCCAGAAAACCGGCCCCGAGCTGCACCCCACCTGTGAGATCCAGCCTCCTGAAAAGGGAGGGGAGAGGGAAATGAGGGCTACCCGGGAGGAGGGGCACCCGCGGGCCGTCGGGTCGGCCGCGAAGTCTGGTACTTTATGTAAATGCAAACGCGGAATCCCGCCCCAGGGGTGCACACTTGGGGGGGTGCTCTCCCCGTCTGCTCTCCCGGGCCTCCCGAGAAAGTCTCAGACTTCAAGCGCCCCTCGTGCCCCCTCCCTCCTCTCCCCCCAATCCCACAGCCCCGGTGATGGGGCGCGGACGCGAACAGCTGGGGGAGGCCGCCCTGCGCCGCGGGCCTCGGCTCCCGCTCTGCTGCTCCCCTGTCCCCCCGCATCACCTCCGCCCCGTCCGACGGAGGCTGAGCCCCGTCCCCTCCCAGCCTGCAAAAGAACAGCGCCTCCCGCCTCTCCGCACGTTCCGGGGCAGGCTCCCGAAAGCGCGAGGGCACCGGGGGGTGGGGGGCATCCCGGGGGCATCCCGGGCGCGGGGCGGCCTGAAGCCCCCCGAGGTCGGCGGCAGCGCCCCCGGACGCGGGGTACGGGAGCCCCCACGCACCAACCTCGGGGACGCGAGGCGCTTCCAGCCGCATAAGCACAGCGCTCCCGGTGCCCAGGACCTCGGGGTCACAGACCCGTCTCCAGCAGGGGACCGCTTCATCACCCGCGGCAGCTGTGGCACCTTAGCCCCGACACACCTCGCCCGACCCCGCTCCGAGGAGCAGTGATGTCCCCGGGACAGCCAGCAGCAGAGCCCGTCCGCAGCCCAGCGCGGGGCCGTGCACCCCTCTCCTGGTCCGCCGCCAGCCCCCCTGCACCCCAAGCACCCACACCGCCCCATCCTCTGAGCGCTGGTCCCGCAGACCTCAGTCACCTACCCAGGGGACTTCCGTCCTGCAGCTCCTCCTCCTCCAGCCCAAAGCGGCCGGCCGGGGCCAGGGCAGAAGCCCGGATTTGCAACCTGGCTCCCGCAGCCCCGATGCTTCCCCCAGAACTCTGCAGCCTCCGCCACTGGGGCTCTCCCAGCGGGCCAGACCCTCCTCTTAAGGACTCCGTGACGCACGGAGAGGGGCGGGGGCGCCACTGACGCACGCGGCCCGGGAGCTCTCCTGGCCATACAAGGGCGCGGGGGGCGGCGCGGTTCCGGCGAGAGGGAAGGCCGGGGGAGCGCTGGGAGGGGGAGCCCGAATGGGCGGGGCGCGCGGGCCTGGAATGTCTGCGCGCGTGACGCACTCGGGGTTCCATTGACGCAAGGAGCGGGGATTGTTTGATCTATAAATAGCCTCCGCTCGCCCGCCGAGCCGGCTAAAAATAGCCTCGGCTCGGCTCCCCCCTCTCCTCGGCCCCGCTCGAGAAGGGTCCGGAGGGGCGGGGTGGGCCGGGGCCAAAGGGGCTCCCCTAAGCCCAGGATCCCCCCTTCTCTGGGATGCTACGTTCCTAGGGGTTGCCCCGGTGGTGCCCCTTTTCCCTTTGAACTCGGCCGGCCAGGTCTGGAGATGGAAGGAAAGAGGGGGCGGGTCCGGGGAGACCGGTGCCGCCGGACCCCCCCAGGGGCAGCCCGCTGCTTTGGAAAGCATGGACCCCGGCTGACTGGGGGCCCCCAAGTCTTCCGGCTCAGCTCCAACCCCCCGCTGCACCCCGGGAGAGAAGAGGGCCAGGAGGAGGGGGCAGTGCAGGGGCAGCGCGGCGCGGTCCGTTAGGGGCAGCCTGGACAGAAGAGGCCGCCCCTGGGAAGGAACTTCAGGGTGGGACGGACCGCCCTCCAAAAGGCTCCTCGGGTATCCCCGGGCACCGCCACTCCCTCCCCCGCCAACTTTCTGCTGGACTTACCATGCTTACCCTCGAGCCAAACAAGATCTGAGTTAGTTCGGAATGGAGGCCGAGATCACCCACCTCTAGCCCGCCCCTCTCACTGAGAAGAGGAAAGCGACTAGCCCACCGTGCCCCACGACCGGCTCCCCCCAATCATCTCACCCCCATGCCTGCAAGGAGAAACCCCTCACCCAGCCAGGCTCTTCTGGGCACAGTTATTGTTCCCCACCGCGACCCGCAGCCTCCTTTAACCGGACTAAAACAGTCCCGTGGCCAAAGGTCAGAAGAATGGGCTATGAAGGGGAATAAAAACAGTCGACTTTTCATACAACCTTTAAGGTTTGCAAATGTTTTACACACATACAGGGGCTGTGTATATTCTCATTTGAGCCTCCCCATTTTGCAAAGGGGAAACTGAGGCTTGGAGATGTTAAAGTGATTTGCTTAAAGTGGGGGGAGTGAACAGATTAAAACTATTTGAACCCAGGGCTCCGGAGCCTCCCAATTCAGCCAATGGAAACATTGCACCATACGGAACAACTGACACTGATACCAAACTGCTTAGGAGTTCGGGCCTCTGGGGGATGCCTAGTCTAAGCTTAGAATGGGGCTCACAGGGTAGAGCTAGAAGTAAGGGAGTGAAGGCTAGCATTTAGAAAATCAGTTAAGTTTCAAAAAATACTCTGCAGGCTGGTCTCTCTCATTTGATTCCCAAAAGCTTGGGTTGGGGGTGAGAAAAGAAAGGAGGGAGGTTATGAAGTAACACAAGAACCAAGCTAGACAGCCAGGGCTCCAGAATGACCAGGCCCCAAACTGCAGTCTGCCCAGCATGGAGAATCCAGTGCCAGAGGAAACAATTAGGGAAGTAGAACAGGAAGGAACCCTCCCATTAAATCCATTTATTTAGAAAAAGAGAAAAAAAAAAAAAAAAAAAAACTGGCCAGGGCAAGAAGTCAGAGCTGTCTCTGTCTCTGTCTCTCACACACACACAACTGATCACTCATGATAACTTTTCAAACCACATTCAAGTCCATTAATATTCCTTCTTTCCTTACATTGCCACCCCTCCTTTCTATCACAATAGAAGCTCAGATTCCTGAATCCTTAGGAATCCACAACCAGGCCAGGTGTCTCTCCTCAGCTATCTCTACCTGGATGATATCAATACTTAATCCTCAACATGTACAAAAACAAAACTCAACAACCCTTCCCCCAAAAAATAACTACAAGCAAGAAACTCGGAAGTCCTCTTAGAGAGAACAAAGAACAATGACAACCTATCATCAAATTCTGTCTCTCCTTTTGCTACCACTCTAGTCCAGGCAGACCTATACATTCGTGGCCACCATTAATCCATTCTGTATGCTGTTGTCAAACTAAAAGATTTCCTTAAAACACAATTTTCACTATTTCAATAATGAGGAATCTATTCCTATCTTCACCCCAAAGAAATTTTACAGGTGGGAACTCATAAATAATTGTGTATTATTACCCCACTTAGTCTCAGGAGAGAGAAAAGGACTGGTCCAAAGTCACTCAACTGGCAAATGGCAAGAATCCAAGTCACTGGATTTGTGTCAAAAGTTCTTTCCATAATTCGATGCCATAATGGATTTTTCCCCTCTTACTGACCGAGATGGGCCCCACTGAATGCTTGGAAATCATGTGGAATGAAACTGAACATGCCCTTTGCTCCTCTTACTTCAGGGCCCAATATAAATTCTATAAAGCCCTGGAAACTGAACTCCCACACAAGGCAGGGGGTGGAGGGAGCTCCTAACACAGTTCACAAGTACATATCTCCACAGATGGGTAAGAATCCAGTCTTAGCCTGAATTCTCCCCACTTTGCCTGAGACACTCCTGAGGCTCTCCATTCTACAACAGGACTTTAGAAAATAGAAACTCATTAGAAGGAAATGCAAAGCAAATAGGAAGGTCAGCCTTTGACATCTCTCCATCCCAATCATCATATGATAGATTTCAAACCAAATAAAAATAACATCAATGCTGCAGCTTCTGGTTATACACTTTGGGCTCCCCCTTAATCAGCAGAGGAAACAAAGTTGGTGACAGGGCTGTATGTGTTTCCTGAGCAATCATATTTCCATTTTCCAATTTCCAATAAACACTTACCGAGCACTTGTTATGCACAAGACTAGGGCCAGCATAGAGTAGTGGAGAGAGACTGGCTTTGGAGTTACAATCCTAGGGATCAAGTCCAACCTGCGTGACCCCAGGCAAATCACTGGATCTTTCTGTACTGGTCCCAGGCTGTTACTAGGTGGCCGAAGTGAATGGAATGCAGGGCATTTAATCGGGAAGACCCATCTTCCTGATTTCAAATCTGGTTTCAGAGACTTATTAGCTGTGTGATCCTAGGCAATCACTTAACCCTGTTTGCCTAAGTTTCTTCTTCTGTAAAATGAGCTGGAGAAGGAAATGGTAAATTACTCCAGTGCCTTTGCCAACAAAACTCTAGCTGGGGTCAGGCATAACTGAAATAACTGAGCAAGAAGCAGAGTAGCTCTGTTCATCTGTGCTGGTAGGGTGGAAGTTTCCTTCTGGGATCTCCCTTCATCAATGAAAGCATAAATCTGTACCTCCCTCCCTCTCCCATTGCACAATGTACTATGCTGTTTGCTGGGCATATAATACAAAATAAAATTCCACTGAATAAACTTCCAGTGAATAACTTATGCTCTACTAGAAAAATAAACCATGTACACGAAAGGTATAAACAGGATAATTTGGCAGATCAGGAGAGGCTTCCTGGAGGAGAAAATGGCATCTGAACTGAGCAATGAAGAAAATTAAGATTCTGAGAGACAGCTATGGAGAACCATGCATTCCAGGAATCAGAGAGTGATTTTTTTTTCTTTTTATTTATTTATTAAAGCTTTTTCTTTACAAAACATGCATAGGTAATTTTTCAACATTGAACCTTGCAAAGCCTTCGTTCCAATTTTTCCCCTCTTTCCCCTCACCCCCTCCCCTAGTTGGCAGGTAGTCCAATACATGTTAAATATGTTAAAATATATGTTAAATCCAATGTACTTGCTGCACAAGAAAAATCTGATTGAGAAGGGAAAAAAAGCTGGGAAAGAAAACAAAAATGCAATCAAACAACAAAAGAAAGAGTGAGAATGCTATGTTGTAGTCCACACTTAATTCCCACAATCCTTTCTCTGAGTGTAGATACCTCTCTTTATCACTGAACAATTGGAATTGGTTTGAATCATCTCATTGTTTAAGAGAGCCAGATCCATCAGAATTGATCATCATATAGTCTTGTTGCTGCTGTGTATAATGATCAAAGAGTGATTCGTAAGAAAGCATGGAAGCGAGAAAAGTATCAGACTAGGGAAGAATAGCTAGAGGGACAGTGTGCTGGAATCTGGAATATAGGAAGTATGGTGAAGAACCTCAAAAAATAGGTGGTTAAGTGTTGTCTGTAAATAGACTGTTGTGAAGATCAAATGAGATAATATATGGAAAGCACTTTTCAAACCATAAAGTGAAATATAAATGTTAGCTATTAATAGGCCAAGAGGTTTGTATGTTATCTTATTATAAGTTGTAAATAATCACATAAGTTTTCTGAATAAGAAGTGGCACAGAACTATGCTTTGGGGAGATGATTTTGGCAACTCTGTGGTAGATGGATTGGGAAAGGAAGAGACTAGAAGCAAGAAAACCAATGAGGAGGATTTTTTTTTTTTTTTTATCATTTACTCCCTCTCTCCACCTTTTCTGCTCCCCCTTTATGGACTGTCTTTCCTCACTAGAATGTAAGTTCCTTGAGGGGTTTCTTCCTACTTTTATCTCTGTATTTTCAGAGCTTAAATGGTATATATCTCTTTTTTTTTTCCCCCTGAGGCTGGGGTTAAGTGACTGGCCCAGGGTCACACAGCCAAGAAGTGTTAAGTGTCTGAGACCACATTTGAACTCGGGTCCTCCTGAATTCAGGGCTGGTGCTCAGTCCACTGCGCCACCTAGCTGCCCCAATGGTATATATCTCAATAAATGTTTAAGTAACTACAGTAGTCCCATCAAGAAGGGATGAGGGCCTAAATTAATCCAATGGTTATATGATAGAGAAAAGGGGATGGATTCAAAAGATGCTGTACAGATGGATTCCAGAAAACTTAACAACTAATTAGGAAATGGATGAGGTGGGAGAAGAAAGGGAGATACAGAGTCAGTAATGATTCTGAGGCTGTTAATAGAAATGAGGAAAGTGTGTAGAAAGCACAGCTTTCAAGATGTTTATAAGATATCTAGGCAAAGAGGCACTTAATTCAAGGACTAACAACTTGTTACCCCTTCCACATCACAACTATACCTTTCACAGGCTCAACAGACTATAGGTCAGCATAAGAAATTAAATGGGAATTTGGGGATGCTTTGCAGATGCCACAGATGCTATGCAAAGGACAGTAGACAATACAGAAAAGTTTAAAAATTCAGAAATGCATAAAATATATGTATAGTATTGCATAATATCAATTACCTATAAAAGAAAAAGAAACAATTCAGACCAGAGAAGGGAAAGGCAAAAAATTTTACATGGATTTTCCAAATTGAGGGAATGCCGTGCCCCTAACCCCTGAAATGTGGAAGGAATAAGTACCATGAGTCCAAGCAGAGAGGCCCAACTATACCCTCAACTTTTTGGAATTCTCTGAAATCCAAGAACTGTCTATAGACTTATTCATCCAGGTCTGCCACATGGTGAAAGGCTGAAAAAATGGAATCCTTCAGAGGGCCTCATGACTACCCTGTCAACCCTGGCCAGCTGGTACTAGAGCCAAGCCATGCATCCCCAAGCATCTAGACTCAAGAATCAAAGGATTTCTAGCTTAAGAATTTTTGAGTTCTAATTTTTAAAAATTAAATTTAAATCTAGCCTAATCTTCTCATTTTACAGTTGGTCCAAGAGGCAGAATTCTCATAGTTGGAAAGGACCTTGAAGGCCAACCTGTATCTTAACTTCCCGAACTCCTTTTACCCATATTCCAGAAAACTATTCCTATAACCTTTGCCTATACAAAGTCTATGCAGCAAACCCACTATTACCGGAAGTGGTCCATTTCATTGTGAAAAATTGTAATGTCTAGAAATGTTCCCTTACATTAAGCCTAAATCTGTTGTTTCACAACTTGCAAGCAAAAAAAAAAAAAAAAAAAAAAAGGACCAATCCCCTTTCCACATGGCAGCCCTTCAAATAGTTGAAGAAACTAATCATGCTTCCTCCCAAGTTTCTTCTTTTTTGGGTTAAACATCCATAATTCTTTAAATCAATCTTCACATGGCATACTGTTGAGATATATCCACTATCCTAGTCATCCCCTTCAATGGATTCACTCTAACTTATTAATACCCTTCCTTAATTAATATGCACTCAATAAAATTTGGCAGCCAGAACAAAACACATTACTCCAAATATGATCTGATCAAAATAAAACATTTTAAAAGTAGTGGTCTCCTCAGTGCTGGACACCATGTCCCTGGTAATGGACTCAAAAGCTCCATCAGCTGGTTCTGGTGGCCACATCACACTATGTACTTATCTTGAGTTTGTAGTTCATTAAAAATCTCCATCACTTTTATGTCTCTCTCCCCACTCTTGTATTTATGAAATTGATTTTTAAAATGGCACTTAGGACTTTACATTTCTACCTATTGAATTTCATTGTTTCACATGAAATTATATTATAAAGGCAACCCTCTAAGATAATATAGGTGGTATGGTGGATAGGGTGCACATAAGGTTAAATGATTTGCCCAAAGTGACACAGTTAGTAAAAATGCCTGAGACCAAATTTGAACTCAGGTCTAAGATGTAGATAAATGAACTTAACAGTTAAAAAAAAAAAAAAAAAAAAAAAGATGGGGAATAAGAAGGGGAAGGTTTGTTTGGCTTGATCTGCTCTTGAAAGCCATGCTGGGTAGCACCCATCTACCATAGGAGATAAAGGCTATTATTATCACCATTTTATGATTAGGGAAACAGAGATCAAGTGACTTGCCCAGAATCACACAGCTAAGAAGTAGAATGCATTTGGTTTTTCAGCCATCTCTAGAATATTGATACCATATACAAAAGGCCAGTGGGGGTCTGCTCTAGGTGACAGCTTCAGGGGGACTGGTATTTACATCTAAATTTTGTCTTCCAGATTCAAGGCTTCCTGATTGCAAGTCAAGCACTATCTAGCTATAATAATAATATATATTATTATATATAATATGTAATAACTAGCATTTTGCAGTCCTTTAAGGTTTGCAAAATGCATTGCAAATATTAACTCATTTTAGATTGCATACATATAAACTCTATCAGATTACTTACTGTCTTGGGGAAAAGAGATAAGGGAGAGGTAGGGGAAAAATTTTTTGGAAAGCAAAATTTTACAAAAATAAATGTTGAAAACGATCTTTACGTATAATTGAAAAAAGAAAATACTATTATGCTATAAAAATATTAACTCCTTTAATCCTCACAATAATTCTATATACACACACACTCTATCCCCCCAGGTATACTCTCCATTTCTCGATTCCTTACTTCCTTACTATCATCCACATCCAACCCCATGCCCAATCAATTGTCAGGTGTTGTTTCCGTCTTGTTCTCTGAAGTCTATCTCCTCCTCATGACTGGCACAGTCACCTTTGGTTCCTACAGTATCTCTCATCTGGAAAAGTGTTAAGGGAATGAGGCCAAATTTGATTTCACATCCTCCTGACTCCAGGACTATTGCTCCATGCACTGTACCATCCAGCTGCCTCAGTCATTTCACTCTCCTACTCAAACTTCAGTAGCTCCTTATTATGACTAGGGGAAAAAACAGAACTTCTTCTGTTTGGCTTTTTACAACCTCAAACTTACCTGTCTAGCCTTATTATACATTACTTCTCTTCACACACTATTATTATTATTATTACTTACTAATTCTCATGTTTTTCTCCATTTTCCAATTCTGTGCCTTTATACCTGGCTGTCTCTCCTGTCTCATCTCCACTTCTCAGAATCTTTAATTTCCTTTAAAGATCAGTTCGATTTCTACCTTCTCCATAAAACCTTACAATCTCACTTCCCTGAATGCTACAATCCTCTCTCAAAATCTATTTCACATATACCTACATATTCGTACTTTATCTTCCCTGATAGAATGTAAACTCCTTGAAGGGAAGGAGTGTTTTTCTTCTTGCCTTTGAACCCCAGCACTTAACACTCTACCTAGCACTAAATAATAAATATTTGTTAACTGACTGAATGATTGCAAAATGATTTTTAATATATATATTGGATTCCTTTTCATCTAGAGGATGGGGTAGGGGGAATGGAGGGAGGAAAAAATTTTGGAATACAAGGTTTTACAAGGGTGAATGTTGAAAACTATCTATGCAGGTATTTTGAAAATAAAAAGCTTTATTAAAAAAAAAAAGAAAGAAATATTACAATATCCATTATGGAAACATAGCGAAAATATTTATCCTAGAATGCTGTATAAGGTACATGAAATTATAATAAAATGAGATATTTGACAACAAATAAAATAAATTTATTGTTGAAAAATGGTTTTATTTGTCAATGGAAAATATTTAATGAAATAAATAAAAATATATTTGAGAGAGAAGAAATTAAGAGAGAAAGAGAGAGACAGAAAGTGAGAAAGAAATCTGGCAGAGGCTTATCAATAAGAGCCACCATTTCTCCCAGGATTCTCTGGGATGGAGGTCACTTGGACATGATGATTTAAGATGCTCTTACACACTCTCTACTGATGTTGGCTCTCAATTCCAAATTCATCATTTTTCTTTTATTTTCCAGTCACTCTTCCTGAACAGAGAAAATCAAAGCTAGATGAGGTGAATGTTTTACTTTCTCTCTGTCATGTTATTATTCTATCCATCAACAATCCAAATCCTTTTGACAACGCTGTTTTACAGACAAAACCCCCTTCTTTATAAGTCTTTACCTTAATGCTCCTGACATTATTCTCTCCTACTACCAAATGGATCTGGTGTGTGTTCATCTTTCCCCTCTCTTCCTGGCATCCATCTTTTAAAAATATGAGTTGGTTGAACAGTTCCTTATTTATCCAAATCAATATGCTTACACAATCTGCTCTTTTCCAAAAAAAAAAAAAATTATTGCACTTCATTGAGAGCTTCCTATGCTTCACAGGATAACTTCCGGTAAAATTTTAGGCTGTAAAAAATTCATAGCAACACTCCTTTCTGATAACAAAAAACTAAAGGGAAAAAGCAGATGCCCATCAACCAGAGAAAGGCTGAAAAAAATATGGCATATGGATGTAGAGGAATATTATAAGAAATGACGCAAATGAGGAATTCAGAGAAGTGTAGGCTGATTTGTAGGAACGAGTGTAGAGAAAAACAGGCAGAATTAAAACAACAAATAGACACAATGACTATAACAATGAAAATGAAAATAACACTAAGAGAAAACCAAACTGAATGAAAGAAGAGTCATAGAAGGTCCCAAAGAACAGCTAAGTAAACCTATTTTTCTCCTCATAACAGAGATAGGGAACTAAAAGGTCAGAATGGTGTGTAAACTTTCAGATGGAGTCACTCTATCAGACAGATGATTTTTCTTAATTATTACTCTTTGTCAATCTCTGGATTGTTTTGTGTTTTGAGATTTCCTGTCAATTCATTTCAATTAACATTTAATAAGCACCCACTGTATAAAAAGCATGTGGTAGAGAGTGGAAGAGTTATAAAGTTCAGATAGTTCATCACTACCCTTAGGGGATTTATAGATGAAGAAGGGAATATGATATTCAAATAACTATAATATCAAATAATCCATGGTAAATTCACAAGAAAAAAAAATCAAGAAACTCAACTCCAAGGCTAAACCCTACTATTCAAGGTCTCCCATAATATGGCCCCTTATTATTGCTTCAGTCTCGGAAAAATTGGTTTTGACCTTGAAACATATGACCGTGCAATAATACCTTTTTCACTATGGTCTTAAGATAATTATTTAGATACTTTAGTTTTATTTGTTAAACTTGTCTAATACAAAATTTAAATCAATAAACACTGGTTAAGCACCAGCTGTGTACAGAATACTGGGCTAAGCAGAGAGAGATGCAACATTTGAGTACAACACAGTTCCTTCCTTCATGGAGCCTATAGTCTAACAGAAGTAAATGTACCCAACACAAATAATTATAATGAATAATTCCCTTGGCTTCTTCATCTTTGAAATGAGATTGGGCCCCTAGCTACCATTTTTATAGGGTTGCTATAAGAAACAAAGGCACTAACAAGTTTAAAAAAAAAAAAAACCCTGTACTGACTATAAATTCCGGCTGCTGGGTCAAGCTGACACTAGGGAATAGCAGGAGTCAGGATCTCAGGCTCGAAACAGAGACAGGTGTGTCCTCAGCTCTCTCCTAGGCCACTGAATCTGTCTAGCTCCATATTCTTTTTTTTTTCCTTTTTCCACCTTTCAATTTTAAAATTTGTTTTTTTTTTCAAAATACTGTCATTTCTCACTGAATCTCTGACCTCACAGAAATCTCTCTGATCACAAGTTTATATATTTGAGCAAAGAAATCTGAAAATGTATATCTTGTTTCCTACCTCAAGATTGCCTCCTCTCTGCCAAGAGACAGGAGTTATTCTTTACAATCAATCTTCTGAGGTCACAATTGGTCATTGCAATCACTGCATAGTAAAGTCTTTCACAGTTGTTTTCTTTTACTGTGGCATTCACTAGTCAATGGGCATCTACTTTGTTTTCAGATTTTTACCACAAAAAAATCCTACATAAATATTTCTACATATGGAAGGTCATGTTTTACATGACTGCCCTATACTGGATTCCATCTTGAGGAAGGGATAGAATTTGGAACTTAAAAGTTTAAAAAATTGTATATATGGGGCCTTTCTCTCTGTCTTTAACTTTCTTAGGAGATACCAAATGACATATGCAAAACATTTTGCAAACCTAGAAGCACTATAATAAATTTTAGCTATCATTATCATGGTCATCATAATCATCATCATTATATCTGGCCCCACTTTCTACCACAACTAGAAATCAATAACTTTACTTCTTTCTTTCCTTCCTTTAGAGCTGAGGATAAGAAATGGCTGGTGCCTATTAATATTTCCAGTTTTAGGCAAGACTTCAGTAAGAACTTTCAGAGTTGAAAGTAAAGAAACATGTAGCTAAAGGGATTTTCCTCCCTTAGGTACCTTAAAGGTTAAGAATTCTGTCTATCCACACTGACCCCACCATTTTCTCCATCTGTCTGACCAGAAATTTGGCTTGGCTCCTGGAACAATTCTTGCCCTATCCCTCATGCCAGGGTCTCACGCCACCTTGCAGACCCTATGCCAAATTCCTAGGTTCCCTCTGCCCCCTCACCAAGGCCACCACCCAGAGGAGGTGGGCAAGATTTCAATTCCCAAAATAAAAACCTTCTGATAGCAAGACACAGCCGGAAAGACTGAGGCATTTTCCTATTGTTAAAGTATTTTTAGACCCAGGCTCTGGATTTGTTTAGAGACTCACGTTCAGAAGAGGGAAAAAAGGGGGGAGGGAGGAAGAGAAGAAGCGGGAGAGAGAGAGAGAAGCATACGTAAAGAACTCTGCTTAATTCCATGTCAGAGCTGAGCCCCTGGCCCTGCTCCCAGCCCCACTGCTACTCCAGGGAATGTTTTTGTGGTGAGGAGACTGGCATTTTTTCAGCTTTTGCTCCAAGGGCACAAGCCACTGAGGGAAAAGGCAGATGCAGGAACCAGTTAGAAGACCATGGTTGTATGTACTAAAGGGTACATGAGAGGGCTGAAAACTCTCACTGACCCCCAAAAGCCCAGGGGACTTAGAGACCGAAAGTGATTTGTTAAATAAAACATTGGCTATCAGCAAGTCTGAGGTTTTCCATAGGTCCAAAACTGCCTTTTACCTAACCCAGGAACAGGGAAAACTGTTCCACTGATTGAAACTCTCTAGAAGAGAACCCAGAGCCTATGTCAGCATTTTCCAGCTCTAAATGTGGGAAGTTCATGCAGAGGGCTAACCTGCATCCCTTTCATTATGGTTCTAATATACTCATTCTCATTTGGTCCTCTGTGGAAACTAATAAGGATTGCATCCCAGCAATCAATCTCTCTCTTTCTTCCCATCCTCTCTTACTTATAGGCTCACGGTTACTGCAAGGATCAGAAGGGAAGAAATGACAAATCCTGTGTTTACATCTCTCTATCCCCAGAACTCACCAGCCTCCTCCTAATGGTCTGCTTCTGGTTTAGAGATCCTCAGAATCAACAAGCAGGAGAGATCTATGAGACGAAAGAGGGGAAGTGGAAAGTGCCTCTCTGGTGTCTGGGAGAGGCAGGTGAAAAACTGGAGGGAAAGGGAGTGGCTGGGAGTACTCCAGCCCAAGGCAGGTGAATGGGGGTGCCTGGGATGTGAAGAGGTCAGGATCCTGAGGCTATTTCTAAGTCAGAGTGTCCTAGTCTGTTTATATAGCAGAAACCTGAGCTGAGTTCTCCGGGAAAGGAGGAGGAGAGGGCAGGAGAGAGAGCCAACACGGGGTCGCTCTTGGTTAAGAGTCTGAATTTGGCTCAGGTCAGCAAGAGCCCAAAATACTCAGCTGACAGGGTAGCCGGGTGGCCCCTGCATGAGCAGGAGCCTGGGCCAGGGCCCAGTCCCAACAGACAGGTGCCCACGTCACAAGACCAGAAGCTTTGGGGACTCACGGGGCCTGGAGTTGGCAGGCTCAGCGGGGTGGCCCTGGCACTCCCTTAGGCACTGGAGATGGGGGGAAGAAAGGAGGAAGGGAAAGAGTATTCCACACCACCACAGCTCAGACCATAGGATAAATACACAGATCTGGAGAACTTGCTTGTTTGTCCCCAAAAAGTAGACTAGCTGGAGAAGTTTGGTACAGAGGCTAGGAGAAGGGAGGGAGAACTAGGGATATGGGGATAATAAAGTGGGAACCAGACCCACCGTTCTCATCTTCACATGTTCTCTTGGGCACACTGCCAGGCCAGGCCCCCCAGGCTGCAACCACCTGCCCCCATCTGATGATCGTAATCCCCTTTCCCTGACTCTTGCCAAAGTATGAAGTACATTCAAGTGGGCAAAAGCTGCTGCCTGAAGCCAAGGGGACAGCCTTCCCAGAGTCACCTTCCCCAAACTGGGAAGCTCTACATAGCAAGAATCTTTGCCCCATCTCCCTGAAACTGAAAAGAGCCTAACCTCCTCCCCCTCCCCAAAATCTCCCACTCTACAATGTATACCTTCCTGAAAGAAGCCATCCAGGAATAAGCAAGAGGGAATGAGCTGGAAAGAAGGGACCCCTGAATTCCCACTCCCCCAGATCTGGGACCAGAGATGTCCTAGGGACACAAGACAAGCAGCCTTGGATAGTAAAAAGGGAGCTGGGGGCTGGGTGGCAAACCCCAGTGAGGGTGAATCCTAACTGTATGGATATTCCCTAATTTGACTCATCTGAATTGATGAGACCTGGATAGTCTTGCCTGCCAATTTTGGCCCTGACAGATCCACTCTCTAGTCCAAATCCCAAACTGGGGGCCTTCGAGTATTATAAGCCTAAGGAAACCCAGCAGCCAAGGATCTCCTTCCCTAGAAACCCCAACCCTAGACTGGAAGTCAAGAAGACAAATTACTAATGTTTATCTGGAGGTTTCAATGATCCATACTTTTGCATCATCATTGACTGAAACCAAGAAAAGCCCTCAGGGATCCTCCAGTCTATCCATCCATTTTACAGATGAGGAAACTGAGGCCCAGGGAAATGACTCTCCTTGCCTTAAGGTTATACAGATAGTAAAGTGGCCCCTACTCAAATTTGAATCCAGATTCTCTGATCCTAGATTCATGGCTTTCCCCACTCTACCCTCCTCTCCTAGCACCAAAATTCTATGATTCTATGACTGATAGAAACTTGGACAAGTTATGGAATCATAGAAGTTTAGTGCTGCTAACCAGCTGTATGGCTTTGGATTAAGCAATTCACCTTTCTGAGACTCAGTTTCCTCATCTGTAAAATGAGAGACTTGGGCTAAATAATGCCCCAAGTCCCTTCCAATGCTAATATCCTATGATTTTTCCCAATGGCTCAAGATTAGTATAGACCGGAATGGGGAATATCTTTTGGAGCCCCCCCAAACAGCTTGAATATAGTTCCCTCCCTTCCAGAAACAAGGCTATGCTTCCTATCTCCACAGGCTTAAAGCTCCTGATCATTCTCCCCCCAGCCCCTGGCCCTTGTGCCAAGTATTCTGCACTGCCCTGCCCCTCACCCCAGGCACGTGCCACCACAGGATAACAGCTGTTGCCATCCCTTCTCACTCTGCCCTACCCCAGCGTTGGGAACTACTAATTCCCCATTCTGTTCTGACTCCTTCCTCCAGCCTACCCTGTACCACCCCCACTCTCCCTCTCCCACAAGATTGCCTTTTTTTTCCACTGAGGTGATCATAATTTCCTGATAGGGCTTTCTTCTTCCATTCTCCAAATCACATCCACACCTCGGTGTGGCCCAGAAAGGCACTGATGGTTCCTTTTTCACAGCCTACTTCTGCCTCCCTCCAACTCTGGACCTTGAACGAAGGCCCCCATATGCCCCTGATGCCCCTACCAGAGATGGGTTACACTCACAAGCAGAAACAGCCCAAAGAGTGGAGAGACAAGGGGAGGAGAGAGAAAGATGGGTAGAGCCACCCATGGGAACTTACCCCACAGCTAGGCAGATTAGGTTAGATTCAGGACATTCTTGAAGCATTCCAGGCCTGGTAAGGAGGGACTGAGAAGCTGGGAGACGTGGAGTGGGGGGCCCTGGCCTGGGGCCACCATGGCTGCCTGTGGAGAGAGAACAAGAGTGAGAGGGAGACAGGGCTCCAGCTGGTTGCAATCACCAGAGGCCCAGCCAGGAAACAGGCATGAGTGGGAGCTTGGCACACAGCAGGAACAGACGTAGGAGCCCAATAGTAGGGGGGCAGTGGGCGGGCAGGGAGAAAGGAGGGAAGGGTTGAGGTCAGCACACGGGGACCTCCCTGGGCCATGTGTTAGCACCCACATAGATCATGCTCCTGCAATCCTAAACTCTGCAAAGGACCATGTGGCAGACCCAATGACAACAAAACAAAGTAAATTCAAGAAGGTGTTCATCCACAACTCAGGCACTTGTGACCACTTCAAGAATTCTCCCGGGGTGCTCAGGGAGCCAGAACCTTCCCTTTGCACAGCAGCTCGAGTGACCAGAGCTGGCGTGGACATGGGGGTGCGGAGGGCAAAGGGCCAGGGATCCAGATCTTAACCTCCAGAGGTTTGGGAAAACAGACGTGGAAGCTGGGCTGAGGACAAGCTCAAAAGGCCTTTCCTCCTGAAGACCAAGCTTGGCTCCAGAAATCTGTCCCTCCCTGATCTACCCCCAGCAGACTGCAAGGAAACTTTGCCACCTCAAAGAATGTGCCAATAGAGGCTCCCCCTCAAAGCAGAAGGGGCAGAGAGGACTCCAGAGTCCCTGACTCCCATACCCAGACCCTGGAAGGAGGCTGATCCTCAGAAGGGGGCATCCTACTATTAATCAGGCAAGAATCCTACAAGCTACCAAAATGTGGCCAGGGCTGGAGATGAGGGAGGTGTGGCAGGAATCAGAAGGAAAAGTGTCGGAAATAACTGTACATTGTTCGATTCAACCCAGAGTGTCCTAAACTATCTCCATTTTATAACCAATATTCCTCCTTCCAAGTCAGTGAGATTTTTCCTAGACCTAAGCTTGTGGGTGGGGGCTGGACAGCGGCCAAAAGTCTGGTTCTGGCCAGTTATCTCGACTAACCGCCTTCCTTTCCCAGTCCTAAGATCTGGGCTGGAGAAAGGGAAACAGATACTCAGATATTTCCATGACAAGAGGAAGGGGGAATAAAGTGGGACCTGTGAAGTTGATGGGCATTGAGGCACATGCCAGGAGCTTAGGGGTGGGATGAGAAGCAGCTCTGCTCTATTAGCTACCTCAGAGGTAAAGGATCCCAGCCCTCTCAGCTGAAAAAACAATGCATCCAGTGCTCCATGGACAAGAGAAGCATCTTCAACCACCTTTAAGGCGCAGTGCCCTCACCTTCTCCCTTCACCTTCTCCACTCCCAGGAGTTATTGACAGCTCTCAGGCTGAGACCCTGGATTTTTTAAATTAATAAATTCTCACCACATTTACAGATCATTAAAGAAATGTTTGATGGTCCAAGGAAGTGGGAATTACAAAGGCCAAGTATGGTCATGCCAGATTCACTCCAATGTAATTTTTGATTGTATTATTGAACTAACAGCAGATACAGTCTACCTAGATTTAAAAAAAAACTTTTAATAAACTATTTCATATGCTTCTTATATAGAAGATTAAGTTCGATGTTGAGATTAAAGCAAATGGACACTTTGGACAACCAGACTGGATAGTCGTTCTTAGGTGCTAAATGTCAAAAGTGAGAGAAGGTCTCCAGTGATTGATGCCTCTTAACTATTTTATCAATGATTTGGATAAAGGAACAGATTTGCGTATGACAAAACTGGGAAGACCAGATAACATAGCTGATCCTGATCTAGAATCAAGACCCAAAATGTTGTTGCCGGGTTATAATTAGGCTGAACTGAAAGTGAAGGGCACTAGAGATAAATGTAAATAAAATCTTTCACTTAGGTACCCCAAATGTCAACTTCACAAGTAAAAGATGAGGGAGGCAGAGATGCACTGTAGTGGTCGGAACAAAGATCAGGGCCCTCCAAGCTCAAGATGAGAAAATAGTGCGAAGGACAGTCAAAAAAGCGAAAACAATCTCGGGCTCATCAAGACAGGGATAGTTTCTGGGTGCAGGGAGGTAATGATACCATTTTACTCTGCCTAGGTCAAACCTCTTTTGAGTTTTGGATACTGGAAAGTATCCAGATACACCCAGGACAGTGAAGGGCGTCGAACAGTCCATGGCATAGGAGGATAAGTGGAAGAAGTGCCAAGGAAACCAATTTAGACTCAATATTGGGACAAACTTCTTAACAAATGGAACTGTCCAAACGTGGAAGGGGCTGTTTCAATAAGAGCCGGGTCGTGGACGTCTTCCTTTCATGGATGGGCTGGACCAGACAGCCCCTTCTACCTGTCAACTTCTAGCTATCATGCATCTACATCATCATCACCATGTTCCAGCCTCAATTCCCAACCTAGGACCCCGGGCTTCCAGGGCAGGCATTCACCACGCCTCGCTCAGACTCACACCCACCAGGCCACTTCCCATCCTTCCAGCACACTGGTATATTCTTCCCACCCCAACTTTCTCACTCTAGCTCGGGGAACAGTAATCAAATCCACACTACTATTCCTCAGAAGGATGTGTCAATCACTTGCCTCTAGGACATCAACATCCCTGAGACTCTTTTCCAGCCAACACAATGATACGCGTAATCTTCCACTATTAGCTCTTTGCTAACAAGTCTGTTCTTTTTGTATGTGCACACCTAACAGAGGGCCACAAGCACTGCAAACACCCAGGGGTGAGTATTTCCTCGCTCACTTGGACAGGCGGCTGGGAGGAGCCATTAGAAGACCTGCCACATTCAAGCCTGGCCTCTGCCTTGCAGAAGGGGGACCCTGGACAATTCAGCATTTCTGAGGAAAACCTCTGACGTCCAAAGATAGCAGCCCCCTGGCGCTGCCCGAGTGCCCCCGACCCCTGACTACATGGCACAGAGGGTGAAGGCTGACCTTGGAGTCAGGAAGTAAAAATCCCGCCTTGCTCTGTACTTGCCTCAGTTTCCTCATCTGTAAACTGGACCGAGTTAAGAACCCAGCGGGATAACTACGTAAAACGCAGTGCGGACCGAAAATAATCTATAAGTGCTGCATATTGTTAATAGTAATAACAGTGATGACAAACAAGCAGAACTGCCCACTCCCAGACAGCTGCAGGGCTCTCTCCCTCCCCCGCGGCCTCCCAGGGAAAGTTCCTGCCCATTCAGCTGCAGCCCCACAAGCGCCCCGCCTCCCCCCGCCCCCGGCCGCTCGTCAGGCCTTTCCGCCGTTTGCTCCACCCTCGTTTTCCAGCCCGGCTTCCCCCGTCCGTGACCCCCACCCCCACCCCCGCCTCACCTGACCGGCCGGGGCTCCCCGCACCTGAGCGCGGGGGGTGCAGAGCCCTGCCCGGGAGGGGCGCGCTTCGTTCTGCAGCCACAGGCCCCCTCCTCCGGGCCAAGGGGCTGAGGGCCAGAGTGGGGGTGAGGATGCGGGCTCCGCTCCTGCCTCGGGTTCATTCCCTTCCCGCGGGAGCCGCCTCCGTCCTCGCGCCCCGCGGTCGCCATCGGGTCCCACCGCCTCCTCCACCGACTAGCCAGCGAGCCAAAGGAGCCCCCGGCCCGGCTGTTCCGGGACCTCGCAGCCGCCCCTCCCCCCGCTCCCCGGCTCGAGCACTGCGAGAGCGGCTGTTCCGGCAGCCGGTGCACCTCCCACTGCAGGCAGGCGGGGGAGGAGTGACGCGCGCGCCCATTGACGTCTCCGGAATCCCGGCGGCGGCGGTGGCGGCTGCTTGCCTGCCACTGGAGCTTCGCCCGCCTCTAGGAGGCTAAAAATAGCCGCGCCCGGGCGGAATAGCCCCGCGCGCCGGCGCATCGCCCCACCAGGGCTGCCCCCCGCCGTACGGCACCCCGCGCTGCCCACCTCCCGGCCTTCGCAGGTGGCGGGCCTTGGGGCCGGCGGAGGGCCGGGAAAGTTAGGTGAATTACGAGCGGCCTCCTGATGAAATACAATTAACTACTCACAGCTAGCACTAGGAGTTCGGATTGCTAAAACGAGTATTACCCCATTTTACAGTTGGGGAAACTGAGGAAAACCATTTAGGTGACTAGAGTCACCCAGCTGGGAAAGTTCTGCGGCTCCTGCCGGGCCGCACTCCAGTCCCTGCCTCCGCTCGCTGCACCCGGAGGAGAGAAACCGAGGCCGCAGAAGCAGATTCCAGGCCTGGTCCCTTGTCCCCAAGGCCCGCAGTTGCTTTCTTCGCCCCGTTAACATTTCTGTGCTACACAAGTTCAGGTACCACCCCGAGAGGGTGAGGCAGGACTCAGGAGCCTCTAGATTAAAGATGTGAAGGATCCAGCTGCGGGACAGATACGGATGAGCTCCGTGACCCGGGCAGGGAGTCAATTTCTCCTATCCCACTTTTCTCACAAATAACACGGAGACAATAACACCCGCCTCCCAGGGTGGTTGCGACTATGAAATTGCAAACCTGAAGACCACATACAAATATTATTACAGTTGCATGACTATATTCTTCTCGGGCAATTCTCTAAGAGCAAATGACTATCCACAAATTAAAGATCTGAAATTTCTATACCAGTGAAATCACAAGACCGGATAGACATTAGCCATCACCTTCTATTACACTTCCCTAGAGTAAGCAGCACAGATATTATTTCCTTCATCTTGCAGATGAGCAAACTGAAGGTCCCTCTTCTCGTCTCTCCCCTCCCCCTCATGTGTGTGTGCATGTGCCCAGTACCTCGGACAGAACCTGCTGCCTGATAATCCCTTTGAAAATGCTCGTTAATTAATCTCTAATTTATTTTTTTACTTTCTAAACCTTCACTGATTTTTTAATCCTTATCTGCTGCCTATGTCTGGTTGAATCTCCACCGTCCTTCCCTTTCCTCTCTCTCCTTTCCTATTCTTTGTCCACTTCCTGCCCCCTTCCCTTTTCTTCCCTCCTCCTTCTTTTCCTCTTCCTCTCCCTCTCCTCTCCTTTCTTCCTCCTACTTTTCCTCCCCCTTCCTCTCCTTCCTCCCTTCCTATTCCTTGTCCCCTTCCTCTCCCTCCCCTTACCCTCCTCTTCCTCCTCCTGTTTCTGCCTCCCCTCTTGTGGCTAAACTCCTCAAGAAGAGTGTCTACAATGGGTGCCTACATTTTCTTTTCACTTTCTTCTTAATGCTCTACAGTCTGGCTTCTAACCTCATCTTTCCAGGGAACCCATTCTCTCCAAAATTACCAACAATCTCTTGGTTGCCAAATCCAGTGGTCTTTTCTCAGTCCCCTCAGTTCTTTGACACCGCTGACCATCTTTTCCTTCTTGCTACTCTCCTCTCCAAATTTTCATGACTATTCATTCTCCTTGGTTTTCCTCCTACCTCACCACGCCCTTCTTTGCTTCGGTCTCAACCAGGTAACTGGTGTCCCCAGTCACCCTTTCCTCTCATTCTATATATCAGGGCTCAGCCTATGGTCTCAAGCTGCATAAAACAAAGTGGAAAACTGGCTCTGGCCCATGTGTCCGAGGTTGCTAATCCATTCTCTATACTATTTTATTTAGTGATCTTGTCAGCTCCCAGAGATTCAGTTATCATCTCTATATTGATGATTCTCAAATCAATCCTTGCACCCGTTTCCTAACACTTGTAGGACCAAATAAAGCTGGGGAGTTTACTGAAAAATTACCAAATGTTAGGGCTAGAAGATAGTTTGGTTCTATCACTTTGCCCAACGGCCTTATTTTCCAGTTGAAGACATCAAAGACCAGATAAGTTAAATGCCTTTTGAAGGGTCACACAGTTAGTGGAAGAAGGAAGTCAAACCAGATAATCTGACTTGATACAGCTTGTCCACCAGACTTCATTCCTCACCTTAGGCCTCCCCAAATCAGGGACAGGGTCTTGTTTCTAGTCTCATGGCTTTCACCTTTCATTTGTTCCTAAACCTTTTCCAGATCAATGAACCTTTTGGATTTTTTTAGTTTCTAAAGCTACTGGACCTCAGAAATTCAGAAATTCACTTCGGCAAATCTGTGACTAATTACTTGATTTTCTCTTGCTATCCCTTTTGTAATTGGATGGATTTGCTTGGCATCTGCTCTCTCTTTCCCTTCTTAGCCCCTACTTCCAAACACTCCAGAACAGAGTGCCTCTCCAGGACTTACTTGCAAGAGAAAATAACATAACACAAAATCAGAAATAATAGACCAAGATTAGGTAATGAGAAAGAAGGTTGAGTAAGAGATCTATCAGTTCCAGACCAGATGGTATTATTTAGTTCTTATAAAAGATGTTTTATTCAAAAATTACCATCCAAAATAAAGGTGGTATAAAACCAAAATATAATAAAATTAAGATTAAAAAACTCACTGAGATGTTTTGTAACTACTTATATTCAAATGAACTAATTTTTATGCATAAAGTATCATAAATTTTCATTCACTCCTATCAATACATTTTGATCAATCATTCTCTTTCCCTTTTCCCTTTCTTTTTGTATGCTCTTAGAGTGCACCCATAACTAACCACATCCTTTTTTACTGTGGAGTTCTGTAAACTAATTAAATCATAGGTACAGTCCCTATCCCCCAGCCATATTGGTCTCACCAAGTTCTGTATCCCTGCTATTCCAAAAAGATCTTTTCAGGCTCTTAAAAATGTTTTGCATAATTTCACATATGCCTTCTTAAAGTGTGGTGGGGTGGGAAAGAAAGGAGAGAATCAGGAACTCAGTTTTAAAAACAAAGGTAAAAAATTGTTTTATATGTAGCTGGTGGTAAAGTAAAATACTAAATATTTTTAAAAGATCTTTTCAGGTTTCTCAGTATACCTCCTACAGTCTTAATTGCATTATAGTAGTCCATGATATTCATGAATGGCACTTGAAATCTTCATCACCTTACAGAAATATTCAGCTTCCCAAGGATCCCCATCAGGAATTTCTCTTGATCTGGAATGTTAGAAGGCAGGAACCTTGTTCTCTCCTTCCTCTGGAGGCCATAACAAGAAGCTGCCTGGTTCAATGTCCTCCCAGGAATTTAATTCCTTGTTGAAATTTCATAAGAACAGATTTTTTTTCTATTCTTTTGATTTTTTATTTCATTGATTTTGGCAAGTTTTCATATTTTATTGATATTTTTACATCAACTTCATTTCAGTATATATCTCTTACCCTATCCCTGGGTATCCCTATTCTGGGTAGCAGAAGGCTAATCTTATAATAACAATTTTTAAAAGAAAGAGAAAAAAAGCAATTCAGCCTAATCAACCAGCCCATCAGCTGAATCTGACAGTATATGCAATATTCTACATTCATGGCCTCCCATCTGTGCAAAAAAGGGAGGTACATTTTCTCAGCTCTTCTCAGGAAGTAAGTTTTGTTGTTATAATTACACAATTTTTAGAAGGGTTTTTTGGTTGTTCTTTCCATTTGCCCTGTTGTAATCATGATGCATATTGTTTTCCTGCTTCTATTTAATCTGTTCTGCTTCAGTTCATCTAAGCATTCCCAGATTTCTCTGACTTCTTCATATTTATTTTCTTATGACACAGTAATATCCCATCACTCAATATACATCGACTTTATTTTCAGTTTGTTTTTTTTTTGCTTCTACAAAAAGTACTGCTATGAAGTGTGTGTGTGTATAACATCTTTCTTCCTCTAGTTAATAAATGTCTAGCAGTGAAAACTGGATATTTTTTCTACTTCCTTAGCATAATTCTAAGTTGCTTTCAAGAATGGTTAGCTCAATTCACAGTTCCATCAACAGCACATTGCTATGTCTGTCTTTCCAGAGCTCACTAATATTGACTTCTTCCATCTTTTCTCACCTTTGCCAATTATCTGGATATAAAGTAAAAACCTAAATGTTATTTTAATTGATAACTAATTGGTATAAAATTGGTTTCTGGCATAAAATATTAAGTATTTAAAGAATAATAACCATAGATAGCATTTATATAGCACTTAAAGGGTTTGCAAAGGACTTTACAAATGTCTCATTTTATATTCACAACTCTGGGAAATAGGGACTGTTAATGTTACAGATGACAAAAATCACTAAATAATTTGATTAGGATTATACAAGTAGAAAGTGACTGAGGCAGATTTGAACTGAGGTTTTTTTGATTCCAGGGTGCATCAGGATTCTATCTACTGCCACCTGGGTGCCTTCCAATTCAAATTATTCTCAAAAATTGAGAAAGATAACACTAGTGATGAAGGAGAATCAGGAGAACAATGACTAAACTGTTATTAAAAATTATGATCGATGAAATGACCAATCACTACTCCAGAGGCCTGATGATGACACAAGCTTTCCACTTCCTGCCAGAGAGGTAATGAACTCAGAATGCTGAATGAGACATACATTTTCAGTCACAGTCAATGTGTCAGTTTGTTTTGCTTTACTATAATTATTTGTTACATAGGCGGGCTTTTTTCTGAAGGAGCAAAAGTATGTATGGCGTTTTAGTGATATTTTTAAAAAGAAATTAACAAAAGGAGATCTTTCTCACACACACATACATACTATACAGAAAAGAGTAAAAAGAAATTCAGAAGAGAATAAGCAAGGCAGGGTTGGAACTACCAAGTTATAGTTAACATATATTATGGAGTGAGTACATTCTAGCTCACTATCCCAGAATTCTCCTCTGTAACCTCTCTAAAATGTAATATTTTCTGTTGAGGTTTTCTCGGGGTCTCTGGGAGCAGTCTTCATTTCAGTTCAGTAATCTTCACGTGAGTAGCCAGGGGTTAAAGTCCAAATCCTTTATTGTCTCCTTCATTTGGGGCTCAGCTAGTTTTTCTGGAGGCCTATTTTCTCTCCTTGAGCTCTCGCCTTCCTTCTCTGGCTTCTGAATCTCCCCAACTCCCAGGGGTTTGTGCTTCAGCTTCCAGCCACCACAAAGACAGAATGAATCTGCCACAGCCTCTGAGAGCTTCCAGTGTTTGTCCTTTCTGGCCCTGAGAGCTTCTCTCTTACACGTCCCACACGGAGTACAAACCAATCATTTCATCACTAGGAAACCATTATTTGTTGTAGGATTAAATCAAACTAAACTAGATTTAACCATTGTCTCCTCAAATCCACTAAGTACCTTGTTTCCAGTTCTGGCCCATAAAACCTCCTTGTAGGATTAAATCAATCATACTGAACCATGCTAAATTAGATAACTATCGTCTCTATCAATTCCACTGATTTAGTACCTTGTGAGAATCCTTTGTTTCAAGTTCAGAGTTCTGGCCCATAACACCCCTCCCTGGTATGAGGGGAACTTCTAAGGGGTTGGCCTTGTCTTTTCTGTAATGTCATCAGCTTAATCTCCCACCAATTGTGTTCTTCCTACTTTTAGCTACCAATAAGCAACTAGCATCTGAGTTTCATTAAACCACTTATATTGACTTTCACAAAGGGATGTTTACTTTGAAGATACAATCACAAAGTACAAATTTCCCCACATACAACAACTTAAAGTGCACTCTTTTATACCACTTTTCTTTCTGGGGAAAGTGGGTTCAGACTTTGGTTAGTTATCTACAGAGTTGATCCCACCAAGTTCAGATCCAAAAGGAACATCACATCTGGCTAACTCCTTGTCTCAGCCTCCCCTAAGTTGAGTCCCAAAGATCATCTCTTTCTCTTTGGGGCATTGATGTTAGGCTGGCTGCAAACTACCTATCTCCCCCCACCCAGGGGACTCTTGGATTCCCTAAACTCACTCTTTTATAGAATGTCTGTGCTCCAAAGTCTCTTTAAAGTATTTCTGTTATACAGGCTCCCTAGTCTTTTCTATATGCCATACTATCATGGGTTCCCCCTCATCATACTTTAAAAAACAAGCTATACAAAATAGAAATTCATGATATCTATAATTTTCTTTTTCTGGTCTTGGTATAAAGAAATACTGATGTTTGATAATGTTTGTCAAGTTAAAATAAAAAATAGAATCTTAAAAAAAATGAAGCACTACCAAAATATCTCTAATGAATATTCATTTAAATACAATTCTAGCAAAAAATACTACAATAGTAGTATTATTCACTGTGATCATATTGGATTTAAAATACTACAATAGTGGTATTATTCACTGTGATCATATTGGATTTATGCCCTAGATACAAAGATGACTCAACATTAGGAAAAATACATAATCAATCAATAATAAAAATAAAAACATTCCATATTAATAGATTCAGAGAAGTCTTCTTTAAAACACAATATGCTTTCTTTTTAAAGCACAACACATTTATGTACTTTTATAAAGCACACACACAAAACCTACAAAAATATGAGCATAAAAGAATTTTGTAATATAATTTTAAAATATTTACTTAAAACAGAAGCTATTATTATTTGCCATTGAGAAAGACTAGAAACTAGTGCGTACCTTCTCAATTTTTGAGAATAGTTTGAATTTGAAGGCACTATGAGTTCTCTCTCACAGAGATAGAAGAAAAAGGTTTGAGCATTGTTTTGTATAAAACTCAAATAAATAAATATAAAATTTTAAAAATTGTGATTCAATTTCTATATCTATAACAATGAGGAAGAGTGGCTGGATTAGCTAATCTCCAAAATTTGTTCCATATTTAATTCTATAATGCTATTTAACATTTTGATATTTAATTTCCTCAACTCCCACCAAAGAAAAGATAAAGAGGTACAGAATGTTCTCATCTCCTAAAAACCAGAATAATTCATTCTAATGCATGGGTCACCATCTAAGGTAACCCTTTTCATTGAATTCCTTTTGTGTTACCACATTGAGGGGTGAAGTGATAATATCTATTTTCTGGAAAAGAAAAATTTATGATACCCTATGACAAGATCAATATAAGTGTAAATAAAAGACTTTTATATAGACTGGTTGGTTCAGTATTCAGCTTGGTAATTTAGGTAACCCTAAAACTCTTTCCTGGCCAAATCTGGATTCACCAGGATTACCTTTACAGGCTAGAGCCCAAGGCAGAAGAACTGAGATAGTGGCAACCCACCTCCCCTACAAGACTGGTTGTTTATGCCTAAGAAGCCCTCCAAGCTCATTTGGCATGGGTAGCAGCAGCAACAATAATGGTGAGGCAGCTACAAGGTGCCATAGTGCATTGAGTGCTGAGCCTAAAGTCAGGAATCGTTATCTTCATGAGTTCAAATCTGGTCTCAGACACTTACTAGCTGTGAGACCCTGGACAAATCATTTAATCCTTTTTGCCTCAGTTTCCTCATCTGTAAAAGAAGTTGGAAAAGGAAATAACAAGCCACTCCAGTATCTTTGCCAAGAAAATCCCAAATGGAGTTACAAAGAATCAGACACAACTAACAATAACAGTAATAGTAACTATTAAGCACCAATTTGCATATATAAGTGGTTTGATTTTCAAAAAGCTTTACATATTATCTCATTTAATTCATACAACGGCCCTATGAGATAACATTATCGTTGCTAATTTACAAAAAAGGAAACTGAGGCAAAGAGTAGTCAAATGACTTGCCCAGGTTGACAGAGTTATTGAATGTCAGAATAGGATTCAAATTCTGGATTTCCTAACTTCAAGTTTAGCCAGCTCACCTGGATGCCCTGGGCCCCAGCTAAGGCTCTCTCTCAGCCACTCTGGAAACCTCCTTCATCCTGGTGGACTTTTGACTCCATGTTTGCATTTTCACACAATCACTCACTTAACAAGATCTCTTTCCTCCTTCCCTCCCCACAAAGGAAGGAAGAGAAAAGCAAAGCTATACCATTGTCTTAAAATGTTTCCCATCACATGTCTCTCTCTCTCTCTCTCTCTCTCTCTCTCTCTCTCTCTCTCTCTCTCTCTCTCTCTCTCTCTCTCTCTCTCTCTCTCTCTCTCTCTCTCTCTCTCTCTCTCGGAAAGCTCCCTGGTCTTGGAGTCAGAAACCCTGGGTACTCATCATGTCTTCAAAGCTTATGATGTGGCTTTGTGGAAATCACCTAAACTCATAGAATTTTAATTTCCTCCTCAGTAATAGGAGGCTAAGAACCCTCAACTTGCTCACTAGACAGGACTAAAGTAAGGAAAGCTCTTGGTAAAAGGGAAAGCTCTTTTCACACCCACGCCTTCCACCCTTTCTTTGAATACTTTACATTTATATAGCATTTTCCAGTCACAAAGGTCTCTCACACACACTAACTCACTTGTTCCTCTGTGGGAGATAGACAATGCAAGTATTATTCTCCCCATTTTACAGTGAAGGAAACTGAGGCACAAAGAGGTAGATGGCCAATGTCACGCAGCCCCCCCCCCCAGGTGAGTGGCAAAAGCAAAACCCAGGGTGCCTGGCTTCAAAACCAGGACTTAATTTTTACCCACATCAGGCTGCTTCCTTACACATTCTTATCAGAGCATGAGAATACAGTGTCCCATTGGTTTTTCCCCACCTCCTATCCAATCTTACAGCTCCTGCCTCACTCCTCCCACCCAGAGGGCAAGATCCCCAGATACCCTGAGCTTGCAGACAAATAGAAGTCAAAGGAAGCCACGAAGGAGGGGGGCACTTCCGGGGAAGGCGAAATTGAGAGAGTGGGGTGAGAATGCTTCTCTCTCTCCGAGTCATCGGCTTTTTCTTGCCGGGGGGCATCAGTTGGCTCCTGGGAGTATCCAGAGACTCAGGGGCACATTGTCAAAGTGCCCAGCTCCCTAGAACTCACCATTACAGACCCTGGCACATGGCACCAGGGGTAGTTTTTCTCCCCACTCCTTTGCTGTAGCATCATTTGGATATCAAGAGAAGACATCAGTGTTGGGTTGCCCCCAAGCAACGGTTAAAGAACAGAAATCAGTGGAGGAAATGTGGGTGGGGAAGAGAGAGAGGGAACTCCCTAAAACCAGTGAGCCGCCCACTTGAGGGCACATCTCGGGGGTGAGTCTTAGATGCTCACAGAGCCATCAGAGGTTAGCTCTAGAAGGCTGCCAAATCTTCAATTAGGTCTACTTTTGCACTTTACAAATAAAGAAAAAAGAGACCTTTAACACCTAAACTGGGACGAGAGCCCATGATTTCCTGACACTTAATCATATTTACTTCCTCCAATACCATGCTACCCCTTCACACCCAGAGTGAGCCTCCTCCCACCCCCATCTCCTTTACCATACATATATCAGAAACCATCATAATTCCAATTTTACAAATGAGGACATTGAGACTTTATATATGGTCACAGTGAGTGGGAAAGACTAAGCATGAAACCTAGCAATCCTGTTGTCTAGTACAGTCTACAAACTCAGCCCCTCTGGGTATGATTCTATGGCACAGATTCTCTGTGGGCTAATTTGGACATGGAAAGAATGAGGCAGCTAGGTGGCTCCTCAGATAGCATGCCAACTGCTTGAGTTCAAATCCCGTCTCAGAAATGTATCAGCTGTGATGCTGGGAAAGACATTCTGTTTGCCTCGGTTTCCTCATCTATAAAATAGGGATAATAATAGCACTTACCTCCCTGAGTGAATATGAGGATCAAATGAGATAATATTTGTGAAGTGCTTAACATAGTGCCTGGCATAGAGTCAGTGCTTAATAAATGTCTGTTCCCTTCTTTGACTGTACTCCCCTCCCCCTTCAATAACTGATTGAGTACACTAAGACAAAACCTGTTCTGGGGGCTTCAGGGAAAATTAAGGAAGGGAAAAAAATGGTGCTACTCTATTCTCAATAATTAGGGACCCCATCCTGGACCCAGTGTGATGGAGATGGGAACGAGGCTACTTTGACTAACAGAAAGCTCTCTCCCAGACCCCACAGCGGAGAGTTACAGATTGAGTGGGGGTTTCCTCATGGTTCACTCTCCCTTTGTAGGACTGTAATTGCACAGCTAGGAGACCCTACCCAGTCCCAGCTCTACTTCTTGCTGACAGGCCAAGGAAATTTCCGTACAGAGTATGAAGAACACCACCTCTGGTTTTTGTCATCCCTAAACCCCACTGATTTCCTGGAGATGATAGTTCCTTGTCCTGGGACAAGCTTTGAGGACTTCTATCAGACTTCAGTCTTTCCCTCTTCACTGTCCCATCTTTATGATTGTCTCTCCATCCTCTGCCACCAGTGCCCTATTTCAGAACCAGCTACTCCCTTTCCCTCCTACCTCCACATATTGCAACCCCACAAAAGCCTGACTGTACTAGAGCCAGCTTCACAGGCTTATGAATCATTTCAAGGAGGGCACACTTCAGAACAGCAATGACTACAAATAAGGACGGGTTTCATTGTTCTGTTACTTAAGAAAGTGTGAATAATCAGAACAAACTTAAACAAGGTTTATGTATCCATAGTCCTTTACTTATGTAAACATATATAAGGGTGGTGTGATTTGCTCAGTGCTATCCCACCTAAAATAAATTATAAGATCCCCCCTCCCAAAGTCATGTATTTGTGCATATACCCCACCCCCACTCCAGAGCCTTGGTTATTAAACATGTACCAATATACTCCTGTATTCTTGAGCTCAGCAGGGTCCAGTAGAAGTCTCAGGGAATGAAGTCATCATTATTGGATGCCTAGTGATAGTATGCTAATAACAACAGTCAAGATAATAACAATGATAACCACCAACATTTATGTAGCACTTACTGTGTACTACACACTGTGTTTTCCAAATATTGTTTTATTTGATCCAAACACTGATCCTGGGAGTTAGATGCTATTAATCTCCATCTTACAGATGAGCAAACTGAGGCAAATAGAAGTAAAGTGGCTTGCCCAGGATCACACAGCTGACTCCAGGTCCAGCACTCTATCCACTGTGCCACCTAGCAGTCATAATGATAATAACTACTGGCATTTTTATAGCACTTTTAAGATTTGGAGAGTGCTTATAATATTAATAATAATAGCTAATATTTCTATTCATACAATACCAACTATATGCCAGGTACTGTGCTTAATGCTCTAAATCATCTCATTTGATCCTCATAACAATCCTGTGAAATGCTATTATTCTTCTCATTTTTACAAAGGAAATGAGACAGAAGTTAAGTGACTTGCACAGGATCTTATAGCTAATGTGTAACTATGACTGCATAAATCTTCTTGACTCCACGTGTAACACTCTCTCCACTATGCCGCCTAGCTGTCATAATGATAATGGTAATAATAATAATAATTATCATGATGGTAGTGAGGATAATAATTACTGACATTTATATAGCATTTTAAACTTTGGAAAGTGCTTCACATCCATGATCTAATTTGAGCCTTACAATTATCCTGCACAAGAGGGCATTTTCTAGGTCTGTTTTTTAAGGGTGGTAACCCATAGGAACTGGTCATGAATGTCTTTTGACCAGGGGCCAGAGTAAAAGTGGCCAACCAGACGGGATTATCCTCGTGCATGTTCCATGGCATTCACTCCAAATACAAATATAGAACAATGGCCATTTTCCAAGGCAATGTTCTAGTGAGAAAAAAAAGTAAGCTATCCACACCATATGAAGAAATGAGATAAGCTGAAGTTCTACCTCATAACCATCAGACTGACAAAAGTGAAAAAAAAAAAAGCAAAAATGGCAATTGTTGGAAGGGCAGTTGGAGGACAGGCATATTTGGGTATTCTAATGGAACAACACATTGGTTTTGCCATTCCGGAAAACAGCTGGGAATCATGATTGAAAAGTCACCATCTTCCGATACCACTACTAGGTTGAACCCCCAAATATGGAAGGAAAAGACCCATTCACACAAAAATATGCATAGTGGCACCATTTTTTAAAGAATTAAAGATGAAGTGCTTCTTGATTGCAGCTAATTGATAGTATAAGAATGTAACGATACTATTGTACTACAAGAAATAACCAATAATACGGATTCAGATAAGCCTTTTAAGTCTTTTATGAATTGATGTATATAATACACATGATGATTATTGTAACAGGGGCGGGAAATAATATCCTAAGGAATTGTAATGCTGTACTGAACAATTTTGGACCTAGAGGAGAAATGTGGAAGCACCTGCCTCTTTTAAGTTGAGGGGTAGGGGACTACAGGACAGCTAGGTGGTGCAGTGTTTAGACAGCTGGGCTTGTAATCAGGAAGACCTAAGTTCAAATACATTTTCAGACACTAGCTTTGGGGAAGGGAGGCAATTTATCCAGGAATGGCTAAAAATAGGATTGTAAAAACAAACTACATCAATTATATGTGTGTGTGTGTGTGTGTGTGTGTGTGTGTGTGTGTATAATGTGTGTGCACATATATGTGTGTTTTTAAATCTCTCTTACATTTAAAAAATCTCTCTTACATTTAAAAAATCTTTCTTACATTTAAAAAATCTCTTTCTACTAGTTTCTTCCTCTCAAACTACAAATGCTAACATATCTTCTCTTCTAAAAATAACTAACACAATATCTTCCCTTGGCTCTGCCACCGAACTGAAAAACAGTTTAGCAAAATCAACTACCACAGTCTAATATCGTATGGAAAATTCTACACCTGTGATCCTCTATCTCTCAACCAAAAAAAGACATACTTCCATATCATTCCTTAAGGCCAAGACTGTCCAACACAATTATTCAAACTATCAGCCTATTCCTCTCCTTCCTTCCACTTGTAGAAAGTTTAGTTTCTATTTCTTTATCATTCACTTACTCCTCAACAGTGATCACTTAATCCAATGGTTTTTTCCTCCTGTTCTCATCTTCCACCTCTGTTGTGTTAAACATTCTTAGTGTAAAAAGGCCAAAGTCTTCCACTGCATTCAGAGACATCTTTGGTCATCCTGATCTATGTCTTGCCACCAGACCCAGATGATTTTAGAAGAGAAAGTGAGGCTGGTGACTTTGCACAGAGCTGCCTCATTTAAATCTAGTCAAGACATCACCTTCCTGATGTCATTGGTCCTCTTTGAGAATGAAGGACAAACAACATAATAACAGTATTTGCAATCACAAATTATACCTTTCTTCTTGGCTGGTCTTCTCTTGACTTCAATGGCATGATACTCTCCAGACATTCTTTTAACTTCTCTGTTTTGCTAAGTCCATTTTTCCTCTTGTTCTCTTAAAAATGGGGAATACCCAAAGTATTAGTCTCTTTTCTCTCCTCATTCACTTCTGTTGTGGTTACTTTTCCTTCGACTCCAATAATTACTTTTCTGAAGATCTGCCATCATCTGCCACTCTTCCACCTTAACTTCCCCCTTTACTTGGGCTTCGTCTTGATGAGAAGGAGGCCTTGCCAAAAAGCACTACTTCTGAATCTTAAGATCCTCTATCTTTTACCATTTCCCCAACTTTCTACTATGTAGACCTCAGCGACTGCCATCTGATTTACTTATGTAATTTAAGGATCTCTAGAACTTGTTATTCTTTCTATTGCTACACCCTTAAGATTTCTAGGCCTTCCCATCTCCTATGTCATTGATTATTTTTTATGTGTCATCTCCTCCCAAAGAATGTGAATTTCTTAAGAGCTGGGTCTGTCTTGAGTTTTCTAGTTGTTTATATCTCCAGTGCTTAGCACAATGATTTGGCAAATAATAAGTGTTTGGTAAATTTTTTTTCATTCATTCTTGACTTTCAAATTTATATCTCTACTCTTCCCTCTCTCCCCAGAGCTGTTGGATCCCTCACTGGAAAATCAAACTAAACATGTCCAAGAATGAATTCATCATCTTCTCTCCAAGATATATCCTAACTCTTAATTTCTGGCTTTGATATTCCCATCTATCAATTGTCAAGTCCTATTGATTTGTCAGGTTCTCATATTTATAAACTATTTGACATATAAACTAGCAAATAATAAAAGGATGGATAATTTGCCCATCTCTCATGGACCAGAAATGGTTCATACTTAGACATCCTTGGAAGAGTGGATGCTTCCAAGGGGTAGCAATCAATTGATTAATAATCAATGAGAAGAATGAATAAAATAATGAGAGGTAGACTATTCTAATGAGAAAGTCAACATTACTGATTTTGCCACTTCCACTTCCAGGCCACCCCCAGTTCCAAATTGTTCTCCAGAATTGGATCCGTTGGATCTGTTCACAGTTTCACCAACAGTGGCCCAGTTTTCCCAAATCTCCTCCAACATTTTTAATTATCTTTTTCTGTCATCTTAGTCAGTCTGACAGGTGTGTAGCGGTATCTCAGAGTTGTCTTAATTTACATTTCTCGGATCAGTATTGATTTAGAGCACCTTTTCATGTGACTACAATATTTTCTCCTGAAAATTGTTTGTTCATATCCTTTGACAATTTATCAATTGGAGAATGGCTTGAACTATTATAAATTTGAGTCAATTCTCTATATATTTTAGAAATGAGGCCTTTATTTTGATAAATTTACATCCAAATCCTTTAGATGTAAAAATGTTTTCCCAGTTTATTGCTTCCCTTCTAATCTTGTCTGCATTAGTTTTGTTTGTACAAAATCTTTTAAACTTAATATAATCAAAATTATCTATTTTGTGATCAATAATGATCTCTATTTCTTCTTTGGTCATAAATTCCTTCCTCTTCCATAGATCTGAAAGGTAAACTATCCTGTATTCTTCCAATTTGTTTATAATATCATTCTTTATGTCTAGATCATGAACCCATTTTGACCTTATCTTTGTATACGGTATGAGGTGTGAGTCTATGCCTACTTTCTGCCATACTAACTTCCAATTTTCCCAGCAGTTTTTGTCAAATAGTAAATTTTTATCCCAAAAACTGGGGTCTTTGGGTTTGTCAAATACTAGATTACTATAGTCATTGACTATTTTGTTCTGTGAACCTAATCTATTCCACTGATCAACTTCTTTATTTTTTTAGTCAGTACCAAATGGTTTGATGACTGCTGCTTTATAATACAGTTTTAGATCTGGTGCAGCTAGGCCACCTTCATTTGCTTTTTTCCCATTAATTCCCTTTAAATTCTTGGCCTTTTGTTCTTCCAGATGAATTTTGTTGTTCTTTTTCTAGTAAAATAGTTTCTTGGGAGTTTGATTGGTATAGCAGTAAATAAATAGATTAGAGAGTATTGTCATCTTTATTATATTTACTCAAGCTATCCAAGAACACTTTATATTTTTACAATTGCTTAGATCTGACTTTATTTGTGTGGAAAGTGTTTTGTAGTTTTACTCTTATAATTCCTGACCCTCCCTTGGCAGATAGATTCCCAAGTATTTTATCCTTTCAGCAATTTTTAAAAATGGAATTTCACTTTTTAGCTCTTGTTGTTGGATTTTGTTAGTGATGTATAAGAATGCTGATGATTTATGTGGACTTACTTTGTATCCTGAAACTTTACTAAAGCAATGGATTACTTCTAATAGTTTTTTTTAGTTGATTCTCTAAGATTCTCTAAGTATACTATCATATCATCTGCAAAGAGTAGATAATTTGGTTTCCTCATTACTTATTCTTCTCCTTCCCTTTTTAAGCATTCTTAACATATCCAACTGCTAGAATTCTGCTGGAAAGTCAAAATCAAACGACTTGTAAACAGTTTTCAAGATTCTTAGAAATAGCCTAGTGATTATAGGCAGATTAACTACCATTAATTTTGGGGATTAGAGGAGGAACTCAAGATGCCAGAAAGTATCATCTTAAAATGACAGTTATTTAGCCTCACAAATGTAGGACTAAGAACCAACTTCCCCAAATTTTTCTACTATGTCATAAATCTACCACTGAGCAACTTTTTGCAAAAATTGGTTGATAATTTTGAGCTGCCATATTCTATGTTCCCCAGGTAAATGAAGGGAAGCCTGGAAGCTGTTTAATACCAGCTCTATATTGCAGTAAATCTGTCAGGAAACTATCATCATATGAAAATCAGGTGTCCATTATATAAGCAGGAAGAAGACATCCTTTATATTACTAAAAAAAGGAATACACAGGGAAAAAAAATCACACAGGGCACACAGGGCAACTGGATTAATAGTGAGTGAGCCAATCAGTTAAAAAGTATTTATTCAGCACCTACTATGTGCATATAGTAAGCACTTAGGATACAAATAAAAGTAAAAGTCAGTCCCTCCCTCCAAGGAGCTTAGAGGAGAAAACCTGCAAACAAGCTACATACATTATAAATTGGGGGAGGGAATTTCAGAGGAAAGGCACTGATTGCCCTGAAAATGCTTTCCTGCAGAAAGGTAGAACTTTTTAGCTGACACCTGGAGGAAGCTGGGGAAGCTTAGGAGGAAAGGATGAGGAAGGGGAGAATTCCAGACATGGAGCAGACAGAGAAAATGATAGGAGTCGGGAAATGTGCCAAGAACAGCAAAGAGATCGGTGTCATTGCATCAAAGAGTGTGTGGAGGCAAGTAAGGTGTGAAAAGACTGGAAAGATAGAAAGAAATCAGATTAGCAAGGGCTTTGGAAGTAAAATACAGGATTTTGTAATTTTTCCTGAAAGAAACGGAATTACTGGAGTTGACTGAATAGGGGGTGATATGGTGACACTTGCATTTTAAGGAGATTGGCTTTGACATTCAACTGAGTAGAGCTGAGGAGAGACACTTGTAGTGTAGTGAGATTGATGAGCAGACGACTGTAGTCATCCTAGCATGAGGGAAGGAAGACCTATAGCAGGGTGGTGGCTGTGTCAGAGAAGGAAAGGGAGAATGTAATGAGAGATGTTGCAAAGGCATCTCCATCTTGTCCCTGATTGGAAATAGGGAGTGAGAAAGCAATCTAGGATGATACTTAAGTTTTGAGCTTAAGTGACTAGGAGGAAGGTGACTGTAATAGGGAAGCTAGAAAAAGGAGAGTAATGGGGGAAAGGGGGAAAGAGAATGAGTTCAGTTTTAAGATTGTAGGATTTAATATATCTGTGGGACATTCAATTTGAGATGTCTAAAAGGCAGGTGGAAATTCAAAACTGAAATTTAGGAGAGAAATTAAGGGAGAAAAGGAGGAAAGTGGGTGAAGAAATAAGAATCCTGAAGTGAGTAGAAAAGGGAGTCAGGGATAAGGCAGACGGAACAACTTGGTGTCATAGAGAAAGAAGCTAGAAATAGGCATCTGGGCTAGAATTTGGACTAGGTCTTTCCCCCCTTAGCTCACTACACTATGTGAGAGGTTGAGTCAACCAAGCAAAGCATCAAAATGAAAAGAGGTCAGCCTAACTTGGGATTGGAAGGGAATAAGAGAGGGGCAAAGGGAACAAGAGGAACCAGCATTTATTAATTGACTGCTATATGCTAAGCATTGTGCTGAGTGATTTACAAATATTATCTCATTTGATATTTGCAACCATCTGTGAGAAAGGGGCAGGTTTCAGGAAGAACAAGCATGTCTGTGGCTCTGTCTTATTATGTAGGTCTCATCTATGAGACCAACTGTCCTATCTCCCCTTTGGTTACTTATACTTTTTTATAAGAACATTGCAAGGAATTGACTTAGTTGGAGCAAAAAGAACGGGAGTCCCATCTAACTGAGGATAAAGAGACCATCTCTTCTCCTCCATGTCCTCTATCTGGATCCTGTCTCCAAAAGCTCTCCTGGTAGGCAGGGACAGCTCAGATTAAGTGGATCTTGTGTTCCTACTGCTGTTGCCAGGCAACATTGCTTCTACTAATGTTCTTGATGAAGGTGCCAATTCTGGTTACCAATTACAAAGCACCATTTGCCCAAAAGGAACCAGTGCTTTTTCAGGGGGCTAAAAGAATAGGGGAATTCCCAGACCCAGTTCCTAATGAGAAAGAACAGTGGAAGGGGTGTTTGCACACACACACACACACAGAGCATCCCCCACTCAGACCTGATTAGAATAAATCCTAGAAGTATAGAAGTCTTCTAGTTGTAACCACGTTATTTTACAGATGAGCAAGAAGTGAACTTATTTGCTCAGTGTTGCATAGGTAGTAGCATATAGGAGAGCCGAGATTCAAACTCATTACCTGATTCCAAAGCCAACCCTCTTTCTACTGTGACCATGCTGGGTCAGTAGACCACCTCTGCCTGCATTGAGAGGCAAGGGATCTGCATCCAAGTGCCACATGTGACGTTCACTAGCTGGGTAACCCTGAGTAAGTGGCCTAGCCTTTAAGCCTCAATTTTATAATCTCGAAAATGCAAGTAATAATACTCTGTTACCAGCCTCACCTTCACGTGGTTATGTGAATTGTAGAATGTGAGTTCTTGCTATTTTAAGTAAAGGATTCCTGTGGAAGTTGGGCACAAGATTGGGCTGCCTGAAGCCAGAGTGGCCAAGTGTCAGTGTAGCCTCCAATTCACCAGTCTGCTCAGCTGCCCCAAAGCCTGTAGCTGGCCTGTAATAGCCAGGAAGGGGGCTTCAGTCCATGGACATGGAAGGAGGCAGTGCTCTCAGAGAGGGAGCAACAGGCACTGCTTGAGCATCTGCACAAAGGGAAAGCCAAGGATGGGACAGGAAGGATTTACCTTCTGCCATTCTCCCCTCATATGTCTGAGGACTGTTCTCTTGCACCTGAGAATGCATTCTGACTTCCTTCTTTACCTGTTGTATCTGTGGAAATGGGATTGCCTGGGCTGGTAACATCGGGTATTTGATACCGGATTCGATATAGGGGTAACATCCCCCTACTCTTCCTAGGGGGTTATGTATTGCACACAAATGTCTCTGAATGTGTCTGTCTGCACAAGTCTTTGTGAGTCTGTGAGCCAGTGAATGTCTGTGAAATGAGGGAGTGTGCGTGTGTGTCCTTGTAGCCAGATACCTTGTGCTCCTCTTGGCTCTCCTGGCCCTGGGTGTCAGCAAAAGGCTGGGGAAAGTAGCCAAAGGGACTTCCCACTGTGCCTGAGGCTAAACTGGGGATAGAACCTCAGAGTCCTGCCTGTCTCCTACTCTCCCCGATTGCACACACACATACACACAGGTACAGGCATGTGTGCAGACGCAGGCACATATCTTTGGATTGTCAAAGAAATAGAAGTCAGGAATCTTAGGTCTCAGTCCTGACTACGCTATCAACCAACTTGCAGACCTTAGAGAAGTCATTTAGGAGGCAGCCTGGGGGGCAATGGAGGCCAATAGGCTCTTCTACTTGGAATCAGAAAAACTTAATTTCATCTCTTGCCTTAGACACTTTTACATGTGTCAATTCTGACAAGTCATTTAACCTCTCTGTGGTCCAGCTTCCTCATGTGCAAAGTGGCACCTACCTCACAGGGTTATTGGTAAGGATTAACTAAGGTAACATGTTTTAGGAACCTAAAAACATCATAGAAATGCTAGCCATTATTATTCTTCCTTAGAACTGTAGTTCTAAAGTAGGACATGACCTTAGAGAAAATCTGGTCCTAGTCCTTCATTTTGACATTCTCTTGACCAATTAGATGAACTGATGCTAAGTGAAGTGAGTAGAACCAGGAGAACATTGTACACAGCAACAAGAAGATTATATGATGATCAACTCTGATATACTTGGATCTTTTTAACAATGAGCTGATTCAGGCCAACTCCAATAGACTTTTGATGGACAGAACCATCTGCATTCTCAGAGAAAACTATGGGAACTGAATGTAGATCACAACAGAGTTTTTTCACCCTTTTTGTTGTTATTTGCTTGCTTTTTTTTCTCATTCCTTTTTGATTTGATTTTCTTGTGCAGCATGATAAATGTTGAAATATGTTTAGAAGAATAGCATGTGTTTAACCTATATTGGATTGCTTACTGTCTAAGGGAAGGGAGGGAGAAAAATTTGGAACACAAGGTTTTGCAAGAGTGAATGTTGAAAACTATCTTTGCATGTATTTTTAAAAATAAAAAGCTATTATTATTAAAAAAGAATCCAAACTTACAGGTCAGGGATTTGATTCCCTGGCTATTGGTGGGATGCCATTGCACATGCATTGAATATCAGTGAAATGGAAAGATTGGACTAAGTGATTTCTAAAATCTTTTCAAGCTCTAAGTCCTAGGATGCTAAGACCCAGGAGATCAGAGGTCCTGAGTCTCTACCTGAAGAGATTCCCAAACATGAGATAGTCTTTATCTCTCCTCCTGATTCTCTGCCTCTGGGGAAGCCTTTGGAGAAACCGGAGGAGCTGGGAGGAGTTGGGGTGGGGGGGAGGAGGCAGCCGCATTTAGTCTTGTCCTTGTGAGTGCAAGTTGCTGCAGAGAACTCAGACCATAAATGTCCAGACTAAGAGTCATTTTGGAACCGCCTGGAGCACATGAGAGTGAGGAGGCTAACCCCCTCCTGCCTCCCCCACACCCTCACTGCCCAAGCAATGCCATCTCCCAGGGGAGTGAGGAAACCTGAGCTGGGCAACCTCACCTTGGGAACGGCTGGCCGGTCAGCTGATATTGCCCAGAGACCATTCATCATATGCCCTGCCCCCATCCCAGCTGGAGCTATTTTAAGTCCCGGGTACAGGACAGCTTATGTAACAGGCTGACTCCCAGGGCACTAGGTGTGGTCCCAGGCAGAGTAGGGAGAGTTAGGACCCTGCTAGAAGAGACTAAATTCCCTTCAAACTCTCCTTAGCCACCCTGGACCAGCCCACATGGGGCTCTGGGAATAGGTTCCCCTGGGCTTCTGGAGCAATGCAAAGAACATTGAATGTGGAGTGAGAAAACCCATCTCCCATTGCTGATTCAGCTACTTACTAGCAGTGTAACCCCTTTGGACCTCAGTTTCCTCATTTGTAAAATTATGAAGTTAGATGAAATCCAGAGTTCTTCACTTTTTCTTTGTCACAGACTCCTCTGGCAATCAAGTGAAGCCCATACACCCCTTCTTAGAATGTTTTTGAGTGAATAAAATTAGATATTTATTATATTTCACCCACAAGCATTGTATATAATACTATAAATGAAAGTAATTATATTGAAATAATTATTTTGAGAAAAAAATCTGTTTAAAGTTCACAGGCAAAGGATTCCTGAAGATGGTTTCTAAGGATTCTTCCAATTATCAGTTCTATACTCCTCCTGGCTGGGTGGGAGGGAGATGGCAAGAGAGTTCTCTTCAACTGAGTGTGCTTAGGGGCTGCTTTTGACCAGATCATTCTTCTCTGTCCTCCAAGTCAACCAAATACTTTATCTTTGATTTTTTAGGGGGAAAACTAAATACCCCAAATATGAACTTGTCCAAATTCACTGCCATCTATTCTTTAGGGTATACATAACCTTGTCTCTCGTTCATCTATCAGGTCTTTATTAAGTCCCTACAGCATGGCAGGTGCCATAGATACAAAGACAAACATGAAACCTCGAGGAGGTTATATTGTGCTAGGAAGGGACAAGGTTTCCACAGCTAAGTCACTGAAAAACATATACAAGTCATTTTTCAGGGAGAGGGAGATCACTAAAGTCCAAAAGGATTAGGTAACGTATTGTGCAAAACATGACCAATAAACCTTGAAGGCAGCCAGGGGATCCTCTGAGGCAGAGGTAGGGAGAGGGAGAGAGTATGTGCCAAGCGTGGGGGCAATGCCAAGCATGGGAAACAGACAGCCTATGCAAATGAACCCAAAGGCAAGAAATGTCATAACCAGTGCACAGCAAGGACACTTTGTGGATACAAGCCAAAGTGCATAAAGGAGAGAAGAGGGAAATCAATTTAGATAGATAAGTGAGAACCAGGTAGTGAAGGGCAGCCACAGACTTTGTCCTTTATCCTACAGGCACTAAGGAGCAGTTAAAGCTTCTTAAGAAATACTCACAGGATCAAAGCTCTGTTTTAGGGATTTCCCTTTGGCTGGTGTGGGAGAGTTTGCTGAGAAGGGAGAAAGGGAGCTGAGGAGACCAACTTGGAGACTTCTGCAGGAGAAAGGAGGATGTGAGCCCGGTGATGGCTGGTTGAGTAGTGAGAAGGGAGAAAAAGGTTATAAACAGTGTGGAAGTAGAACCAACAGAATCTGATGAGTGATTGGAAGTAAAGGGCGAAAGAGAAAGAATCAGAAATTGAGCTTGCCAATGTGCTGAACCTAACTGACTGAAGGGTGGTAGTGCCCTTAACAGATACAGAGAAATGAGGAAGATGGTGAGTTTAAGCAGTGAATCATACGTCCATAGCATTTTACATTTAACACCTTTTCTGACACCCAAAAGTAGATAGTATATCACCTCCATTTTACAGATGAGGAAACTGAGGATGGTAATGTATTTGCCTAAGTTCGTGTAGCTAGTAAATGGCAGACAGGATTTGAACCTGCCACCCAATCCCAATGTTAGTGCTTATCCCATTGCCATTTTGTTTCTCATCTACTTGTTGATCTTTCAAAACTATTTCAGAGAGACAAGTCAGGGACCTTATCTCTAAGATCTTTCTCTAAGGTTAACCATCCACCTAAGATCTTCCTCGATTCTATAGAGTATGTGCTTCCATACTTATCCCTTCTTTCTCCATCAAGTCATACAACTTCAGATCATGAAGTCAAGTATTGACTTGCATTGGAGAGTATATAATTCAACTCTCATTTTAAAGTATAAGGAGGGGGCAGCTAAATGGCTCAGTGGATAAAGCACCTATTCTGGAGTCGGGAGGGCCTGATTTCAAATTTGACTTCAGACATTAAGGTGTGAACCTTAATTCTAACTGTCTCATTTTAAAATTAATTACCCAATAAGTTAGTGGAAAAAATAGGGCCAGAACACTTAGGCCTCCTGGTTCCCAATACAATGATGTTTCTTCTGCCACACACAAGAGATTTCCAACTCTTTCTCTTCTTTCTTATCCTATTGTTCCCTTTACCTGGGTAGGTGGGGAATTTATTAAGACTTACTATGTGCAGGCATTGGGCTTAAATGCTTTATAAATTTTTTTTTTGTTTTCCACTCCTTTTGTTGTATCAAATTTTATTGAGATTTATCCTTTTCCCACTCACTCATTTTCCCACTTAATAGTATTTTATTTTTTCCAATTACATGTAAAGATAGTTTTCAACATTTATATTCTAATAATATTTTGTTTTTCCAAATACATGCAAAGATAGTTTTCAGCATTCATCTTTGCAAAACTTTGTATTCCAAATTTTTCTCCCTTTCCCCCCTTCACATGATAACAAACAATTGGATATAAGTTAAATATGTGCAATTCTTCTAAAAAAATATTTCCATATTCATCATGCTGCACAAGAAAAATCAGATCAAAGAGGGAAAAACATGAGAAAGGAAAAAAGTAAACAAACAATTACAACAACAAAAGGTGAAATTACTATGCTTTGATCCACATTCAGTCTCCATAGTTCTCTCTCTGGATTTGAATGGCATTGAATCATCACATTGTTGAAAAGAGCCAAGTCCATTACAATTGATCATCATATAATCTTCTAGTTTCTGTGTACAATGTTCTCTTGGTTTTGTTCACTTCATTTAGCATCAGTTTATGTAAGTCTTTCTATACTTTTCTGAAATCAGCTGGCTCATCATTTATTAGAGAATAATAATATTCAATTCCATTCATATACCATAACATTTAGCCATTTGTTCAGCCACTCCCCAACTGATGGGCATTCACGTAATTTCTAGTTCTTTGCCACTACAAAAAGGATGCTACAAATATTTTTGCACATCTGCATCCTTTTCCTTTTTATATGATCTCTTTGGGATACAAATCCAGTAGAGTTTATGCACACTTTTATAGCCCTTTGGGCATAGTTCCAAATTGCTCTTCAGAATGGTTGGATCATTTCACAACTCCATCAACAATGCATTAATGCATCAACAATGCCAGCCAAACCTGCTCCAAGGAGCAAATTGAAGTCCAGAGAGAAGTCTCTCAGTCCACCCAGTCTATTCTGGATTCTACTTGTTGGCAAGCCAAAATCTCTTCTCTTTATAATTTCTTCCATTGGAAGAATTTTGTGCTCTGAGGGAAAAAAAATCTAATTCCCTTTTCATGCAACAGCCTTTCAAATCCAATGATATCTTCTCCTTCCCAAATTTTCTTTCCTATAGATTAAACATCTCCTATTCCTTTGACAAGAACTAAACACAATATCAGGGTATACTTGGTGCCAGCTCAGACAAGCTTTTGAGAGCCAATTGTTAAATTTCCAGCATGAACATTTACACCTCAGAAATCACTAAGCACTACATATTAGGGCTTGTTTTGTTTATTTATTGTCTGGATTTAAGAACATGTTGATGATTTAGAGGAAGATAAAAGTGTGTCCTGAAAAAAAAATTCCCAGAGAGAGGGAACATATACCAGAATATCCTGACACTAGTGCAGAATTGTACAGAGCTGCCATTTCCCTTGATTTATATTAATATGCCTTTAGATTGAACTAGCTTTTTTGGATATCAGGTCAAATTTCCGGCCAAATTGACTTAGTACTCTCCTGATGACTTCATCAGGTGTTTCTCATAGAAACTTGTTTAATTATGGTTCCCTTATCCTACACTTGTGTAGTGGATGATTCTATTTGATTTAGTAGTTTTAGTAACTCCTAGATACAACAATCAAAGATGTGCAATAAAAAGTCTTTTTAGGTTGTTTGGGAAACTTGATCATACATCACAGAGCTATATAAAAGTAGCCAGTTAGTTTGGGACCCAGAGATTTGAGTGTGTAGTAGTATAGTAATGACAGCCTCCAGACATATCCCTGAGAAGGAAACATTTGGGGTAGAGGAGGAAAGTACTTGAAACTCTGATTCCATTTTTCCCCTTCCCTTGATCAAAAGAGCACCTTGTGAACTTCTGAGGATCAGACAATCCAGACGTTTTCTTGAGAATCCTAGCAGAGTGCTAAGAACATCAGCAGCTAAATGGTGGCAAAGTCTACCTTTGCTCTAGATTCTGTATATACTGGTTAGAAAGTGGGAAGAAATTTTATAGCCACTATATCACCACAAAATATATCCATTTTTAGGAGCAATTTAAGTCTGACTGACTCTGATATCAACTGATAATCATGGAGAAAAGAACACTTATGAGAACTTGTGAGCTGTAGCAATAGAAAGAAAGATATGACAGCTCCTCAAGGACTACCTTAGAACTTTAAGGAGACCTACTAGTCAAACTCTGAAGGTCTGCCCTATAAATTCCAATGGTGGTTGAAAAGGTAAGTTAAGAGTATGAATTACATATACAAAATAATAGAGGGAATAAAAAGGGGAGAAGAGAAAGAGAAGATGGGGAAAAGTGGAGAAGAGAAAAGAGAGGGGGGAAGAGCAAAGGGAACAGGAGAGAAAGAGGAGGGAGAGGAAAGCAGGGGGAAGAGGGAAGAGAGGAGGAAAAATAGAAAGAGAAAGTAGAGAAAGAAAAAAGAAAATAGGAGAGTAGAAAAGAAAAAGGAGGGAGAAAAGGATAAAGAGAGGGAGAAGAAAGGGAGAGAGGTGGAAGGAAAGATGGAGGGAGGAAGAGAGAAAAAAGAAAAAGAAAGAAAAAAAGAGGAGAGAAAGAAAAAGAAATAAAGAAAAAGAGGGAAAGGAAAGTAAGATGCAGAAAAAAGAAAACAAGAGAGAAGAGAGAGAGAAAAAGAGAGAGAGAGAGAGAGAGAGAGAGAGAGAGAGAGAGAGAGAGAGAGAGAGAGAGAGAGAGAGAGAGAGAGAGAGAGAGAGAAAGCACTAATAACTGTTCAAGTAGAGGAAGAAGATAAGGAAAGGAAAGCCCTTTTGTTAAAAGTAGCATCTTATCCATTCTTTAAAAACTAGAGATTCTACAAGGGGGAAGAAGGAAAAAACCTATATTAAGTGCCTACTTAAGTGCTAAGCCTTTACAAATATTATTTCATTGGATTTTCACAAAGGCAGATTGCTATTATTATCTTTATTTTGTAGTTGAAGAAACTGTGGTAGTATAGATTAAGTGATTTATCACACACATAGTAAGTATCTGAGGAAAGATTAGAATTCAGGTCCTCCGAAATCAGTGCTCTATCCACACTATACAGCTTAGCTCACCTGAGAGCAAGGACTCTGCTTTTTCTTTGTGTTTCCACATCATGTCTGGTATAGTGTTAACCAGAGTAGCTATGTATCAGGTGTTCAGGGAAAATTAACATTTCAGATAAAAGATTTGCGGAGCCCTTTACAGGGCTGCTCATCTACCTTTGGTGTCTACCTGGCATTTAATTCTCACTCCATGTGGCTCCATGAAGCTGTAGAATGTACAGTTGCCACACCCCAGTAAAATCATTTTGGCAAATAGGCTAAGCCATTTAAAGGGTAACTAACGGACCTCAAATCTGTCTGTGAGTTAGTGGGAATCTACCCCAAGCATATAAGGATTTTCACCTGCAAAATGAGCATATCAGAACAATTTGTTCCAATGGCCATGAAGGCGGCTAAAGCAGGTGCTATGGAGTGCTTAGGGCTTGGTCAGACATCAAAGAAGCCAAGGTCAGACTTCTTTGAATTGCCAGTGGACTCTGATGACTGGAAAAAAAGAATGAGGCTGATGACTTTGTGCAGTTCTGCCTTAATTAAATTCAGTTTACCCCATGATGTCATTGGTCCTTTTTGAAAATGAAGAACCAATGAAAATATCTATTTAATACATTTTGCTTAATGAATGAATTATTCACTATATCTAAAATGGCACCAGATTTTTGTTGACTCTTTATTTGGAATACTCTTATCTAATTACTTCATTAGAGCATCATTGCAGTGATCCTTTAACTAGTTTATTTTCCTCCTTTTCCTTTTCCAGTCCGTCCCATACATTGCTACTTAACTAACCATGGAATAAGAAATCGGCAGAGTGTATCCAGGGTCAAACATGTAGGAAAAGGCAGTTAAAAATGGCTGGCATGGCTGGTTGTGCCATTAAATCAATTGTATGATCCTGGGTGTATACCTTCTCTGGGTTTCCTTTTCTGCATCCATAAAATGATGTGATTGGACCACATCTTCTCAAAGGTCTTCCTTCTGGCACTTATGTTTATTCTTTGATCCTAAGAATTCCATAGATCAAAATCAGTATTCAAAAACTAGTATCACTCCTTGACACTTTCCATTTAAACTTATTTCAAGACTCCAGATTATGCTCTGACCCAGAGCCTAGATAAGAGGCTGCACCTGTGACAAATTTGAAAACTATATCCCTTTGTGTCACCATCACCTCTGCCCTGTTATATCCAATGGGGACACTGAATTGTCATGTGTGACTTAGTAACAACAACAGCAATAACAACAAATCACCATATTATAAAGAGGAAGATATTTCTGTAAAAAGTAATAAAATCTGTACTATTCTCCATCACTCTTTCGTAGAGATTGGGAAACAAAGGGCAAATTCTGTGGATGTGGAATATTGTGTAGCTTGTCAGATTTGAACTGTTTTGCTGATTTTTTTCTTCCTTTTTTTTGACTTAATTTTTTTATAAAGGATAGTTCGCTGAATGAGAAGAAGAGAGAAGGTATAGGGAAAAAATTAGTCAATATAAAAATGAAAAATGACAATAAAAATTTTAAGTGTCTCTCACTGCTCCTAATCCCTTGTTATCTGGAGTAAGACAGATGGAGTAACACAGTCCAGAAGACTATTCAATCAAGAGTCAGCAGATTTGAGTAGGAGTCTTGGTTCTATCCTTTAATAACTATTATTTAACCTTCCTGAATCTGTTTCCTTGTTTGTATCATGTCTCTCCTTTGTATTTCTCTACTGTGTGCTTCAGAAACTAGAAACAGGGAGTTGAAAGAAAATAATCACAACTACATATAAAGCAATGGCTCTTTCATTCGTTGCCATGCTGAGGGGAATCCTCTCCTTTGCAAGACTTCATGTTCCAAATTTTTCTCCTCTCCTCTCTCCTCCCTAAGACAGCAAGCATCCAATATAGGTTAAACATGTACAATTCTTCTTATTTCCATATTCATCATCCTGCACATGAAAAATCACAACAAAGAGGAAAAGAAACATACAAAAGAAAAAATAAGCAAACAACAACAACAAAAGTATGAATATTATGCTTTGATCCACATTCAGTCTCCATAGTTCTCTTTCTGGATGTGATTGGCACTTTCCATCCCAAGTCTATTGGAATTGTCTTGTATCACCTCATTGTTGAAAAGAGCCAAGTCCATCACAGTTGATAATCGTATAATCTTGTCATTACTGTTTACAATGTTCTATTGGTTCACTTAGCATCAGTTCATGGGGTATCCTTGCCTCCTTCTCCTCCCTTTTCTGCTCCATCCTTCTGTATTACCTAGGTAGCCAGGTTCAAGATATCAGAAATTGAGCCCAGAGTGAAGGTGGAGAGTTGAGAAATGGAGTGTCTTTTTTGTCACTGGATTAAAGAATGCATGTCGAGGAGTAATATGTAATAAGATTGGGAAGACAAGAGGAGAACAGATTATGAAGGGCTTTAAACTCCAAGCAGAAGATTTTGTATTTGAGTTTGAAAATGATAGGGAACTACAGGAATTTATTAAGTTGGGGGGGGGGAGAAGAGAATGTGCACTTTAGGAAAATCACTTCAGTAGTTGAATGGAGAATGTATTAGAATGAGGAATGGCAGACGGGGAAAGATTGAAGCCTGGGTATCACAGAGGGGCAATCTATTGGAGGAGATGGAATGAAATGAGATTGTTTGAGCAGGTAACATCTGAGTGTATGAGATGAGGAAGAGGGGAGAAATAACGGCAAATGACCACAATTATTTTTTCTGTAATATATGAGGCAACATTCCCAGCTGAGAGGGAAGGCATCCTCATGGGAATTTAGAGGAAGGATAGAAAGGTTTGAAAGAGCTGCTGATAAGTGTGGCCGCTTTCCACCTGTGGAGGTACCCAACTAGTCTATATATGTAGCCATTCTTTCCTGCTGAACAGAGGCAGTAAGCTCTATACTCTATCATTACATCTGTAAAGTAGGGTTCATAATATGTGCATTACCTGTCTCACAAAGTTGGGAAGAAGGGTCTTTGTTCATGTTAAAGGGCTATAAAGGTGTGATTGTTAATGGTATCTGATCCTGACTTTCTTTCCCTTTATTGATCTCACATTATTCTCACACATCATTATAAAGAGGAGAAAAAGAAAAAAGCCATAATGACAATGACTAGACCTGGACCTTTCTATATCTCTTTATGACTTCCAATGCCTTTTATGTACATTATCTTATTTTGTAATTTGTGCTCCAATCAGATTATCAATTCATCAGTAAATATATACATATATACATATTTATGTTTATATGAATAAATATAAATAAATAAATATAGATCCTACTCTGTGCTAGAGCTTGTTAAACTCTGGGAGTACAAAGAAAAGTAAAATCTAATTCTCACTCTCAAGGAGTTGGCAATCTAATAAGCAGACAATATCCAAATAGCTCTGAACCAAAAAACTAAGTACAGGATAAACTTAGGGTAGTCTCAGAGGGAAAACCCAGACATTAAATTGATAGATCAAGATGGGTTTCTAGTAAGAAGGTGGGATTTTAGCTGATACTTGAAAGAAGCCAGAGAATCCAGAAGGAGAAGATGAAGAGGAGGGGAAATTATATGCATGGAGAACAGCCAATGAAAATGCCTGCAGTAAAAGGATGGAATGTCTTGTTCAAGGAGCAGCAAGGAGACCAGATTGAATTGCTGAGTAGCTAGTGGGGTTTAAGATATATATTTAAAAAGACTGGAAAATATGAAGGAGCACGGTTAGAAAGACTTAAAAGCCGAATAGAATGAAATCCTCATTTTAAAAATTATTTTTTTTTATTTGATCTTGGAAGTAACAGGGAACCAATGGATTTCAAAGAATTATGGTAGAATGGGGTAACATAAATTTAACAGCAGAGCAGAAAGTGGATTGTAGTGTGGAGAGTCTGTAGGCAGAGAGGCCAGCCATCAGTCTATTGCAGCATTCCAGATGTGAGGTTGTGGGGACCTGCATTAGATGGTAGCAGTGTCAGAGGAGAGAATCCAAAAATTAAATTGAAAGTACTTGGCAACAGACTGGACATGGGAGATGAGGGAGAGGATAACAATCAGTTTTGTCTGTCAGTGACTGGGTGCTCTCAACAATGTAAAAGAAGTTCAGAAGTGAGGAGCGGAAGAGGAAAGAAATGATGAGCTCAGTTTGGGGCATGTTGAGTTTAAGATGCCTATGAGATATACATTTTGAGACTAGTTCATCATTATACTCACCTAATAGCACACTCCTACCATTTCCAGAGGTCTATCATATCTAATTTTTCTAAAATTCTATTAATTTCCTTAACAGTTTTCTTGTTTATTTTGTGGTTAGCTTTATCTAATTTTGAGAGGGGTTGAGGAACCAGCCCCTATAATTTTGCTATCTATTTCTTCTGCTGACAAGTGTGGCCACCTTCCACCTGTGGAGATACCTAACCAGTCCCACACTACATGTAGCCATCCCTCCTGCTGAACAAGGGCAGTAAACTCTATGCCCTATCATTACGTCTATAAAGTGGGGGTCATAATATGTGCATTGCCTGTCTCACAAAGTTGGGAAGAAGGGCCTTTGTTCATGTTAAAGGGCTATAAAGGTGCGATTGTTAATGGTATCTGACACAACTTTCTTTGTCTTTATATTACAAAAGCAGGATAGTTGCTTTATTTTTTTTACTTCAGCTGAAACGTAATATATTCTATTCAGCTTTTTACCTTTACTCTCTCAGCTTCAAATGTATTTCTGGTAAACAACATATTGTAGGAGTCTGGTTTTTAATTCACTCTGCTATTCACTTCCACTTTATGGGAGAGTTCATCCCATTCACTTTCACAGTTATGATTACCAGCTGTGTATTTCCCTCCATCCTATTTTCTCTCTGTTTATACTTCTTTCTCTCTTTTCATTCTGTCTCTCCTCACCAGGGTTTTGCTTCTGACCACCACTTCCCTCAATCTGCACCTCCTTCTAGCACTCCTTTTCACTTCTCTTTCCTCTTTCTCCTTCGGCTTCCCCAGAAGGTAAAATAAATCTCTCCATCCTACTCTGTGTGTATATTATTCCCTCTTTGAGCCAAATCTGATGACATAAAGAATCTTTGCTTCAACTATAGTAGATCTTTTGAGCCTCTTCATCAATCACACTCCTATCATCTCCAAGCTTTTCTCAAGCCTAAACTCAAATATCCTTGCTTTTTTCCAAATCGGACCTAGGTCAAGTTCTCCCAGTAATGCACCCTTTCCCCAAAAAACCCAACAAAACCCTATGACTTCAGTCTGCTTGGACTGGGTTTCCCAATAAGATTCCCTCTCTTTGTGTAGAGGAAGACTCTGGGCTTGAAAGTCTGGCTCTGTTAGTTGCATCACCTTCCTATTATTAGGCCTGTTTTTTACTCTGTGGTCCCTTCCAGGTCTAAGCTTCTGATCTCAGTGCATTCAGTAATTTAAAGATATTCCGCTTGTCTTCTCTGTTTCAGGAGTGTGTCTTTCCTCCCCAACTGGGTAGGAAACTCCCTGAGGGTAAGAAACGGAAGGAGAGAAGTAGTAGGATTGGCCCAATGAGACTTAACACCTCTCCTTAGCTTTAAAGCTGGTATCAGACCTCACTGTTGTACATCACTGCCCTCTTGTGCCCATTACTGGCATCGCCACCAGGCTCATAGACTAATAAGCCAAGGCACTTAATTGATAGTGTCTGTGGAATGTCACAATGTCAGAAAGTCATTTATTAAAACCTTTTGGCAGCATAGTTGTAGTCAAGACAGAAAGCAATAGTCTAGATACATGCATTTGAGGCTGGTTGGGGCTTTGTGGTATGATGGAAAGGACCAAGAGTCACAGAGTAACAAAATCAGACTCTGTCAGAAGTGGATCTTGAACCAGAACATGTAGGTCTGAATCTTTTATTATTATTATTATTAATTATATCAACAAATGACTTTCATTTATGAAATGACTGTCAGGACTTTAGGGTAGTCAACAAAACTACTCTGAACTTCAGTTTCCTCATTTGTAAAATGGGCATATTACTACATATACATGCTACCTCAGAGAGCTATTGGAAGGATCAAATGGAAGGAAAATACTGAACATTTTATAAATATTATCTATTGGAATGTTATTGTTCCATAAGAAATGATCAGCAGGATGATTTCAGGAAGGTCTGGAAAAAACATGAAACTGATGATGACTGAAATGCACAAATCATTGTACATAGCCACAAGATTATGTGATGATCAATTCTGAAGGATGTGGCTCTTCTCAACAGTGAGGTGATTCAGGCCAGTCCAATGGTCTTATGATGACGAAAGCTATCTGCACCCAGAGAGAGAACACTGTGGGGACTGAGTATGGATCACCTTTTTTGTTGGTGGTGTTTGCCTACTTGTTTTTCTTTCTCATTTTTCCTCTTTTTGATCTGATTTATCTTGTGCAGAATGATAAATGTGGAAATATGTTTAGAAGAACTGCATGTTTAACCTATATGGGATTACTTGGTGTCTAGGGGACAGAGGGAGAAAAATCTGAAACACAAGGTTTTGCAAAGATAAATGGTGAGAGCTATCTTTGCTTCTATTTTGAAAATAAAAAGCTATTATGAAAAAAATTTTAAAATATTATCTATCTCTAAAATTTACAAATATTTATCTGACTCTAAAATGAGGATAATAGCAAGTATCTCACAAGATAGCAAAGTCCTCTACCAGCCTTAGTTTCCTCATCTGTAAAATGAGAATTAAAATAGCATCTACCTCATAAGATTGCTATGAGGGGATCAAATGAGATAACTTAGGTTCAGCATTTTGCAAACTTTAAAGCAATTTACAAACAGTGGCTATTACTTATTGTCATTTAGAGCCTCTTGGCACCTTTTTTAATATGACAAAAAATAATCTAAGACTCCAAACAAGAAATAGACATACACTGTCTGCTGCATTTTGATGTAGGTCTACAAATGCTTTCAATGGCTTGAAAGTGACTTCAGTCAATTAGATATGTTTAATTCTTTATGGTTCCATTTGGAGTTTCTTGACAGAGTAGTTTACCATTTCCTTCTCCAGCTCATTTTACAGATGAGAAAACTGAGGCAAACAAATGAAGTGGCTTGCTCAGAGTCACACAGCTAATAATTATCTGAATCTGGATTTGAATTGAGGTCTCCCTGATTCCAGACCAGAGTTCTATCCACTGTGCCACCTAGCTGCCTCTATAATGGTATTCAAAGTATTATAATAATATCATACATCATTACTGAACACCACTTAACAGTCAGATTAATTAATTAATTCCTGAAAAGGAAAAGTACAATATGAAAATCAAAAGAATTCTAGATACAGAATATTTTGTTCACGGGATATAATTAGTAAATATTCAACATTAAATGCTCTGTTATAGTGAAAATGAAAAATAAAAATATTCCATTAATGAATTCTGAAAAGTCACAAGTCAGCCACTATTAACTATTTTTTAAAAAATAATTTTACATCTATTGTATTTTGTATTGTAGATATATACATATATATATAATTATATACTTACTATTAAATCACAGGACTACTTGCTGAGAAGAGAAAAAAGTTCCTTAGTGAAGGTTAAAGATTATATCAAAAAAAAAAAAAAGGTTCAGGAATTATTACTCTTTTTCTAATCTCTCAAACAATTCTAGAAGAAGTGGTAAAAAAAAAAAGAAGAAGAAGAAGAAAAGAAAAGAAAAAACATGATATGAATTGCCTTAAAAAACAATAGGAAAGTAGTTTTTAATTGCCTGCAGAAACTCTAACTTAAAAGCCAAAAATATGAATTTCATTGAGAAAACTAGAGATTTGTTAATTAATAATAGAACAATGGGAGCTTTGGGGGAGCTTTCTATTGACTTGCCTCAGAGCTTTGTCATCTACAAAGTTTATTACTGTATAAAGGCAAAGATGGACTGCTTATCAAGTTCATGCATTGCTCCAGGCTGGGATGGGTAGCTAATAAATTGGATGACAGAATAAGGACCCAAAGACATTAAATTCTCATCTGTCAAAAGTTATTTTATACATCCTCCTGCTGCCAAGAGGAACAACCTGGATAAAGAGGAGATTGATGGATTGAATTGTGCATATTTGGGGGTCAAAGGGCTCTCTCACATTCTTAGAAATCTAGAAGCCAAATAGAAGCAGTAGGGTATAGAAGTCTCAGTCAGGGAGAACTGGGTTCAAGCTTCACTTCTGACACAGTCTGACTTCCCTGACTTTCTAAGCCTAGGAGCAACAGAACAGTTATTATCTGCTTTGGGAAAAACAGCTTCATCACCAGCAGGAGGTCTCTATATTAATGAAATCATAGATTTAAACCAAAACCAAAAGCATTCACAACACAGAGAGATGGGCTGAAACAAATAGGATGAAATTTAGCAGGAGTATTTACATACACCTATCTATGTGTGTGTGTGTGTGTGTGTGTGTGTGTGTGTGTGTGTGTGTGTGTATCTCTGTACCTTAGTCAAGAAAGAATTATAATGTCTGCAGAAATGCAGAATAAAGGAGATCTGAATTAATAGCCATTATATGAAAAGAAAAAAAAAACCTTTTGGGGTCCTTTCCCTAGTAGAATATGAACTCCTTAAAGTCTTGGGCTATCCCCTTTTTAATAGATCTATCTATCTATCTATCTATCTATCTATCTATCTATCTATCTATCTATCTATCTATCTATCTGTATTTTTTTTCCCCTGAGGCTGGGGTTAAGTGACTTGCCCAGGGTCACACAGCTAGGAAGTGTTAAGTATCTGAGACCACTTTTGAACTCTGGTCCTCCTGAATTCAAGGCTAGTGCTCTATCCACTGCGCCACCTAGCTGCCCTCCCTTTTTAATATTTTTAATCTCTCCATAACTTAGTACAATGCCTAGTCAATGTGTATGGATTTCTTTGTTTGTTTGTTATAAGGGAGGGTTTTTCTATTTGGATGAGGGGATGGGTAGGGAAGAAGGTTAGAACAAAATGGGAAGAGCCAAGGAGAAGTACATGATGGACACACACACATACATACACACACACACACACACACACACACACACACACACACGCTCACGCATATATAAAACAGTACACAGGATCCATGGCTTGAAAAGAGATTTTAAAACTTGGCATCAAGGAACTTTTTTTTTTAATGTGACAAAAATAATCTATCTAAAACCACAAACAATAAATAGAGATACACTATAAGATTTTCCTTTTTTTCTGCTGCATTTTGACATAGGTCTACAAATGCTTTCCATGGCAAAAAAAGACAAAAGAAATTAAAGGCACAAAAATAGGAAAAGAAGACACAGAATTATCTCTATTTAATGATTACATGATGTTTTACTTAGAGAAAACCTTGGGAATATGAAAAGAAACTAATCAACAACAGTTTCAGTAAAGTTGTAGACTACATATTAAGTTCATAAAAATCAATAACATTTACATATAACAATAACAAATTTTAAGAAACCATAGAGAAGAGGGAAGTCCCTCTCAAAATTATCAACCTACCAAAACACATTCAACATCTTTATAGATACAATTAGAAAATATTTCTTAAAGAAATAAAAAATAGTTGAAATAACAACTCAAATAACTGGAAGGTTCATGACTGGGCCATGTCAACACCACAAAAATGATACTACAACCAAAGTTACAGATTTAGTGTCATACAGCCAAATTGCCAGTAGAATAAATACAAAATAATAATAGATTTGAAAAAACAAAAGATTTAGAATATTGATATTGTTTTAAAAGAAAGAAATGAAAAGAAATAACATTTCCATACTGCAAATTATATTACAAAGTGGTAATCATTTAACTATTTGATAATGGACTAAAAAAGAAAAAAACAGGTCAATAGAATAGACTAAATAAGAAAAAAGAATCAGAATTGAATTTAATAATCAAGTGCTAAATAAATTAAAAAATATAAACAACCTAGGACAAGAGTTACAGGGAACACTTAAATATAGTCAAAGAGATCTTAAAGGAGGGAAAGGGACCCACATAGGCAGGGCTCTGAATGACTGAATAAATTATGGTATGTGAATGCTATGGAATATTATTATTCTATAAGAAATGACCAGCAGGATGATTTCAGAGAGTCCTGGAGAGACTTACATAATGATGCTTAAGTGAAATGAGCAGAATCAGGACATCATTATACACAGCAACAACAAGACTATACGATGGTCAATTCTGATGGACATGGCTCTCTTCAATAATGATTTGATTCAAATCAATTCCAATTGTTCACTGATGAAAAGAGCCATCTACACCCAGAGAGAGGTCTGTGGGAACTGAGTGTGGAACACAACATAGCATTTTTACTCTTTCTGTTGTTTGCTTGCATTTTGTTTTCTTTCCCAAGTTTTTTTTTTCTTCCTTCTTGATCTGATTTTTCTTGTGCACCAAGATAACTGTATAAATATGTCATATATTGACATGTATTTCAACATATTTAATATGTATTGGACTCCCTACCATCTAGGGAAAGAGGTGGGGGAAAGGAGGGGGAAATTTGGAACAGAATGTTGCAAAATTACCCATGCATATGTTTTGTAAATAAAAAGCTTTAATTAAAAAAAAAAAAGAAAATAGTCTAGCAGATATTATACTTAAGTCAATATCTTTATATCATATGTGGTAATTTCAAAATGGATATATAATTTGAATATTAAATATTATATAATTTTAAAATAAGAGGCAGATCACATACCTTTCAAACCTGTGAGTAAAGGTGAATTCTTATTCAATAGGATAGAAATAATTATGAAAGGTTAAGTAATTTCAATAACATGAATTAAAAAGATTTTCCATAAAATTAATGCAACCATGATAAGGGAAGCAGACAGCTGGAAAAGTTTTTGTATCACATATTTATGATAGATGTCTGATGTCTAAGATACATAGCCATCTAACAGAAATATATAAGATCCATTTTCTAGTAGGTAAATGGTAAAAGAATATGAATAAAGAATTGAGAAAAAGAACTGTTTACTATTGATAATCATATGAAAGAATGCTACAAATTATGACTAATAAGAAAAATGCAAATCCAAATAACTCCGAAGTTTTACCTCACACCCAACAAATGATATGATATAAATCATCATTATGAAAGAAGTAAGTCTTGGAAAGGATTTGGATATAAATTAGAACAAATATTACCGAAAATAACTTGTAATTATGCTGAGACTGTCTAAAATGTCCATATCCTTTGACCCAGGGATTCCATTGCCAGACATCTATTCCATGGAATAGAAAGACCTTATATACATCAAAATATTTATTTCAGCTAAGTACATGCCCATCAAATGAGAAATGATTAAACAAATGATGATACATGAATATAATTGAATATAACTGAGCTATAAGAAACAATTATGTGGTAAATACAGAGAAGCATGGAATGACATATCAATGAATGCAAAATAAAGGACAAAAAAACCCACAAAAAACAATATAGGCTCACTGATGACAACGTAAATGGGGGAGGGGGGGAAATACAATTGAATGCTATAAAATTATGTTTTGGTTTGGTTTGGTGCCTTAGCTAGGCACCAAACAATGGATACCTTCCCCTAGTTTACTTATTCTTAGAGGTAAGGGACCATATGGAACATTATGAATGTGGAACATTTCATATAATATCAGATTTTTAAAAATAATGCTAGTTTTGCTGACCTTTTTCCTTTTGCATTCTTTATTATAATAACTTTTTAAAAACATAATTATTCTGGTTTCAGACACTTAATTCTGCCTAGCTGTGTGACCCTGGGGAAGTCACTTAACCCCAATTGCCTCAGCAAAAAAACCCCACAAACAAACATATATATAAATAATTATTCAACAACTATCTAGTAAAGACTGAAAAAGAAACAGTAAAAAAAATGGTGATATAAAACAAAAGTGATTAACATAAATTAATTTTTATGTGACTGGTGTTATAGACTAGGTAAATACTTCATAGCAATGATAAAACTATATCCATCTACATATGGTACATTTGTCTGCCTTCTGTCGTCTACATAGAAGCAGGCTGTCATGTAATCAATTAGTTCACCAGTCAGAGAAAACAATAATATTTTGGCCACCACGTGACACCACTCTTGGGCTATCATCCCAGTGGCCACATCAGAGTATAGTCACTATGAGCATGTAGGCTTTTCCAACAGCTTTGGTATTTCCTGCTCATTAGCAGATTCTTAAACTACATACTAGTATATTACTCCCATCTCCAAATTGCCTAAGATTTTCTGCAGTTTGTGGCTTGTCCCAGGTTCTAAATAAATCTAGGAGTATGGCCTGAGACATGATCAAAAACTGCCAAAAATGAAAAACCAAGTCCCCTTTCTTATATTTAAACTGTTCCTTTCTCATTCATGAACTTCTTTTATAGAACTTAGGCAATATGCTTTTTAACAGTCATGTGATTTATGGAAGTCCCAAACATTTGCTTATCCTGTTTTCCACATTACGTCCAGTCAATACAAAGTAGGATCAAGGAAGAAGTTGTTGTTTTTAAGCCCACCAAGACTGATTTGGCAAATTCAGGGAGAAACAGGAGGAAGTGCTAGAGGTTGGCACTATCTTCCACATGTCTCACCAAGGTTGGGAGTTTCACTGTAGTTCTAAGCTTGCCTCTCCTTTGATTGGGTCCACACCTTGGCTCATCCTGTTATTGCCTCAGAATTTTAGCTGCACGATCCCCATACTTTCAAAATCTCAAAAAAAAAAATTCAGGTATTTAAACTCTCTGATTCCAGGTGCACCAAAAAAACTCACTTAGGATGAAGGACTTTTCCTTTTCCAGGAAACTGAATAAACACTAAATAAAAGGATGAAATAAAAATCTTGGGGCAGGGCCATCAGTGTTCATGAAATTAAAGGTAGTCTCATCCCAAGTCTTGAAATCATTCCTGATAATATCCCCTACAATAAAATACTATAAAAGTTACGCTTTTCATTTCACCATTTTTATTCAGGGCAGACTAGATAAGAGGCTGGTTATAGAGAAAGCTGTGGTTCTCTTTCAGATCTCTTTTTATTGTAAAATCCAGCTGCTTATTCCACAATGTTCCTCAAATTGTAGGTTTGTGACACAACCAAAGGTCACACTGAATTTTGGGGTGATATGGTTGAGATGGGTGATGAATGTCAAACCAAATCCAGACTCCTAAAATAACTTCCTCCTCACCTGGAATGTGTACTCTGTTATTATCCATTCTTTTAAAAACTGACTTTTCTTCATTCCCATCATTATCCCCTCTCCTCCTTCTACTTTAGATTTATATCTATTAGTGCTCTTAAATTTATCCAAAGAACCTCCAAACCAGAATTGAAGCAAAGCAGATTTTTTGGAAGGGTGTAGAGGGGAATTGGGCCTTACCCAAGCTAGAAGTATTGCAGCCACTCATAATTATGATCCCAATAATTTGCTCCATTTTTTTCCTGACAGTTCTAAAGCAGCCTAATAGGCCCCTGTTCTTGGAGTTCTCTTTACTGGAGAGAAACAGAGCAGAGACTGAGTTGGTTTTAGCTATACCACAGCTTAGAACTCACCAACTCAGTGGAGGCTTCAGGCTCTCCAAGAACTACCGGGTGCATCACAATGCTCATCTTTGCACGGTGAAGTGTAAAAACCAATGATATTACAATAGGCTTTAGGTTTGCCTTTTTTGGGGGAAGGGTCAATTGAATAACTTGCCCAGGATCACAGAGTTAATAACTGTCTGATGTGGAATTTGAATTCAGGTCCTCCTGACTCCAGAATTGGTACTAGCTCTATCCACTGTATTTAGCTGTCACGGGTTCTAAGTTCCAGTTCAGCTTTTTTTTTTTCATACAATAATAGATTTTTATTTTTCAAAATACATGCAAAGATAGTTTTCAATATTCACCCTTGCAAAACCTTCAAATTCCTCTCCTTTCACTCTCCTCACTCGCCTCCCCTGGACAGCAAGCAAGCCAATATAGGTTAAACATGTGAAATTTTTCTAAATATATTTCCACATTTATCATACTACACAAGAAAAATAAGATAAAAAAAGGGGGGAAATGAGAAAGTCAGTCCAGCTTCTGTAACACATAGTATGACTTCTTAAACTTTTTCTACTCAAGACCCGTATTGACTAGAGAAATTTTTATGAGACCCCAGGTTTATAGATATATAAAATAAGTTTACAAATCAAACATTTTCTGATAATAAATCATAATTTTATGACCCTGACATTCAGTTACTTAGCAAAATTTAAGAAACTTTGACATATACAATCAGTAATTATGCCCCAATCACTTCCCATGGGTTTCAGTTGAAGACTAGAAGATCATTTCTGACCTCAGCAATCGATGTGACTATGAGAGCACGAGTCTCCCAAGGAGCCCTTCTCTTAATAATGTTTTAGAGTACATAAAATAAAATACGTAAGATTTCAAAGGAAATAAAAGTTAACGAAAATAAAGGTTTACTTTTTTCACCATCTAAGTTCACAGACTCTTATAAGTTTTTAATCTTTTCTGAGTATTATGCATCTCTTTGGCCGGTGAATAATGTTTTAAAATACATAAAATAAAATATGTAAGATTTCAAAGGAAATAAAAGTTAGCAAAAATGAAGGTTTATTTTTTCCCTAAGTTCACAGACTCTTCCAAATTTATCCAAAGCCCCAATGTTAAGTATACCCTATTTCAGTTTATTTAAAAGAATATCACAGGTTAATGATACACTGTTTCAAGTCTGATTCTTTTTGTACAGCAAAATAACTGTTTGGACATGGATACATATATTTTATTTAACTTATACTGTAACATATTTATTGGTCAATCTGCCATCTGGGGGGGAGGAGGAGAAAAATTTAAACAAAAGGTTTTGCAATTGTCCATACTGGAAAATTACCTATGCATAAAATTTTTGTAAAAATTAATTTAATTAATTTAAAAAAAAAAAGGATATCCAAAAAGAAAGCAAAAAATGAATTTTGGAGCGGGGAGAGGCCATCTGGATTCCTAAGTTGGTGATTTTGGAGCAGAAGAGTCAAGATAGGGTTATAGAAGCTGGGCAGGAAGGGAGTGAAGAGAAGTAGAGGATGAACACGGAAAGGAAAGAGGGAAGGGAGCATGTGGGCAGTGAAGGAAAAGTAGATCCGTGTGTGGCTTTCTCCAGCAGGGGGCAGTGCTACTTCGCGGTTTTCTACTCTCCTCATCCCCAGAGTCTTCACTCTTTACTGGGGCTTCCCCTCTACCCCCCACTGTGAAATTTGGGGATGGGGATGGGGGCTGAGTGGGACCGCGGAGCTAGTTGTTTAGTGGGAGGCTTGAGATGGAAGCTCAGGGTTGGTGAGGGGGAGCGTGATTAAGGGGAGAGAGAAGTTGACTGTGGAGGAGCGGCTTTAATAATGCCTGTGGGGATGGTGATGATAGAGATGGGAGGAAGTGTCTATTTATTGAGCGCCTCGTGGGGGGGCGTAGCACAAAAGTAGGGAGCACGATACTGTAGGTGGCTGTGTATGAGAATATGAGAATGTCCCACGTGGGTGTGAGTGAAGTACGGGAGGATGGGAGGGTGTCCCTGAGTGTGGCACAGTAGGGAGGGCAGAGGACGCAGGAGGGCAGGGGACCGAGGAGGGAAAGGGGACGGGAGGAGGGCTGGGGACGGAGGAGGGAAAGGGGACGGGAGGAGGGCTGGGGACCGAGGAGGGAAAGGGGAAGGGAGGAGGGCTGGGGACGGAGGAGGGAAAGGGGACGGGAGGAGGGCTGGGGACGGAGGAGGGAAAGGGGACGGGAGGAGGGCTGGGGACGGAGGAGGGAAAGGGGACGGGAGGAGGGCTGGGGACGGAGGAGGGAAAGGGGACGGGAGAAGGGCAGGGGAAAAGGGTCCCTTATTTTTTTTTGCCTTCATAACAGCTCACTACAGAGTGCAGCTCACACTGCCACGACCCTCCTTCAGGTCTTTATCACCTCTCAACTGAATTGCTGCAATGGACCCCTAAAACTAGTCTCCCTCCCCCAAAGTCTGCCCATGTCACTCCGTGACTGCTCCATGAACTCTCCTTTACCTCCAGGATCAAATATAAAGTCTTCATTTTGGCATTTAAAACTTTTCTAACCTGGTCCTTTTCTTTATTAATTGTTTTATTTTTTTCTGGTTATAAATGCATATTAACTTTTAAATTTCACATTTCTTTATGAATCATACTAGGAGAGAAAAATCAGAACAAAAGGGAAAAACCATGGGGGGAAACCAGAAAAAAAGTGAACATAGCATGTGTTGATTTACATTTCATCTCCACAGCCCGTTTTCTTACACTATTCCTGTTCACAAACTTTGCAATCCGGATATACCGCCCACTCTGCTGTTTCAAGTCTCTGCACCAGCTGCTGCCAATGGCTAGAATGTTTTGACCTTTTACCTTTACTTCTACATTTCTCTGGCTTCCTTAAACACTCAGTTCAAGTGTCCCTTTTCCATAGGAAGCCTTTTCTGGCTACCCCTCATCTACTCCATGTACATTTTCTTTATACCTCTTCATGTCTCCACTGTTAATTAAAATGTGAGCTCTTTGACAGCAGAGATGGGGGTTTTGTCCATTTCTTAGCACAGTGCCTTGAGCATAATAAGGGCTTAATACATGTTAATGACGTGTCCACCCTTAACTCTACTCCCTAAACAGAAACTTACACTAAGCCAACTCCATCCTAGCAAATAAAGCAGGATCTGCAAAATATTTCTTCTCTGTGGAAGTCTGAGGGACCTTGAGGGTTGCCAAAAGGGAAACCAACATTGAAAGATGAAATTAACCCACAACGGTCTTGTTGGATAGATGAAATCATCTAAGAGCTTCAGAGATAGGAGCTTGATTTTTGGATGGGAACTCACAAGTTGGCCCTTTCTCCAGACAATGCCAGGGATTGGCCAGACAGAAGGGCTATCTCTTTTGGAGAACTAGGGCCCTATGTCACCTCCTGCCAGGAGCAGAGAAGGAAAGATGGAGTGGGGAGAGACTTTCAGTTTCCAGCTGCTACTTATTGCACATCTGAGGAAGATGTGACCAGATTTTGGAGATTGACTCTGGCTGAGGTAGAGACAGTGTAGGTAGGCCTAGCAACTATGGGAAATTTCAATCACCAGTGACTTGAAGACTGGTTTCTGACTTTCTCTCCCAACCCCCAAACTTTCCCCAATATTTTCACTTCTACAATCTGATTCTAGGAAGTCCCAGTGACACAATTCCTTCCTTTAATCTTTTTCCTCTTCTTCCTGCCACCTCCATTCAGGGAAAGATAGTTCATTGAGAGATCAGATTGAGGTTCTCTTAAGCATTGAATTCATTGTCTTTGTACAATATTGTGTGTGGATATGGTATGGATTGCCTGTGGAATTCACAAAAGAGCTGATTGGTATGAAGTAGATCTCCCGGAAAATAAGGAGGGGAGAATAGAGCCAGATAAAGATGTCCACAATTTTGATATTTTGGAGTTATATTTCATTTTATTTTTCCAAACCTCTATGTCAAAAGTGAATCAAGATCAATGAACTCACAGTACCAGAAGTCATGGGGGTGCTGGGTGCTTGGAATGGGGAGAAGCTTCAGAAGTTAAGACATTATTCTATGGTGAGCGTTCCGGATGTGGACATCTCTAGGAAAACAAGTGGATGGATGGATGCTAGTTACTTTGATGAAAACACTTAATTGATGATCAAGCAGCAAACCAGTTGACCTTAAGACCTACCCTTCATTGATTCCATTCCAGGTTGAAGCTATAATAAAATCTTCTTACAGTGTTAATAGCTCAGTTCCTAACACAGAAGCAGTTGCTAATTTTCCAAATCAACACATCCACCTGATGTGTCAGGCTACAACCCAGTTGGAGAGAATAATTTCTCTAAACTAAAGGAGAGAATCTATAGGAAAAAGAATTTAATCCAAGCTCAAACAGGCTCAAGGAGAAAAGATACTCAGATAAGAATATAGATCCATTTTCTGCTCTACCCTTCAACACTCCATTGCTTTTTAATCAATTACTTAATTAACAACCTGCTTTAGGAAAAAGAAAACAAGTTAGGTAGGGACTGCTATTTAGGCACATCCTGTGTCACCCGGGACTCACCAAAACCAGACAGCTTGCTTTGGCATTTATAATGTTTTTCTGGGTGAATATGAGTTTTCCTTAGGATTATGTTGCCCAACTCCTTTTTATTTTTGTCTAGGCCTGAAATTTCATTGCTATAAGTAACTCCTGGTGAGGAAGCTCTCTCCTACAATACAGATTTAACAAATTGCTTTGCAATACACAGCCTTGGACAGTTGGCTTGGGTACCAAGGGATTGCATAGCCAGTGTGTGTCAGAAGGTGACTGCCATTATCATGGGAGGGGCTATGAAAATGTCTTGGGTGGATATGAGGTATTGTCTGGATATGAAAGATTGTGTGACAGCATTGAGATGAGTCTGACAGAGAGGAAGGAATGGTATCATTATTCCATGATGTCCCTCTCCTGTGTTACTCAGGCAAGCCATTCACATTCTTTTGTCGTAATTTCCTCATCCTTATGTGTCAACAATTCAATTCCTATGAGAAATGAGAAAGTTGGTCTCGATTGTCTCTAAGGGTCATTCCTACTCTAGATAACATGAATTTTGATGAGTTGGGAAGGGCAATCTTTTCTGAATTCAAGGTTGAATTGTGAGCAATATTCAATATCTACCACCAGGGAGCAGATGACACCAGTTCTCAATGACCATCTCAGGAGACAATTCAGTTCATGGCCCCCTCTCCCTAATCCACTTCCTGAACTCTCATTCCAAGATGTTCAGATGCTCTCCTCCAGTCTCTTTGTCTCCCATTCACCCTGACCCAATCACAGGCATAGTGTACCATCAATCTGGGGTCATGGTGGTATTGGATTTACAAGCCAATCCTTTCCCCAAAGCAAACAAGAGGTATTTTTTTTTTCTGAGCTTGAGGAGTCACCCCCTGCTTCCCTCACTTCCCTAACCTAGCATGAAGGTCTGAAAGTTCTTCTGGAAGTATAATCTTTGCTTTAGCTATGGCTTTGCTTCATCTCCTCAGGGGAGATAGGAAACAATGAATCCATCCTGCCCATAAATAACTGTTGCTAGATGTAAAGGCAATAACAACAATGATACCCAAAGAATTCCATATTCTGAGTCAGGAAACCTGTGTTTGAGTGCCAGGTCTGCTATTTTGGAATCTTGACTCTAAAGCTAGTGTTCTTTCTATTTCCTACAGAGATAATGCAGTAGATAGAGCTCTGAGTCTGAAATTGGGAAAATGTAAATTCAAATCTGAACTCGGATACTGACTAGCTTTTTAACCCTGGATGCATCTCTTATTTGCCTCAATTCCCTCACTTGCAAAACGAGGATAGGAGTAGAGATTAGAATATCACCTAACTTCTAGACTCGTAAGCATTAAATAAATGAAGTTATATTTGTAAAGCCTTTTGTGCCTTAAAATGCCATAAAAACACTTATTATTATTATTATTATTATTATTATTATTAATTATTCACACTGCCTTAGACTAAAATCCATCTCAAAGTTGTGTCCAGCTGTTTAACATGGGAGGGAATTGAGGGATCTAGTCTTCTCCTTTAGACGTGATGGGGATTGGAGAAGCAGGAAAAGTGAATTGTCAGAATTCAATGGCCTACACAACCTCCAAACTACAGAGGGGAGCAAGAGAAAGAAGAATCCCACCTGGTTCTCCTGTCCCTGGCCCTGTTCCTCTTTCCCCATCCCTCTGCCCCACCCCCACCCCTCATTCTGCACACACACACCCTTCCCTACCCCCTTCCACTGAGCACACTCTCTGGGTTAATTTTAAGCATCTCAGCTCCCGCATTAGTCATTCGCTGTCACCCACCTACACGGCAGGAGGCTTTCGGTGCCAATTCGTCATCTGATCAGCTGAGAGGTGATGCTCAGCCTCCCCCCCCCCTCCAGCTTCCAAACCCACCCAACATGGAACCCACCATGTGTCACAGTCAAATGCCACCAAGCAGCCCAGTCTGCCGCTCTCCCCTCCCTCGGGGACCTGCTCTGTTGCTATGGAATTGTTAATCCTCCTATCTGAGTTAACTTCATCTCCGGGGAGAAGAACAAGGTCAGGAAGCGGGGAGAGGCTCTAATCAGGAGTGGTGGTTAGCCAAAGATCTGGGTTCCCCCATCTGGGGGTGGGAATCCTCGCTAGAAAGGGAGAGGATTGATCCTTTCTCACCTCCCAGTTTAGCAACACTCTGAAGGTGCTTAGAGATCATTTGCCAGAATCTTGGGACTCTGGGAAACAAAGGAACAGAATACAATCTAATAATTCTCCCTGGAGACTGCAAGGACCTCCCCTCTCCCTTTAGTTCTCCCCCTTCCTCCCAACTGGAGAGGCTCACCACCACCACCACAAGCCAGCTGTTCAAATAAGGGCCAACCCCAGTTCCTTTCAGAAGCTACATTTCCCTACCCAATTGTGTTATTTTTCTAAGTGGGTCCTGGAGGGGGATAGGTAGCCCAGGTAGAACCCAACCCAATACAACCGATTGAAATCTTGGATCCTGGATTAGGGACAATAGGTTAATTTATTCAAAGAGTAACTCATTTTTACAGCACTTTTCTCACAAATCTGTGAGGTAGGAAATGCAAGCACAATTATTTTACAGATGAGAAAACTGAGGTTGAGATGTGTCCAAAGTCACATCCATAGCATCAGAGAGTGTTCTGATAGGAAGACCAATATCCTTTTTACTCAGGCCAAAATCCCAATCCAAGGGAGGGATTAAAGGAGAGTTGGTCTGGAGGGAATTGGGCAGATTTAGGGCAAGAAGAGACTAGACTTTCCTCAGAAATCTCATAATGACAAGGATCTCTTCAATAGAGACAGAGGGAGATGGAAGGATTTGGAAAATTGTGCTTCAGACCCCACCCCCTGGATCCCACAGAGAAAGAAAGAGAGCCTTGCTGGGTGGGAAGGGTGGGGAGAAAGAGACAGAGAAAACAGAGAGTCAAAGAGAGTGAGACAGAGACAAAGACAAAAAGTGAGACAGAGGTAGTCAAGACTAACAGAAAGAGAGGACAAAAGACAGAATGAGACAGAGAGAGATGGGGGGGAGGGGGAGAAGATAAAGGGAGGAGAGAGAGACAAAGAGCTACTCTGATCATTTTTCTTGACCAGTCAAGCCCCCAGTTAAAATTAAAAGGATACTTATTAAGGATCACTCAGTAATTTAAAATAATCTCCCCTGTTTTCCTATGAAAAAAGCAATTTACAATCTAGTGAGGGATATAAAACCTCAATTATGCTAAGACTTGGAAAGTAATAGGGGAAAGGAGAAATTCACACAAAGGGTCTAGAGCACTTGGATTGAGGACAGGGAAAGACTTTGAAAGAGGGAGGAGGAAGGGAAAGGAAAAGCTTCCTGGAAGAGGTATTGCTTGAAATACCCTTGAAGGAAGAAGACTTCAATAGGCCAAGAGAAAAAAGCATAAGAGCCGTCGGGGGTGAATATTAAGAAACGAAGCACAAGAGAAATCACTAATTTAAAAAGCTCTCTCCAACAATTCAGAGTCACGGAATATCAAAGGTGGAAGAAACCTCTTTTTAAAAGTGATGAAATAGAGATCCAGAGGGAAAGAAGTGATTGCCTCGGATCAAATGCCCAATTAAGTGGAGGAGTTGAATCCAGCTCTTTGAAACCTAACATTACTCATGGTGTGAATTCAGAAGAGCAGGGATTGCAGGGTTAACTTTTTTGTGTGTCATGGACTCATTTCAAGATAAAATACATAGGATTACAAAGGAAAACAATTATGTTTAAAGATATTTAAACAATTCTTTAAATTAAATCTACAAACCTCCCTTAACCTATCCACAGCGGGGCCCTGGAAGACTCTAAGTTAAAAACCTTCACTTGAGGCAGTTAAGTGTCATAGTGGTTAGAGCCCTGGGCCTGAAGTCAGAAGTATTTCAGATATTTAATACTTAATAGCTGTGTGTCCCTAGGCAAGTCTTGTAACCCAGACTGCCTTGAAAAGCTAAGAAATAAAATTTAAAAACTCTTTCTTCACAGTCTCTCATAAAGCTGGTTGTGGTCAGTCATGTCCCACTTTTCATGATCCCAGTTGGAGTTTCCTTGGCAGAGATCCTCAAGTGACTTGCCATTTCCTTCTCCAGTTCATTTTACAGACCAAGAACTGAGGCAAACAGGGTCAAGTGACCTGGATCAAAGTTATGTTTTGAGATGAGATTTGAATTCAGGAAGACTAGTCTTCCTGACTTCCCGCTGAATACTCTATCCACTGTGCCACCCAACAGAACTAGAATCCAAATCTCTCTGAATCCCAGAACTGTGTTCATGATGTGGACATGATAGGGATTGAATAGGGTTAAACCTTTCAAGTCTAAGAATCTATATATTTTTAATCCTCCCTAATATTCTACTGGACACATGACAATGTTCCCTTGTTTTGTATTCCTTTTCTATTTTCTTTTCTTTTCTTTTTTTAAATAAAATAAACTTTAAAAAAAAATCTAAGAGAGCAAAACCAGGGCTCTTTCTCAACACAATGTGTCCCGATTAGGTCTATAGCAGTAGGAAAGATGCAAATGAGATGCAAAATATAGAAAGATTAGAGGCCATTAATTACCCTTCTCCTTTCCCCCTAGTAGTCAACAAGCAACACAAAAGCAAAATAAAAAAAACATTTTTTTTTAAAGTTTTTTATAGTATGTCCTTCAGAAGCAACAAGTTGCTGAACATTGAAAGTCTGTTCCCCCCACAGACCCTCCCCCAACTCAGTCCTTCCGGTGGGAGTCAGAAAGCTCCCAGGATGAGCCCTCCTTCACAGTTTCTCCAGGGCCCTCCTGGGGGTCGAATCCTAGGCTGCCCTGACAAGTACAAGCAAGCTGGCTTCACTCATTAACAGACCCATTCCGGGATCCCAGAGGCAGAGGAGAAAGTCCCCAGAAGCCCGGGAAACTTCATCCATTCCCACTGGCCCCTGGGGGCAGAAGAGAGGAGGGGTAGACCTGGCTGAACTGGGTGCTGGGTTGGAGAGGAATGGAGAGAGGCACAATACCGCTGAGGGGCAGCCAGCGAGAGGGGACTCCATCCGGGGCGCAGGGAATACCTACCCCCAAGGCACTACAGAGCCCTTCCCCCATCAAGGAAACCTACACCTAATAAATCGCTTCCATAGATTCTCCCCCACACCCCCCAGTCTTCGCCTTTGGCGCCACAGGCAGCCAGGACAGCCAAAGACCCTGCTCCTTTCCCTAAAAGGTGAACAGAAAGAGCCCCCAATCAGGACCCAAAACTCTCTCGACCGCTCCTTCCTCCCAGGAGTCGGCCAAGTCCAAGGAGGGAGCGGGGGTCCTTCCACCCCAGCCCGGCCTCGACATTCGCATGTCCTCGAGCCCTTCTACAACGGCAGGAATCGCTGAATAAATAAATAAATAACTTGAGCCTCCCCCTCCCCCCTTTTCTTCGGGGCCCACGCGGGTCCCCAGCCCCCCTACAGCTGACTCTCCTCCTCCTCCAAGGAGCGGTTCAGTCCCGGGATGAATTTGAGCAGCCGCCGGCGGAAGCTCTGGTACTTGGTTTTGCGCAGCCCTGGGCCGCACAGCCCCTGCTCCCGGGCCTCAGTCCACAGCTGGCCCAAGGCGCCGCCTCCCCCGCCTCCTCCGGGTCCCGGGCACTTGACACTGGCGCTGCGACTCAGCAGGGGCCGGGGCGCCGGGGGCGGGGGCGGGGCCTGGGTGCGGGCTGGAGGGCACAGGGCTGGGGGCTCTGCCCCTCCAAAGAAGCAAGTGTGGTAGACTGAGTCATCGGAACCTTCGCGGGTGCGGCCTGAACTGCTTCGGGCGCTTCCCGGGGCCGACAGCAGAGGTCCGAAGGGCAGCGAGCCTGGGAGGAGCCCCGCCCCGTAGAGGCAGGAGCGCACGGACTCCAGGGTATCGTAGATACTGGGGTCCTTCACCACGATACCTGGGCAGGAGGAGGGCACAGGCCATGGGAATGCAGCTGGAGCTCCGCGCCCCCGGTGTCCCAGATTGTGTGTTGGGGGAGGGGCGCGCAGAGGTAGGAGAAAGGAAACAGGTGAACCGGACCCTCTACTATAGGAAAGGGAACGATTCCTTAAAAGATCCTTCCCTTCCCACCCTCAGAAGGACGAGGGACACCGGGACGAAGTTGAGGGGCTGGAGTAGATAATTATTCAAGAACTTACCCCACCCTCTGAAAGACGGGCAGGACTTGGGTGGGGGTGGGGCCCTAGGATTAGCAACCATTCAGGACTTTACCCTAACTCACCGTGCACTAGTCGCTGCTCTTGCACCATCAGTGACCGATATTCCCCCCATTTCTCATATAAAGTTTGCTGCAAAAGAGGTTATCCCAACCTATTAGACTAAGGGGACAGACCCGGAGATTAAGGGAATATCAGAGGTAATGGAAGCTGGGATCGAGGGGCCCAAGAGACTCAATGGGATGAGGAAGGAAGGATGGATAGATGCCTCCCTTCACAAGGGCTGGGGCCAGGGGACCCCAGACTGAGGAAGCCGAGGCCCCAGTAGGGCTGGAAGAAGCAAGGGACTTCTTCCTTGGACCAGGGTAAGGGCTGTCTGGATTTTCTCTACCTTCAGATACTGCAGCCTGGCCTCCAACTCTGCCTTCCGGATGGAGGTTCCATACACTGTTTCCAGTCTGAGGAACGGGGAGGGGAGGGAAGGGAGAGGAGAGATGTAAGGAGAAATCTTAAGATGTATGGGCCTGGCCAATTACCAAGAATTATCTTCTGCTCCAAAGGCCTAAAATGCTTTAGATTCTGGCATCGATCCCTACTCACCGTTACTTCTCACCTCTTTAGGTCTGGCATTAAGCTCCTCCACCTTGCTCCCCTTTCCCCCAGCCTGCCTTTCTCCTTTTTTGGCCCCAAGGCTACGCCAAACCCAACTTCCTAACTCCTCTAGGATCCAGTACCCTAAGCTTTCCTGTCTGTGTCTTGCTTACGCTCACAATTTATTCCTCAGCTCCTCCGAGGAATAAATAACCCCAGCAGCCCTTAAGGTCCAACTGAAATGCAGGTCTCCCAGGGCTCCCTCCATGGGCATTTTGTTCACATTCCTCTCACTCCATTCTGGTGCTCTGTATTTCTACTGGGTTCTAGATCTTCCCCGGTAGTTTTGCCCTTTGCAGAGGAGCTGGGGGTGCCCAGACATGCCTGAGAACGTTGCCAGATGCTTTGATGATATCCACGATCTCCCGGTGCCTGATTCCTTCCACGTTGAGACCATTCACACTGGCAATTGTATCTCCTGTATATCACAGATCATAGATAATAGCTCCCATTTACAAAGTGCTGTACAGTTAGTGATCATGTTTTCCTCATAACTACTCAGAGAGAGCAAGTATTATTTACATTTTGCAGTTGAGAAGGGAAATGATTTGTACACAATCCCAGACATCTACACACATGGAGATGGGCTTAAAACAAAAGTCCTGTGACTACCACATTGATGAGGTTCATCATGGTGAGGGGGCATGAGGGGGGGTTTCAGAAGGAGAGAAAAAGGCAACTAATGTGAATAAAGTGTGCGGTCTAGAGTCAGAAAGACTTAAGTTCAAATGTAGCCTCATACAATTATTATCTGTGCGACCATGGACAAGACATTTAATTCTGCTTGCCTCAGTTTCCTCATGTGTAAAAAGAGCTGCAGAAGAACCAAGAGAACATTGCACATAGCAACTGTGATGGACTTGGATTCAACAATGTGGCGATTCAAAACAATCCCAATAGATTTGGGATGAAAAATGTCATCCACATCAAGAGAACTGTGGAGACTGAATGTGGATTGAAGTATAATATTTTCACCTTTTTGTTGTTTTTCTTTCTCATGTTTTTTCCCTTTTTGGTCTGATTTTTCTTGCACAACATGACAAATATGGAAATATGGATTGCATATATTTAACCTATTATCAGATTGCTTGCTGTATTGGGGAGGGGAGAAAGAAGGGAAAAAATTTGGAACACAAAGTTTTAAAAGAATGAATGTTGATAACTATGTATATTTGGAAAAAAATAGAACACTATTGAAAAAATTTTAAATGAGCTGCAAAAGGAAATGGCAAACTACTCCAGTATCTTTGTCAAGAAAACCCCAAATGAAAGAGTTGGTATCTGATTGAAATAACCTGACAATAAAAACCCCTCCCTCAAATGTCTTTTCTCTCCTTCTTTAGCCTGGATGGGTAAGGGAGATTATTAAAAAGACATCTGAACATTAGCCCAGAGCAAGTTCTCACCTCTGCCACCTGTCTGGGGAAGCCAGCTCCCTCTCCCTCCCTCCCTAAGCCTCCCACACAAAACACAGCCACCTCCTCCACCTGGCACTGGCTGGAACAGCTGCTGTTTTCTCTCAGCCTTGGGTTCTTTCTCAGCTGCTTCTCTCTCTGTGTCAGGCCTCCCAGATGAGAACAGGGGCCATATGCTGCCTCTGGCCTACCCCATGCAGGCTAAAGAGAGGACCTTCTTCCTGATGGCTGAATCATTTCCCCTCTGACACTCTGCTGCCCCAGGTTTAGTTATCTATTTAGCTTACAAGTTGTCATCAGACCTATTTTTTGGCAGGGCTGGGGAAACAACTGAAAAGCAGAATTCTAGACTGGAAAGCAAAAGACCCAGACTTTAAGTCCACAGGAGGGGAAGAACAAAATTTATTAAGATTCTTCTATGTACTAGAGCTAGGTGGCCCAGTGGATAGAGTCCTTGGCTTGAGACCAGGAAGAGTCCTTTTGCTGAGTTCAAATTTGACGTCAGACATTTACTAGGAAAGTCACTTCACCCAGTTTGCCTTAGTTCCTCATCAGTAAAATTAGCTGCAGAAGGAAATGGCAAACTCTTCCAGGATCTCCTCCAGGAGGGTCAGGAAGAGTTGAATTGGAAAACAGCAATAAAGTTCTATGTGTTAGGGATTCTCTTAAGCATTTCCAAATAGTAGCTCATTTGATCTTCACAATAACCCTGTGAGGTAGTTGCTATTATCCCTATTTCATAGTTGAACAAACTGAGGCAGACAGAGACTTTAGTAAAGTAACTAGAGTGCCTAGGAAATATGTGCCTCCAAAGTTCAACTCAGATCTCTCTTCCTCCAGGCCCAGAGCTCTATCCACTGCCCCAAGGGCACCTAAGCTGCCTATCTGAATAAGGTAGGGTTGGAGGAGACCTTTGAGATCAGATGAAGAGCCCTCTGGCCCAAGCCTCTTCATTTCTTCCCCTCTCTTCCAACTAGCTCCCTCCCAGCTTGACCTGGGTAGCCCTCTCAAAGGGCCTAATTAAAAAAAAAATTATGTTATCCTGTCAATTTTACATGGGGAGGAAATAAATTTGCTTAGCATAGTGCATGGCACAAAGTAAGGGCTTAATAAATGTTAGCTGACTGAAATAGAATCAGAGGATCTGGATTTCAATGGGATTTTAGGGATCGTTAATCTGTATTTCCTCATTTTATATTTTCATTGAGAAAACTGAGACTTGGAGTGATTTGCCTTGTCACACAGGTGGAAGCGAGATAATGTATGAGAAAACATCTTGAAGAAAATCAATTCATCAACCTCCCTGCTTTCATTGAAGAGGTGGGGATTTATGGGAGTGTTCCATTTGAGGTCAGACATAGTACATGTGTTGATTGGTTCTGCCAATTAAAAACTGACTACAAGGCAGGGCTTACTTGGCAACAGAAGAGTCTGTTTGGGAATGAATGTGATGTAAAATCCAAAGGCACCAATAAAACCTGAGGACAGAGACTTCTATCTTTCTTCATTGTTGAGTACAGGATACATGTTTATTAATAAATTTCATGCAGCAGAAGTGCTGGAGAGGGTGTGTCAGGGAAAGACAAGCCTTCCTAAAGAAAGAACTGACTGACATTCCACTTCCAGAAGTAAGGAGAGGAAAATGTTGCTTTGGCCCCCATTAGCAAGTCCAATTTACCCTTATTATCCCCTCTCCACACATCCTATTTTTCAGGACTTCACAGGGAGAGCAGTCATATCCCTGTCCATCCAGCCCCCCTGGGGTACTCTCTTCCCTGCTTCAAAATCCAGAATTGAGTCCTCACCTGGTGTGAGTCCTGCTAACTGGGCAGGGCTGGCCTCGTGAACTCGGCACACAAAGGTCACCATTTCCACTTTCTGCTTCTCTCTATGGTGAAGGCCGTAAGTCTGAAACAGCCCAATCAATCCTTAAGTCCAGCATACAGGGCTGGGCACTGTAACTCAGGCCTTAGCTTCCCTCTCTTAAAGAGCCCAGTTCAGTCACCCAGCCCCACTCCCATCCAATACCATTTCCTTTTCCAACCTGGATTTCAAAGCCAAAGGTCTCGTTTTCCTCCTTCTCCAGGGTGAGCACTTTCCTGCAGGAGACAACAGGGTCAGGCTGTAACACTGGGAATGGTTGTTATTGTGGTGGTGGGAGGGAGGGCAGGGAACTTCAGACCCTGCCCCTAGGGCTCCCACCCACTTTATCAGTGGCCCCAGAAACAAGGTCATATTTGAGCTGCACAGACTATCTGCTCTACAGTTTTGGCCCCTACTCTGGCTTGTCAGGAGACCACAGCCCAATTCTCAGCCCGCCCTGCCCAATTGTGGTTGGGCCTTCCCACTGTGAAAGCAGGAGGGGGTTGGGGGAAGCATGCCAGATGTGACAGGCTGGGAGGAGAACAGCCTCCGCCAGCCCCTTCCCGGATAGTGGGGGAGCTGAATGGCTGGACACAATGGTTTGGAGCAGATCCAGACCCACCAGTTTCCTTTGCACACACACACCCCCAGTCCACCCGCTTTCTTCCTTCTCTTTTACCCCTCCCACAGAAGGACTAAAGCTGCATTGATGGCCCCCTCCAAGCTTTGGGTTATGTAAAACAAGCCTCCTAGTGGCTGGACATTTTAGTTCCAAAAGGGGTACACCCCCTCTCCGAAGGATAAAAGGCAGAGAAAACCAGAGAGCAATGGTCAACAGTCCTCCGTCTATGGGATCGTTTTCTGAGGCTAGGGAAGGAACCACAGCCTGATGCACCAGAGATCAACGGAGTTCTCCTAGTAGCCTGGCATCATTTCCTGTTTTACATACATCAACTAACTGGATTTTCATATGAAGAATATTTCTATGAAGTGGGTAGCCAAGAGTAACCTTTCTGAAACTCAGTTTCTTCATCTGTAAAATAGGATTAAGTGCCTTGGCCAAGGTCACAGCTCAAAAAAGCAGTAGAACTAGGCCTCCCCAGTCCAATGTTCTCAGATTTTATGCTGAACTGGCTCTGGGAAGATCATTTAGGGTGGGTGGATGGCACCCAGTCAGAGCTGTTTTCATTCTCTGCCCCCACTCCCAGAGCTCTGCAGGCAACCCCTTCTCCCTCTTTCCCAGTTTCTCCACCTCTCATTCCAGCCCCCAAAGTTGCCAAAGGGATATGGCAGTAAGTGCTGGGGGGAGGAGAAAAAGGGTGTTTTGCAGAACACCCAGTGACTCAAACCTTCCCACTCCCTTCTTGTCTACTACCCCCTTCATTCAGCCCACTCTTCCACCTGGCCCACTCCTCCCCACATGGAGAAAAGTGGGACAGGAGACTGGGAAAGGGAAGGACAGCTCACCTTTGCTGCTCTGGACTCTGGTTGAGATTTTTCCATCGGAGAGCTGAGCCCTAAGGAAGAAGTAGAGGACAATGTCATATCCTGATAGCATGGGGGACAGTAGGGAAGGGAGAGGGCTAGGCAAGGGCTGACTTTCACTGTGCAGGTGAGAGCAAGGGTAGGTGTGAAGAACCCTGGCCTTGGAGCAGGCCGATGCAGTTCAAGACCCTGCTCCTAACACTCCCCTCCCCCCTGCTTCTTAGTTTTAACTGGGATAGGATTAGGATGAATCCAGGGCTAAAGAATGGGGAAAGTTAAGGTCAAAGTCAGACCTGGAACCAAACCTGCTGCCATTCTCTTTATCCTTAAGTCATCTTTCACCAAGTATGTTCCCCAGTGCTGATTCAACAAGTATTTCTGGAGTGACTATGACCAACAGTTGTCTCTCTATGTTGACAGAGGATCCCTCTGGGATCCCAACTGTCCAAAGCACCAGCTAACTACTCTTATGGTTTCCTAGGGTAAAAGGCCTCCTATTGTTTCAAAGAGGCCTCTGTATTCCAGGGAAATTCTGGGTGAGGGGAGGGTTTAGAGCTACAAGGAACCTTAGAGTTGGTCTAATACAATGCACTTATTTTTTTAGATATGGAAACTGAGGACCATAGGTATACAACTACTAAATGGCTTCAAAATGGTACTCTTACTCCGAAGTGGGGGAATAATGAGGGGAAGCATTTCTCAGATGAAATAGAGAAACAGAATTCTGACGCCAATGTGAAGAGTCATCCTACACTACAATCAACCACGAGGCTTAGTGGGGACAAGCTCCGGACTCACTCAAGCCAGTCATCTGATCTATGGTCTACCATGGATCTTAGACGCTCCAGAGCTGCTCCAGCAGCCCTCAGAAAATCCAGTTCTGAAGGCCCAGTTGCATCCGGACCAGCTATGATCCACCCACTATGGCCTACAGCGTTCTCTCCAAAATAGTTGTTTTTGTTTGGAGGTGGAAAATGAAGCCTGCTTATTGAAGTTTAGTCTAGAGCCAAAATACTTCCCCACAGATCACTGCCTCCACGCCACTCTTCCTCCCCTCATCACATCTGCCCCAAACTACCTCTCTCTCCCTGCTCTCCCTCATCTCCCCCCCCCCCCAGGGTGCCTCCTCCCTGCATTTCACTGAAATGTCCGGAAAAGAAGCAGTCCAGGGCAGGGGTCCCACTAAATTCGATGTGGGGGTGGCAGAGAGAGCCCTCTTTGTTCCCCAATCTGATTTTCATAAAATGCAAATTCTTAACATGTAACAAGCCATTCATTGTGGGGGGTGGGGGAAAGGGGGCGGTGCAGGTGGGGGCGGGGCTGGGGCACCCGTGGTGAGGAGGAAAGAAGACAAGGTCTGTGTTGTGAATGCCCCCCCCAGCCCAACTCTAAGTCCTTCCCCCCAACCTCATCAACCTGAAAAGCTAACTAGCTCCGTCCCCTCCTCTCGTTCTGTGTTCCAGTAGCCTCAGACCCAGAGCTAAAAAGAAGAGCTTCTGAGACTGGAGGTGGGGCCGGGGCGAAGGAGGGCGTGGTCCGCATCCTTCCTGCCCCAAAGACTCCCGCCTCCCCCCCTTCCCAGCCGCTCTGGAAAGGAGACTAGGGGCCACTGTAGGGGACTTAGCGGCTCCGGATCTCCACCCCACGCCGCCTCCGCCCTCGCCCTGGGTCTGCAGGCCGGGGCATCCAGCTGCGGTGCTCAGATGCCTCTTCTCCAATCCCTTTCCCTACCCTCAAGGTTAGAGGTTTTCTCCAACACTGAGCCCTAGGGGATGCTAAAAGAAAGGTCTATTCCCCATCTTCCCCACCTCCGGCCCACTTCCAAAACAGAAGCCGCTGCCTCCTTTGGGTCCTGCTTCCCTAGTTCGGCCAGGTTTTCTGGGACCTCCAGACTTTCCCCCCGCCAAGACTACAGGATCCCAGCTCTAGCTGGGTGCACCTCAAAAACTCTTCTTAAGAGGGCGGGAGGGGAAACCGCACCAAGCTCTCTAACCCAGCAGTCACGAATGGGGTCAGAGTGTTAAAGGATCTCAAGCGGGGAAGGGGGAAGAGAAGGAAGAGTCCCGAGGGGGGTGGAGGGAAAGAAGAGTCCCGATGGTAGAGGTGGGGAGGAAAGTCTCGAGTGGAGAAGGGGGGAAGGGAAAGAAGAGTGGGGGGACGGGGAGGAGAGAAAGAAGAGTCCCGACTGGGGGAGGGGCGGAGAAAAGTCTAGAGTAGGGCGAGGAGGAAGAAAAGAAGAGTTCCGAGCAACGAAGGGACTGGAGGGAAAGACTCTTGAGCAGGGAAGGGATGGAGTGGGGTGGGGCGGGGGGGGGGGGGGGGAGAGATGTGAGCAGGGAAGGCACAGAGTGGGGGGATCGAGAGAAAACACCGAGGGAAAAGGAGGTGAGGGGGGAGCAGAGTCTCCGAAAGAAGGAGAAAGGGGGAGGTCCCGGACCACCGCACCATCGAAACAGCATGAGACGGATTCGAGGCGAGGGGGTGAGGGGAACCTACGGACTGTGGGGGAGAAAGCAGATGGAGAGAGGAGGAGCAACAGCAGCGGGAGAGGGGGGGCAGGGAGGGGGAGCGCGAGGACAGCGGGCCCGGGAGGCGAGCGGCCGGCGGAGCCCACCTTGCGGCGGGGCAAGGTCCCCCCAGACACGGCCAGCGCGCGGTACAGTTCAGCCGGGTGGTAGTCCTCGAGCGCGGCGTACAGGTCCTCCCCTGAGGAGGCTGCAGGAGCCGGGACCGGGGCTGGAACTGGGACCGAGGCCGGGGCCGGGGCCGGGGCCGCCCCTTGATCTGGGGTGGCGGCGGCAGCGGGGTCCGGCGCGGCCGCTGCCTCTTCCTTCTGTTGCAGCTTCCGAAGGTGGCGGAGGGTCATGGCTGTGGCCGGACTCCGCGGTGTCCGGGGCCCGAGGCCGATCCTCCGGGAGGCGCCGCTCCACAGTCCGCTCCGGGGTCGGCAGCTTCTCTTCTGGGTTGAGAGGGGGGCCGGACTCCTCACTGGGCTCTCTTTATAAGCCCCTCTAGTCAACTAGGGGGCGGAACTTGGCCAACCCAAGGCTCCGCCCCCATATTAAAGGCTCCGCCTCGCTCCTTTCCGCCGACAGGGGAAGCTCCGCCCTTCGCACAATAAGACCACGCCCGTCGGGCTAAGCCCCGCCCACGCAGGGGAAATTGGGCATCCAGTCCTCCACTGGCAAACCTTTCTATCTTAGTGAGAGCAGCGAAGGCAGACCCGGGGCCGGGCATGGGTTTGAGGTGCGGCGCTCCTCAGCTTTGGGAGAAGGCTAACATTTCTGTGGAGAAGTTTGAAGTGGTGGACCAGGCTCTCAAAGGAAATCTGAGTGATAGGGAGGGGAAGTCCCTTGGGAGAGACTGTGGGAGGCTAGAGAAGGGGTGGTTGATGGGGAAGAAGGGCTTTTTGGGAAGCATGGTCAAAGATCTGGGAAGGTGACCGGGTCTGCTTGGCTTCAGGGGGGTTCAAGAGTGATGGAGGGTGAACTGAGTTGGGGGAGGGATGGAGTCAAGGAGAGACAGCTGGACTGAGGAAACAGAGAGGCCACCGAAGCCAGGCAGAGCCCCCCACCACGGATCAGGACTGGAAGCAGAAGGCGGCAACAAAGCAGAGAGGGCCAACTGGTACCAAAGCCGTGGCTGGGACTGGGGGGGCGCAGAGGGAAAAAAGACTAGGAGGGATTCTTTACATCTCGGAAGGGAGGACAGAGAAGAGGAGAGAAAACATGGGCAGGAGGGAATAAACATTTATTAAGCACCTAATATGTGCCAGGCACTGTTCTAAGCATTTTACAAATAAGAGCCCCTACAAAACAGGTGGAGGAAGGGAGTCTGGTCTGACTCAGTTCGTGAAGGATGCCATGATGTTCAGCATAGAGTAGAACATCCCAGTAGTTTTTAACACTGTATGGACCTTAACTAAGAAGGTAAAAGGGCAAGAGGTGCTGGTTGTGGCCAGAGTGGAGGATCTCTTCCCATCCAACCTCGGACAGAACTTGGCCGAGGCCAGGAAACGGGGAAGTGTGCAGTAGACGGGCTGTCTCTCTGCTTGGCTGCTTCTCCCCTAGTTAGTTTCAAGGCAGCTGGAACTGGGAGAGAAAAGCTTCCTTTTCTTTTCAGGTGTGTGTAAGGAGCTGCAGTAGGAGATGTGGGGTTTGGGAAATTACTGGGATAGTCAGCGCTTCTCTCCTATCCCTTTTCCTCCCCATTACCAAGTGCCTCTCAGGCTGAGAGCTGGTGGGAGCAACCTGAAGGTTTGCTGTGGGCAGCTATTGTTGGTAATGAGAGCAGAGTCCCCACAGATGTCTGCTGCCACTTCCAGATTGTGTTAGGAGTGTGTGGGGGAGGGGAGGGAGATGGGGAAAGAAGGAGGAAAGGCAGCAAAGAAGCCAGTTCGTTTATTTTTCCACCACCCTAAGTGGACTCTGAGGCCTAAATCCACATCCAACATTTACTAAAAGGGAACATTCCCAACTTTTGGTATAATGGCAGGGTTTCGGAGAGTGAAGTGGGCAATGGACTTGATATCAGAAGATAGGTATTTGAGTCCAAGGTCTGCTACTTATCAACATTCTAATTCCCAGATGTATCCAATGATGTAAACTTTTTTAATTTATAATTTTACTTTGAAATAAAAATTTTCATTTTATCTGTTTTCTTTGCCTTATGGATTAAAAAAGAACCACTATGTCAACTAAGGCAGCTTAGTCCTTTGAAGTATTCTTAAATCCCAGTTCTTTAATGTCCTCTCTGGGACTCAGTTTCTTCATATGTAAAGAGATTTAGACTATCGATGGCTAAGATTACCTTTTACTTCAAAAAACACCAACTTTAAAGTTAGCCTAGTAAGGTCTATAGAAGGACCTCATGGAAAGTCATGGATAGGTAGGTGCAGAGCAGAGAGAGTAAGTTTGACCCATTGCTGGTTTTCTTTAGGTCCCAGAGTTACATTAATAATCCTGACTACTTTCAGGTCACTCAGCATCAGACCCTATGCCAGAAGCCAGAAAAGTTATTTCTCTCTCTTTTCCCTCCCGCCATCTCCACTGCCTCTCCTCTTCTTCCTTGTGGCCAACAAAGCTCCCCAGCCCTTGAGACAGACATAGCAGGCAAGAACAAGGCTGGTGTAGAGTAGTGGTTCCCTCTGCAGGCCAATGGCTTCCTCTGCAGGAATCACTAAACCCCTAGCTGGCAGATTGATGAAAAATCTCATCCATCTATCTCTTTAAAGATATGCCATGGCCTCACACCCCAGAGCTTTATGTTCAGACATCTAAATTGGTCTTTAAGCTTTTCTTGACAACTAGTGCTGGAGACAGTTGTAGAACTAGAGGTGTAAAATTATTGCTGGAAGGCATTTCTGAGATCATTTTTTAAAATCCCTTCAATTTTACAGGTGAGGAAATGAAGACTCAGAGGTCACTCAGCTCATCCACAAGGTCACTGAAATGGCACAACTATCTAAAACTTCAATCTTCTGAAACATTCAGGTGGTCTTTCCACCTTAAGTCTCTAATTATCCATGTGACTGGGCAAGTCATTTCCCCACTGTGGGATTAAAGTATCTTCATCTATAAAATATTAGATTGCACTATGATGATCTCTAAATATCTACCTCTGGTATTTTATAATTCTATGTGAGGAACCAAGAGCTTTCTTTATCCTTGGAAAAGTTCCTTTAGTGTAATTTCATTGTATCCTGCTGTAGCTCAAGTTAATTTCTTTTAGTGTTTCTTTAAGTAACCTCTTCTATCCTGTGCTGTTCCTGACATTTGCCACTCAGCTTCCATAGCTTTCTCTATCCCAGGCTCATTTCCTTAATTCCCCTTTCTCCTTTGGTGGAACTTCTCTCTTCTCAGCTTTTTTCTTGTGCTCTAAATATCATTGAAGCTGGGGAGTCCAGCATACTTCCAATGTTTACATAATCTCTCTCTCTTTTTAACCTAAACTTTGTATGTTTAAAAAATGTTTCAGTTGAAATTAAAAATATTTCTAGTCATATGAAAAAATGCTCTAAATCACTATTGATTAGAGAAATGTAAATTAAGACAACTGTGAGGTACCACTACATACCTCTCAGACTGGCTAAGATGACAGGAAAAGATAATGATAAATATTGGAGATGTGGGAAAATTGGGACATCAAATGAATTGTTGGTGGAACTGTGAAAATATCCAACCATCCTGGAGAGTACATTGGAATTATATCCAAAGGGCTATAAAACTACATATCTTTTGATCTAGCAGCATCATTATTGGGTCTGTATCTCAAAGAGAATACAGACTTTCAAAGTCCTTCAAAAAGGACTCACATGTGCAAAAATGTTTGTAGCAATTTTGTAGTGACAAGGAGCTGGAAACTGAGTGGATGTCCATCAGTTGGGAAATGGCTGAATAAGTTATGGTATGTGAATGTTATAAAATATTCTTATTCTTTAAGAAATAATGAGCAGGCTGATTTCAGAAAAGCCTGAAAAGGCTTACATGAACTGATGTTGAGTGAAGTAAGAAAAACAAGAGAAAATTATACATAGTAACAAGAAGATGTTATGTGATGATCAACTTTGTTCTTTTCAACAATGCAGTGATACAAGGTAATTCTAACAGACTTGTGATGGAAAATCCAGAGAGAAATATGGAAATATGGACTCTGAATGCTGTTCAAAGCATAATATTTTCACTTTTTGTTGTTGGTTTCCTTCCTTTTTTTTCTTTCTTGTATTTTTTCCTTTATCTTTTTTTTTCTTGCATAGCATGACAAATATGAAAATGTTTAGAAGAATTGCACATGCTTAACCTATATAAAATTGCTGACTTGGGGAGAAGGGAGGGAGGAAGAGAGGGAGAAAAATTTGGAACACAACGTTTTGCAAGGGTGAATGTTGAAATCTTTTCATGTATATGGAAAAATAAACTACTATTAAAATAAATAAAACTAGAAAGGATTAAAAAAAAAAAGAAAAAGATGGCTTTGGAGGAAGGAGGTCATTTGCCACTTAAACTATGAGATCTAAATGAAAAGGATACATATGCTTGAGTCTGCTTCTGGTTCATGGTAAAGGAGATTTAGGGTTTTATAAGGCTACCTGAGTGAAGTGCAAGTTATAGAAAGTACTAACAACTTGGAAATCTAGTGAAGGATTATGGGGTCTGTCTCATGAGAACTTTTTTGTTATGTTTGTTTTTTCTGTTGTATCTGACTCTTCATTACTCCAGTTTTGGTTTCTTGGCAATGATATTGGAGTGTCTTGCCATGTCTTTCATCAGCTCATTTTACAGATAAGGAGATTGAAACAAATAGGATTAAGTGACTTGTCCAGGGTCATACTGGTAAGAGTCTGAGGCCGGATTTGAATGCAGAAAGATGAGGCTTTCTGACTCCAGGTCTGGCAATCTATCCAGTGCATCATCCAGCTGCTCTTCATTTCCCTTTCTACCCACAATGAGGCTTAGCTCAGCTAAAGTTGGAGAGATTTCTCAATTAGAACCTATAAGGGAAAGTGGAATCTGCTTCTGTGGAGGTAAGATCTGTTAGGATTACAAGGTGATAACTCAGGTTGTCTAAACAATTCTCTAGCTCAGAATTCACACTTTTGGTTCAGGCCTTTAAGGGGAGTTTATACCTTTGGACTTCTGAAGAGGAGTTTATATATTTACAGGAGTTTACACCTTTAAAAGGAGCAGGTTCATTGGCTGTGGGAGTTCCCACAGGCCCATTCTCTGGGAGGATAAAAGAGGCAGCATTGAGCCTGGAGATGTCAGTCTAGTTTGGGACGGAGTTGGGACGGCAGTCTGGAAGGAGAGAGTCTGGCTGGAGGCTCCAGAAGCTTCCCAAGAAACCTGCTCACAGAGAAAAGATTATACAAAAAAGACATCTCCTCCCAGAGAAGGATTATCACTTAGAGACGACAGGACCATTACATTTCAGTCAGTGGAGCATGAGACTCTTAATTTCAGGGTCGTGGGTTCAAGCCCCACGTTGGGTGCCAAAATGTAATGGTATATATATATACATTTATGATTATTTGGATGGATTCCTCTGTGTTCAGTCTTTCCCATTAAACTGTGAATTCTCAAAAGAAGGGACATATCTTTTTGCAGTGGGCTCTCTTCAGTACATCAGGACAGGGGGCTAGAATTGAGGAGGGGGAAAGACAAGATTGGAAAATACTCAAATTCTTTGTTAAACATGATAGTCTAGTCCCAAACCCCAGAGAACAGAAATGGGTCAGGAATAGGATTAGGAGTTGGAAACTGTTTTCTGCCACTTTGGATTAAAGATGCTTTTTATCAGGGAGTCAGTAAACTTGAATCCTAGGCCCCCCTCTTTTTTTGACTCCTTAAGATACCCAAACAACTTTTTAAAAAATTGTCATTATCCCAATACTTAAGTCTTCACTATAGTCTAAGTCAAATGAGAGAGGAATTTGGTATTCCCAGGGCTTTGAATGAGTCAGAATCAGAAGGCTCCAGTGCTGGATTCCAAATTGCTTTGGCCCCTGATTACTTCTATTTCTTGGAAGGAGGCTGTTGGAGAAAGGTTTTAAGAAACAGCTGAATCTCTAGTTCCACCAAGAATGAGGGGCTGGGTCCTGAATGCCATGGGCATTTTCTATGGCATCCAATCCAGGGAGGCAACAACAGCTGGGGGGCAGCTGGGAGGGTTGGGAGCTGTTTTTTCTCAATGACTTCCTAAGGCCAAAGACTTCCATGGATGTGTGTGTGTGTGTGGTGTGTGTGTGTGTGTGGTAGACTGCAAAAGGGGAGACGTTATAAATTCTTCCTGATGTAGAGGAACCTAAGAATCTTGAACCTGGGACTCAATTTCCTTTTCCTTCCCTCCACTAAGCCCAATGGAGAGTACAGTGGCAGATGTTAGGGCCACTTAGTAATCTCCAATAAGAATATCTTTTGGCTTTCAACACCCAATTTTCATACCTCTCCTCCCTTATTAGGGTATGAGTATTTGGGAAATGTACTTTAGATGTCAATTTCTAGAAGTCTGGGTCGTGGACTCATCTTTTCCTTACAGTAGTTCTTCCCTCCCCTAAACATGCAAATAAGGACAGCCCTATCCCAACTCAGTCCTCAGACCATTCATTCCTTCAGCTGCTTCTCTAATTTTTCAGGTCCACTTCTTCATGTCATTACCTACTTGTTCCTTTCCTTCCTCTAAGCTATCACCTGCCTGGAATATCCTTAGCCCATCCTGAAAGGTCTAGATCATATGGAGCTGGAAAGGATCCAGAAGCCATCCATGCTAACTTCATTTTGCTGATGAAAATTGAAACCCAGGAAGAGGAAGTGATCTGTCAAGGCCAAAAACTTCCATGGATGTAGACCTGTGTAGACAGGTAGTGGCAGATATAGCATTTGAACAAAGGTCCTCCACCTCGATAAAGTAGTATATTGCCCCCCTCCCCACCTCAGGGAGTTGTATTAGATTGATACAAGGCGAACCCATCTAAGCCAGCTCCACCATTTGGTCTCACCATGGTAAACATGCATTGTTTCCCGAGAATGAACATCTTACTACTTATTGCTAGATAAATTCCAAGTGTCTCCAACTTTAAAAGTTTGGAAGGGCATTCTCTAGCTATGTCACCTCTGAGTTAGGTTTAAATTAAGAACCTCCATAGGGCTGAAAATATTTTTTTGAACTGTAATATGCTCAAATAAAGGTTAATATTTTATCATTAAACTCTCCCCTGTTCCTCAATAACCTGTATTGTTTGGCTTTCTGTGGTTCCTTGAACTTGGTTAGACAAAAAACTAAGTGGTCCAGTGGATAAAGTGCAAGGCCTGGAGTCAGGAGGGTCTGAGTTCAAATCCAACCTCAAATACTAGTTGTGTGACCCTGGGCAAGTCACTTAACCCTGTTAACCTTAGTTTCCTCATCTGTAAAATGCACACTACCACATCATTGCCACAAAAACCCCACATACAGGTTCACAGGGTCACAGAGAGTTACGCCACTAAAAAATGACTAAATGACAAGAGATGCAGCTTAGTCCTTAGCATTTTATTTCAGTCTCAAATTTCTTCTTTCCAAATCTCAAGCCAAGACACTGCATGTGGCCCTGGGTCTCATTCTAATGTCTATAAAATTCAGGTTGTCAGGATCCCAGAGCAAATGGGACATCCAAAGACATCCTTGGGTGTCTCATCTGCTGGTGCATCCCAATTTCCCACTTCAAGGAATCAAAAATGTGTTTTAAGAACGTGTTTGTAATGGGTTTTGTGATTCTTTTTCTTAAAGGATCTTGAGAAAACAAAATAATAAAAATAAAATATATATATGGTTTAGATGCCCATTTCTTTTTGGAGTTTGACACCACTACTCCAGAGGACCTCAAAAGTCTCTCTAAACCCCAAAATTTTATGACTGATTATCCCATCCAGGGATGGCAATATGTGTTAAAAAGGCAAACACTAACGCATCAAACTCCAAAATGTTGATGTTTGTGTTTAAAAGAGGGATGGCAAGCACCAGGATGCCCATCCCTTATGCCCAGGGGAACATGAAATAAAATCAAGAAAAGGACCAATTTCACATATTTTTTCCTGGCTCTAATTCCCAGGTCAAAGGTCCAAGGAAAATGACTTAGTAAAGGCTGGGTAGAATGGAAAGAGGATGAAAATGTGTATAGCAGTATCCTTTTGGATAAGAAATCAGAAGAGCACAAAGTTGTCCTATGAAAGGACTTGCTAACTAAAGGTGTAAGGAATACATCTATTACAAGGGTCCATTGTGAGTATTGTTTTTCAAATGTGTAACACAATATGTGGGACCTTCACTGACAAGTCTCCTACATGGCTGGAATAAATAGGTTTGGAGTTGTGAGGAAGAAATCATAGTCTTAAAATTAGGACTTTCAAGACTATCTACTAGTCCAGTTGTATTATTTTGAAGATCAGAAAACCGAGGCCCCAAGAGGTAAAGGTCTCCAAGATCAAATTAGTAGTATGTGACTGAAATGGGATTTGAAACTGTCTTTTGACTCCAAATTCTTCAATCAGCATAATGGAAAGAACACTTAAGAAATGCATATGATCAACATCCATATGAGAAAGTGTTCCAAATTAATATAAGAAATGCTAATCAGACAAGATTTTACTTCATATTCAAACTAGCAGATGATAAAAAAAATAGAGTCACTATTGCAAGGGGTATGAGAAGAGTGGCATATTTAATACTGTTGATAACAGCTGTGAATTGGTCTGATCAGCTTGGAAAACAATTTGGAAATATTTGAGAAAGAATCAAAGTATTCACACTCCCTGATCCATTAGCCTCACTCTAGAGCATATATCAGTTCTATATATAACAAAAAATTTATGTAATATTTTTTATAGTAGAAGAAAAATGGACATCAATTGAGAAATTGCTTAACTGCAGCAAATTAATGGGATAGATAAGCTAAGGCTCTATTGAAGGAAAGGAGAAGTCTTCACCAGGAAATGATAAAAGTGTTTGGGTTTTTTTTTTTTTTTTCTTTTTTAAAACTATCTGGCTTGGAATTAGAACTTATTTTCAAGTCTCAAGTCTGCTGATGTTCATTAGTCCTGTGATGTAGGCAAGTCACTTCAGTTCTATGGACCCATTTCCTTATTTGTAAAGAGTTGACTTTTGAGCTCCTTTCTTTGAGACTATCTTATTGTGTACTAGGATGCAAACAATACTTGAAGCCATTTGATTTCACTGGGCTAATGTTTAATGCACTCCACCCAATAAGAATATTAACTTGTCAAACCCACAACTAGAGTCACTGCTCCAGGCTCCCTAACCTAGGGATGGAGAAGAGAAATGACATTCATTTACGACCAAAGAAAGAGGAGGCTACACTCATTCTACCCAGACAATTTCCCACAAATTTGTCTGGGAAATACTTTTCTCATTTAAAAAGGTAGTTTTCCAAGGAGGAAAAAAACCAAAACAAATTAGTGAACATAAGTCCTATGTTCTGCTCCAAGGCCTGTAAAATGTTTCAGCTTATAGAAAAATGACAAAAACATGATGCTTGACTTTCCTCCTTAGCCCAGCTATCTGATGCTGGGATTCCCTGGCCTTGGGCAAAAGGTTCTCTTTTTTAAATGGAAGGATCAGAAAGGTGCAAAACACAGTATTAGCTGATCATATTAAGCAAGTCCTCTGAATGTGCAATTAGTATGTCTTCTCACTCTGCACACTCAACAGCAGAGTACTATGATTTGAGAAATATCTGACTAAAGGGCTGGGGGAAAATGTGGAAGCCTAACAGACTGGTTCTTTCCAGACCACAGAGTCAACTTCTATACCAATATTTAACCCTACATACATATGATTCATAGCACATGAGAAGCCCTGTGAATAAAACATTTTAATAATGTACAGCAGAAATCGGACAGGCTTGTTCTTATATTAAAACAAAAGATTTCCTATATTACAATTTATTTACATTTGCATACTGAAGAGGTAAAGTGTCTAAGTGGCTATTTTACAGTCCTTTCTAATAAAATGTACAAAATAACAAACAAGTACCGAGGAGCCGTTCCAGGGCTTGATGGCGACGTAAGAACGGGCTTAAACTTGGTCTGTGAATCGAGGATCCAAAGTTGCAGGGCAATCCTAAGGATCGATGTTAGCCTTGGTTGATCCAAGGACACAGCTTCAGTTCCTCCCTAATTCTCAGGTGGTGTTTTAGTGGGGTTGCCCCAAACAGCTGCCACATTCTTCCCCTGAGGTGGCTGAACTCTGGGGGGTGATGAGCAAAAATGAACTGACCAGGGGAGCTGGTTAAGTGTTTAGGATCCACTTGGATGTCACTGGTTGGAAAAAGGGCATCAGATAGACCTTGAAGGCTAGCTAGCTATAAACGGAGACTTAGGAGTGTTAAATTCCTATCATTATCCTTGGCTTCCAGTTCCCAAAGCTCTGCTATGGGGAGGATCAAGTGGAGGCCAGAAGCAGGGTAAACTGATGCCCCCAACAAGATAGTTAAGTGCTAAAAAATTTGTCTTTGGCCAAATGGCCTCAAGTGTTTAGGGAATGGAGAAAATTTCCATAATGTAAGATAACGTAATACAACAGAAAAATAAATATGGGGAGGAAAAAGAAGGCTTTAGGGTAGTCAACCCTAATGGGGAGAGGGTCTACTTCCCCCTCACATACCAGTTTTGGCATTGGCCTGCTGGAAAGGAGAGGACAGGATTCTATTGGTCAGCAAAGGCAAAGAAATTTCCCCTTGGAGGAAGGAGATGAAAGGAAGGGAGGGAGGGAAGACCTTTGCATGAATGTAGCCTACTGAAATTGGTAACTCTTAAAGTAATCCTACTGGCATTTAATCTGGAATGCTGGGTCCCACGTCCAACCTGAGGCCCGAATCAGATCATTAAGCTAATCTTCTTGGCCACACATCTCACCTTTGGTATCTTGGCCACTGTCTTCTATTTGCTCTGTGTTCTCCCACGGCATACAGGGTGCTATAGAAAGTGGACACTGGGCACTCAATACATACTGCTGCCTGGCTGTTGGCCAATTTGAGGGATGAGAAGTTAAAGGATTCCAGCAATGGCAAGGATGTTTTCAAATAGGAGCAGCAACTTCTGGCTCCAAAAGCTCTCAAAGTCAAGTGTCTTTCTTTCTGTTCCAAAGCTGCCACTCCACAAAATCAGTCTGTTCAGTCTGCATGTAGGTCTGCCTCCTGGCTCAGGAGAGAGGGTATAACCAGTTATATGACCAGCAAAGGGCTCTGGCCACAGTTCAGAAAACTCCACTCTGACTTGGGATGGGGAGGGGTGGGGCTGAAAAGAAGGGAGAGAGGATTGGACCCCAAAGTAGGGAGGAAGTTCTCAATGTTGAGTACAGGCTCAGGTACACATAACAAATAGTTCCAGTGTGATTAAGCTGTGTGCATTTGATTGGATGGTTTCTCTTTTTCGGTGATTTCTTTAAAAACAAATAGGTTGAGAGGTAATCACACACAGAGAGGTTTTTCTTTTACAAACAATTAACAATATTAAAAAAAGTTAAAATCTAGACCCTCCCAAACAACAAAAATCAAACCACTCCAGTTAAAAGTTATGGCTTCAGAGTTATTATATACGGAAGAGACGCAGGCCAAATCACCACCCTTCTAGAATTTCATTAAATGCTACACTCAGATTAAATAAAAAGGGTCCTGTTAAACTATATCCTGTCTTTCCTAGGGGCCCCTGAAATGGATGTAAATCTCTCATCTGTCCTCCACCTTGATCAAATAATCCAGTAAAACAAAACCCATGCAGTACCCTCCCTTCCCTCCCTCCCACCCCTAAAACTAACCCAGCCGCCACCAAAAATATACATTGCTGTTTCTGGGATCTAGGATGCAAGAGGAGGATGGGACACTCCAATATGATTCTAAAGTTCTGGATCCTTCCATTTCACAGCTCATACTCATAAAATTCCTGGTCTGGCTGAGATTTCTATGGCCATAGTTCTATTTCCCTCATCCCTACTCCCCAGGACTTCCCCTCCTGCCCCATATTTTGACTTCAAATTTTCTCCCCACCCACAGCAACTGTGTGGCACCAAGCAAAAATGGCCAACCTGTGCCAGCTTTGGTTCCAAAGTCTGAAATGGAGGAGGGAGTGTGAGGCCGGGCAGCCAGTTGTAAAGGAAAAAGGAAAAGGCCCTAGGCAGAGAGGGTCACATGGTGAAGGGGCCTAGTCCAGGGAAGGGAAAGACAGAGGCCTCCCTGGGAAGCCGGGAGAAACGAGATTTTGCTCACTACTAAATAGAGAGGCACCAGCACACTGAGACTGAAAGACAACTGACTGCAACCAGACTTGCACATGCACAGTAAGCTCAAGCAGTTAAGTGCGTACCGACAGACACACAGACACACATACACAGACACACATACACAGACACACACGTGTAAGGGCATGGCTTGGATGCCTTCGCACATGCACACACAGTTGGAACGAACACAACAGGCAGCCTCTTCCATCTCTGTGGATGGTTCCTCCAGATGTTCGTGCCAGGGAGGGAGGGGAACATTTGGCTCAAAGCTGCCCCTGGAGGGGGTACCCCTTCGGCTCCTTTGGGCCTATTCTGGGGGCCATGCGCAGGCTTCCCCAAGAGAGCTCTCCGGCAGCTTGGTGATGGCAGCACAGCTTCACGTTTCCTGGCCCTTTCTCAAGCTGTCCCTATATCAGTTCCCAGACAATGTGCCAGAGGTACTGGGCTTAGCTTTCCACAGAAAGAAAGCTCTAAGCTTGGTGTTGAGTCCTCTGTACCATAGCTCACCAGTCTCCATGCCATTAGGAGGGGAACATAAAAAGGTAGGTGTCTCAGACCTCACATGGGTTGAGAGCGTCTCTCCCAGGCTCTTTCCCTCTCATGGCCCAGGCTAGCCTGGGACAAAGGGCTGGGCAGAAACGAGAGGTAGGCCTCCATTACCCTCTAGCATGGCAGGTTTCTGTGTGGTTCTGGATGCCCAGAGCTGCATGTGGACGGGGTCGGGAAGGGACTAGATCTTCACATCTTCTTGCACACTGAGCTGTGAAAGAGTCTTCTTAATGCGGAGGGCGGTCAGACGTGCCGCCCCGTTGGCGTACCAGCACTCTCGCATCATCTTTCCCATGACCCGTAGTGCCTGAGAGGAAGACCACAAAACATGCACAACTGTCACAGCCTAAGGGACCACCACTCTTACCACCACCCACTCCCCAGCTCAGGACCTATGCAGAAGTAGAACTTAAGTTCCAGGCCCCACCTAAGAGGCAGAGGGAGGAGGCCACCTGGAAGCACTCCTGGGATTTGAAACATTCAAGATGTGTATTCTACCTTGTAGCTGATTATCCTAATTAAGGTAACTGTGTTTAAAATTAAATGGAGTCTAATGTAAAAAGGTTACTCAGAACTGAACTGAACCTGTGGCCAGTTGCTTTGGTGGGGAGGAGCAGCAGATGGTGGAGGTGGTAAGGAGTATTGTCTTAACTTTCCCTGGGTGAGGAGGGAAAGACTTGCTTTCCCAGGAATGCAATGGGAAAACATGGTCTAAAATGTAAGTCAAGCTGAAGTGGCTTCTTAACTTTAGAATATCCACAAGAGCAAAGATTCGTAACTTTTTTTTTTTGGGGGGGGGGCTGTGAACTAGATGGTAAATTTATTTTAAACAATTTTTGACAACCTTATTTCAATGTAATTGGTTTCTTTGATAATTTTATGTATTTTTATGCATTAATAAGAATCTTATAAGAAATTTATGATAATACAAGTCATTCCCCAATTGATAAATGGCCAAAGGGTATGAGCAGACATCACTCAGATGAAGAAATTAAAGACATCTATAGTCTTACTGAAAAAAAAAATTTAATTTTTTCAATCAATCTACTACTGACTGGAGAAATGCATATTAAAAGGACTCGGAAGTTAACACCTCACACCTATCAGATTGACTAAGATGACAGGAAAAGATGATAATAAATGGGAAAACTGGGACATTAATGCATTGTTGGTGGAGTTGTGAAATGATCCAACCATTCTGGAGAGCAATTTGGAATTATGCCCAATGCGCTATAAAGTTGTGCATATTCTTTGATCCAGCAGTGTCACTATGGTACTCCAAAGAGATCATAAAAGAGGGGAAAGGACCCACATCTGCAAAAATGTTTGTAGCAGTTCTTGTTGTGGTGGCAAAGAATTGGAAAATGAATGGCTGCCTGTTAATTGAGGAATGGCTGAATAAGTTATATAGTATAGAAAAGTAATGGAATATTACTATTCTATAAGAAATGCTTGAACAAGCTGATTTTACAAAAAACTGGGAAGGTTTACATGAATTACTGCTGAATAAGTAGAACTAGCAAAACACTGTATACAATAACAGCTAAACTGTATGATAATCAAATATGACTGATTTGGCTTCTCAGAAATTCTGTGATTCAAGGCAATTCCCTTAAACTTTGGATGGAAAATGCCATCTGCATCCAGAGAGAGAACTATAGAGACTAAATAAAAGATTGAACCATACAATTTTCACCTTTTTTTCCGTTTTTTTTTCTCTTGACTTTTCCTTTTTGTTCTGATTTTTTTTTTTTGCCTAATATAACTCATGTGGAAATATGTGAAAAATGAATGTACTGTATAACCTAAAATAATTTAAGACATTATTCCAAAAAGGCCTTCATTAGGCTTTTCCAGACTGCCTAAGGGACCCAAGACACACAAAAAAGTCAAGAACTTCTGTCCCTAAGGTTTATTTTTAAAAGAGCTGCTGTCTAAGTCTTTACTGACTCACTGGATTTCCTCAAATGGCAATAAGGATAATAACAAAAAGAAAAGATGCCACTCACATGGCACTTTTAAGATTTACATATTTTATTTTCATTTCAATCTTCCAGCAAATCTGGGAGGGGGTCACCATAGGTATTATCATATTTATGGCACAGTTTTTGAGATTAAATTACACGAACACTATTTCTCCATTGATGAAGAAACTTACAGGCCTCTTATCTGATTCAGGATCTCAGTTATTTTGCTGATCACACACTCCAGGGAGTTAGGATCTCATCACTCACTGTGGAAATGACTTTTTTAAATGTTTCCAATTTAAAAAAAAAATTTTTCCCCATCATCTTCAGTTCCAAATACAGCACATCACAATCTAGATAGCTACTCTTTTTTTTAAACAAAAGAAGTAACAGGAAAAAAAGCAGTTCAGTAGACCCAAATGATCCAGTGACAGCATCTCACAGTTATATTCCCCACTGCCCATCTTTAGTCTACCTCTGCAAAGGAGGGAGGGAGATCTGCCTTCTCATCTATTTTCTGGGGCCAAGCTTGGTCATTTTAATGACAGAGTTTTCAGTTTTGTTTTATTGATTCTACTTACACTGTTACGACCACTGAATATATTGTTTTCCTGGTTCTGTTCCCCTTTGTAGTTTACATAAGCTGTCTGACACTTCTTTGAATTCCTTACAGTCATCATTTCATATGGCACAGTAATATGCCACTACATTCCTCTATCACACTTTATTCAATCATTCTCCAAAAGAGGGTATCTAATTTTATCAATAGTTCTTTACTACCACAAAGAATTTTATGAAGATGTCCTAATTTGCTCAATGAGGATGTACTCTCCTTGGCAATATAGATTGTCATGCTTTCTAATGTTATGCCCAAAATTTCCATAAGGAATTTTACTTTCTGTCTTTGAGCTGTTTGGGATATACCTAACAGTGAGATCTCTGGGTCAAAGAACAAGGGCCACCTTCTCCTTTTGCTCTACATTATCTTTCTTTGTAATCTCATCAGTTTTCCTGAATTCAATGATCACTTCTAGACAGATGATTCCAAGGCCATCTATTCAGATGCCTGTTTACTCTTTTGAGCCACAGACCCACAATAACCACTATCTCCTAGATATCTCTATTTGAATGTCCCCTGGCTATCTTCAATTCAACATGTCCAAAACAAAGAAAACATCTTTACCCACAAAACCCTCCTCTTTCCTACAATTTCCCCATCACTGTGGAAGGTATCATCACCCTCCCAATTAGCCCCAACTCCTCACTACATAATGCCTTGCAAAAGTCTTATTCCCCTCTCAGATTGCCTCCCATGTATTCTGATTAATCTTCTCTGTATTGTCCCGTATTGTCTTCCCCCTTAGAATGTGAACTTACTGGGGCAGGGATTGTTGTTTTGACTTTATCTGTATCCCCAGCACTTAGCACATTATTGATACATAAGAGGCTTTTAAATAAATGCTTGTTAAATGATTCCCTCTACTCTGTGTCAATTCCTTTTTAGAGTTCCACCTCTCCAAGAGGTAGCAGACAGGCTAAGAGGAAGCAGCAAAGTTCCCTACCTCATAGCTTTGCCACCAGTTAGGGATGTTGGGCCGCAGCTTTTGGTCACATACTACCTTCCGCATTTCTTCAATGGAAGGATCAGAGGGCACAAGATCATAATATGGAAGCTGATATTCCTCATGGATTCCTGGGAAAGAGAGATTTACATGACTTGTCAGCAAGAAAACAGTGACATTTCCTCAAAAATCAGTATGATTTAAGACTTTTTTTTTTTTTAAATAGGAAAATAACAACAAATAACCCAGCAAGCTGATGTACTAAGTTAGGGAGGGGATACAATTCTAAGGAAAGTACTTAAATTATGTGAAGCTTGTACAATAAGTATCTGGGGGCTTCACTGAGAAATTAGAGGTAGGATGACAATAAAAAGATACCCGGTTCTGATTCTTAGGAACATGGGTTTGATTCCTGGATCTAATAATACATGACCCTATTAGTCACCATCTCTCTGAGCCTCAATTTCCTCATGTGTAAAATGGTACTACCTACTTCAGAGGATTATTGCTAAAACGAAGTGTTCTGTAAACCTTAAAGCGCCATTATACAACTACAAGGTGGTATGATACAGGATTTTTGGTATATCTTAAGCCATTCTTGAAGATGAACCTACTATATGACAAACAAATAAGTAGCTTTTCCAAACTGTATACATATAACATATCTTCATAAACTCTGCATCAGTGCACTTGTCCAATCCATTCTTCTTCTGGGAAAATCATTTGTGACTTATGGTTACAGGTTCTCATCACTTCCAGAATATAAAAGCTTAAAGATGTAAAACATAAGTGGGGAGAGGCTTCTGCTGAGAGCCCATAAGAAGTGAGGGTAAAGGGAAAGGAACTGGACATCCTAGGGACAGGGAAAACTTCTCAAGCTGTTTTATCATTCATTAACTCTTTTCCACTCTCCAAGGATGCCTTGTGTCAGAGTCGAATGGCACTGAGACATACAATATCCATAGCTTGGAGATCAATAAATAAGGATATGCAATATTGAATCCTGGGAAGAGCTCTAAAATAATACTATACTACACCCACCCAGAATAATCCCTAAATTCCACAAGTAGCTATGGTCTAATTAAAAACAATGTTTTATATAATACACTGATCTAATAAGAGAATTGTAATAGGAAGTTAACAAAATCTGCTAGAAAATTCTGGATGCAAGAATCTCATTCCTTTGCTGAGAGTTGGGAGTATGATTCTCACCTCCAAATCATACATCCTGAAAAGAAAGGTATGCAATAAATCTCAACCACAGCTGAACTAAAAGTTCTAGAATTCTGAAGAAACTAAAAAAGGGTGATACCTCCTGAATTGCATCTTCGGGCAATCTCCCAATATACCAACCCTAAGGCATAAATATCAGCACATTTGAAAGAATCAAAGTGTTTCATGTTGATGGTTTCGTCCAGCACTTCAGGAGCCATATATCTGAAATGGTAATGTGAAAAGAATATAATGAATTCTGGAAGAATATAAATAACATACTTCTCTACTCAGTAATAGTCAATTTGATGATTTTTCTTTTCACATGAAAATACTTTTCAAAGATTCTTTGAATAATGGAGGGAAGGACATGATTATTATCTCCATTTTCATAGGATTATAAAAGTTTTGAATAATAATGAAACTTCTGAATTTTTTAAAACACCAATATATCTTGGACTTAAATTTGATCTTTCCATTGTGAACTTTTTAAACTTTTATTAACCTGCCATTCTCAGCGTAGAGATTATTAAGAGATCTTCTCAGACCCCAGACTCTGAAAACAATGATGTGGGCACTACTAGGCCAGACACAGTTGTAATGATTCAGGGTAGGCTGGTAAAAGGAAGAATTATACTATCTGCTGTATCCCAAGCTCTAAGCTTTCTAATCTCTATGCCTTTGGTCACAATGTTCCTTCTGTTTCAACTGCCCTCTAATATTCAGATATATAGAACTGTACAACTGGATAAGTGACAGTTTCTTTGAAAAAAAATTGATACATTTCATTTTTATACAAGATACTTAATTCCCTCATCCTCTACAAAATTCACTTGTCAATAGGAGAGACACAAAGAGCATCTTCATCTTAGGTAATATAATACTACTGACTTAGATAATATAGTATTACTGACTATAGAGTTTTGTGGCTTCTAAATATTATTTATGTCTAATTCAATGAATTTACACTTTTTTGTATATTGGAAGCCTTTTTCCTCCTATCTGGATATCTTGTTTCCTCAACTAGATTTTAGGTTCTCTATTTTAGATTGTTTAACAGCAGGATCCACAACTTTCTCTGTATTTAATTTTCCTCCCTTTGATGAAGTTCTTCACAAAGGGGACCAGTTCATGCATATTGTTTTATTAAATCTAAAGCCATGAATGTGGAACTATGCCCAAAGGGCTATCAAATTGTCCATATCCTTTGAACCAGCAGTGTCTCTACTTATCTCTATTCCAAAAAGATCATAAAAAAGGAAAAAGGACCCATGTGTGCAAAAACGTTTGTAGCAGCCTTTTTCGTAGAGGCAAGAAAATGGAAACCGAGTAGATGACCATCAACTGGGGAATGGCTGAATAAATTACGGTTTATGTAATGGAACATCACGTTCTATAAGAAATGATAAACAGGCTAATTTCAGAAAAGCCTGGAAAGACTTATATGAACTGATGTGGAGTGAAGTGAGCAGAAACAAGAGAACATTGTACACAGTAACAACAAGATTGTTGATCAACTGATCATGATGATGAGATGATCAACTCTGATGGATGTAGCTCTTTTCAACAGTGAGGTGATACAAACCAATTCAAATACAGTTGTGATGGAGAGTTAGCTGTATCCAGAGAGAAGACTATGGGGACTGAATGTGGATCATAACATAGTATTTTCATCTTTGTTATTATTGTTGTTTATTTGCTTAGTTTTTTTCTCTCACTTTTTTTTATTTTTTGTTCTGATTCTTCTTGTGCAGCATGATAAATGTGGAAACAGATTTAGAAGAAATGCATATGTTTAACCTACATAGATTATTTGTTGTCTAGGGGAGGATCCTGTTGTCAGGAGAAAAATATAGAACACAAGATATTGCAAGGGTGAGTGCTGAAAATGATCTTTGCATGTATTTTGAAAAATAAAAAGTTATTATTAGAAAAAAGTCTAAAGTCACGCTTTTCTCCATACCTCTTGGTCCCCACCCTTTGATTTGGGGCGATGTCAATAGTATCAGTGCTTGAATCATGACGAACAGCAAGACCCAGGTCAGCAATTGCACACATTCCATTTTTCTTCACCAAGATGTTCTTTGATTTTAAGTCTCTATGTGCAATTCCAGGCTTCCCTGACAAAGAAAACAGGATCTCTTAAAAGGACAAATCCAGCACTGTTGGTTAAGTTCTCTTAACTAATCAGGCCAAGAGGGAGTATATATACATATGTCAAGGGCCAGACCCTTTGAGTTTCCTTCCATTATCAAGGCTGGCAATGGCTGTCTCCCTAATTATCAACTGAGCCACAAGAGAAAAAAACAACAAGTCTATAAAAGACTTGGGTTTTCTGATAAGTTTATGGAATAAGGCCCAGTATCTAACTTACCAACATATTCCTGACTTAGCTTTCCCCCTTGACACATTTAAGTAATTACCTCATGGCTATCTCTGCTGGTAGCATGTTCATCAGTCTCATCTACAGCATTAAATTAACAATTCTTACCCTTTAATAGGCTTCCTAAAGGATAACACATAAAACCATTTAATAAATATTTGCCAATGGATCACAAAATCTTACTACCTAATGATAGGTAATTAAATAGTAAGCTATTTGATCATATGAGGCCAGATCTAAACAAAAGTTAAAAAAAAAAAATCAAACCCTAGCCTATTTCATATTATTCAATTTAATGAGAAGAAAGATTAATTCTTTTAGTGGCTGTTAGTAGTGTACAAATTTACGTTGGGGATAAAAATCAGGAAGATAAAAGTCCTTTCAAGAATTATCTAATTTCTGGGGCAGCTAGGTGGCGCAGTGGATAGAGCACCAGCCTTGAATTCAGGAGGACCCGAGTTCAAATCTGGTCTCAGACACTAAACACTTCCTAGCTGTGTGACCCTGGGCAAGTCACTTAACCCCAGCCTCAAAAAAAAAAAAAAAAAAAAAAAAAAATTATTTAATTTCTTTCCTCCTTCATTGTAGCCACTTACCCTGGGTACCTACAATCTCCATGTGTAGGTGCGCCAACCCACTAGCAGCAGACAAAGCCAGCTTAATCATCCCCTCGATAGTCACTGTGTATCGGTTAAGGTAATCAAACAAGGAACCATGTTCGTGATAATCAGAAACAAGCCACAGCTGGGTCCATGTACCATTATCTGTAGGAAGAACCAAGGAAGACTTTTTAGAAAGTCACAGCTACTGGCAGAGAATGGGACAGAAAAGGAAATATATGAGGCATAGGAGAATGAGAGAAATCAGTTTGCAAAATTTACATTGATTCTTTCCACATTTTTCAGTTACCTACACTTTATAAAAACTGGAATGAAGAAAAGATGAAGTGGGAAGTCAATCAACTAGACATATTAAGTACCTACTATATGCCAACACTACACTTTTAAGAGTACCTAAGAAGAGCAAAAACCAGTTCCCACTCTCCAGAATCTTACAATCTAATGGAGGAGACAACATGCAAACAAATATGTACAAACAGGATATATAAAGTTTAAATTGAGGGTAATCTCAGAGAGAAGGAACTTAGAAAGTTATCATGGTAATATGGGTGACAGCCTGGAGTGGGAATGGAGAAAAGGAGACAGTATATGAAACATGTTATGAAGGAAGAGATGATGAGATTTTGCAATGGATTGGATATACAAGGTCAAGTACAATGAGAGGCAGAGGATGACACTGAGGTTGTAAGGCTGGGTCACTAGGAGAAGGATGGTATTGTCAACAAGTAAAGTAAAAATTACAAAGAGAAAAGGATTTTGTGGCAAAAGATAATGAGCTCTGTTTGGAAAATGTTGAGTTTAAATTGTTCAAGGATATCTATTTGAAGATATTGATATGTTAAAGCAGCTCAGGAGAGGGAACCAGGCTTTGGAATCCATAGGAACTGGTAAGATTACAACTTGAGATAGTACACAGCAAATAGGAAAAGTCAAGTACAAAGCCTTGCAGATGAGCCACTCTTAGTGAAAGTGACACCACTGAAGAACCGTCCAAGGGGACAGTGATTAGGAGGAGGAAGGCCAGACAGGCTAGAAGATAATGAGAGAATAAGAAGTAGAAAAACCAAGCTTTTTCAAGGAATTTAGCTGAGAGGAGGAAGAGAGAGATAGAATATTAGATAGTAGGAGTAGGGATGTTACATCAAGTGAGGGTTGTGTCATTTGTTTGTTTTTTTTTTTAAGAATATGGAGATAGCCAGCAGATAGGGAGAGATTGAAGATGAATGTGAGAATCAGAGTGTGAGAAACAGTAAAGAAGATGGGATCAGTTACTCTGGTAAGGAGAAGTCACTTCTTTACTCAAGACCTGATTAAGGAGGATATCACACGGGAGATGTTCGAATGATATGATAGAAGATAAGAAATAAGGAGAAAGGGGAAAGGGGGAGCTCTCCAAGAATAGTCTAAATTTTTTTTTTTTTGAAGTATAAGCCAAAATCCTCAGCTAAAAGGGTTGTCGTGACAGGGGTGTCATGGAAGGCTTGAGTAGTTTTGTGAATATCTGGCACACTGACTTTGGAGAGTAGATAGCAAAGCAATTAGGGAATGATAAGAGTGTATACCTTGTGACAGTGAGGGGCAAGATGAGATCAGAGAAAATACATTTGTAGTAGATTCACTTCCTACATTCACAGTTGAGAACAGATTTTGGAAGAATCCTTTTTTGATTAGTGACTATTTAAGAATACTATTTCAAGAAAGCCTATCTCAGTTCCACTGACCTTAGTAATTCTTGGTTGTCATCTCACCAGCTGCCTTGATTTATTCTATTCTTTTCAGTTCTGGAACTGTAATCAAATCTACCTTACCATTTCTCTTGAAAGGGATTTGCCTTCGTTGGTGAAATTGTGGACCGATCTAACCATTCTGGAGAGCAATTTAAAACTATGCCTAAAAGGCTATCAAACTGTGTATATGCCTTATGATCCAGCAATGTCTCTAGAGATCATAAGAAAGGGAAAAGGACCCACATGTGCAAAAATGTTTGTGGCAGCCCTTCCTGTAGTGGCAAGGAACTGGAAACTGAATGGATGCCCATCAGTTGGGGAATAGTTGAAGAAGTAATGGTCTGAGAAAGTTATGGAATATTATTATTCTATAAGAAATGAGCAGGATGATTTAAGAAAAGCCTGGAAAGTCATGAATTGATACTGACAACAAGTAACAACAAGATTAGGCAATGATCAACTGTGATGGACTTGCTCTTTTCAACTTTTCACTTCTCAGTGATTTAAGGCATTTCTAATAGACGTGGGATGGAAAATGCCATCTAAGCATAGTATTTTCGCTTTTCATTTTTTTCTTTTTCATGTTTTTTTTCTCTTTTGATATGATTTTTCTTGCACAACATGACAAATATGGAAATATGTTTAAAAGAACTGCACATTGTTTAATGTCTATCAGGTTATGTGATTATCTTGGGGAGGAGGAAGGGAAAGGAAAAAAGGAAGGAGAACAATTTGGAACACAAAGCCTTATAAAAACAAATGTTGAAAACTATCTTCACATGTATTTGGAAATAAATTATTATTGAAAAAATTTTAAAAAGGGCTATGACTATGCCAATCTACTCCTTTAAGACTCCACATACCATCTCTGTAACTTTCTAGATCAAAATTCTGCTCACTAGAAATCACATTCCACATATTGTTTTCTCTATTAGAATAAAAGCTCTCTAAGGGTTTTTTTTTTTTAAATTTATATCCCCAATGTTTGGCACATAGTAAGATAATATTAAGAATTCTAGGGGCAGCTAGGTGGCGCAGTGGTTAGAGCACCAGCCTTGAGTTCAGGAGAACCGGAGTTCAAATCTGTCTCTGACACTTAACACTTCCTAACTATGTGACCCTGGGCAAGTCACTTAACCCCAGCCTCAGGAAAAAAAGAATTCTAAATACTTATTCATTCACAATTCACAAATTCAGTTTCATTGAAAAACCAATGAAAAGGAACTGAGAATCTGAGTATTTTTAGGTTTCATTCCTTCATCATTCCTTCATTTTTAGGTCTCTTGACTACCTAAATTCTTGGATTTCAGATTAGGATTTATTTTCATAATGAAATTTCAAAACAAGAAACTACCAAATAAAAGGAAGTTCAAAAAGGAAATGGTAAACCTTCAAAATTGCCTTTGATTCTTGCATACAATTTTCACAAACAAGTCTGGAGGAAGGTAAATTGTGTAACACACCAATGCTGGCTAATTATACAAGTCCTCAGAGAAACACACTTAAAGGATGAAATGATCATCAGTGGAATAGTATCAACTTGATGAAACCTATTAAGGTATATACCACAAGATCTTTCAATTCCTCTCCTGCTTTTTAAAGCCAAGCCCCTGGAAAGACTATACCTGCTTATTGTTGTGAGAAAGACATCAGTTAATCTTTAATTACCAAATAAATATGAATAATTTAACATCCTCAATATCATTACTGTCATCTTATTTTCATCTTTCTCACCAAAGTTCAGAGAGAAACAGATTGAAGAACTATTGCACAAATAGATAAAATGACTTTTTCTATGTGAATAAGAGGATTATTAAATAAGCTCATCTTCTGTAGAAAGTAACCTTGGAAAAATTTCAGTAGATGACAGGATGACAGGGTTAACATTTACCTTACCTGTTCCCACATGGTTTTAATTTTTTTTTTTCTGGTTAAGTCTCTATTATATTTTTAACACCTTTTATTCCATGGAATAAAAGGAAGTTTTGAAGTTATGAATATTTGATTGGTCAACACCTACTAGAAAACTGTTTTTTTTAAAACTTTTAAAGATTAATTTTATGTCCAGGCAGTTGTGGAATGCTTCTCTGAATTTATCATATTTATTGTTTCTTACTGCAAGGGTATCTTTAATACTGAAATAGAAATAGGGGGGTTGCTAATTAGTACATAAGAACACCTAACACTGGCTTAGTTTTAAAATGTTATATTATCTATTTAACATGTATTTTTGGTCTCCCTGCCATCCAGGGGAGCTGGTGGGGGGAAGGAGGGGAAAAGTTGGAACAAAAAGTTTTGCAATTGTCAATGCATTACCCATGCATATATCTTTTTTTTTTAAATTATATATATTTTTATAATATTATCCCTTGTATTCATTTTTCCAAATTATCCCCCTTCCCTCTACTCCCTCCCCCCAATGACAGGCAATCCCATACATTTTACATGTGTTACAATATAACCTAGATACAATATATGTGTGTAAATACCATTTTCTTGTTGCACAATAAGCATTAGATTCCGAAGGCACATGTAACCTGGGCAGACAGATATTAGTGCTAACAATTTACACTTCCCAGTGTTTCTTCTCTGGGTGTAGCTACCTCTGTCCATCATTGATCAACTGGAAGTGAGTTGGCTCTTCTTTATGTTGAAGATTTCCACTTCCATCAGAATACATCCCCATACAGTATTGTTGTTGAAGTGTACAGTGATCTTCTGGTTCTGCTCATTTCACTCAGCATCAGTTGATGTAAGTCTCTCCAAGCCTCTCTGTATTCCTCCTGCTGGTCATTTCTTACAGAGCAATAATATTCCATAACCTTCATATACCATAATTTACCCAACCATTCTCCAACTGATGGACATCCATTCATCTTCCAGTTTCTAGTCAACGAAAAGAGCTGCCACAAACATTTTGGCACATACAGGTCTCTTTCCGCTCTTCAGTATTTCTTTGGGATATAAGCCCAGCAGTAGTACTGCTGGGTCAAAGGGTATGCACAATTTGATAACTTTTTGGGCATAGTTCCAAATTGCTCTCCAGAATGGCTGGATTCTTTCACAACTCCACCAGCAATGTATTAGTGTCCCAGTTTTCCCACATCCCCTCCAACATTCATCATTATTTGTTCCTGTCATCTTAGCCAATCTGACAGGTGTATAGTGGTATCTCAGAGTTGTCTTAATTTGCATTTCTCTGATCAGTAGTGATTTGGAACACTCTTTCATATGAGTGGATATAGTTTCAATTTCTTCATCTGAAAATTGTCTGTTCATATCCTTTGACCATTTGTCAATTGGAGAATGGTTTGATTTCTTATAAATTAAGGTCAGTTCTCTATATATTTTGGAAATGAGACCTTTGTCAGAACCTTTGCTTTTAAAAATATTTTCCCAATTTGTTACTTCCCTTCTAATCTTGTTTGCATTAGTATTGTTTGTACAGAAACTTTTTAGTTTGATGTAATCAAAATCTTCTATTTTGCAAATTAAGACAACTCTGAGGTATCATTACACACCTGTCAGATTGGCTAAGATGACAGGAACAAATAACGATGAATGTTGGAGGGGCTGTGGGAAAACTGGGACACTGATGCATTGTTGGTGGAGTTGTGAAAGAATCCAACCATTCTGGAGAGCAATCTGGAATTATGCCCAAAAAGTTATCAAAATGTGCATACCCTTTGACCCAGCCATACTACTACTGGGCTTATACCCAAAGGAACTACTAGAGAAGGGAAAGGGTCCTGTATGTGCCAAAATGTTTGTGGCAGCCCTTTTCATAGTGGCTAGAAGCTGGAAGATGAATGGATGTCCATCAATTGGAGAATGGTTGGGTAAACTATGGTATATGAAGGTTATGGAATATTATTGTTCTATAAGAAATGACCAACAGGAGAAATACAGAGAGGCTTGGAGAGACTTACATCAATTGATGCTGAGTGAAACGAGAAGAACCAGAAGATCATTATACACTTCAACAATGATACTGTACGAGGATTTATGCTGATGGAAGTGGATTTCTTCAACATAGAGAAGAGCTAATCCAATTCCAATTGATTAATGATGGACAGAACCAGCTACATCCAGAAAAGGAACACTGGGAAATGAATGTAAACTGTTATTTTTACCTTCTGAATCCAATTCTTCCTGTGCAACAAAAAATTCGGTTCTACACACATATATTGTATCTAAATTATACTGTAATATATTTAACATATATAAGACTGCTTGCCATCTGGGGGAGGGGGTTGGGGGAGGAAGGGAAAAAATCTGAATAGAAGTAAGTGCAAGGGATAATGTTGTAAAAAATTACCCATGCATATGTACTGTCAAAAAATGTTATAATTATAAAATAAAATAAAAAAATAAAAAAAAAATCTTCTATTTTGCGATCAATAATGATCTCTAGTTCTCCTCTGGTCATAAATTCCTTCCTCCTCCACAGGTCTGAGAGGTAGACTATCCTCTGTTCCTCTAATCTATTTATTATCTCACTCTTTATGCCTAAATCATGGACCCATTTTGATCTTATCTTGGTATATGGTGTTAAGTGTGGATCCATATCTAATTTCTGCCATACTAATTTCCACTTTTCCCAACAGTTTTTTCCAAATAATGAATTTTTATCCCTAATGTTGGTATCTTTGGGTTTGTCAAAGATTAGATTGCTATAGATGTACCCTTTTTTGTCCTTTGTATCTAATCTGTTCCACTGATCTACAGGTCTATTTCTTAGCCAATACCAGATGGTTTTGGTGACTGCTGCTATATAATATAGCTTTAGATCAGGTACACTTAGACCACCTTCCTCTGTGGTTTTTTTCATTAGTTCCCTTGCAATTCTCGACCTTTTATTCTTCCATATGAATTTTGTTGTTATTTTTTTCTAGGTCATTGAAATAGTTTCTTGGGAGTCTGATTGGTATAGCACTAAATAAATAGATTAGTTTGGGGAGTATTGTCATCTTTATTATATTCGCTCGGCCTATCCAAGAGCTCTGAATGTCTTTCCAACTATTTAAATCTGACTTTATTTTTGTGGCAAGTATTTTGTAATTTTTCTCATAATTCCTGACTTTTCTTTGGTAGATGGATTCCCAAATACTTTATATTCTCAACATTTGTTTGGAATGGAATTTCTCTTTGTATCTCTTGCTGTTGCATTTTGTTAGTGATATATAAAAATGCTGAGGATTTATGTGGATTTATTTTGTATCCTGCCACTTTGCTGAAATTTTGAATTATTTCTAATAGTTTTTTAGCAGAGTCTTTGGGGTTCTCTAAATATACCATTATGTCATCTGCAAAGAGTGATAGTTTGATTTCCTCATTTCCTACTCTAATTCCTTGAATCTCTTTCTCGGCTCTTATTGCCGAGGCTAGCGTTTCTAGTACTATATTGAATAGTAATGGTGATAGTGGGCAACCTTGTTTCACTCCTGATCTTACTGGGAAAGGTTGCAGTTTATTTCTATTGCATATTATGCTTACTGACGGTCTTAAATATATGCTCCTGATTATTCTAAGGAATAGTCCATTTATTCCTATACTCTCAAGAGTTTTTAGTAGGAATGGATGTTGGATTTTGTCAAATGCTTTTTCTGCATCTATTGAGATGATCATATGGTTCTTATTAATTTGATTATTAATATGGTCAATTATATTAATAGTTTTCCTAATATTAAACCAGCCCTGCATTCCTGGAATAAATCCTACTTGATCATAGTGTATTATCCTGGAGATGATTTTCTGAAGTCTTTCCCATGCATATATCTTGTTAATAAAAAGCTATAATAAAAAATAAAGTTCCAAAGCTGTACCTTAAAGCAAATATTGGATAGATACTAATTGCTTTAAACACATTCTTCCCATTCAGCTTCCACCACAAATGCAAATAAGGATCTTAACATACACAGTCACAGCCTTTGCTCTGATAAATTTATGTTCTTATCTTGCCCAGAGAAGACTAAAGCTTTTGTTAAGCACCAACTTCTATTTGTTCAATGCAACTTTTGGATCAAGCTCAAAGCATTCAGTCACTATTTTTCTTGACATACTTAAAATGTTTATACTTAAGTCCAAATGATATTTTGATATCATTGAAGAAGGATTACATGAGTTAAAGGTGCTATTTAATAGGCATGTGGGATCCCTGAGGTCTTCATCTTTTGGTAACAGATATGTATTACCTTCTACCAAGAAAGTTCAGGCCCAAGGATCAGACTTGTGTCTGAGAATAAGCTGGCAAAATGCAAGGCTAGTAATTCATGTGCCAATGTGAAGCATCTATGCCAAGAATTATGGATCTTCTCTGGCTCCAGCAGTTTCAGGTTTTGCAGAAAAGCTGGAGTTTCATTTATCTCCCTTAATATAACTGTTCTGGTGTTTACTTGCATTAACAATGAACACCATTTTCTTGTTGGTTTCAACCTGAATTTTGATTGGGTTGGATCTTCTTGTGACCAGAAGAAATTAGGGTCATTTTCCCTGTTATCATTCAGAAGCTGCTTTATTTTGCTTTACTTCTCAAGCTCCTCTGATTGTGTTTTTGGTTAATATTGCATTGCTTGCTTTGTTCTTTGTACTATTCTGACATCTTTTGATTGCCTTATCCTTTGGAATTTTATAATTTTTTTGCAGAAACCTAGAATTTTTATATTCTTTTGTTTTTCTGATTTCTTTCTACATCTCTCTTTTTTTGCTTTTAATTTGACAACATGCTGTTCAAATTTTCTAGTAAGTGCACCAGCCAGGTATAAATATGATCTTCCATTGTCTTTCTGGGGCTCTTCAATAGTTCACTCAAGTCACTTCTGCCACTGGTGTCTGAGGTTTGTTTGTCTTTACCAGGACTGCTCCAGACCTCTGTGTTTCCTCATACTGTCCTTATTATGATAATGACTATCACATCAACTACTGTGTGTAAATCCTGAAATGTTTTATATTTTGTCAAACACTATTGGAGAATGCATTAGTTTGTGATGATGATAACAGATACCAGGTTTCAAAAGTTACACTGGTTTTTGTTTTTGTATAATTAATTTTTTTTTTGAGGCTGGGGTTGAGTGACTTGCCCAGGGTCACACAGCTAAGAAGTGTTAAGTGTCTGAGATCACATTTGAACTCGGGTCCTCCTGAATTCAAGGCTGGTGCTCTATCCACTGCACCACCTAGCTGCCCCTGTATAATTAATTTAACAGTACTCATGCTGTCAAACTAAAAAAGCTTTTTGGAATTGCAGTATAAGTATATTCATGCCCTTTTCAAAATTATTTGAGGGAGCAGTGCTATTTTTGTCACATGATGATGTCTGGATTTTTACATAAAATGACAACAAAATCTTCCTTTTCCCCCTTCAAATTTTATCTCTTATTTTTTCTAATATAAACTCAGGAATTAAAGGTTGGGTTTTTTGTTTGTTTGTTTTTTATTGTACTACAATTTTTGACAATATGCTGTTTTATGACTTGGACCTAAGGATCATTGACAAAAAGTAGTATGAAGGGCTTTTCTATAATTCGAAGGACCTGTTTCTTGTTTTGCTAATGATACAATATTTTCACAAAATAAAAATACTCATAGCTTCAGTCTGTTTTACATACACTCATGGTCTTCCTGCTTTAGTGGGGCAAGAGGAGGCAAAAATTAATCCTGGGTATTTGTAAGGAGGGAACTTGATACTATAAATAATATTTTAATGGAAAATTGAGTACATACATATACACACACACGTGTATGCATGCGCAAATCAAGAATTACAAAGGATAAATAATCTTATATCATTGGAAGAGTTAGCTGTTTCAGGCTTTTCAGGAAAGTGATAAAGACTAAATAAGAGGATAAGTGATTTTCTCTTCCTCAAACCTAACATAGTTCTCATTAGCTAAATCCTTATTCTCAACCAGCAGTTTCAATGAACTCTAACTCTTAGTTTCTTGTTGCCAACAGAGGGCCTACCCAATACCAGCTTTCATTTCTTTGCTCAATAACTTGTTCACAGTTAAAGTCTCAGTATGCTATTAAGTTCAAATGAAAACTTTTCTGCCTTTCTGTTTAAAGATCCAAAATTTGTAACAATGGATGGTGATGTGATTTTTTTATTTGTTTAAAAGAACACATACTCCTTTTTCATTTCCTTTGGGAATCAAACATTCTTCCCCCTTGTGGTAACTAAAGATACTATTAATTTCCACTAAAATGTAAGGAATATAGCTGCCTGCTGTTTTAGAAGAGGAAAAACATGAAACACCAAATACCAAAGACTTTTCAGACACATAACTCCTAAAATTACCTCAAAGGTTCTCCAGGGCTCAGAAAAATAGTGACAAGAGTCCCCCTTTACATAAAGGGCATTCATTTGCTTTTGGATATGCCTTTACAGAGGCATAAAAAGTCCAAGTGATTTGCCTTGTGTTTGAGAAATATCCAAGAACCAGGTATGGATCACTTCTACAATGGAGGGTTGTACATGACAATAGGCAACTAGGCAGGATTGATTTTCTCTTTTCCTTGCCCTCTTAAAATACTTATATATATATATATCAGACCTTTTTGCCTTCCTTAATAAAGCAAAAAAACTACAAATTAAAGGTATGGTAAGTATGAATTTTTTTTCAGTGTTTCTTTCATCGAGCAATATTGTTAGAAAGTAGAATTATTTCCCCTGTACCCTACACCAAATCCAGTCCTTTACCTTTGTTGTCAGCGGCAATAAATCCAAGAATATTTTCATGACGCAACATGACTGTCTGGTATATTTCTGCTTCTCGAAACCAAGACCGTTCTTCTCGGGAGGAGAAAATTTTCACAGCCACATCTCCACCTCGCCACCGGCCACGCCACACTTCCCCAAATCGGCCCTTGCCTATGATCTCTTGTAGAACAATTGTACGAGCCACCGTGCGCTGGACAAAAAGTGGTAACCCTGTAGACCAAAGAAAAGAAGATGAGGAAAAAAAAAAAAAAGAATAGAAGGTGATACTAAACTGTAGGCTTCAGGAAAGTCCATTATTTCACTTTTTAAAATGTCTACTTTAGTGTAACATGTAGAAAGGGATTTTAGCACATTCAGTTCTCAAATATCACTTATGATAATTTAAAACCTCTTCACAAAGTTCCGGCTAAATTCCAAGCTAACTACTATAGGACTGAACTGAGGAGATTGAAACTGAAGAGAAGAGTGGGAAAAGATTATTAAGTGTCCATTGTTTTATACTATGCATCCCATTTTTCTGTTCCTAGGAAAAGTTGAATGTAACCAAATTAGTAAATGAGTCAAAGGATATGCATTTAATACTGCACATTTATCAGCTGATGCAACCAGTTATCTGCTAGTCCACCCACTCACCTCTGCTCCATGCATCCTAAAGGAAGAACTAGAGCATGAGATGATCAGGTCTCTAAAGAGAGATGAAGAGAGAGCTAAGTAGTTTGGTAGCTTTCCTCCTCCACTAGAGGGCAGTGGTGTAAGGCACATAAAAGTGGAACAGAGGATACTTCTCCAAGACCAAGCCATGTATTTTCTCTTGCTTTCTCACGTTCTAAAAATATAAAGGTGAGACACTTTAGCGTGCTCTGCTATAGCTAAAAATATCTCCCACTTTTGGGGGGAAAGTTTTGTTCTGCCTAAGTATCATTTTCGCTACAACGCCAACTGCCCTGTTGATGGGATAAAGATTAAACTTTACTTCAAAAAGAGAAAAAAAAACAACAGACAACTTAATTCGTCACAAACATCTATCTTCTCTGTATTTGGAGTTAGAAGACAAATTCAAATCCCACTGATCTTGGGCAAGTCACTCCTACAGCTTCCTTGCTTATGAAATGAGGACGTCGGGCTAGATGATCTGCAAGGCCCATTCTAGCTCTAATATATATATATTTTTTCTGATGCAGTAACAACAATGCTTTTTAAGGACATTTTTTCTCAAGATTACACTATCATTAAGATCCTTCAGCTCCTTTTAGTTCTGTCCAGACCTGAGAGTTTAGATGATCATGTTGATTATGTGATTCCCTAAGATAAATCTTAAGATCTTAATATTGTGGGCCAAAATCCTGTTTCATTCCTTTAATGAAGCAAACCTCATACAGGTAAATGGCAAGCCACACAAGATATGGAGCTAGTGCTTTACTAGGAACCCCGGTTGCCTATTTCATACCTCTGTCACAAAATCCTAGGGCAACTGGTACAAGTAAATAATTCACTAAAGGCCAACTCTAAGCTTCAGCACTCAGTGTCCTTACACTCACCTTGTAGATACTGCCAAGATCAATGATTAGCCACTACAACCTTATGGGAATTTTGCACATGCTCACAGTATCTACTGAATAGTGTTCTACCAACTAACTTTTTGCAACTATTACTCAGGCAGAACCAGCAGAACATTAATAGCTCCACAAATGCTAAATTTTACAAGTGATAGCATTTTCATGATGAAGAATTCTTCATATTTAATTTGGGGGATCTTAGGAAACAAAATAATTATGTGACCTTGCTACCTTGCCTTATTACATATGGGACACCAAGTGACTCACAGTCCTGGTAGAAGCAAACACAGGATGATCAGCCTACTCCATCTACACATTACCTCGTTGGGAGACAACAATGCAGGCTAACCACAGACACAATGCCCTGGAGAACTCTGTACCTGAGCCAGACCCTGAAGTAGACAGATCGTAGACAAGATCCTGAAGAGTCTTGTCTTTGGACAGACACATTTCACACGAGGGATCTTCCATGTCCAGCCGCTGGCGGTTGTGATAAACCCGCTGATGATGGTGAATAACAAAGACGACGACAATGATGATGAGAAATAGGAGGAACACTGGGCCAGCAATGACAGCGACTAGTTCCACAGGACCCCACATGGATGGGGTGTCTTTCAGGTGACCTGATAAATTTAATAAGTGGAATTTTTTTAAAAGTGAAAATAAAGGAAAATAGTGAGACAGGGAAATGATCACCTTCCCACCTTGCCACTACCTCTTTGTCTTCTTACAGTCCCTGTTGAGCCAGCTCCTCAATAAAAAATTCTTGTACACTAGACAAAAGATTATCAAACTTTTTCAGAAAATAATTCCTTCAAATATCTAACTAAAGTTGGGAGTGGCCAATTAAATGGCAGATTTTGCATCATTCTGCAATATTTGGGAGTACCAACTCCTCTATACCAAATAATTTCAAAATTTTGACATTCTCTTCTCATTCTAGTCTCAATGGTTAAGAGATATTTCTTCTAATTACACCCCAATAAAGGAGATTCCAAAAGCCTTTGCCCTTTGTGCCAAAAAGAGAAAGGGGAGATATTGTCCCTCTCTCTTGATAATATACCTTCTTGGGGGCAGCTAGGTGACGCAGTGGATAGAGTACCAGCCTTGAATTCCGGAGGAGTTCAAATGTGGTCTCAGACACAACACTTCCTAGCTGTGTGACTCTGGGCAAGTCACTTAACCCTAGTCTCAGGGGAAAAAAAAAATAATAATATACCTTCTTTTTTACACCTCTTTATTCCATCTCTCTTCATTTTACTTCTATTCTTAACAATAGTTTCAAGCCATTCCTCCAATTGAACACTTCTACTGCTTTGACCATGGCAACATTTTATAAACCCAAGGTCCATTTCTATACCTCTCACTGACTGATTCTGGTTATTTTTTCACCAGGTACATGTTATTGTATTATAGCATTTCTTTTTCTTCTGAATGGCAGCCACAGCTCACCAATCCCTGCTTCCATTGAGACTACATTCAAGGTTTGGTAGCCTCCTCACCAAATCCTGAATCCTCAAAACTGTGAGATTCCTTTCCCCATAATCTTAGGGGACACTGAAATGACAAGGGGTTCCCCTCATCTATCAGAGAAGCTGCAATAGATGATAGATGAAATTATGTAGCCAGCCACCCTTTTCTCCCAAAGATACAATAATCAATGGTTCTATAAGAATATTTACTCACCACTGGGTACCCTCAGGTCAATCTTGTTACAGAAGTCAGTACGACAGCAGTGTGTGTTTCGAACATGATCTGAGCTGAGGCAATAGAAGGGCTTTCCTACTGGGACCAGTTCAGCCTGGGGGATACAGGTTCGAGAATGGTGCTCCATCCCATCCATGTTGGAAATAGAAACCATGCAGACTCCATCTGTTTCACATGTGTAGTTGGTATGCACACAGTTTGTACATGAACATATCAGAGCTGTTGGAAAATTAGAACTAGATGTTGATAAAAGGGATCCTGCATTTTTAAAGTCCTTATTCATATAACTAACCACAAAGCATACAGATGAGTTATAAGTTGAGGATATGAAACTATTAGCCTAATCTGATAATAATCTGATAACACCTTTTTGACTTACTCAATTTATAAATAAAGTTCTTTGTACTGTCTGCTTTCTCCAAGCACCACATCTTATGTCTGAGACAGGAAGAAAATTAGCTTCTGATCTAGTTTCTGATAAAAAGTTTTATACTTGGAACTTCCATTTCAAATTATACCTTTCCTTTCTATACCTGAGTATGACTTAGATGCCACCATCAACCATCAAAGAGGGTTTTTTTTTTTTTCCTTATGCTTATTTGTAGCTCCTGGATGGGGGTGAGGGTGGGGAAGAGAATTTTGTCCTGTGTAATATGAAAGAAAGAACTAAAATAGGAACATATCCATTGCAAAATAGCTATGTGAATTTTTTTTCACATTCCCTTGTTCATACATATACCCAGACCCTTTGATTTTTTTTCCTTTTGTCTCATACTGAAAAACTTACCTTAAGGGCCTAAAATGAAGTATGTAGGATGCAATAGTTAAGAGAACTAATGAGGTAACTGTTAAGCATGAAGTATGTTCTATAGACAGTAAAGTACTATCAACTAATTTGGTGCCTTGGAAGTCAGTTCAAGAGTCTTGAAATTGGAAATCCTTTATTTATTCATAGCACAGAAAAAGCACAGGCAGTAGCAATCAAGACCTTCCTACAATGCTGTCTCCTGAACACTGAACCCTAATCCTAACTTTTTAATACAAAAAGACGACTTTGGACTTGGCTATCTAGGTCTTTAGGCTAAGGCTACCAGTGCTGACTGAAGCACTTATCCATTAACACACAGATTGGCAATAAAATGGAGGCAAAATTCAGCCACCGTTAACTTGGATTGAATTCAAACCAAGGCCTATAACCTGGTCTCATAAGATTCTCCCTACTCTTTGCCACTCCCAATCTTGTTCCTTCCTGTTCAGATACAGACAATCTATCTTTGTCTTTTCCAATATTCTAGGACCCTCTCTTGGCCCAGTTACATTGGTTGGTGAAAAGTATAATAGACAACTTCAGAGCTTTCTGTGTTTTTTCCCAATCTTTCATCAGATACCTCTTTCCCAAGAGAAATTCTAAAACATGCAGCTACCTGCTTACAAGACCTGTGTTGTGCTGATTTGTATGATTGTTTGTGGTTAACACAAAATTTAAGGTAATCACTCTTTAAAAAGACAGGTTTTAAAAGTCAAAGTCCCTCAACTTCCTGCTAACTTACTTTCTTTTTTGCTACAATTCTTTCTTTTCATACATTCCAATTTTTATCATAAATGGAAACTTAAGAGATTTCTGTCACACAAGAAAAGAAGCTTTTGGAGAGAAACTGAAGGATGCAAGGAAAGATTCTGAGGGTACCAACTATTCTGAATTAGCATTGTCAACTGCTTAAGTTACTCTGTGTTCTGAAGAGAAAAGTTTAAAAAAAAAAATACTCCCTGATGAGCAGGACCAGGAGATCGTTGTATACTTCAACAACAATACTATATGATGATCAATTCTGATGGATGAGGCCATTTTCAACAATGAGATGAATCAAATCAGTAGAGTAGTAATGAACTGAACCAGCTACACCCAGCAAAAGAATTCTAGGAGATGATTATGAACCACTAATTCCAGTCCCTCTAATTTTGTCTGCCTGCATTTTGGATTTCCTTCACAGGCTAATTGTACACTATTTCAAAGTCTGATTCTTTTTGTACAGCAAGACAACTGTTTGGTCATGTATACATATATTGTATTTAATTTATACTCTAGCATATTTGACATGTATTGGTCAACCTGCCATCTGGGGGGGAGGGAGGAGAAAAAATTGGAACAAGGGGTTTGGCAATTGTTAATGTTGTAAAATTGCCCGTGCCTATATCTAGTAAATAAAAATTATTAATTAAAAAAAATACTCCCTGAAAAACTAAGGATATTGACATTTAATTCATAGTGTCAGATGGGGTCTAGCAGAGGTCACAACATTTGTTTTATTTGGGGGAATAAGAAAGGAAAAACCAACAATTTTAAGATGCAACTATTCTGAGCACATATAGATATGTAAGACCAAAAGCAAAGCAGCCTTTTAAAAGGCTGTCCACCATTTATTGGAGTTAGCCAGACAAGAGTCATTCTCATTCTTATTCTCCTTTGGTTAAGTATGTGGCCTCTTTCTAGTGAATCATTCTGGAGATAAAACACCCACATGTGGCTTGTTATTTCTGGGAAGTTCCTAAAACAATCCTGGTGTAAGACAGGAAAGAACATAAGTGGTGAAATGTATTCCAGATTGGACAAAACACTGGACTGCAAGTTAGGAAGTCTAAGTTTTAATTCATCCCCTGCTGAGTTTGTAATCTAATGCTTTCAGTACCTTTGGATTCTAGAGGCCTTGGTTTGTCCATATATAAATATTTACCTTAATTGGGATGACAAAGCTTTAATGTCCCAGAGTGCTTTTAGTAACTCAGACAAAGGTTTTCTTTTCAAAAAATTTTGCATGTAAATTGAGCATCTGAAAAGAAAAAGTCATGCTCTCTTAATAATAGCTGAGCATCTCAGCAACTTCCTAGAATTCTCGGTGAGGATATAGAAGCTAGTGGACTGCTTAAACTTAGGAGTTCTGAGCTATAGTGGACTAAGCTGATAGGATGTCTGCACAGAGTCTGGCACCAATATGGTGAGCATTCAGAGAGAATGAGGCCACTAGGCTGCTTAGGTGAGAGGCCAGTCATTGTAGCTATTGCACTTCCAACTTATACAAGATAGGGAAACGAGTCTCAGAGGAAAAAAAGAGAAGCATCACTACTTAAAATTCCAAAGCTACTTTTTCTAATTAAATAACCCTCCCTCCTCTCCCCAAAAACCATGCAGGTTAGGTCACTAACACTACATCAAAAAATAGTGCTTTAGATTTACACATATTTTCCTGAATTTCAATCAAAAGAGCAACTTGGCTATGCTTTTTAAAGTATTTCTGCTCACTAATAAATATAATAAAGAATAATAATTATTTAAAAATTTAAGTTTAAACACTGACCCTGGAGTCTGGAGAACCTGAGTTCAAAATATGACCTGAGACACTTAATTCCTAACTGTGTGGCCCTGAGCAAGTCACTTAGCCCCAACAACCTTGCCAAAAAAAAAAAAAGAAAAAAAAATAAAATTTAAGTTTACTATGCATCTGGCAAACTAAGTTTCTTTTCTTTTCTTTTTAAAATTTATTTATTTATTTACAGAGCATATGCATGGGTAATTTTTGATCCTTGCAAAGCCTTTTGTTCCAAATTTTTCCCTCCTTCCTCCTACCCTCGCCCCTAACTGGCAGGTAGTCCAATTCATGTGAACTGTTTCAATCCTAAATCAGTTAAGTCCTGAATAATTCAAATAATAAATCCTACAAAGTAGATCCTACTATGTGCTAGGTACGTTACAAAAATGATCTTATTAGTCCTCACAACAATCATGTAAGGTATTATCCTTGTTTTACCCATTAGGAAACTAAAGCACCAAGGCTAAATGAAAGTGTCCCAGGCCACATTTGAATTCAAATCTTCCTGATTCCAGCCAAAGCACTCTTTCATAGTACCACTAATCTGGTTGCAATTCATACTTTTCAAAGTTGTATTTACATAAAATATGGCAACTGATTTCAGCCCAAGGAAAATATGCACTGCAAATTAGATTAATGGGATCAGTTCATTGGCTTCATTATTCTCACAGATCTGAACCTAGATGTTATGTTTCTTCTGGAAACTAAGAATGGAGTCACAAATGCTAAACACTTACAATCTATTCCTTAGCCACATATTTCTAGTTGCATGCATCTAGGACGCATATACCCTACACATTTCTCATGAGATTTATGGTTAAAAAAAAAGTTTGAAAATCTGAACCAACTAAACCATTCTGGCTAGAAACATGTTAGAACATGGTCAATGTTCATCCTCCCCTTTACAAAGATCTTTTACTAACAAGTTTACTGGTCAAACTTGGTTATGCCATAAGAATCTCCAGCAGAATTTAAATACAGTTCCAACACCTGGACAGATCATGTTTGGTATTAAAAAAAAAAAAAAAAAAAAAAAAAGGCAAACAGTTCCTAAGTGAGCCAATGTTAAAAAAGCTTACGAAGTCCCACTGTGAGTAGAATCAGGACCTGGCTGTAGATTAGTTGAAGCACCTAATTTACTTCTGGGCTTCAAAAAACATTAAAAAGAATTACTAATAATGAAACCGAAACCCTTCTTTCCTTCCCAACTGTCATATATTGGAAGGAAATCCATCATTTCTGCTGCTTGAGCATTACCAAGCTCGGAGACATAGTCCATCCAAACTCAAGTTATCTATCTTTGACACAGGCATAAAGAGCACAAGTGTTTTCCCAGATGTAAACTCCAAAAGACTAGCGATAGCTCCAAAATTTCCAAGTTTATCGCCACCAAAGAATGAATCTATGACTTTCTGAAGCTACAGTACTGACATTTGTAGTCTATCAGGGATCATAGAAGGGCCTTCAGAAATCATCTGATGGGGGCAACTAGATAGTGAAGTGGATAGAGCTCTGGAGTTCAAATCTGTCCTCAGATATTTAATACTTCCTAGTTTTATGACTCTGGGCAAGTCATTTAACCCCAATTGTCTTGCCAAAAAAATAAAGAAATAAATCACTGACTGAACCCCCACATTTTATATAGAGAGAATTTTGAGGCTTAGAGAGGGTTATCCATGACAAATGGAAGAGTTAGAATTGTAATTCAGATCCTTTGAATCAAATCCAAAGCTCTATTCATTGCACTATACTGCCGAATATCTTTTGTTTTTTGTTTTTCTTAAGAAATCTATGATCTAATATGCAAGATAGTAGATAATAGCATTTGAGAGAGTTAGATCTTTTATATGCCCTAAACTTATTTCAAGTTTCAAAAAAGTTTCTCTAATTTTCACATTTTAAGATTCACACAAAACACACACACACACACACACACAAAATCACCTTTTCCATGTCTTTTATGATTTTGAGAGACCACGATCACATCTCAAAACAACAAACATTTATTGAGTGCTAGGCATTATGATAAGTGCCACAGATATGTAAGACAGAAAAGGAACATATACAAAGAAATATATATATATATATATATATAATTTTTTTTTTAATTTACACCTATGATTTTATTTGTTATAAGGAACCACCAGTGAGGAAGTTCCATTTATTCATAAATCAACAACTGTTTTGCAACCAAGTTTCCTAGGAAACGGAGAGGTTAAATGAATTGCCCAGAGTCACAAAGATAGAATATTCAATATCAGGGCAGAACTTGAATCCACTGCTTCCTGTCATACAAAATATGGAAAGAGGAAAATATAAAATAGGGGTTTTTTGGGGGTGGAGTAGAGAAGAGAACTAGCAAAACTATATCAGGAAAGCTATAGGAATCTAAGCTGGACTATGAAGGCTTTTTAAGACAAATAAAGAACCAAGGTGAGAAATGGAATGCTGAGTACCAGTAACAGCAATTAAGTCAGTTCATCAAGAACAGAAAGGTGTGAATAGGAGTAATGTGAGCTATGTTTGGAGAGCCTGATGTGAAAGGTTTTAAATGCCCAAAAAAAGGGGTATTTTATTCTAGAAACCACAGGAAACTAGTGAAGCTTCCACAGCAAGGATGACATAGACCTAAGTTATAGAAGAATTATCAATTTAGTGATTGTGTAGAGAATGAATTAAAAAGAGACTATACTGGAGGCAGGTAGAGTGACTGAACTACCACTAAATTAGTCCAGGTAAAAGTGATGAGGGACTGAACCAAGGTGGTGCTATGTAAGAGAAGATATGTTATGGAGATAGAATCTATAAGACTTAGGAAATAATTAGCAGGCAGGGAAAGGAAAGACAGGATAGAGGGAGAATCCTTATCTGCATGTGTTCATATAATAGCTTCCCATCCCCATGCTATTTTGTTTGGCAAACTCTATTCCATGTCTTTCTTGAGATAGGCAAGCAAACCTGCACCTAGCATTCCAGATATAATTATAGCAAGATTTTTTAAAAAGAGAGAATGTTTTCTGTTCAATTTTTAATAACTTTTCTGCTAAAACTTAGCATTCTGTTGTATTTCTTGCTCTTCCAAAAACATTCTGGAATGATATCTTTAGTGAGTAACTTAAAATGACAATTGGGACCTTTTCTCATCATTTTAACAGTACAGCATATGATATTTCTTCTCTTAAAGGCTTTATGTTTTATTTTTCCACCATGAAATGGATCTCTTTTACACATACACACCTTTCTGATGAATTCCTAACAGATCAGACTGCTTGCCTCCTCTAGAAATTATGTAGTTTTTCCATCAATATAGTGTATTTGCTTAAGTGATTAGTGATAAACTAGTGGAAAACAGATAATTAGCCTGGAAGACAGAAGACCTGGGTTCAAGTCCTACTTCTGAAATATCCTATTTTTGTAACTGGGCAAGTCTGAACCCGAACAGAACTGAACCTATTACTGAATGTCTAAGCAACTCTCTATAACTGAAGTTCCCTGTAAGCGTTGGTGATATCTTCCACCATATATTACAGAATTTTTCATTAAGATCGAAGTCAAATAAAATTCTACCAGTTTAGAAGGTGGAGTCAAGAGAGTAAAGAAGAAGCAGTTTTGCCTAGCTCATCCAGCACATTTCTTCCACAACAAGCTAGAAAGAAACTGAATTCTAATCAGGAAAACCAAGAAAAAGTCACGTGAGTCATTTTTCTACTCAAGAGTAGCTTAAAAAAATAAAGAAATCTGAAGACAGTAGAGTGGGAGCTGGATAGGACTAAAGCATGGCATCAATGAGGCAGAAGAAATCCAGAGGCCAAAGATTGAAAGGGAGACAAGACAGAGCATCTGGGCAGGAAACACGGGTACAAAAAGATCCTAAGGAATCCCTAAACTGGGGGAACAGGTGCTATATGGCAACTTTGACACCCATTATATATTTCCAGATTAAAGAAAACAGGGTGGAGAAGAACAGCTGCAAGGCATAAATTTCAGAAATTTAGCTGTGTGGCTCTGAGCCAAGAGCAGAATTGAGATTTAGTTCTAACCTTTAACCAAGGTGGAATAAATCAGGAGACTAAAACCAAAGGACAGCCCACAGTTCAGTCTCTCTGAGCAAGTCTGAAGCAGACCTGACTTGCAAAAAGCTCAGACTAGGAGAGTAGTGAACTGATTCCTTCCCAGATCATACTGCTTTTGGAAGTACCGAAAACTTGCAGATCTCCAGACTGAACTGTGAAAGCAGAAGAATATAAAAGAACAGAAACTTAGAAGTGGACAGAGCCTAACACTAACACAAAATTCAAAGTAAATAATTAGCAAGAAGAATAAACAAACAAAGACCACAACTATAAATTGCTTCTCTGATGAAAGTTCAAGATTCAAAGTATCAAGACGATAATGAACAGATTCATAAGCAAAGCCTCAAAGGAAAAATGCAGATTAGACACATACCCAAAAAGAATTACTAGAAGAGTTAAAGGCACTAAAAAATTTCTTTTAAAAATCAAATGATAGTAATTGAAAAAAGATATGAAAAGGGAATTAGAAGCTTGGTTAAAGATTCACAAAATTTTACTGAAGAAAATAACTCCTTGAAAATCAGAACTGTTTAAACAAAATGCTCCTGACTTCATGAGCCAGCAAAAAATAATAAAGTCAAAGGATTTAAAAAGTAGAAGAAAATGTAAAATATAGGAAAAGTAAGTGACCTGAAAATTAGATTGAGATGAAATAATTTAGGAATCACTGGAGTATCTGAAATTCAAGAAGGGGAAAGAGAGAAAGAGAACGAAGAAGAGGAAGAGAAAGAAGTGTTTTGACATAATTTTTCAAGAAATTGTAAAGGAAAATTGCTGAAAAATCTTAGAATCAGTGGACAAAATAGAAATCAAAGAAATACACAAGTTGTTCTTTGAAAGAAACCCCAAAATGAAAATTTCAAGGAATATTGCAGCCAGAATTCAGAGCTGTCAGGTTGAGGAGAAAATACTACAAGCAGCCAGAAAGAAAGAATTCAAGGACCTCAAAGGCCACAGTTAGCATCACATAAGATTTAGCAGTTATGGATAGAAACAAAAAGGAGGCTTGGAATATGACATTCTGAATCTAGATTACAACCAAGAATAATCTTCCCAGCAAAACTGAATACAATTCTGCAGAGAGGAGAAATGGGACATTTAATGAAATAGAAAGCTTTCAAGAATTCTGATGAAAAGGAAATCTACTAATTCATTGGCAAAGCAGCTCCTTGAATGAATAAATGAATTTATAAAATCATGTATTAAGTGTTTATTATGTCCAAAGCATTGTATTAAGTACTGGATATACAAATAGAAAAATAAGACAGTTCCTGCACCCAAGATTTCCAAATTCTAATGGAGGAGACATATTTGAAAAGCTTCAGCTACAAGTCTGATGGAGAAGTCTCATACTCCTTAGATAGCAAAGCAGATGTTAACCCCTCCTCTTTTATGACATTTAATGTTACTATTTCCAGGGCTCTTGGATTCATGGGCCGAAGCCAGGGCTGTCTTCATTAGCATTCAATGAGAGATGGTGGTCACAGTGGTGCTAGTAGTTTGACATGCCCAGAGTATGCTCTCTCTTTTCATTCCCTCAGACTGCCCTGTTGCTTCAGCTAGGATGGCTTGCCTTGCCTTTATACCAATAGGTTACACACTTTGGTAGTGTTCTACAATATTACCCTTGTGTTTCTTAGAAACTCTAGAGAGGATGCAATTATTTAAACTTCTTCTACTGATTAGACCTAGAGAATTCTGTGCAGTTAACACTATTTAGTCTAAGAGTACCTCCAACCTTAATGTTTCAGGGGATGTTGGATGTGGCACTGAAGCAAGTAATTAATTGCAGCATTCTGATTTCTTTTTCATTTCTGAAAGTAACTTTTGCATCAGGATCACTAAGGGATTCCATTGATTCTTTAAAGTGGTTCCCTCCCTTCTGGTATATTTTTAAATAATCTGATTATTTGCTTTGGAATCCCTTGTAGTGTATATGTCTAATAATTTTCTTTGACTTCCCAGGTACCTCAAAAAGAAAGAGACTTCCATTTTTGGAAAGATGTGTTTCCTTTGCAAGAGTCTTTTTACTCTCTAGTTAGTATTTAGTATTGCATCTTCCCCTTCTCCCTTCAGCCAAGTCATCTTGATCCTTGGTACACATTTATCCTAGCCTTTTAATAAGACATTTATAGGTGGTCTGATAATTATAGTACTTTCTCTTTTCTGAATCAGTCATAATAACTCTCTGTATTAGTTCTTATTCACAACTCAAAAGCAAATTCAATATATTTCCATTCCTTATAGGTTGAAAATCTTAGGACCACACTTTGTTTGAATTTTGCCAAATTTGTTTAGATAACCAAAATTCCCAACTGCTAGGACTAATTCTGTAACTTTCACAATCCTATTTAACATTTCCACCTTAATTTCACTATCCTAGCTAGGTGGTTGGTACCATATCCCTATAAGTACATTTTTATCATATAATCATGGAATTATCACGCAGAGACTATATAGTAATGATTTTCATTCCATTACCATTGATGCTGTATTAGATTATATTTCATATTTGTCCATCCCATCATTTCTAGAGGTCTAGAAGTTACTGTTATCTGTAAGGGATTGAAACTCTTGAATCAATGCACTGAGGTGGGACAATTGAGCACTATTCTAGACAATATTCTATAGGAATATGCTTGGAAAATGGCCCTTCCCACTATCCTGTGCTGGCCCAGTCCTTCGGTGTATTCAGAGAATTGTGGGAGGGACTAGGAGGTGGAGGGAGACTAGTCAGGGTTACTTCTGCGAGAAAGACGAGGCGGTGAGGTCGCAGAGATCCTATGCATCCACTCTCTTCACTTCTACCCCTAAAGACCAAAAATAAAGACTTTTGCTTATTCTGACTCCTGCTGATTCTCAGGTACCCAGGGTGCTAACACAGTCGCCACATTTGGTGCCCAAAGCAAGGACCAAAGCAAGGGACTGAAGTCGTCCCTGCAACCAGGAAATAGGGTGAGTATTTTAATAGACAAACAGGGAACTTACTTTCTTAAGAACTAAACTAATAACCTTTTCTAGCTGAAATGGGGCAGATATTAGGAAAAGATTCTCCCCCAACCCCAGCCCCACCTCGAGGGGGCGCTATAGATGATCAAGGGACAAGGTTTAATTATAACTTGGTTGCAGATCACTAGATTCTTGGGTACATTAGAACATACGTCCCCTTGATTCTTAAAGGAAGAAGATATAGGGCCAGATAATTGGAAGCTGGTAGGAGATCAACTATGTGAATACTACAATGATAAAGGTCCTCATTCAATTTCCAAGGAAACATTCTATACAAACATAATACAATTGGCCTTAAAGAATCCTGCAAGTTATAGAAAAAAGAAAAATTTTCAGAACAGCCAGATGAGGAAGTGTGAGGAAAAAGAGGAAGACAATGAACAGATTAATAGCATCACTAGAGGGCATGTGGAGTGAAGTGAGGATGAAGGGCATGGTGATTCTAGCTCTGACCAGGCAGCTTCAACCCACCCTAAACCGGAACTGGTTCTTGACACGCACATCAACTTCATCTTTGGGGATGGAGAGAGGAGGAGGAGTGGGAGGGGCAGTGATATCACCAGCACCTCCTCCCCAGTAATCATTCCCTCCTAAGACTAGATTGCAAAAGGCACTACTTAAAGACACAAAAGAAGGGCAGGATTTAGCTGATTTGAAAATCAATATGTATCCAGTGATTCAACAGTTTAACTCTTCAGGTCAAGAAAGTAGAAGATATACTCCTTTTGATATAGAAATCCTCAAAGACCTGAAAAAGGCTTGCCTCTTTATGGGGCTACTTCAGCTTATGTTAAGATGTTATTACAGAATTTGGCTTATTAAGTCTTAACCCGGGGGCAGCTAGGTGGCGCAGTGGATAGAGCACCAGCCCTGAATTCAGGAGGACCTGAGTTCAAATCTGGTCTCAGACACTTAACACTTCCTGGCTGTGTGACCCTGGGCAAGTCACTTAACCCCAACCTCAGGGGGGGGGGGGGGAGAGAAAGTCTTAACCCAAGGGACTGGAAATCTATAGCAAGGACAAAACTTGTTGTGGCTTTCTGAATATAGTGAGCTCTGTAGGATACAAGCCCAACGAAACAGTCAAAGTGGAGTAAATCCTCCAATCATCTATGACCAACTAACAGGTGTAGGTTCTTTTGCAGACATTTCAGTACAGATTAATTACCCCATAGCAGCATATGAGCAAATTGCTACTGCTGCTATCAGAGCATGGGCTTCTCTCCGCAATAAAAACAACAAGGATGAGACCTTCACAAAAACTGCAAGGACCAAATGAACCCTTTGATGATTTTGTGGGATGTTTGCAGACACCTGTCATATGAATTAATAGTGAAAATTCAGTAACAGACATTATGATAAAGAAAATGCTAATGAGATTTATAGAAGGATTCTACTAGGACTACCTAAGGATGCTCCTTTAGAGGAGATCATTAAGACACTGGGTGCCACAGTGGGCACAAATACCTTTTATAGCCAGGCTATGATGCAGACTTCCCAAGATCCCAAGATGGGAAGACAGGGTCCCTTTTGGCAAGGGACTTCCAGAGAGATCATCAATGCTTTCAATGTGGTAAAGTAAGGCATCTGAAAGCTCAATGTTGGCATAGAGAGAGTGAGAAAACAGAGTGGGAGAACAAGACCCAATACCCCATGTCCAAAATGCAACAGAGGCTTCCATTGGGCATCAGAATGTAGACCGATTCAGGGAAACTGGATGAGGGGCCCAAAGCAAAAAATACTTGGGGCATGAAGGCAGCTGATGCTACACCCAGCTAGTGCCTAGAAGTTCAGTACCCAGAGATGATCAATCAGCCAGAAAGCAATCTGATGGGAGAAAGGGATTACAATTGGGGAGAATAGAGTTGTATGCAACTGGGACAACTGAGATACGCCCTGGAGAGATGAAATCTGTTCCTCTCCAGCCTATGGATCCCTTGCCTCCAGGCACAGTAGGCCTGACCATTTTATCTCCTGAGAGTACTTACAAAACAGTGTCCATCCATACACTGAAGTGGGAAACTGGGGAATGTGTAGATAATATCCCAGTCACTAATTATAGGTAGACAATGTGTGACTTATCAACCAGGGGAAGTAGTAGCATCAGGTTTGCTGATACAGACTCTTAATAAGCAACCTGATGATAGTCGCCAGATTCTGACTCCAAGCAACAAAACCCAGGAATATACTGGACAGCAACTGTGACAGCTGACGGACCAATACTCACTATCTCTATAAATGGCATACCATTAGAAGGATTGGTAGACATTGGTGCAGATTGTACAGTTATTAGAGGTGTCAACTGGCCCAGTCACTGGCCAAAGATTAAGGCAGACACCTACATGTCTGGCGTAGGAATATCAATAACAGCTGAAGTTAGTGCCACCCTTTGAGATGGATATTTGAAGGCAAAACAGGAGTTTTTACTCCTTTTATAGTTGAAAAAATCCCCATCAACCTGTGGGGAAGAGACATTTTACAACAATTAGGATTAAAAACGAGTACTTTGGTTTTTTAGGCAGGGCTGCTGTAGAAGGCCTGCCAACACTCTCACCTCTGTTCCTGTCCAATGGAAAACTGATACACCAGTGTGGATAGAACAGTGGCCCTTAGGTAGCGATAAAATTCAGGCCTTACTAGATATAGTACAGGAGCAACTTGACCAAGGACACTTACAACCTTCTCTAAGTCCTTGGAATTCCCCTGTATTTGTTGTAAGAAAGAAAACTGGAAAATGGAGGATGTTGACTGATTTAAGAAAGGTAAATGAACAGATGGAAACTATGGGAATTCTTCAGCCTGAACTTCCATCTCCTACTCAATTGCCTAGAGAATGGCCTCTTTGGGTTATAGACCTTAAGGATTGTTTCTATTCTATCCCTCTAAATAAGGAGGATATGAAAAGATTTGCCTTTTCAGTACCCAGGTGTTACCTTAGCTGAGCCTTATAAAAGATATGAATGGACAGCTTTGCTAAAGGGAATGAAAAATATCCCTACTATGTGCCAAATGTATGTTGCTGCTGCTCTTACTCCAGTAAGAAAAGCATTTCCAAAAGTAATGTTTTTACATTACATGGATGATATATTGGGATGTGCACCTGAGGAACAAATGTTAGAAGCATGTCTACAAAAGACCATAGAAACACTAAGGAACTATAGATTGCACATAGCTCCAGAAAAAATTCAAAGACATGCTCCTTTTCAATATTTAGGATATGAAGTATACCCTAAGGTGCTTACAGTACAAAAACTTTCCTTAAGAACAGAGAAGCTAAACTCCTTAAATGACTTTCAGAAATTAACTGGAGATATCCAATGGATGCATTCAGTGTTAGGCTTGACTAGCTATCAATTGCAACCATTATATAACATTTTAAGGGGAGACAGTGCTTTAAACTCACCACGGCAGCTTACAAAAGAAGCTCAAGAGGCTTTGAGAGAAGTTGAACTGGCTTTATCCAATGTGGTTGAAAGAGTCACTCAAAACCCCTTGGAAATATCAGTTTTTGCTACACAAGAGGCACCCACAGTAGTCCTTCTTCAGGGAGACAGTGTGATTGAGTGGGTGAACCTCCCAGCACAACCAGAACAAAGCCTTATTCCTTACCCAGTGCTTGTGGCTAGAATTTTATTAAGGGCCACTAAGCAAGCAGTACAATTATCTGGGATAAGACCTGACAAGATATACACCTTTTATACCAATGCATAAATTAATGTATGCTGTGAAACCATCCCAGAGTGGCAAGTTTTATTAGCCACAGCTCCAAATTTTACACACGGGACTCCATTAAAGATAACCAGACTATTACATAATTGGCAATGGATTCTTAAAGAAAAGTTTTCTAAAGTTCCTCTTAAAGGACCAACTATCTTTATAGATGCATCCAAACATAATATTTGCTCTGTATACTCTTATGACTTAAGTATAAAGAGAGTAGTCAGAACTCCTTTTCAGTCCACTCAACAGAATAAATTGTATGCAATCATTCTAGCTCTTACTTATTATCTAGAAGATATAAATATAATATCTGGTTCAGCCTATTCAGTAGGTGTGGTACAAAGAATTGCCACAGCCCAAATAAAATGTGTAGCCTCTAATATATATCAGCTCTTTAAGGTACTTCAAGAGCAAGTGAGAAAGCATCCAGTAAGATTTTTATCTTGTATGTCCACTCTCATAGTGGACTTCCAGGTCCTATTTTTTATGGTAATTCAAAGGCAGATAGCCTTCTAACCATATTGGCCAATACTCCTTTATATCAGGCAGCCCAAGAATCTCATTTTAAATATCATCAGGCTGCTTAAGCTTTATGTTTACAATTTGGAATAACAAGAGAGGAAGCTAGGAGCATAGTAAAAGCCTGTACAGTTTGCATTCCTTTCCACCCTCCCACACTCCCTCCAGGGAAAAACGTGGTTTGAGACCCAATGGAATTTGGCAAATGGATGTGACCCATTATAAATCTTATGATTGTCTGTCTTTTATCCATGTTGTGGTAGACACTTTTTCAGGATTCATTTTTGCAATACCAACAGCAAAAGAGACAGCCTGGGTGGTCACTGAATTCTTTATACAAGCATTTGCAATTATGGGGGTGCTACAAGCAACAAAAACAGACAATGGACCTGCATATACTTCTAAACATTTTGCACACTTTTGTGCACAGTATAAGATTTTATACACCACTGGCGTACCTTTTAATCCTCAAGGACAGGCAATAGTAGAGAGAAGAAACAGAGACATTAAGACACTCCTCCAAAAACAAAAGAAAGGGGGAGCCACAGGTAACCCTAGAGAACTTCTAAATCTAGTCCTTTATACTACTAACTTCTTGATTTTTGATAAAAATATACTGCCTCTGGCAGACAGGTTTTATAACCCACCTGAAGGACAGTGTCCAGTGTGAGCAGCTCCACTATCTTTACATAATCACCAGGTGATGTGGAGAGACACAGAAAGTGGTGAATGGAAGGACTAGCTAGGTTAACTGCTTGGGGAAGAGGGTTTGCTTGTATCTCCACAGATGAAGAAGGAATCAGATGGGTGCCAATGAGGTGTATTCGTCTTGTCCATCAGAGAGAGATGGAGCAGACCCTTGAAACAAAGGAAAAGACCCAAGAAACATCAGGTGGTTCCATTGCTGACTGTGCCACCACTGAAAGAGCATGGCAGTTAATGGCGTTTGACTCATAGACATCAAAAATTGTTGGATTTCAAAATCTTCAGGAATCATTGGAATCCCTCAGACATGAAAAGATTGTTGTAGGACTTCAAAACCCTCTGGAATCATTGGATTTTCTGAGAAATGACAAAACTGTTGCAGGACTTCAAAATCTGCAGGAATCATTGGATTCCCTAACACATAAAAAGATTGTTACAGGACTTCAAAAACTTGCGGGGATCATTGGATTCCCTGATACGTGAAGCAACGGACAATAGATTGGTTTTAGACTATCTCTTGGCTGCTGAGGAAGATGTATGTGTGACTACTGTTTACATACCCTCTTTCTAGGACTTCTGGAAATCTTTTACAACACCATGTTGAATCTACAATTCATGTTTGTTACACCACATTGAGCCTGCCCTGGCTGTGGGGAGAGTCATCACTAACTGCCTGTGCATTATTGCTATGTGCTTGTGTAATACCTCCCATGCTGATGGGTTTGTGCACACCTGTTTCCAATAAGACCCTTCAGCCCAGAAACCCACCAGCAATTCCCACTTCCCTTTGGTGCTTTTCATCTCCCTTCCTGAGAAGTCAGGGATGATGTTACCACCTGTGTTCTAAAACAAAAGAAAGCGGGAAATGTAAGGGGCTGAAACTCTTGAGTCAATGCACTGAGGTAGGACAATGGAACACTTGAGGCTAATTACTGATTGGTCAATACTCTATAAGAATATGCTTGGAAAATGGTCTATCCTGTTTGGTGTATACAGAGAATTGTGGGAGGGACTAGGAGGTGCGGGAGACAAGCCAGGATCACTTCTGCAAGAGACAAGGCGGTGAGGTCGAAGAGATCCTATGTGTCCACTCTCTTCACTTCTACCCCTAAAGACCTAGAATAAAGACTTTTGCTTATCCTGACTCCGGCTGATTCTAAGGTATCCAGGGTGCTAACGCGGTCGCCACAGTAGTCCACCAAATTTCCCTGAAAACAATCACATGAGAATCGTCATTTACTGCCAGATACACCAATTCATCCATTTTATTCCTTAGGTTTCTAAAATTGATAAAGCTCAGTAAGGAGAACTAGTAAGAACACAAACCTCTTATTAACAGGAGTGGCCTAGACAAATGCTAGAATTTCTACCCAAAAATGGTTATGCTGAGAAATCAGATGCTGAAAAATTACAGTTCCACAATCACGCACTCAGGTTAATGATGTTTGCTCTCTGACACAAAAACAACTAAAGTAATAATAATTCACATTTATAGAGTACTTTAAAGTTTTATAAAGCACTTTCCTCACAATAATTTGAAGTATCATCCACAGTTTACAGATAAGGAAATGGAAGCCCTGAAAGATTAAATAACTTGATTATGGCCAGAGTTAGAAATAGCAGAGTCTAAATTTCAATCTGGATCTTTTGATTTCAAGCTAAATAGTCTTCCTACTATAATATATAGTATCTCCCAAATTCTAAGTATTTTCAAGAAATTGGTATTGTTCTATCTACCTCTAAGGCTCAGGGTTATGAGCAAGAAATTCTTGTAAAAATAAAGTTCAGCTGTAAAGTTCTGTTTTGGTTTCCTTGGGGTCTCTGGGAGCAGCCTTCCTTTCAGTTCAGTAATCATCACAAGTGCAGCCAGGTGTTAAAGTCCAAATCCTTTATTGTCTCTTTCAAAGTCTTGCCTCCTTTCCTGGGGCCTGGTTAGCTTTCTTAGAGGCCTATCTCTCTCCTTGGTTCCGAGAGCTTGAGCTCCTGCTGCCAGTCCTTTGTGTTCTTTGCCTCTGCCAGCTTCTTGAGGTCCTCCAGAATATGTCATGGTTTCTATGGGGGAGGCAGAAAGACTACCACCATAGTCTCTGTCTTCCCTAGTTCTGATTCTGACTGAGTTTGTCTGAGCTTATATGCTCTTTTATCATAGGTGTGAATCTTGTAGAACTCTAGTAAGTACAGAACTGTTAAGCACCATGCTAAATAACCATTGTCTCTATCAATTCCATTAACTTAGCACTTTGTAAGAATCCTTTGTTTCAAGTTCAGAGTTCTGGCCCATAACATTCAGCAATAAAAAAAAAAATTCAAGAGAAAAAAAATTACCTTTTCTTTATCTGCAGTTTCTAAATTATTCTTCCCCTTCCACTAGAACCACCAAATAGGATTAAAAAGAAGATTAAAAAGCAACTCCTTGAGATGGATTGATTCAAGATGTCTCACTGTCAATTATGAGTGTGCAACTGATAGTATCTTGGAAATAAAAAATTGAGAGATTTTCCTGAATCAACCAAGATTCATTCCCCATTTTGTTTAAAGAGCATCTTAGAAAAATACAATTGCCTTATTATATAAAGGAAGCTGAACAGTAAGGGAAAACCCAGTTTTGACAATAAGAACTTGATAAGCTGGTTCTTTAGTTCATTTGTAGCCAGAAGAAGGGCCTAGAAATGAGGTAAACATGAAAGGGAAGGTGTGAGAGAAGCCAGTTCAGCACTGCATCCATTATACACAATACCTTTCTGACATTTTGCTTGGAAACAAACCCAACCCTAGAGAGCTGTTTAAACAAGTTCAACCTTAAGCCTCAGGTCTACAGAATGAAAGCTTTGTTCTTTCCCCAAATAAATGCTTGGCATTTATGCTAAAGAAAACTGTCAGAGCAACTTAATCTATGATGGAGGGTAGGAATGACCATCCTGAAGGGTCCCTGTGGCTGCCTGGGAGGTTGAGTGGCATGTGAAAGAGGGATAATGAATCCAGTCATTCCTGGATCATCAAGACAGCCATTATATATAACCTATCCATTATGTACCAAATACTAGGAAGGGGATAAATAAGGTAAAGAGAAGGAAATAATCATTCTTTACTTTATTCTATAATTAAAAAAAATACAAAAAATACTTTATTGTTTTCAATAGTCAGCCTCTTGTGTGGCTTTCATTTTATCTGGTTTATCAGGGCAACAATAGTTATTTGACACTGAAGCTTACGAAAGGTATCTTCTTCCTGACCTACTTACTGTACTAAGGATGAGTATTTCAAAGACAGTGGGGATGCAATTTTGAGAAAGAAAAAGGCTTTGGTTAGTTGCTTTAGTCAGAAGAAAAGTGAGAGGGCTTAATACACAAATATTAGGTACCTAAATGCAAGGGATGCAAAGAAAAATAGAACAACTGGAGCAAAATAAATAGATAATAGGCTAAGAGATGAGAATTGATGTAAGAAGAGGAGGCTCTCCTGTTCAAAGTGGCTCAAAAAGAAGACTCCAGTTGAATATTAGAGAGAATGGTGAACAAAATATTAGAGGTGAACAGAGATAAAACTAAAAATGCAGCGGTACAAATGTGATGCTATTCCTGAAAGGATGGAAATAAAGGGGCAGATGTTATGAGCTGGGAAGGGGGGAAAAGGTAACAGTTGGTTAATTGTTTTTAAGTAGAGAAATATGGATAAGATGGATCTGAAAACTTGTGCTAGAGTAAGTTGGGACTTATTAAGATAGGTAAGATCTTAGTATGGCAAATATCATTCAAAGAAAGATTCTATGCAACAAAACAATTTTTACTTCCTAAGTGTGAACAGATAATGCAGTAGTAGTATAGTATTATGTTATAATATAACCTAGCTTTGGTCTACTTTCTAAATCTCTTAAAGAATATTCTAAGATAGCATTTGTGTTTGGCTTTTGTAAGTATTGGAAGCTTTGCAAAGAAGAACAGGGTAGAGAACACTGAACTGTAACTGAACTGTTCCGATTTTTTGAGCTTTCTCACCAACTAAGGAGCAGAACAACACTCTGATTTCAAACTTTTGGTGGAGAGGGACAAGTTAGGTTTCTTTTATAGAAGAGATTTTGCATCACAAGGTAATCTCAATTAACAGAACAAATTAACCTATTTAAGATAGCTTGGCCTACAAGAAAAGCTGAATATTGCAGAATTGATGTTTTCGAATTGTGGGGATGGAGAAGACTTTTGAGAGTCCCTTGCACAGTAAGGAAATCAAACCATCAATACTCAAAGTAAAGACTATTCACTGGAAGGTCAAATACTTAATGCTTTGGCTACATAAGAAGACAGGCCTCATTGGAAAAGAGGCTAATGTTGGGAAAGATTGAAGGCAAAAGAAAAAGGGGATGGCAGATATTGGCCAGATAGGATCATGGAAACAATGAACATGAACTAAGACACTGGACAAGAGACAGTGGAAAATAAAAAAGGCTGTCATGCAATGGTCCATGAGGTCATGAAGAATTGGACTCAACAGAATAACAGCAATCTACTATTATAAAACCTCTAGCCTAAAATATGCATATGTATGCACTAATAATTAGTAAGTGCTCACTGGATGCTTAGTACCTAAAAAATGCAATATTAACTGAAATATTCTTCAACTTCTTGACCATTACTCACTTAAGAATTTAAACAATCTAATAATATTGGATCATATTTATATAGCATTTAGTGCTTTATGTTTATCACTTATTTAACCCGTACAAGTCTGTGATATTTAGAGCTTGCATTGGGTCAGATCAGTTGTATATCCTCTCTGAAATATGGTCTTTGGAGCCTACAGCTGATTAAAGACCATATCTCCCACTAAAATGTAAGATACTTGAGAGCAGGAACTGTTTTTGGATCTCTTTGCACCTCAACTTTAGCACTGTGCTATTTTTGTTATTGTTCAATCATTTCAGTTGTATCTGGCTCTTCATAACCCCATTTTGGGGTTTTCATGGCAAAGCTATTGGAATGGTTTGCCATTTCCTTCTCCCACTCATTTTGCAGATGAGAAATTGAAACAAATGGTGTTAAGTGACCTGCCTAGGGTCATATAGCTACTAAGTGTCTGAAGCAGACTTCAAACTCATAAAGATGAGTCCTCCAGATTACAAACACAGTGTATCACCTAACTGCCCCACAGTGCCATAGTAAGGGTTCAGTAAATGCTCATTGACAACACAGTTAATGAATGTCTGATTTAGGATTCAAGCTTAGATATTCCTGACTCAAGTCTATTATGCCAACCTTCTTCTCAACTTAAAATATTCATTCCCTAACTACCCACATAATCCTCTCCTCAAAGGATTCACAAAAGACTTAAGAAATTGGAAAAGGAGAAGGAATGGGATGGAAATATTAACCATATAAAACCTGAATTCAAATGACTTTTCATTTATTGATTCACCTGAGAGAGAATGGACTTCAATTCTACTTTTTATAAGTTCTACAATTCTCAGAGGCTAATAGAAGAGGTGTTGATGACTCCTAGTTTACAGAGGGAACAGATAGAAAAGAGTTAAGTGAATAAGATGATTGTCTTATAGGAGACTTCAGATTATGAGTTCAAAACAAGAAATGATGAGGGAATGGAGCTGAGAGAAAACTGTTAAAGAGGTAGAAACCCAAGACAACTGCCCAGGAGGAAAAAAAAAATACTTAAGAAAAAGTACAGATTCTAGAACAATACTTTAAAAAAGATGTTTCAATCTGGCCAATGTTTCAGCTTAAGCTCAGCAAGCCCTTATATTTTTGTTTACAAAAGATCAAGTGGGAAATATAGAGGAATCTGCATGCAAGTAGAGAAAAAACTGAGAAGATAGCTCATATTAAGATTAAAAGGAGCCTCTGAGGTCATCTGGGCCAATATCTTCATTTTATGGCTGAGGAAACTGAGGTCCCATAAGAGGGAATTGTCTGAGGTCAAATCGAAAGTCAGTGTCTTCCATAACACAGATCTGACTTCTAGTACAAGATTCTCTCCACTACATATGAGCATCAAATCTAAAATTAGAAGAGATCTCAAGAAGATCTTAGTAAACCATGTCTTTAGTAAGTAATTGAGGAAAGCCAAAATAAAAATAAATAAATAAATAGATAGATAGATAGATAGATATGAAAAGGCATTGTCACAGGACCAAGACAACGATCCTGAAGCTACTCTCCTCTCTCTCCAGTTACTATTTTAAAGATTTCACTGTTCCCCATTAGTTTTGCATATAATGACTGGATGAAGATGCCTGCATCACTATCAATGTCAATGAGATTGATGGGAAGAAAGGTTTTAAGATACTTTAAAAAAAAATACAAAAAGAAAACGAGAAAAAATCTTACAAAAAAAAATTCATCTAACAAAAAATAAATAAATAAATAAAATAAAAAATACACATTTAGTCCAAACAATGATGGGATTCCAAGATGAGTTTTGCAAGTAGAGATTTTATCAATAAACAGTATAAGACAGATTTTAAAGATGAAAATACAAAAATGAACCTTAGTGTTAGCTTCTGCTGCGCTTTAGGACTAAATAAAGTAGAGAAAAGCATGAACTAGATTTACTCCTAAGAACAGACTGTAATGCAAAGCAATTCAAGTTGACAAGCCTCTCCAGCAGGTTTTGATGGAAACAGCAGCAGTAGATTTCACCAAATTACTGATTTATGTGGTGGCAGAGGGCTGCAATGAGCTTCCTGGGATGAAATTGGCCTGACTATAATATCAGAGCCCACCAAAGTCAGTCACTCAAATACGATTTTTCATAAGAATGCCATTCAATTTCAAGTCATTAAACATTTATTAAGTGCCTCCTAGATTTCAAATGCTGGGGATGCAGAGATAGTCCATTTCCCCAAGGAAATTTACATTCCACAACATATACAGAGCCAAATTTAAAAATTATTACAAAGTAAACACAAGGAAATTTTAGGGATGGGAGTGCAGGAAGCCTTGATGGCAGTTAGAAAAAGCTTCCCCTTCAGAGATGGCACTTGAGCTGAGCCTTGCCTGGAGCTAAGAATTCCACAAGGTAAAGGGCAAAGAGGCAAGAGATGGAATGCCATGTATGGGAAATGTCAAGTTGACCAGTTTGGCTGGAACAAAATATATGAGAGGAGTAATATGAAAAACAGGAGGGAGCCAGAATGTGAATCTTTATTTTAAGGCAGAGGCAATAAGGAACCACTGAAACTTAATAAGCAAGAAAGCAATGGTCAGATAACAATATTATTCAAAAACTCTCCATCAGCTCAACAAGTACATATGAAGAGCCCACTGTGTTCCAGGCACTGTGTTAAGCACTGATGATGCTAAGAAAAACAAACAAAAACAAAACAAAACAAACAGTCCCTACTTTCAAGGAGTTCATAATCCAATTTTAGAAAGAGCAACTCAATCAAGTGTTAAGGTGGGTTCAAAAATCAATTTAGAGAATTGATAAGAAAGGAGCAAAAAGTAAAGAGAATTTTTGCTAGGAATTTGGCAGAGAAAGGGAGTTTACAAAGAGCTAAAAGCCTGAAGTGACAGCAGGATCAAATGAAGGGTTTGTCTCTTTTTTTATGATAGGGAGGTCTAGGTATGTTTGTTGGTTAAGGAGCCAGCGTATAAAAGGAATGGAAGAGATGATTGACACAGTTCCTAGAGAAGGGAAGGGACAAAAATCTAAGGAATTTGGTCTTGGTAAGCAGAAGATTCATCTCTTTCTTAAAGGCATTAGGGAATTATGAGGAGATATGAAATGTAGAAGTGATAACAAGAGGGAGTTCAAGAAGGATTGCCTTAAGTTTCTTGTTAAGTAAGAGGTCCTCCCAGAAGAGTAAGTAGAGAAGATAATGTAAATGGTTGGAGGAAAGAAGTAAAGGTCCGGAAAAGATCTTGTGGGAAGTGTGATAAAAGGTGAATCAGAGATAATTTAAAGATTTGCCCTGTAGGCAGTTAAGGCCCAAGTGAGATTAGATAAAAATGAACGTAATGGATTCTGGCATTTGGGATCTGCAGCAAGGTGTAGGACTAAAGATGAGAAATGGGGAGGGTAATCCAGATTTGGGGTTTGGGAAAGGATGAATAGCAAGGGGGGCAAGGAATTCAAGGACAGAAGACTGTATAAAGCTGAACTGGTTAAACAGAGTGCAAGATTGAAAACAAGATCAAGCCTTGCTTTTGTCACTTACTTACCCATGTGATTGGGGACACTTAACTGTAGGCTTCAGTTTCTTTACCTGCAAAATGAAAGGACTGGACTAGTGTGCTCTAAAATCCCTGTTAGCTTAAAGTCTTCGCCCCTATGAAACAGGGTATTAGAGAGTACTGAGAGGACATTATACCAAATCATCAGGAAAAGATCTGTTAAAATCTCTGACATAGTAAAGACACAATAAAAATTCCCATTAAAGGAGCTGTCTCCCACATTCCAAAGAACCTTTTAAGATGAAGTTCTCAGTCTAATCTCCTCTTTAGTTCCCAATTGGCCCAAATCTGGCTCTAAGTTCTTATGTAACATTTACATAGTGCCATAAACATACCCAGAGTTGCATAATAAATAATATGGTGCCAAACCAATAAAGCTAAGCAGGTCACTCCCTCCAGAATCTCAGATGGCCAGGTACAAGGCTAGTTGTACAAATGTTAAAGACCTGTCCTCTAAGGCAGAGATTAACTTGAAAGAATCTAAAAGTAGCCTGCCAAAATGCATAAATAAAAAAGAATTTACACTGTAACAAATGGTATTTCCTTCAATCACAAAGCAGTTATTCTGCCCTGATAAGATAAAAAGTAATCCAACATTGCTTATTCACATAAGTACAGAAACTGTATCTAAAAATACTCAACCAACTGGATATCAGTAATTCAGCCTCACAAATGTCCCCAAAAGAACAGCATGTATCATTTTTTTTTACAATATAGAAAGAAGAACTGAGGTACACAGAGGTTAAACCTGTTCAAGAACAACCTGTGGGGGAACAAAGTTCTGGTATTGCAACTAATAGTCCAAGTTCCAACTAATACATGTTTTCCATAAGCCATATGGACAGATAAAAAGATATGGAGAGGCAATGGATTCATTTATTCTCTGTTGTAAGAATCAACTTTTACTGAACATATTTATTTTACTGAGTGGACATCTGGATTCAAATTAGATCTTAAGTATGCCCCTTAAATTTCATTATCTATTAGAATTTCTATCATCAAGGTTTCTACTGATGTTGAAAAATAGAAAAAAATTTCTATTGCCTCTCCTAAATCAAATAATTTCATATTTTAAAAATAAGTGAAATGTGAACTCCCCAGATGAACCTGAAAAAGCATGATACTCCTAATCAAACAGTTCAGTGCCATAACTTTATCAGGGTGCAAACTTCTTCCCCTTCCCACAGTCAGGATTTTATTAAGGTACAAAGGTCCCAATACCTCACCAGCCTCTCTCTTTATTAAATGAATAGTCTTCCAAACCACTCATTCTTCTGTTATAAGGTCCGAGAAAAAGTCTGAAATGCTTTAGAACTACCCTGCTCTATTTCTAACCCAGCTAATACAGATAAAATCATTCTGATGAAGATACACAGGAGAAAAGATTCAACTAGTTGTCACCCCATGGCCCATAGTTAGCTTTCCCAGAACTGACGTTCTACTCTAATCCTTTTGCAACAGTGGTTTCCGGTGCATTCACTGTGGGCAACTAGATGTGTCCCGGAAAAAAATTGTAGTGTCTGGCCAAGAAGTTTTAAGGCCTTGGAGAATATCAGCTGGACATACAACCCCTTTCTAATTTAAAAAAGAAAAAGGGGGGGGGAATAAGAAACAAAATCTCGCCCAACCCCCTCCCTTACTGGACATTCTTTTTAGGAAAGGTTAAAGAAAGCAGACTGTGGCTCATTCAGAACAAGCTGGATTATCAATTAAACATTTTAGGTAGGTACTTTATTCTTTATTTAGACTTTTTTAAAACAGACATTAAAAAAAGACACCAGGGAAAGACTTGTTACAGTCTGTGACACATTAGGAATATAATAAAAATCCTTAAGAAAGAAATTTAAGGATTTATTCATAATATCCTAATATTATATCTTCCAGACACATAGTCCATTGTAACTACTCCCATCCCACCCGCATGAAATCTCCCTATTCATGGAATTTCACCACAAATGCTGTTAGTTTCTATTCACACACCTTTCCACGGTGTTCAACAACCAGATCACACGGAGTAGTTGCCTATATAATATAGTAATAAGGAAGAAAACACAGAACGCCAAAGAGAAGCATTAGTGAACAAAGACAGAATGCACACACACCAGCTACTAGCAAGACCAGATATTCAAGTTAAAAATAATAAAAAAATTTCAGACTCAAAGTGCAATGATCCCTTTCCCGTTTGGGCTATTTAAGCAAGGCAGGACCATCATCTTGAGTAGAAAAAACAGGGTTAGCAAATAAACACACACACGCTATATTCCATTGTTGAAAGGTTAGGTGGTTGCTGAGAATTCAAAGCAGCCGATTCTGTGTAATCAACCTGGAGTTCTGACTTTCGCTCCCAGACAAAAAAGTACAGGTCAATAATCCCTCGAGCTCAGACAAAATCTTCATCTCTAAGGCAAAACCCCTTTGAATCGATTATTCCTTAAATTAATACTATTTGGGGATTTCAATGGCGCCTCTACAAGCCGAAGGGCTTCACAAAGAAGGGAGAGTGTGGCTGAAACCTGTCCGTCTCCCGGAGAGTCGGACGGCACGTCAGACGGGAAGGTTAAGGTTGCTCGGGGTAGAAGGTAAGTTTTTGTTTGTTCGTTTTTTCTTTGGGGAGGAGGAGAGAAATCTTGGCCAAGGGCAGAGGGAGAACTTCCTCCCCTAGGATCTTTATGTAATCTTGGAGGCTAAAGGTAGATCTTAGATTTTTATCAAGATTTCGCATAAAGGCAGCTACTCGGTAATTAAAGGAATAGGGCCCCTGTCATTCGTTTCCCGGGGGTGAGAAGCATTAATCCGTTTCCAGTCCCAGGGCTGCCTCCCCGGTCCTTCCAAACGTCGTGTGTGTGTGTGTGTGTGTGTGTGTGTGTGTGTGTGTGTGTGTGTGTGTGTGTGTGTGTGTGTTGTGTGTGTGAGAGAGAGAGAGAGAGAGAAAGAGAGAAAGAGAGAGAGAGAGAGAGAGAGAGAGAGAGAGAGAGAGAGAGAGAGAGAGAGAGAGAGAGAGAGAGAGAGAGATATGGGGGGTCCCAATGATGGGGGGAGGGGTCGGGGCTGTTTCCCTCCCCAGGACGTGGGCAGGTAGGAGATCGGGGAGACCCCGGTCCCGGAATACGCAGGGGAGGAGGGAGGGCTGGCGCCTCTTCCTCAGGCCCGGAGGGCGGCGACCACGCCTCGCCGGGCAGGCGGAGAAGGGATCCCCGGAGCGCCGGGGCCGAGCCGAGGCGAGCCGAGCCCGCGGACGGCCCGGCGGCGGAGGGAGGGAGGGGGTGCCTGGGTTCAGGCCTCGCCCCGAATCCCGCCCGCTCTCGCCACTCTCCTTCCCCACTCTCCCCGGGACTCACCCTGGGTCCCCCGAGGTCCGGCGCCGCCGCCGCCCTCCAGCAGGAGGAAGACCAGGAGGAGGAAGGAGGAGGCTCCGAACGACTCCGCCATAGTAACAGTCGCTGCTGCCGCCGCCGCCGCCGCCGCCGCCGCCGCCGCCGCCGCCGCCGCAGCCCAGCAGCTCCCGGCGCGCGCCCGCGCCCGCCCGCCCCGAGCGCGCGCCCGCCGCCGCCTCCGCCTCCTCCCCGCACGTGCTGTCCCGGACGCCGCGCGGGACCCCCCCGCAGCGCGCGTGCGCGAGGAGTCAGCTAGAGTCCCCCTCGAAGGAAGGGGCGAGAGATGCGCAGGATTGCCCCTTGCTTAAAGAAGGGGCGCGCAGCTCCGCGCTAGGCAGCGGCGGAGAAGAGAGCGCGCACGCGCCCCGCTGAGGGCTCTCCCTCTCCAGGAAACCGGCGAGGAGCGCGAGCAGGGAAGGCGGTGCCTCTGTACGTGCGTATGTGCGCGCGCGCGCGCCGGGGCGAGGGGCGGTGCGCCGGGGAGCGCGCACCTTGGGGACCGGTCACCTGTGGGACCTTGGCTGCCCGGAACGATAATAGCCATGCTACTCTAAAAGGGTTTGTAGAGGGAGCTGCCTAAAGGTCAACTAGTATCCTGGGGAGGCGAGATTTTCCCTTTCCCAGTCCCTAGGGAGGGTCCAAAGGCAATGAGGGGGCCCTGTGGTATGGATAGGGAGGTGAGAACGGTCACGGTGTCGGGTCCGGTCCCAGCGGTTTCTGCAGGCTTGGAGCCAGTGGTCCCCGGCCCTCCGTGCTCCCAGAGGGGCACTTCGTGCACACCTTAATCTCCGCCGCCCTTCACCTCCGAAGGAGGACTCCCACTCACTCTGAACTTAACCTTAGAGCAGTGCAACCTTGGCAGCGGACTGCTAGCCCGAGCTTTTTACCAGGTTTGCCACGAGACTGCCCGGATTCATTCCAATGAAGCCTTCATTAAGCACCTCCTATGGGGCAGACCGCTGGGCTGGCCTCGAGTGGGATCTAAAAATTAAGGGAGACAAGATCCACTGCCATTGAATTCGGGATCCAGTCACACAAGTTCATTAGCCAATGGTTTCAATGTGGCTTTTTAGGTCTAAAGAGAGAAAAGACCATTGTGGGTTAGGGAGGATGAGGAGGATGGGGAAATCTCGGAAGACTTCGTGAAGGAAGTAGCATTAGTCCACAACTAAGATTTCATGTTAATTAATAACTGCATTTATATGGTGTTTGCAAAGTACTCCTGTCAGCTCTCAGGCACCTACCTGATCATCGCTACTAAGCGTCGGAGGCAAGGGTCAAACTCCCGAAGCTCGGTCCTCTCTCCTCCCTGCTGCACGGACAGAGAGAATCTCCAAAGGCTTCCCAATGAATAAGTAGAAGCACTCACTCCTTTCTATCTGACTCTCACTGTTTTAACACAACAATGTAAGCAGATTATGCATACATAATTGTTGTGTTAAAGCCGGAGAGAGTCAGGTCATTCTTGTAGCTCACCGGCGTGCCCCGCAGCCCCAGTTCCCAAAGCTGCCTGGGATTCAAGGTGTTCTGTGGTTCTGCATTTATTCAGAACCATTATCATGAGCCCCCACTAATGTGCTTACTGTTACAGCCGCTCAAGGCAGAATTAGTTCAAAGCCAAGGCATTTCATGAAATCACACAGTAAGAAAAAGGATACTTTGTTATTCTTGGTTACAAGGGGAGGCTCAGTTGGTGGGGGTAGAGGTATGGAGAAATGATTGAGTGGGGAAGTGAAGGAAGGAAAAAGAAAGAGGGGACGGGAAAGAAAAGAAACTATCGGTAGAATATTTTCCCCATAAATCTGGGACACATTCTCCTGCACAGACCATCAGTGGAAAGAGGGAGGAGGGACACACTTAGGGCACAGGTGTTTCAGGGGCCCTGGTGACTCGGATGCTTCAGTGTCCTATGTTCCTTGGTGACATCACTTTCTGCTCTTGTTGAGCTGGTTCTTCGCTGGGTGTGGCTTTCAGTCTGGCATCCTCCCCACTGGGTAATGCATTTAGTCTTTGAGTTGCCTGCTGCTCCCTGTACCCCACTGGGATGTTCTCACTGCTGCCACCTACTGGGTCTCACCAGGAATCTTTACCTAAGTGTTACCTCTTCCCCCTAAGAAAATGCTTTTCCATCTCAGAGAAGCAAAAACAGAGACAGAGAGATGGATAAAGCATTTGTTAAGTACTTATCTCGAATGAGATGCTACTTCTTCATCTCTGCCACCGAGTTTTCCCAGCTTCATTCAAGTTTTGGCCAAAGTCCAACCTTCATCAAGAAGCCATTCCTGATCCCCTTAACTTTAATGCCTTCCCTCAGAGATTGTCTCCAATTAATTCAGTCTATTGCTTGTTTGTATCTACTTGAGTATATGTTTTCTCCTCCCATTAGACTCTTGTCTCCTTCACAGCAGAGGCTATTTTTTGGCCTTTTTTGGTATCCCCCAGCATTTAGCAGAGTACCTGGCCCATAAAAGGTACTTAATTAATGCTTATTGACTTATTGACTTGACATGTTTCAACATCTAATTGACCCTTCTGCCAATCTCTCTTGATACCAGTTCAGACCATTGCCAATATTAGTTATCCTGAACCACTATCTTCTTGATGATGTCTTGTTCAAGAATCTATAGTGGGGGGATAGAGCACCTGTCCTTGAGGCAAGAAGACCTGAGTTCAAATCAAGACTCAGATACTTGACACTTACTAGGTATGTGATCTTTGGCAAATTACTTAACCTTGCCAAAAAAAAAAAATCTAGAGTGGTCTCTATTGTCCACAACTAGTTCATCTTTGAGACTCTCAACATACCATTCAAAATGTCCTCTGGGAATACTCCTTAGCTGACATCTTTATTAGTACCTTATCAGACATTGATTCTGCCTAAAAATCTAAACTAGTCATATGATATATGTAGAGGATGAGAGGAGAGGCAGATCAGATTAAATAGAGTACAAAGGGAGAGAGCTATGATGAAGGTGGTAGAAAATACCAGAAACAGATAACCCAGTTCATAGGTTTGTCTGTTGCCATTCAAAGGCATCTTTTCTATTGAATTCAGATCATTCCCTCCATAACCACAGTGGTTTTTTTTTTCTTGTTATCCATTTCCAACTATGTTTCATGAATTAATAATTTTCATTAAACATTTCAAAAAGAAACCAGTACTATTGAATATAGGCCCATTTCAAGGCCAAGCTCATTTGCCTGTCCTTCAAGGCCTCAATAATTAGTCCTCATTTGCTTGCATTTATGTAATTTTTAAAATACTTTATAAGTATTGTCTCATTTTTCCTCACAACAACTCTAGGAGGTAGGTGATAATATTATCTCCATTTTACAGATGATTAAACTGAAGCAGACAAAAATTAAGTGACTTGCCCAGCATCAGGCAGCTAGTAGATGTCTGAAACCATATTCAAATTCAGGTCTTCCTGACTACAACTCCTATGTTCTATCCACTATGCACTTAGCTATCCTTTATTATACATGACAATCCAAAAATATTTGTAAATTATCTTCTGAATACATTTATAAATTATCTGCTGTGCTAGGTCTGAGGATACAAAGATAAAACTACCTTATTTATCTTAAGAAGTTGATAGTCTATTAGTGGTGGTGATAAAACACATCAAACTATATATAAATTGAAGAGAAAGAAAGCACTCATAATGATGGGTAAGGATAGGAGGAGAATCAAAGAGGCGAGGACACCTGAGGTAGGCCTTTAAATAAGATGAGGAATCTTCTGAAAGCAGAAAGAGGGAGAACATTTCAAGTCAGTGCTAATGTATTTTGCAAGCAGATGGAATGTTGAATTTGGGAATAGCTAGTGATCCAGGTTGGTTGAACACAGGGTCCTGGAAAGAATTTATATAAAATAAGATTAGGAAAGTAGATTGGAATCAGTGTGTGGAGGGCCTTAAACATCTATTCAAACATTTATAAGGAAAGAAGAAAACCAAATTACCAATTGTTAGGATTACTAAGTGAGAACTCAGGTTGTCTGGACAGTGACAAGGTGAGAATTCAGGTTTTCTGGACAATTACAAGGTGAGAACTCAGGTTGACTTGATAGAGGGGGCAAGCTCATTGGCTGGGGTGGTTCTTCCCAGAAGCCCTTGCATTATCCCACGCCCATTCTCTGGGAGAATAAAAGAGACAGCACTGGGCCCAGAGAGCAGATCGGCCTGGAGAAGGATAAGAGCTGGAGGAGATTCAGAGCCAGGATTCAAGAAGAGGGTCTCTGCATTACATCAGGCCTGATGGGGCTCTCTGCAGGAAGGGAAGTCACTTCTCTGGACAAGAGTTAACAGCAACTGCCTGGAGACAACGGTTCACTACAGGAAGAAGAATCTGTCTGAGAGATTTGAGTAGACACAGCAGATCTCTTCCCAGAGAGTGATCCGGCAGCTTCTAGAGACGACAGCTCGCTACAATTGGCGCCCAACGTGGGGCAAGGACTTTTGCTTATCTTGACAAGAGGAGCTAGACCAGACCTTCGCAATTTGGCGCCCGAACAGGGCGAAAATGAAAAGGGTAAACTTACTACTAATGAAGAGAAAATTATAGCAATAATTAGGAACCATTTTGCTTAATTGTATGCCAATAAATCTGACAATCTAAGTGAAACACATAAATATTTACAAAAATATAGGTTGCCCAGGTTAACGAAAGAGAAAATAAAATACTTAAACAGCCCCATTTTAGAAAAAGAAATTGAACAAATATTTATTAAGAACTTACCAAGATGGTGGAGATGACACACATTTCTTTTTGACCTTCTCCTCTTTCTGCTTCTAGACTCTCAGACTAATTAGCAAATCCAGTCTCTGAATTAATTCTGGATAGGCAGAACCCACAAATATTGGGAGTGCAACAAATTACAAGCAAAAGATAATTTCAAAGATCCCCAGGAAAGGTCTGTTTCAATTGGAAATTGGAGTTTGGCAGCCAGCACAAGCAGCTGAGCACAGATGACAGTGCAGACAGCACAGAGTCCTGGGTGGTACAGACTCCACAAAGTGGTACAGATTCTGTGGGGCAGAGAATCTACAATGAGGAATCTACAGCAGCAGTGTTGGCTATTCTGCCCTGGCTGTAAGCCATTAGATCAGCAGAGAAGTTATAAAATATCCAACACAAACACAAAAGGTAAATAGTGAATTGCAAAGCGCCAGAATCTCACAGGACCTGGCCACGCCCACCCAGAATTGGGAATGAGTCAGCACTGATCCAGCGCAGCTATGGCTGCTTATAGAGGAAGCTGCTGCTTGTAGAGAAAGCTTGGAAAACCTTTCCTGCCTAAAAGCAGACCTTAATTTTTTTTTGAAAAATGAGTAAAAAAGTAGAGAATTCTGACAATAGACAGCTTCTATAGTGAAAGAGAAGAACAGATCTCAAACCCTGGATTGTCACCAGAAGAATCCCCCAAAAGGTGATATAACCTGGTCCCTATCATACAAGGCTCTCCTGGAAGAAATTAAAAAGGATCTTAAAAGAGAGCTAGAAGAAAAATGGGGAAAGGAAATGAAAACTTTGCAAGAGGGTTTGGAAAGGCATATAACTCATTAAAAGATAGATTTGATAAAATGGAAAAAGAAAACAACTCCTTAAAAAACGGAATTTTTGAAATGGAAAAAAATTCCATAGAACAAAAGAACTCATTTAAAAATTCAATTGGAGGGGCAGTTAGGTGGTGCAGTGGATAGAGCACCAGCCTTGAATTCAGGAGGACCTGAGTTCAAATCTGGCCTCAGACACTTAATGCTTCCTAGCTGTGTGACCCTGGGCAAGTCACTTAACCCCAGCCTCCAAAAAAAATAAAAAAAAAAAAGAAATTGAAAAAAGAAAAAAAAGTAAATGAAGAAAATAATTCACTAAAATTCAGAACTGAACAAATGGAAATGAATGATTCAATGAGACAACAAGAATCAGTCAAGCAAAACCCAAAATAATGAAAAAATAGAAAAAAAGTGTAAAAAACCTAATTGGGAAAACAATTACCCTGAAAAATAGATATAGGAGAGACAATACATGATAAAAAAAAAAAAAAGCCTAGACACGATTCAAAGAGAACTGCTTGGATGTCATAGAATCAGAAAATAAAATGACCATTGAAAGAATTCACTGAACACCTCCTGAAAGAGACCCCAAAATTAAAACGCCAAGGAATATCATGGCTAAATTCAAGAACTATTGGACCAAGAAAAAAATACTACAAGCATCCAGAAAGAAACAATTCAAATACCAAGGAACAACAATAAGGATTACTCAAGACCTAGCAGCTTCCTCTTTAAAGGATCGAAGGGCCTGGAATCTCATGTCTGGTGAATTCACCAGTTTCATTGAATGTCCATCTTCTTCCCTGAAAGAAAATGCTCAGTTTAGCAGGATGATTTATCCTTAGCTGTGTTCCAAGTTCCTTTGCCTTTTGGAATATTAGATATTACTTTTTTTACTTCACCTGAAGCATAATAGATTCTGCTCCAGCTTTTTACCTTTACTCTGTATATAATGCTCTGCTTTAAATGTGTTTCTTGTAAACAAAATATTGTAGAATTCTGGCTTTTAATCCAGTCTACTATCTGCTCACACTTTATGGGAGAGTTCACCCCATTCACATTTACAGTCAAAACTACTAAGTCTACTATTTCCTGCCATCTTATTAATCCCAAATTAATACAAGATATAAATATCACCAAACATTTAAAGAACAATTAACTCCAATACTATATAAACTATTTGAAAAAAATAAGGAAGGAAGGACTCCTACCAAATTCCTTTTATGACACAGACATGATACTGATTCCTAAAACAGGTAGGACAAAAACAGAGAAAGAAAATTATGGACCAATCTCCCTAATGAATTTTGATGCAAAAATCTTAAATAAAATATTAGCAAAGAGAATACAGAAAATCATCCCCAGAATAATACACCATAACCAAGTAGGATTTATACCAGGAATGCAGGGCTGGTTCAATATTAGGAAAACTATTAGCACCATTGACTATATCAATAACCAAATTAACAAAAACTATATGATTATCCCAATAGATGCAGAAAAAGCATTTGATAAAATCCAACACTCGTTCCTATTAAAAACATTAGAGGATATAGGAATAAATGGAATTTTCCTTAAAAAGTCAGTAGCATCAATTTTAAAGCTATCAGCAAGCATCATATGTAATGGGGATAAACTGGAACCATTTCCAATAAGATCAGGGGTGAAACAAGGTTTCCCACTATCACCATTACTATTCAATATTGTATTAGAAACACTAGCCTCAGCAATAAGAGTCGAGATAGAGATTAAAGAAATTAGAGTAGGTAATGAGAAAACCAAATTATCACTCTTTGCAGATGATATGATGGTATAGTTAGAGAACCCTAGAGAATCAACTAAAAACTATTAGAAATAATTCACAACTTTAGCAAAGTTGCAGCATACAAAATAAATCTACATAAATCATTAGCATTCTTTTACATCACTAACAAAATCCAGCAGTAAGAGATACAAAGAGAAATTCAATTTAAAATAACTGTTAAAAGGAAAAAAAAATGTTTGGGAATCAATATACCAAGGGAGGGTTAGGAATTATATGAGCAAAACTACAAAACACTTTCCACACAAATAAAGTCAGAACTAAGCAACTGGAAAAATATCAAGTGCTCTTGGATAGCTCAAGTGAATATAACAAAGATGAAAATACTCCTCAAAGAGTATAACCAATCAAATTCCCAAGTTCTGTAAGAAATGACCAATAGGATGATTTCAGAGAGGACTGGACAAGCTTATATGAACTGATGCTCAGTCAAATGAGCAGAACCAGGAGATCTTTATACAAGGCAACAAGAAGACTATATGATGATTAATTCTGATGGACATGTGGCTCTCTTCAACAATGAGAGGTTTCAAACTAGTTCCACTTGTTCAGTGATGAAGAAAGCTATCTACACCCAGAGAGAGGATCGTGGGAACAGAGTGTGGAACATAGCATAGCATTCTCATTCTTTCTTATGTTATTTGCTTGCATTTTGCTTTCTTTCTCAGTTTTTATTTTCCTTCCTTCTTTATCTGATTTGTCTTGTGCAGCAAGATAATTATATAAATATGTATCGTATATTGGATTTATCATGTATTTCAACATATTTGACATGGATTACCTGCCAGCTGGGGAGGGGGTGGAGGGGAAGGAGGGGAAAATTTGGAACAAAAGATTTTGAAAGGGTCAGTGTTGGAAAAATTACCCATGCATATGTTTTGTAAATAAATAAAGAAAGAAAGAACTGAGCTTTGGAACTCCCACTTTGGGTTATGCTGCCCTATTTGTAAGTCAATGAATACAAACTTAGGTAGTTCATTGTATTTATTGGATTCTCAACTACCAAATCATGCTGCTAGCCAACCATCTTGGTTATCTTCTCACCAGCTGTACTGTAGAGGGCTGAAACTTTAGAGAAGTATACTTGAAACAAGGTGTTAACAATGGAATTGATGAGATGATGGTTCTCTGGTATACATATATTTAGTACTTATCATTGAAATGGACCCTGTCCCTAACCTGCTTATGCACTCCTGAGACCATGAGAAGATTATTTCAGTTTCAGCTCTGTCTGCAGTCATAATGCAGGTTGTATTTTCTGTTTCCAATTGCAGGCACATACAGCCCCCAGATGTGCCATCTTAAGACCTTGACAACTTGGCAAATATAAAACTTAAAGAAATATTGTCTTCTTATTAACCCTTTGCCTCCTGTCTGGGAATGGAATTTTTAGTGTGATAAATGTTTCACAGCATTTTTTGTGGGGGTCTTTTTTCCTTTAAATATGTGTCTCTGAAACTACTCCATGCTGATTCCCCTAATTTGGTTCTGGGGTTACTGGCCAGCTAGCAATAAGCACTCTTAAATTTACATTATTTTATCTGTCCTGTATTTTCTCTCGCTCGGGTATTTCAGCATGGTGATGTAATGGTTCTCTAGTTCACACATACTCAGTATACTGTAATGATGTAATTACAATAGGGTATTTAGACTGGGGACAAAGTTAGACTCAGAGGGAGACTGGTTGAGACCATCAGACTGTCAGACTGCCGGAGGAGACTGGGTCAGATTGAGACTGGGTCAGACTATGACAGACACAGATTGTGTAAGAGACAATAAAGACTTTGGACTCTATTCTTGTCCATTCTTGTGATGTCTATCCTGCTGAGATCAAGACCCTTCTGGAGGACTTTCAGAAAGCTAGCCCAAACATTACAATATATACCCTCTCTTTCTACTTTTTGCTCTAGGAACTATAATGAAATCAATCTTCCCATTGTTTTTGAAGGAGCAGACATTTCTTTGCTTCGGTCTACTATACTTTATGACTTCCCAGTATAAAAACCATGTTTCTTGGACATGGGTATTCTAAGTATGTTGTCTTCCTCATTAAGATTTAAGTTCCTTCTAATAAGGGTATTTTTTGCTATGTGTACTTTGTATTCCATTTGAGATGACACTAATTCTATTTCTAACTAATTCCATTTCTCTAATCTTGAATATCTTATATATGCAGTTGTGTTTTCACTTTTCTTTTTATTTTCAACACTCAAAATGGTGCATTATACATGGATAGCATTTATTAAATTCTTATTGACTATTTGACTCCCTAGCACTTAACACTAAAGCTTAGAATGTAGAAAACACTAATAAATGCTTTTCATTCATTCATTTACAATGTGCATTGTATATGGTGTGTCTATGTATGGATGGGTGTGGTAAGCACAAAAGTTAATTTGGAATGATCAATGGAATTATACACATTATAAATCATTACTTTTATAACTAGAAGAGACATTAGAAATCATTTAATCTAACTTCATTTTACAGAGGAGGAAACTGAGGTTAAGAAAAGCTAAATAAGGGGGCAGCTAGGTGGCTCAGTGGATAGAGCACCAGCCTTGAATTCAGGAGTTCAAATCTGGTCTCAGACACTTAACACTTCCTAGCTGTGTGACCCTGGGCAAGTCACTTAACCCCAGCCTCAGAAAAAGAAAAAAAGAAAGAAAGAAAAGCTAAATGATTTCTATGATTACAGAGTTATTAGCTGTCAGAGACTGGATATCTTCCAGGTCCAAGGTCTTATCCATTATAATATGACATCAAGGAGCTTATTCTTATAAGATGGAGACAACAATCACATAAAATAACTACTTTTCTCTACTTCCAACATATACTCTCTGCTTCAAGCAAACTAGTTTCACTTTCCACAGAAATAAGTAATACTATATCTTCCTTCCTTGCCTTTGTATATGTAGCACCTCTTAAGATCTCCTTCATGCAACTTTAACTATCACTAGCTAGATCCTCAGAGAGGTGGCTATTACTACTCCCAGGATTCTAGGGACAACCTTATGGATAGCCACTAGATCATGATGCCCCCCCAATATGTGCTTTCTCTTAACAATCAATCAGAACACTCAAAGAAATATTTAGTAAAGACAATTTGTTCAAATGACATAGCAAGAGCAACAAGACAAATACAAATAATTTCTCCTAGCAGCAAGGATAATCTTTACTAAAATATATATATTTAGATTTCAGAGAGAGAAATTGTAGGCAAGAACTCAAAGTACAAAATAGTGAGTGAGGCACATGAATAGAAGATGCATGTGGCCAAGGCATCTCACAACTCTAGAACTACAGGACCTCAATGTTGTTTTTCTCTCCAGAGGGTCCTCATGAAATTTTAAATTAGTCTATCTTTATTCAGCAGGTCTAATTCCTAGAGGATGTTGCTGATGTACAAGTGGCTTAGGTGCACTTGCTAATCCTAGAATATAATGTCTTATTACAGACTAGCTCCTGACTAGCTGCTGTAGAACTGGCCTAGATAACTACTTGAGGTGGCTTCTGGTTGGAGCCAAACAGGGTATTTTGTCAGTGAACAGTGGCTACTGAACTGGAGCAAGTAGCTCTGTTGCTGGACAGCTGCTGCTAGGCTGAGTGAGACAGAATGCTCTCCCTCTGATCTCTTCTCAGGATGTGGCATCTCTTCTAGATGGATCAATCCTGTGATCTATGGGATGGGTAGTTGAAATAATATGCCACTCTAGCCATTGACTAGACTTTGGAGGCATTATGCTTTCCTCAGCTAAAATGTAAGTCATCTTTTCCTACAGAGTGCTACAAAAAATTTTGGCTAGAGTAATGACTCTGATCTGATGATCATTCTTTTTCCCTCTCCCATACTCTTTGGGAATCTGAAGAAGATAATGGTTAGGAACAACTGAGTCCAGTTTATGCCTTGTGTTTTTATTTATCTTGCTGGCCTCTTCATATGCAGTTAAGGTATTATAAGCCTTTCTAGACTAGGAAATCTTTTATTTTGCTTCCTAAGACTTTTCTCTTTATCTTCCAATATCTCTGTCTTTTAGCCTCTACAAGTATATAGCTTTTGCTAAAGTTTCATTGGGACATTTCCCCTCTTACCCCCACCTCCCTCCCTCCCTTCCTCTCTCTCTCTCTCTCTCTCTCTCTCTCTCTCTCTCTGTCTCTCTCTCTCTCTCTCTCTCTCTCTCTCTCTCTCTCTCTCACACACACACACACACACACACACACACACACATATATATACATACATACACACATATATATATTATATATACATACACATACACATACATATACATATATATACCTTCCATTCAAAATTTCAGTTAGGTGATGCAGTAAACAGAGTGCTTGACTTGGTGTGGGAAGATTTGAGTTCAAATCTGAACTTAGGTGTAGGCCATCTAACCTCTGTTTGCCTCAGTTTCCTTATCTGTAAAAGAGGGATAATAACATTTACCTCCAAGTTCAACCCAGGTGAGGATCAAATGAAGTAATAATTGCAAAATGCTTAGCACAGTGTCTGACACATAGTTAATACTATTGAAATGTTAGCTACTATTGTCATTATTATATAAAGTGATAACACAATAAAAAAGACAAAACCAAGAGAACAATACATATATATATATATATAAACTATAATAATGTAAATGACATAACCCTAAAAAGCAGTCAGATTCTGATAACATCATATGGAAAATCTCAGTCCTGGAGAATTGATAAAGAAAGATACCTTCCATCCATAGTGGAGACTACAGATAAAAAACAGTTTACACAGTCAAAAGATATAGATACATCTGCTAACTTTTGTTTCTTTATTTATTATAAAACATGGAACAAGCATATGGATGGCCATTTCTTATATTGTTCCTGGAGCTCCTTTTTGGCTATTGCTTGATAGATATGTGGTTCAGTAATGAATGGATCAGCATTTTGGGGGTTACATAGAAAACCCTATGAAAGTGACAGATAATATGATATTGCATCATTTAGAAATGAAAGAAATCTTTTCATTTCTCTTTTTTTGTTCCATCCTTTGGAACATATGACAAGTAGTCTCTTTGCCCAGGCATACCCACAAATGGGTTAGGGTGATAACCTTGTTCTACTCCAATAGCATGGAAGCTGTAATCATATATAAAAGACATTTTAATTTAGGCAAACCTAGGGCTGAACTTTGGACTTGTGGCTTCCTCTTCTGTTTTTTGTTTCATCACTGAACAGAGATTCATTGAACAAATCCACAATGGAAATATGCAGCTGTGGAAGTAACCTTGTGAGTTCTAGAGGTCTGGAGCTCCCAGATCCATCTGTTAGAACTAATTGAGAGTGGGGAAAGTATTCTATAACTATACCTTTCTGAATATGACTATCAATGAGAGGATGAGCTCAAGTCCTGGTCTGGCTTGCCAAAATACATGTTATTAGATGTAATTGTTGGGACAGTACAGAGTAAAGGTGAAATGTGAATTGCTCAATCAGCAGTCCCTAAACCTATTTCATATTTTTATATTTAAATTTCAACTTCTTAGAAGAACATGATCATAGTGTAAAAATCACTTTGTCAACTTAGATTTATTCATTTCTTGTGTTAAGCATTTTTAATGGAGTCTGTCAGTCAACACTATATTAAAGCTTATTATGTGCTAAATGCTAGGGATGTAAAGAAAAGCAAAAACAGCATCTGTTTTCTAGGAGCCTACATTCTATTTATGCAAATAATTAAGTACACACAATATTATACATATAGGGTCAGCTATGAAGATGAAGAAAGGCTTTCTTCAGAAGGTAGGGTTTAACTGAACCATGAAAGAAGTTAAAGAAACTAAGAGGTAGGGATAAGAGGACAAGTATTCTAGGCAGAAGGGACAAAGGCATGGAGATGGAAGGTGGAGTATCATATTGGTGGAATAGAGAGTGGGCCAGTGTCTCTGGAATGTATAATATATGGAAGAGTTGTGTGAGAAGATTTGAAAGGTAGGAAGAGGCCAGATTATGAAGAGCTTTAAATACCAAACAGAGTGGAGGATAACTTAGAGTAGGTAGACATTTAAGGCAGGAGACTACTTAGAAGACTATTGTAATAGTAATAGGTGAGATGGGATGACAGGATGTTGGGGAGACAGAGAGAGAGAGAGAGAGAGAGAGAGAGAGAGAGAGAGAGAGAGAGAGAGAGAGAGAGAGAGAGAGAGAGAGAGAGAGAGAGAGAGAAGGAGAGAGAGAGAGAGAGAGAGAGAGAGAGAGAGAGAGAGAGAGAGAGAGAGAGAGAAGGAGAGAGAGAAGGAGAGAGAAGGAGAGAGAGAAGGAGAGAGAGAGAGAGAGAGAGAGAGAGAGGAGAGAAGGAGAGAGAGAGAGAGAGAGAGAGAAGGAGAGAGAGAGAGAAGGAGAGAGAGAGAGAGAGAGAGGCAGAGAGAGAGAAGGAGAGAGAGAGAGAGAGAGAGAGAGAGAGAGAGAGAGAGAGAAAGGAGAGAGAGAGAAGGAGAGAGAGAGAAGGAGAGAAGGAGAGAGAGAGAAGGAGAGAGAGAGAGAGAGAGAGAGAGAGAGAGAGAGAAGGAGAGAGAGAGAAGGAGAGAGAGAGAAGGAGAGAGAGAAAGGAGAGAGAGAGAAGGAGAGAGAGAGAAGGAGAGAGAGAGAGAGGAGAGAGAGAAGGAGAGAGAGAGAGAGAGAGAGAGAAGGAGAGAGAGAGAGAGAGAGAGAGAGAGAGAGAGAGAGAGAGAGAGAGAGAGAGAGAGAAGGAGAGAGAGAGAAGGAGAGAGAGAGAGAGAGAGAGAGAGAGAGAGAGAGAGAGAGAGAGAGAGAGAAGTTGTGAATTTAAATTGCAAGATTTAACAATGAACTGTATATGTGGGGTGATGGAAGAGGGAAAGGTTTAGGATAATTCTATAATTGCAAGCTGGAGTGACTGGAGAGGATGGTAGGTGCCCTTAACAATAATAGGGAAGTTTGGAGGAGATGTAGTTCAATTGGGAATTCCAGACTAGAACTTAAGAAAGAAATAAGGTTGAACATATAAATGCAAAATCTTACACTTGGATTAAAAATATAGGATAGGGTGGGTAGGATGGAGGAGACATGGTTAAATAACTGTTCATCCGAAAAAGGTCTGAAGGATTATTGGATTGTAAATTCAATATGAATTAGTAGTATGATGTAGAAGTAAAAAAAAAAAAAAAAAAAAAGCTAATGTCATCTTGGGCTGCATTTAAAAAGCATAACTTTTAGGACTAAAGAGGTTATTTAAATATGAATCCTTTTCATCCTGCCCTGATCATTCTTCATCTAGAGTATTGTGTTCACTTCTGGACAGCCTCAAAGGGGACCTAAGAAGGATGGAGGAGGGGTAGGAAAGTGTTGAAGAACTAGATAATACATATTATATGTTATGAGGAAATTAGGGATCTTTAACCTGGAGGAGAAAAGACTTGGGGGGAACAAATGCTCCTGAGTACTTAAAAGGACTATCATCTGATGTATATATTGGGAAGAAACCAATTTAGGGTCAATATCCAGCAGAAGTTCTTAACGATTAAGGAGTGTAGCACAAAGTCTGTTTGTACAGATAATGAGATCCTCCTTCATTTGGATTTTCATGAGACTGAATGACAGCTTGTTGGGTATGATATAGAGCATATTCATTTCATGTACAGGAATTACCTCCCAAGTCTTAACTTATGTGTGAAAATAACTATAGCTGTCATTAAGAGTCCCTTCTAGTTATATTGCTCAACTGGCCTAAATCACAAGGCTAATCCATGCCTCTGTTGGCACCAGGTCATTGTCTGAATCCTATGATCCTGTTACATGAATGCAAGTCCATCCTGTTTTCTATCATGGGCTCTATTTTGTTTAGTCCAAAGTTGAGGATTTAGTAACTGATTTCCAAGTGACTTCTTTTCAGTATATCTTTTTGGAGACCTTAAACCCCTGAGGATGCCAGGAGGAACTTAAAGAAAGCATTGACTCTCTTCCATGCCTGGAATCTACTTTCTCTCACTTCTGCCTCTTACTCCCTTAGAATTCAGTTCAAATACCTCTTTCTACATGAAGCTTTTCTTGATCTCCTCAACTCTGCCAAATATAAGTGACTGCCTCGTGCCTTATATTTCTCTTACAAATGCTTGTATAGGAGCATATCATCTTCCCCTGAGAGAATATAAGCTCTTTGGGGGTAGAGATTGGTTAAGTTTTGTCTTAGCATGTAGCATATCTGGCACATAATAGGTGCTTTTATTATTCAATTGTTTTGCAGTTGTACCTGACTCATTTTGACCCCATTTGGGGTTTTCTTGACAAAGACACTGGAATGGTTTGTAATTTCCTTCTCTCACTGTTACACAGATGAACAAACAGGGCAAACAAAGTTAAGTGACTTGCTCAGGGTCATCCAGCTCTGAGGACAGATTTCATCTTGGGAAGATAGATCTTTTTCTTTCTCTAGCCAGCCTCTATCCATTGTACCACCTTTGGTGTTCAGTAGGTATGTGATTAATACTTAATTGCTGCTTCTCTGTGGTATTTATTGAAATAGACTCTAAGAAGTCCTGTAACTTTTGCTAGAATCCCACAGCACTGGTACACTGAAAAAGGAATACAAACTCAGAATGTATTGTCAAGGGAGATAACCAAAGTCATCAGCTTCTAACTCACAGCAAAACCTAATTATAAAGCCTCCCTAGTGGCCCAAGTACCACGAAGTACAGGGACGTGTTAAGAAAGCTACCCAGTTATAGTAATCCCTGAAGATGTCCTGCTTTGAGTAGAAACCCCCGTGGTTTCTGGCTCTCCCTCCTGGTGCACAGCTCTGCAAGTCTGATATCATGGACTAAAAACTAATGTTGGTACTCTCTGCCTTTTCATGTTGCTATTACATGTTTTGAGATAGCTTCAGAATAAAAGGAAATCTATTTTTCTCCTTAAATTGTTATTTTCCTATCTGATAATGTAACTGCTCTAGCTCATTCTGGTTAAAGTGTCAAGTGCTGCTGGTAAATATTTGTAATAAAAATGTCAAAAAAAAATAAAGTATGCACAACATACTAGTTCTGATTTGTAGTTATTTGCTGATTAGAGAGATGTTAATACTTACACTGACAATTTAACAATTAGTTCTTGCAGGTTCAAACTGGCTCTAGCATACCCTTAAACAGTATTTCCCCCTCTAAGTCCTGTTCTCTACTAATTCATTCCCAGAGAAGGGGAGCCCCTCTGAGGGAGTCATCCTTGGATGTGGGGTTGGGGAGGGCGGCTAATTTTTACAAAATATTTCTCCCTGCTTACTGCAGTGCCATGTTCTTCTTCCCTTTGATAAGTTGGCTCTATATCCCTTTGTAAAATATCATCATGACCTTGTCTCAGTGTGTCTCTAGACCAACATGTGGCCTTTTCTTTTTGACTAGTCTTCCTGCCTTTCTAAAAAGGTTAGCAAAACCAAGGACTATTCCATTCACTTCCTCTCTTCTAGCTGTATCTTTAGTTTTTGGTTTGTTTTGTTTTCAAGAGAGAAAAGCTGGCTCTCATATCTTTTCTTTCTATGTGTCTCCATCTGAAGGGCCTAAACTTAGAAAGGTTTAACCCTCAGAGGCCTTTTCCAGTCTCGTGACTCAAAACCACTTCACTCAAACCTGTTTATAGCCAAGAGAATGGTTGTCAGTAATATCTGACCTCATGACATCTCTGGCAAGACCAAGAAGACTCTTGGTCTTTTGATCAGACCTCCTGATTTATGGGGAGGGATAAAGGAAGAATTAAGAATTTATTCTATTCATTTTGGTCAGGACCACTACATAAATAAACCAGTTTTAAGAACTGGGTGAACAAATTAAGAAGCTGGGTAAATCCATGGTATATATATATAAATAATTAACTCTTATGAGTGTGTGTGTGTGTGTGTGTGTGTGTGTGTGTGTGTGTGTGTGTGTATAAAACTGAAAACCATTTTCCAATAGATAAGTGGTCAAAAAAATATGAACAAAGAATTCTTAAAACAATTGCAAACTATTAAGAATCATATGAAAAAAATGTTATGAATCACTAATAATAAGAGAAATGTAAATCAAAATAACCCTGAGGTTTTATCTTACACCCTGCAAAATGGCAAAGATGGCAAAAGATGTAATAGGCAAGATTGTAGGGACCGTGAGAAAGAGAGATGCCTATTGGTACGTTATTGGTGGGATTGTAAATTAATACAATTATATGGAAAGCAATGAGGAATTATGCAAATAAAGTAATTGAAATATCCATAGTCTTTGTCCCAAAGATTTCACTAGTAGACCTATACCCCAAGAAGACCATCAATAAGAAGAAAGCCCCCACACACTCCAAAACATTTAGGATAGTACTTCTTTTTTAGATTGCTTTTTTTCAATAGCATTTTATTTTTCCAAGTACATATAAAGATAGTTTTCAACATTCATTTTTCTAAAATTTTGTGTTCTAATTTTTCTTTCTCCCTCTTCCCCAAGATAGCAAGCAATGTAATATAGGTTAAATACATGCAATTTTAAAAACATATTTCCATATTTGTAATGTTTTACAAAAATATCAGGTCATAAAAGAAAAAAAGAATGAGAGCAAAAAAAAAAAGCAAGCAAATAACAACAACAACAAAAGATGAAAATATTATGCTTTGATCCACTTTCAGTCTCCATAGTTCTTTCTCTGGATGCAGATAAAAGTTTCCATCCAAGTCTATTGGAATTGCATTGAATCATTGCATTGTTGAAAAGAGCCAAGTGCCTCATAATTAATCATCACATAATCTTGTTACTATGTACAATGTTCTCTTGTTTCTGCTCACTTCACTTAGCATCAGTTCATGGTAAGTCTTTCGGAAAACTTTTCTAAAATCATCCTGCTGATCATTTCTTAGAACAAGGATATTCCATTACATTCATATACCATAACTTATTCAGCCATTCTCCAACTAATGGACATCCACTCAATTTCCAGTTTCTTGCCACTACAAAAAGAGCAGATATAAACATATTTGCATGTGTGGATTCTTTTCCCTCTTTTATGATCTCTTTGGGATATAGACCCAGTAGTGATACTGTTGAATCAAAGGGTATGCATAGTTTTATAGCCATTTGGGCATAGTTTCAATTTGCTCTCCAGAATGATTAGATACATTCACAGTTCTATAGAATAGTATTTTTTTGTGATTGGAAACAAAAATAAATATGGATTAATTGCGGAATGGTTAAAAAAATCAGGATTCATGAATACAATGGAATATTACTGTGCTGTTAAGAAATAACAAATATGATAGAGAGAAATGTGAAAAAACTGAACTGAACTGACTCCTTTCTATTGTTCCAGCCCCTGGCCTTCCAGTAGTACCATCTTAGATAATTGCAGGCACTACACTTGAAACTCAGTATAGTCAGTTCCAAGAACCCAGCCATTATCCACCAACCCCCAGCTGTATAGTTTAAGAGTTTGTTGTCCTATCCATTGTCATCTACTGCTTTTCACAATCCTGAGTTCCTCTATCTTGGTTTTATAAGGACTCATGAAATTGGATAAAAACATCTGTCAGCTATGTCAGTCTATATGGAAAAGCATCTTATCCTCTTCCTCCTCCCTCTCCCCCCACTGCTGGTCACTCAGTCCTTGTCACTTGGAGGTCCTCATTTAATCTTTTCTGGTAAAGTTTCCACCAAGCCCACCTCCTCCTATACCAAGATGGATCAGGTGGAAAAATGGTTGATCAAATTTCTTCAGTCTTTTAAAAATTGTTTGTATTTCAAATATTGATATTAGAGTACAGACTTCTCTTGTTCTTCTCACTTCCCTCTACATCAGTTCATACAAATTGAAATCATCCTCTTCAGCATTTCTTCTAACAACAGTATTCTATTACATCTATATACTATGATTTGTTTAATCATTCTATGATTAATTCCTTTAGTTTTCAGATCTTTGCCACTACTAAAAGAGCTGCTATAAACATTTTGATACATATGGGCCCTTCTCTTCCTTTCTCTTTGGGGTATAGGTTTAAGACTGATATATCCATGTATCTAGTACTAGGACCTCTAACTATAAGGGTCCTATAACCTCTGACATGGGTGTTTCTGAGAGAATAGAGACTCTCTCAGAAGCACCCATGTCAGAGGGAAGAAAGAAAGAAAGAAAGAAAGAAAGAAAGAAAGAAAGAAAGAAAGAAAGAAAGAAAGAAAGAAAGAAAGAAAGAAAGAAAGAAAGAAAGAAAGAAAGAAAGAAAGAAAGAAAGAAAGAAAGAAAGAAAGAAAGAAAGAAAGAAAGAAAGAAAGGAGGAAGGGAGGGAGGGAGGGAGGGAGGGAGGGAGGGAGGAGAGAGAGAGAGAGAGAGAGAGAGAGAGAGAGAGAGAGAGAGAGAGAGAGAGAGAGAGAGAGAGAGAGAGAGAAACAAAGAAAGAAAAAGAGAGAAAGATGTTTTATAACAAGTATGTCTAGTCAAGCAAAACAAATTCCCACTTGGCCATGTCCAGAGACATATGCTTAATTCTGCATCTTGAGTCTATCACCTCTCTTTCAGGAGCTGAGATGCATAATTACCCCCTGGAAGCATGATGGCTTTTATGTTGATTAGAATTCTTAAGTCTTTCAAAGTTGTTTGTGTTTATTATTATTAAGGATATCACTGAGACCGACCTTGAGATAACAATGCTTCAAAATTCTTTGTGCTGAAGAGCTTAGGAAACTTAGAGCTCAGATCTTTATGTGCAGAAGCATATAAAACTCCATGGACATTTATGCCAGGAATGCAAACACACAAAGAAAGCAATTCAGAAACCTACTGTATCACCAAAAGGTCTTACTTACCTTATTTGTTCTCTCCATCTCTAATACACAGTGGGTTTCATGAATGATTGTTCCTTCCCTTGAAACTTCTGGGTCAGAGATCCTTAAGCTGAGGCCCAAGGGTGAGTAGATTTCAGAAACTTCTATGAAAAAAAAATCCATTTTTATTATGTTATGCTTTAAAAAATTTGATTCTGAAGCAGTATATATAAGCTTCACCAGAGAGCCTAAGGGAAGCATGATACCATAGAGATTAAGAACTGTTGCTTTGGAATGTGATAGGACCCCACTCTTTACCTATTTTCTATCCAACTTATTAGCTCCATTTTCTCCATGATGCTGAGTCTACTTACCTATTATCTCTTCAAGACAGTGATATGTGTATGTCCTCTTTCCATTTACTTTTTTGTGTCTACATATGAGGGGTACATATTCTCTTGAAGAAAGGTGGCAAGAATGGCAAGGATTTTGGTGAGATATCAAAGTAGATCTCTGGCGGATGGGACTTTTGCACAAGACTATCTGACTAGTAAGTCTTTTCCTTTTGATTGTTTGTCAATAATATATTCCTTGGGGCAGCTAGGTGGTGCAGTGGATGGTCTCAGACACTTATCACTGCCTAGCTATGTGACCCCAGGCAAGTCACTTAAAACTCAATTGCCCTAAAAACAAAAACAAAAAACAAACAAATAATACATTTCTTGAAGATAAATGCTTTATATTTCTCCTGTACTTTCCCTAGGACTTAGGACATAATAGAGATTCAACAAATACTTGTGGCTTGTTTGAAGATACAAGCTAATTCTTTTTTTTTTTCTCTTGTGCTTGTCCCTGGCAAGACTTGGTTATCCCAATAAATAAAAGCCTTCTAACACTATTTATAGAGAGAGTTACAATATAGGGCATCAGACATTCACAAGGTTAGGTACTTAAACATATCATCACCTACACCCCTATTATCACAGGCATAGGGCAAATTCATTGATTCCTTTATTTTGGGGGGCCTCCTCACCTTACTCCAAGCTGCTATTACTGGATTCCTTCTTCTTCCACCCTTCCTGTTGAAAGGGTGATATTTCTGAACCAAGAGATCACTCTGAGAGATCATTTAAGTTGTTATGTATAACAAGAACCATTTATATGTTCCTATTTCTCTAGTTGCTTGAGGTTTACAAAATGCTTCTTGACACAACTTATGAAGTCAATTTCTATTATCCCCATTTTACAACTAAGGGAACAGCCTCAGAGACAGAAAATATCTTTACTATAGTCAAATAGCATCCAAGTAAACGTCCAAGACAAGATGTAGTGGATAAAGCTCTGGCCTGGATCCAGGAAGTCCTGGTTCTGTGACACTGGAAAACAAAGACCTTATCATTAAAATGAGGGGATTGTGGGAAGATTTGTATGAATGGATGCAGAATCAAGTGAGTACAACCAGAAAAACAATTTATACAATGATAACAACATAATAAATATAAACAACTTTGAAAGACTTAAGAATTCTAATCAACATAAAAGCCAACATGCTTCCAGGGGTAATTATGCATCTCAGCTCCTGAAAGAGAGGTGATAGACTCAAGATGCAAAATTAAGCATATGTCTTTGGACATGGCCAAGTGGGAATTTGTTTTGCTTGACTAGACATACTTGTTACAAAATATCTTTCTTTCTTTTTCTTTCTTTCTTTCTTTCTTTCTTTCTTTCTTTCTTTCTTTCTTTCTTTCTTTCTTTCTTTCTTTCTTTCTTTCTTTCTTTCTTTCTTTCTTCCTTTCTTCCTTTCTTCCTTTCTTCCTTCCTTTTTTCTTTCTTTCTTTCTCCCTTCCCTCCCTCCTAACTCCCTCCATCCTTTCCTTCCTCCCTTCTTCCTCCCTACTTCCTTCCTTCCTTCCTTCCTTTCTTTCTTTCTTCCCTCCCTCCTAACTCCCTCCCTCCTTCCTCCTTCCTTCCTTTCTTTCTTTCTTTTTCTTTCTTTCTTCCTTCCTCACTCCCTCCCTCCATCTCTTTCTTTTTTTCTTCTAATGGGAGGATATAGGAAAAAGAGAAAGTAAATGCTTATTAATTGGAAACAAAAAGAAAAATTATCTTTAAAAATTAAGTAGTTGGACTCAATTACTTATAAAGTTCTTTCTGCTTTAAAGCTACATAAAAAGCCAGGTTCAAACTCAAGTCTCCTTACAGCAGACTTATGAGGTTACCTACTCCACCCATTTTTCTTCCTCATATCCTACCATGATTCTCATAGGTGTCTACCTCTACAAAATGGCCTTAGGGGAACTGGGTGTGTTTGTGAGCCTGTGTGTACAGGCCTGTGTTCTTCTAAGACCCCAGCACTTTACAAAACATCTGATCCAGGAGACTAACAAAGGAACTGAGTTGGGGGAGGTGTAGTCTAAGCAACCCGAGCCAGGGACAGGCTGTCTTTAGAGCTCATGTCACCTGCATCTAGTAAAAGGGCTTTTTACTTGCCTGGTGTCAATATAAACTGCTTGGGATCTGTGTTGGTCTCCATTTGCAACCCAAGCCCCCACCCCCATCCCCCTTCACTCTAAGGGTTGCTTAAGCTTCTGCAGTCATCATGTAGAAGTCGTTTGTGTTTCTGGAAACACACACAAGCATGCACATAAGCCCTTAAATTCTTGTTGGAATAGCTCCAGTGATTTATTTATGAAATTCCCGGGGGGAGGTAGAGACAGAAGTCTGGACTTTGCAGACAAAGTACTGCGTTGTAATCTCATCGTGATTGCCATCATTTCAAGCAGGCATTTATTGAGTGCCCACAGTGTGCATGGTGCAGGAGCCAGGGGACCTAGAGGTCCCAGGTCCTCCCAATGGAGGAGGAATGGGATCACAGAGGAAAGGGAATAGGGACACAGTGGAGTGATGATTTATCAGAGAAGCTGAGGCTCAAATCCAGACTCTGCTACTTAATACATATATAATGACCTTGGGAAAAAGCATTCTATTTCTTTGGGTGAAGATTGGGGTGAAGAAACCCCAGATATGACAGGTTTGAAGTAGGTGATATCTACATTTCCTTCCTAGTCTAACATTCTATAACTTGGTCTCTATGTTCTTGAAGGTTATAATCAAAAGCATAGGTGGGAGACAAGATCATTTGCTGGTTATTTCTTCCCAGCCTATTACCTCTCCCACCAACCCCACTCCCCAGCTCCTACCTTCTTGCCACACGTTCCCTATTCTACTGACCCACGATTTCTTTTAGGTACATGTTCTCCTGTTCTCACTTACTTTTGGGAATCTTTGTATGGGGGAATTTGGTGTTCCTTATGAAAAGGTCCCAGGTTAATTATTTTAGGACTGAAAAAGTATCAGATGAAAAAAGATCGGTGAAATTGAATTTTAAATCACCTAACAGAAAGAAACATGGCTTGTGCTAATTTAGGCCAGGATGGATGATAACAGTAGGCTGGCTGGAAGAGACTGAAACATTTAGTCCACTGAGATCATATTCCATGTTAAAGAGCTTAGAAAAGTCCTTCCCCAAAATAAAGAAGTTGTATGGGGCTTTTTGGTCCTAACTGGTAGGCTAAAGGTAGCACAGATGGTCTATCTGCTTCTTGGGCCACCATTGCCCTAGCCTACCATTTTGGAGAGTCAACAGAATGCCAATCTCATCATTATTACTTTGGGAAAGAGGCCTGAGTGCTCCCTAGAGTTGTCTCCTGGCAACTGCTCTCCTACAGGGTGTCTGTGAGGAGTGTGTAGGTGGGGTGTGCATGCTTGTAGGTCTGTGCTCTTTGCCAATAATTCTCTCTTTAAAAAAAAAAAATCCAATTCAACAAGCATTTATCAAGTGCCAATTATGTGCAGGGCATTGATCTAGGCTCTGAAGATATAATGATATTACCCAGGCCACCCTCATGTCTTTTTTTTTTTTTTCCTAAGGCAATTGGGGTTAAATGACTTGCCCAGGGTCACACAGCTAGGAAGTGTTAAGTGTCTGAGAGCAGATTTGAACTCCGGTCCTCCTGAATTCAAGGCTGGTGCTCTATCCACTTCACCACCTAGCTGCCCCGAAAAGAAAATCAATGTAGCGTCTCACAACTAATTAAATTAACTAGAAAATAAACTTGGGAAGGACAAAAAGTACTATGTCTAGTAAAGACATCAAGGTACTACAATGCCGGCTCATCCCAGAACCTAGTTCCTGAGGGAGAATGTCTAAGAAAGTAGACTAAAAAAATTCCCCTAGAGTTTCCAGTGACTCAGGTCTCCCTCCCTTACCTCTGAGTAAGAAGTACAGGATATCCATTAGATATACTTTCTTTTCTGGGGGCCTTAGACTAGTGAGTTGCAATAGTGAGCAACCTCTGGCCCAGCTCTCCCTAGCAAGGAGGATGATTGTGTGAGTAGACATAAAGATGAGTCTACCCAGGGCAGGCATAAGATGGGCATAACTGGGAGAGTGGCCTCTGCTATATAGCTTGTGGGAGAACTTGATTATCTGGGCAAAGGAAAAGTCCATGATAGAGACATTAACCCAAGGAAAGGAGAAACTTGTCAGAAGCTTTGCTTCCTTGAACCTCTTCCTCTCTTATAGCTGGACAGATAGAACTTTTCATAAGCCCCATTACTTTGGTTCATATGCATCTACTGGGCTTAGCCTTGTTTCCCCTCCTACTTCTACAGCTCCTCCCTGCTCCACCCCATTCCTGACCCCACTCATGTCCTCTGTTCTGGCTTTGGCTTGGGGCCAAGTTCTCCTGACAGTAAAAGCTCTATTTCTCCCTGCTGGCCCTTCCCAGGCACAGTGTTGTCATGGGAAACCATGGGGGCCACCTGAGAGGGGGGCTGGATTAGAGCCAGACAGACTCAACCCACCCACCCCTTTAGGCAACTCCCTTCCCCCATCCCACATAATGAGTCCCCTGACAGCAGAAACACACACACACACACACACACACACACACACACACACACACATGACTGGTCTAAGGAAGAAGGGGGAAAAGAGATTAGAGGAATGTTTTCTGCCTCCCCTGTATACTTGTCCTCTGGCCTTCAATTTGCTCCTTGCTTAAATAAGCTGAAATGCTGGGCTTGTCCTAGGGCCACTTCTCTGCCCAATCCTGACTGAATCAATGAAGCTTCTTGCTTATAATCCAAGACATCCTTTCTGCCTTCTGTTTCTCTATTTTCAGAAAACAGGGAATGGTACTAAATGCTGTCATATCCCTGTGGTTTTGGGAGCAGAGAGGAAAGGGGAAGCTAATATGGAAGAGGGATTAGGGAAAGGTTAAGGCTGGTTCCCACAGTTCATATGGAGACATTTCATTGATTTCTCTCCTGAGGGATGGGGAGGCAAATTAAGTTATCTTCTTTCCCCTAAAAGAAAGAAAATTCTATCCCATTTACTTTTCTCTATTCATTCAAGGAAAAATTATTAAGTGTCAGCACTATGGCAAGCATACTGGGAGCTACAAAGCAAGTTGTGGCTGCCATCTTTCCTTTCTCCTCCCCACCCCATCCCCAATACATATATCTATGAATATTTATGACTTAGATAGCAAAAACAACTAGAGAACTATTCCAAATCCACTTGGAAGAAACAGTGATAGGTCATATTTTGATATTACTTTAATGTTTGATAATTTCGGGAGATGGATTGACAGAGTTTTCAATACCTACTTAATGAATGAGGAAATGAGATAGTATGGAATCCTGAATGGAGACAGTACAGCTGGGTGAATTTAGGCAATATGACTGGCCTTACTGCCAAGTCAAGACATTAAATCCTTCTTCTGATACATGATAGCTTCATAACCATGGAAAAGTCACTTACCCACTCAATGCCCTAGGCATCTCTCTAATACTATAAATTAAAGAGGAATTGATGTGCTTCATTAGTTGAGATTGTTTCCCAATCGGGAATTCCCCACTATAATGAAATCATAGGGTGGTGAAGCTAAGGTTCAGAGATAAATGACATGGCTAGGGTTAATAGATTTATAATTAATATAATAAATTGATAATTTATCATGGTTAATAGGTGACAAATTTGAACCCAGGTAAATTGATTTTAAATCTAGTGCTCTTGCCTCTGAAAGATACCTTCATAAGTCCTGGGTTAAAAAGTTCCTTTGGGATGTGAATTCATCACTATCACTAAGAACAACAATAATAACAAACATTCATTAAAAACTTATGGCTCCCCATGCATAGTTAAACTTTCTTGGAAGAAGTGGGCCTTAGAGGAAATGCAGGATTTGGGTTGACAAAGAGAGGAAAGGCATTATAGACAAAGAAATAGTATAAATAAATATTGAAATGAGCAAGATCTGTATAGGGTAGCCAGAATGATCATAGAGGGGAAAAGAAGAAACAATGAGAGGCAGGACATACTAAAAGTAGTAAAAGAATGGGGGCAGCTAGGCGGCACAGTGGATAGAGCAATCAGGAGGACCGGAGTTCAAATCTGGTCTCAGACACTTACACTTCCTAGCTGTGTGACCCTGGGCAAGTCACTTAACCCCAGGCTCAAAAAAAAAAAAAAAAAAGTAAAGTGAAAGAATGGAAAAAATGAACAGTGGAAAGGACTGTGAAAGGTCTAGATGCTGGAAGGAATAGTGAAATTAAGGGAGGGTTTAAGAAGAGTAGAGTAATTAGAGAAGTGTATCTTTAAATGTAGAACATGAGGAGACAAATGTGTGTGTTGTAGTCAGTCAGTCTGTTGATAGACATTTATTAAGCACCTTCTATGCACCAGGCACTGTGCCACATGGATTGTCAGATGTTTAGGAGAGAGAAACAGTGATGAGTATAGCCATAGAGAGGGCCTGACCTAGAGATGGGGTGGACAAGGGGTGAAAGGGAAATGAGTGAAGGATTCAACCCTTGAAGGTTAGACTTCCCTGAATCTGCCAGTGTTCTGGAACATTAGCTCCTCTACTTGGAAGTCATTCAGGGAACCTTTGCCTTTGACCTTAGGACTTTCACTTTTTTAAAAAAACAAAAACCCTTTCACCTAAAAAAAAGATTTTTTAAAATATTTTTTATGTCTCCATTCCTTTCCCTTCACTATATCCTTCTCACAGGTGTTCTCAGTGAATCAGCTCTTATAATAAAGAATTTAAAAAGAAAAAAAAGAGAAAGGAGAAAAAAAATTTAGCAAAACTGATCAAAACATTGAAAAAAAACTATTACAGACAGTTCTTGCTTTATATAAATTCATATTACACAAATTCAACTATATGTAAAGAATTCTGAAAAGTAATATTGCTTGCTATTGTTAGATATATGAGGAAAAAAGGAGAGACACTATCTAAATATCTTTGGATAGCTTCATTAAAAAAAAAAAAAAAAGCCAACCACCCATAATAAAAGCTGGGTAATTTGAGTGGGGAAAGGGCAACACAGTATATACATCTATGTTACCTTTGCTGTATAGTACTGCACATACTTTAATATTAACTTTCCATTTCATTTCATAATGCTGTTTATCAGGTACAGTATTTTATGTCTCATATTTTAGTGCATTTTATGACTTGCATAAAGGTATTATTTTGTGTATATTTTGTTATATAGGCTAAGTGAGTGGGTAGAGGCAAATCCTCATTATGTAAAAACCACTTGACATAAAGGTCTATAGAATGGTTTATTATATAAAGTAAGAATTACCTTCAGATGTAATACTCTATACCCAGAGGAGTCCTCCCCCCACCCCCCACCTTATCCAACTCTACAAAGAAGTGGGGAAAGGTAGATGTTTTCTCATGTTTCTTCTTTGTAATCAACCTTGACCTTTAACATTTTGTAACATTCACTTAGATTGTGATGATTCTTTCCATTTACATCATTACAGTCATTTCCTGTATTGTTTTCCTGGCTCATCTTATTTCACTTTGCATTCATTCATGTAAGCAATTCCATGTTTCTCTGAATTTATCTTGTTCATTTTTTCCCCTTATATCACCATTTTATTCCATTGTGCCTGTGGACCACAACTGAGTTAGCCATTCTCCATTCCATGTGAGCATCTACTTTGTTTCCAGTTCTTTGATACAATTTTTTAAAAAGTCACTATAAATATTTTGTTACATATGCAATCTCTTTTTTGTCAATGGCTTCCTTAGATTTAGAGCTAGGAAAGACCTTAGAGGATCCTGGTGAAGAAACTGAGGCTGAGAGGAGTTAAGTAAAACTTGACCAGGTTATATTTGGCACAAAAGGAATGTTCACTTTAGCCACTTTATATGTATAATTCTATATTGCTTTCCAGAAAGTCCCTTTGGCTCAGGAACTTTCACCCTCTATTACTTTCTAAATGTTCCAGGATCACTGAACCTTAGGCAGCACACTCCCTCATTTCTAAGTCCAGTTGGGTTGTTACCAGTGCCAAGAAATCAAATCTATACCATCTCTTGGCTTTTTTTTTTTTTTTTTTTTTTTTTTTTTTTGCATCGATAGCAGTCCAAAAATCCTCCTGTTCCCAGGTCACTTCTACTCCTAAGAATTCTAGGGGTCAGTTCTGGTTCAATCTCCTAAAATCCCTAGTATGCCCAGAATTCGATTTTGGCCACCTTTGGATAACTCTGTCTCTAAACAATGAAAGCCTCATGACCATGACCATTGTCATGACATTGCTTCAAGACTAGGGCTGCCTCGGGGCCAGCTAAGACCCCCTTCCATAAGAGGAGATTCCAGAACCAGTCTTCTTGCTACTAGGGACCTGGGTTTGGTGACAAATAAAGATACCATTGTCCTGATTTTAAAGGGAAAGTTTGGTAGTAGAAAACAGACTATGTTTGGAATTGGAGGGGCTAGTTTGAATCTTGCCTCTTATTACACGGTCTCTGTGTGACATTGGACCAGTCTCTTTATCAAGCTGATTTTCAGGTTCTTCATTTGTACTAATGAGGAAATTGGATTAGATGGTCTCCAAGAGTTCTCACCCTCAATACTACAATCCTAATTAGGCTTTGTCATATACCCAACTTCCTTTTTCTTCCTTCTATTGGGAAGGAGATTATAATTTGTAAATTTTGAGGATCACCTCTGAGTCTGATTGAATTATCCCTGCCCTTATCATCTTTCACAGTGGTCCTTCCTCCACATGGCCTTTCTTGTTCAGGGGCACACAGCTAATAAGTGTCTGAAGTTAGATTTGAACTCAGATCTTCCTGCCTTTTATCCACTATACCACCTACCTACCCTTGCAACACCTAATTTCCCAGTCTGTATCCAGGGAGGTTAAATTACATAGATTTACTCATGGATCATTCACGCCATTCAAGGCGTTGGCTCTGTGTGACATTGGACAAGTAACTTTGCCTCTGTCTACCTCTGTTTCCTCAACTTTAAACCTCACAGAACTGTTTTGAGGATCAAATGAGAAAATATACATAAAGTGCACAGTACTAGAATATAGTAAGTATTTAATAAATGCTAGTTTCCTTTTTTCCATCTTATTCAACAAACATTTATTAGGCACCCATTGCTATGAAATATCCAGTTCTAGCTACAAGATATATATATATATATATATATATATATATATATATATATATATATATATATATATATATATATATATTTAAAGCAAAAACAGTTCCTGCCTTCAAGGATTAAATTGAAAGAATATAATACATACCCAGAAAAGTGAATTCAAAAATATTTGGAAAATGAGGCAAAGTCATTTCAGGAAAGGAACACTAACAACTGGTGGAGGAGGAGGGGAGGGGAATCAGGTACACCTCAAGCTGTGTTTTGAAGAAAATTGGGGATTCTAAGAGGAGGAACTATGTTCCAGTCATGGGGAATGAATTATACAAAGACAAGGAGTTGGAAAACAGAATGCTATGTGTATGGAACCACAAATATGTCAATTAAACAGGAACAGAGTAAGTATTAAGAACTACAACATAAGTTTTAAATTCCAGTCTGAAGATTTTTAAATTTCATTTTAGAAGCAATTGGGAGCCACTGAAGATTTTTGAGGAAAGGAGTGGCAAAGCCCACTATAGGAATATCATTTTGCCAGCTACAGGAAGATGAATTGGAAAGAAGTGAGACTGGAATCACTAAAATGTGATGAAACACCAAACACTTCCTATTCAAATCAGGAGATTTCCTGATTACCTTAAAATGGACTTGGGGTGATAGAATGGGAAAATGAGCTTGATCCAGCAAGCTCATTTGGAATACAAAATGTATCTGAGGGGGTTGCTATACTATGGAGGAAGTCACAAGGGACATACCAGCAGCATGTTCAGATTCTAGATAACCTTCAGTCTAAAACTGAGAGATTTTAGTTAAAAATTTAAGCATCATTGTATGTTTGTGTGAGTTGGTGGATGGGGGTGGTTGTTTGGTTTTAGTAAGAAAATGTCTGTTGTGTCCAAACAAAATGTACCATCCTTTCTCCCTGAAATAATAAATGAAAAAAGTGAATCAATAACAAAATAAAGACAAGTGTGAGACTGAAGTGAGAAAAAGTCTTTAAATTAGCAGTCATGGATCTGGATTTGAAATCTGTTTCAATCAGTTGTTCCTATGTGACCTTACACATGTCTCCTTTTTCTCATCTGGAAAAGGAAGGATTTAACTGTAATACTGTTATTGCATTTATAATAATACCTGATATATACAAATATGTATGTGGGTACTTATAGATACACAAAGGTATATGATCATAAACATCTATATTGTATGATTACATGATACATGTAAAGGTATAGATATGTCTGTGCACACATATATATATTTTTTTCATATATCTTTATACATATATATACATGCCTGTATATCCATTATAATTAATATAATGACATTATTACATCTAAACCTCTCCTTTTAGAGATAAGGAGAATGAGATCCAAGAGAAATGGCATGATTTTTCTTAAGGTGACTTGCCTAAGTCACTGTGTACATATGTGTCTATACATACATGCATGCATATATACATATACAAATACAATATAATAATATATTTACATGTGCATATATATGTATTTGTTTTTATGTTGTTCAGTCATTTTTCAGTTGTGTCTAACTCTTTATTATCCCATCTGGGGTTTTCTTGGCAAAGATAGTGCAGTGGTTTGCCATTTTCTTCTCCAGCACATTTTACAGATGAAGAAACCGAGGCAAACAGAGTTAAGTGATATGCCCAGAGTCACATAGCTAGTAAGCGTTTGAGGTTAGAGCCTAGCATTCTATCCACTGTGCCACCTAGCTGCCTGTTTGTGTATATAACTATGTATACACACATATGTGTATATAAATGCACATATACATATGCACTTATACACACACACACACACACACATACATACACCACATTTTTTATCTCATCTGAGCTTCATAGCCAACTCTATGGGTATAGATAGGTACTGCAGGTATTAGTATACTAATTTTATTGGTGAAGAAAATAGAACATTGTTTCTAAAGTTTATAAACAAACCCTAGAAAATGCAGCTTTGTTTGCTGGAGCGTGTAGAGCAGTGGTCCTCAAACTTTTTAAATATGGGGCGAGTTCACTGTCCCTCAGTGGAGGGCCGGACTATAGTAAAAACAAAACCTCACACTCTGTCTTTGCCCCTCAGCCCATTTGCCATAACTCTGCGGCTGCATAAACGTCCTCAGTGGCCTACGGGCCATAGTTTGAGGACCCCTGGTTGTAGAGATATGGAGAAGATAGGAGAAGAGAAAAAAATAGATATTGGGAACTAGACACTGAGTGAGATATAATTGTCATGGCAGGACAAGAAGATGAGATAAGTTAGGAAGTTAGCTCTCTTACAATACCCAGGAGGCCAGAGGATGACAATAGAGAGACCAGGAAAGCCAAGGTCAATAGAAGTAAAATTTGTCCCAGATGTAGAGAAACAGAGGAACCAGATAGAGAGAGTCAGAAAAAAATCAATAATTATTTTAAGGCTAGGCAGCTCCATTTGGTCAACAAACAAATATTTCTTTAGCACTTAGCATGTGCACTGGGCTAAGTTCTCTGCAGGATACTAAGCAGTGCAGAGTATAGAGGCCTTGGGATAGGTCCTGCCTTTATGAGTTATAGATCCTGCCTGGGGCTGCTGGACCCCTGAAATCTTCAGTTTTGAATGCCTGTGCCTTTTTTTGTTGTCATAGTTTCATCACAGTGGAGTGTCTATTGCTATGGAGATGAGAGACTCAAGCAGATGCTATCCCAGAATTCACCAGTTGGTAACATATTTGGAACCTGGATTTCTGGAACTATGTGTGTATTCTGGAGGGTTTTAGAGAGGAAAAAGTGGAAGTTACAACAAACAGTCATTCTTCCCTTTATTCACCATGTAAAAAGAAAGGACCACTCTTAACTCTGGGTGCTGGCTTTTCTTTCCTTTCAGACCTCATTCCTCATACATATGCCATGGATACTGCATGCTTGGGAGCACAGAGCACCTTTCCCTATTCAAAAATCAATGAGCACATAATAGTAGGAGGTTAAAAGGAACTTAGCTAGAAGGCATCTAGGGGTATCTCTATTAAACTGATGAATAATGCCTTTTCCCATTGTGTCTCAGTTTTCAATAGCACAAGACTGGCTGATTGTTATTCAAACACAGTTTCCCCCTGCTCACTTCTCCTTTCCTGTTTCACATATATGTATGTAATATATGTTTATAGGTACATAGACAGATGGACAGACAATTAAAAGGACAGATTGAAAGACAGACAGATAAATAAAGAGATAGATGGATAGATAGAGAGACAAAGAAAAATAGATGGACAGAGAGAAAGAGAGGGAGAGAGAGAGAAAGAGAGGGAGGGAAGGAAGAAGGGAAAGGGAGAGAAGAAGGAAGAAAGAAACAAAGGAAGGAATGAACAAACGAATGAAGAAACAAAGGAAAGTAGACAAATAAAGAGGTAAACAGATAAAAAGACTAACAGACAGACATAGATAGAGAGAAAGATAGATGAACAGATAAATAGATAGATAGATACATGATAGATAGAATACCTATTTCAATTGCTGCTTCCTCAGAGATCAGGGTTACTGTTAAATAGACTTTTCTTGTAGAAAAGTCAATTTGTGTTGTCAGGAGTACAGCTGAAAGTGCCTTATTATGAAATACTTCTCCTTAGGGAGAGTGGGTTTAGGTTTTAAGAATCTATGAGGAATCTGTAGAAAAGATAAAAAGAAAGAAGGTGAGAAGAAACTACAGTCTTGTTCATACTGTTAACTTATTTTTTATAAAAGAAGAGAATTGGATCTGTAATTCCATTAGTACGGGGAACTCCTACATGAGGAAACTCCCCCTGTCAATCCTGGTTGACTGCAAATTATCTTGGAGAACTGGCAGGATTCACACAGTCTGGTATGTGGGAGAGGCAGGGCTCCTTTCTTCCTGGGTCCATGGTCAGCTCTCTCTCTGCTCTACCAAGCTGATTCTCATTTTATAAGGAAACATTGTAAAGAAAATTCCTGTATCAGCCTGGGGTGCTTGAATGAAGGAACAGAGAGTAACATTATTCAGAAGTCAACAAATGCAATGGAGGTACACCGTACCCTAAGCTAGCACATATTTCTGTACATAGGAGAGTCATAATCATAACAAGATTATTAAGTGTAAATTGATTCCTAAACCTAGTAGAAATGAGTCTTTGAGGCAAATATCAATCAGTTGTGCTGGATTTAATTCCAGCTCTGGCACTTAGAGGTGTGACTGTTAGCAAGTCATTTTCCCTCCTAAGGAAATCATAGGAATAACAACTCTTGGACTACTTCACATGATTGTTGTGAGCCAAGCACTTTGTAAGCTTTAATGTGCCATAGAAATGGGAGTTATCTGGTCTGGAAAAGCTCAAAGGCTCCCTGCTCAGTTTTTTTCTAGGCCCTGTATTAGCTGGTGGGAAGCTGTCCTTCCTACAACCCCTTTAGCCCCTTCCACGCTTTCCCCTTCATTTTCACTCAAAAAGCCCAGGCAGGAACAAATGTAATGCTACTAGCTAGAGCAGCCTGTGAGGGATCTTTCCCCATCCAGATCCTCACTGCATCCCAAACCCCACCAGACACATACTTTCCAGATTATAATGATGGCAAAAAGCAAAAGACACCTCTCCAATTTGTACCCAAGCTGCCTCCCTCAAATATTGTCAGACACCACCCTAATCAAGGGACTCTGCTTTAAATGATAAAGAGAATTATTTGTAATTAGCATATAAATTGTTTGAGTGTAAATGAGTGTTCCAGGAAAACACTTGAGAGTGTTTAAAAATAGTTTCTCAAGAATTTTAAACATTCTCATCTGCTGAAATGACTTTGCACACTGTTTTAAAACCCTGTTAAATTCTACGTAAATGTTGTTTTAATTTTTTTCTTCTTCCTGGAAGAGATATTGGTCTTTCTAGACGAGAGTTTTGGTATTAGCTGAGATTTTGTAATACGAAGCAAGTTCTCCAGGAAGGTCTTTTGTATCAGAAAGCAGATGTATCTGATTGTGCTTGACGGTTGCTGAGGCAACCATGTCACGTAAATTTCACTTCACAGGCCATCAGACTAAAGCATTGATCAGAAGAGTGACAAAGCTTTGGGAGAAATTAGGAAAGACTAGGAAACCATCTTCTGATGGGGATTGGGGGGTGGGACAGGGAAGAAAGGAAATCATAATGACCAGTCTCAGCCCCAGAGAGTAGATAATGAAACTCCCTCTTCTCAGCAGCCAGTACTCAGACTATGAGGCCATGTGTTACATGCACTGCCAGACAAAACCACTCCATTACTTAACTTTGTTTGTTATATGGCAGGCTTCAAGGATAGGCAGGGATCTGGTGTATTTGTAAATAACTGTGATAAAAAACATAAGACACCACCAACAACAACAATAAAAAAGCCCCACAACTTAATCCTTATTTTATAAAATAGGAAAGGGAAAACCAAAAAACATTTTAAAAGAGGTTAAAAAGGGTGGGGAGACATGCAAAGGTTTCATTAACATGAGCAGTGTCACCCTTCCTTTGGGAACAGTGATTGTATAGCTAGAAAGGTAGGAAAGCTAGGAGCCGAAGTTGACTTTCTTTTCCTCACACAAACTGAGATTGGGAAAGCAGGGAAGTGAGAAAGATCAGCTCACTGCTGGCAGGAACAAAGGGAGAAAAAGACAAGCTAAAAAGACTAGCTAATGTCCGCCTTTTGATGAGATGTAAACAGGCAGCTGGATCTCTCTCCCTTCAGGAAGAGCACTTTTGATGCCCAATTCCCTGGTAGACTGTCAGCCCTCATTCCTTAACAATCCTAAGAAACAGCTTTTGATTTGAAATGTGATTATCCTTTAATTTATATATAGAATCCTGGGCCCTGCTCACACTTAAGCCGCTAGAAAAGAAGTTCTGTATTTGGTAGGTCAGCACTCACTTAAAAACATAGTTTTGAGTCCTTACTAATGTGTTTTATTAGTCAAACATAGGTTATATTAGTTAAAAGGAAAAGACATTTAATTGAACAACATAGAAAATAAAGTAATAAAAAAAGGATACACTATCTCACCCCCTCCTTCCCAACTGACTATGAATCTATAAAGTATAATATCCTACTTGGTACTATCAGTTGGAAAAGGCATATATTTAGCAAACATATGTGACTGTTGACATGAACGAAAGAACATGCGCCAGCAGCCTATAAGGACACAGGGCATGTGCATGGTTGGGAAAATTTGTTATACTCCTCTCTTCTTCAAGTTTTTGTTCTCCCTTGCAACATTTCTGCTGGTCTTTGACACTGTTCTTTGCTAGAATCCGCCTGCTCTTACTCAGCACTGAGTTTTTTCAAGGATCGTCTTTTATTCTCTATGTTCTGTTGTAGTGCAGTGCCTAGAAAGCCTCTCCTTGGCAGGAAAAAAATACATTATTTTAATGAATAGTTGAGGCCAAGAATCACCACACCCAATCAAAAAGACAAATCTTACAGACCAGGGTTAATTAATTTAAAAAAAAAATCTTTCCTGCCTCCCTTCCTAGTGACTACTTAAAGATAACTTTCTTGAGAGTGGAAAATTTCTTTTAACTGTTAAATCTTCACTGTGAGTCTCCATGTCTCAAATACTGGTTGACGACTCTAAAACTCTCTAGAGCAGCTGTACTAAAGGGAATTTTCCTTCCTGATAGGCATGTGAAATAGCTACAGCAGGAATAAAAGTCTAGGTCTCACTGGCAGGATCACTGCCTGTACCTCAATCCTCACTCCCACCTCCAGACATATACTCCATCCACCTTTTTACCAGTGAGTTTTATGATGAATTTTTAGAACAAACCTAGATATTATTTACAACATATATATTTATATATACATAAACCTGTACATCCCTTACATACAAATAGTCACTGTAGAAGAATTATTTCATTTAGCCCCACAATAACTGAATTACCCTTCTATCCTTATTGCTAACACTTAAGATTTCCTACTTTGTACATTACAAAGTGCTCGATATATGAACTAATGTGCACAGTGGTTACATGAAGGCTGCAAAATAGCCACATGCAAAGGAGAACTGAAGCTAAACTTGTCATCAAAGAAAGATAAAAGCAAAAAGGATGGCTTCATCACAGTGAAAATGAAGTCAATCAATAGAGAGACAATATGCTTCAGTGGAATCCTTGTGACACTAAAAGGAAATAAGTATGACTGTCTCTGATACCCCATCCAGTGAGTTGACTCCCAATGCAAATTTATGGGAGAACAAGAAAAAGGGATCCTAGGATGGGCAGGCACAGATGGGTTTCAGTGGATGAAGTCACAGATCCATTGAAGTATTACAGAATGTGAGTATGTGTGTTAGAGAAATTGAGGAGGAGTAGCTCCCTTCCAGTTCCTCATGCCAAAGTCCCTGTCCCTTAACATTCCCTTAGAGAGTTAGCACCCCATTCCCTTTCAGTTGCTCTATACTGGATCTGCTATACTGGATACTAGGCCATGACCTTGAAGCTGGGGAAGTCCTTATTCCTAGATGAGTAGAAAGAAGTATCTTTCTATTGTCCCAAGTGGAAACTTTGTATTTTTCCATAAAAGGGCAGCTCAGGTGGTGCAGTGGATAAAGGGCCAGGCCTCCAGTAAGAAAGACACATCTTCCTAAGTACAAATATGGCATGACCATGAGCAAGTCACTTAAGCCTTTTTGCCTCTGTTTCTTCATCTGCAAAATGAACTGGAGAAGGAAATGACAAACCACTCCAGGATCTTTGCCAAGAAAACCCCAAAAGAGTCAGGAAAAGTCAAACACAACCAAAAAACAACTGAAAAAATTCCACAGAATTTCCACAGAGGTTCTAAAATACTATTCCTAAAGTATTAAACACTAGCCCTTAGGTACTTATTTATATAGGAAGGTCAGAATATCTAGTTCATTGGGAGACAAAATGATTTAGCAGAAAGTGTGCAGAATATGGAGGCTGAGCTCCTATGTTCAAATGATGACTTTACCACTTTAGGGAAGCTACTTACCCATTCTGGGCCTCTTCATTCCCTCATTTGCAAAAGGAAGGTTTTGCCATTCTGGAGAGCAATTTAAAACTATGCCCAAAGGGGTATCAAAATGTGGATGTCCTTTGATCCAGCAGTGTTTCTATTGGGCTTTTATCCCAAAGATATCATAAAGGAGGGAAAGGGACCCATATGTGCAAGAATGTGTGTGGCAGCCCTTTTTGTAGTGGCCAGAAACTGGAAACTGAGTGGATGCCCATCAGTTGGAGAATGGCTGAATAAATTACAGCATATGGATGTTATGGAATATTATCGTTCTGTAAGAAACAAAAATCAGGATGATTTCAGAAAGGCCTGGAGAGACTTATGTGAACTGATGCTGAGTGAAATGAGCAGGACCAGGAGATCATTTGCATATGGCAATAAGATTATATGATCAATTCTGATGGACATGGCTCTTTTCAACAATGAGATGATTCAGATCAATTCCAATGATCTTGTGATGAAGAGAGCCAAATACACCCAGAGAGATGATTGTGGGAACCAAGGGTGGATCATAACATAGCATTTTCATTCTTTTTGTTGTTGTTTGCATTTTTTCTCATTTTTTTCTTTTTTGATCTGATCTTTCTTGTGCAGCAAGACAACTGTATAAATATGTATGCATATATTGAATTTAACATATATTTTAACATGTTTAACATATATTGGATTATTTGCTATCTAGGGGAGGGGTGGGGAGAAGGGAAAAAATTAGAACACAAGATTTTGCAAGGTTTAATGTTGGAAAATTATCCATGCATATCTTTTATTTATTTATTTATTTTTTTATTTTTTCTGAGGCTGGGGTTAAGTGACTTGCCCAGGGTCACATAGCTAGGAAGTTTTAAGCGTCTGAGATCACATTTGAACTCTGGTCCTCCTGAATTCAGGGCTCTATCTACTGCGCCACCTAGCTGCCCCCATGCATATCTTTTGAAAATTAAAAAGCTTTCATTAAAAAAGGAAGGTTTTGGACTAGATAATATTGAAAATTCTTTCCAACTCTAAATCTATGATCTTGTGGGTCACAAGCCTATCTCCTCAAGGAGGAATCTTTAGTAGGGCATCTAATAAAAGTGATAGATATGGCCTTCACATCAGATAAAATGGTTCCTTACATTACTGAGACAGATCACTCAGACATATACAAGCACACTCCAAAACATTTATTTAATAGTAAGCTGGGTCATGAAGTGAGCAGACAATTAGGGGGATAAAGAATTAGTATAACAATTGGTCTAGTCATCCACCCAAGTCTCAAGATATCCAAGCTATTTTTCTTGAAGTCTCCCAGCTTGGCTCTATCAACTAGCAATAGGCAGCATCTCAGGAACCAGTTGTGTGATTGGACAACCCAGTTTCATTTTTTTTTTCCCCCTGAGGCTGGGGTTAAGTGACTTGCTCAGGGTCACACAGCTAGGAAGTGTTAAGTGTCTTAAGACCAAATTTGAAATCGGGTCCTCCTGAATTCAGGGCTGGTGCTCTATCCACTGCGCCACCTAGCTGCCCCCTAACCCAGTTTCATCTTATGGAGGATGATCCTGCTGGGAAGTCTCTCATGATGCTTGTGGTCAGAAAGCCTTCGAAGATAATTGGTGAAGCTTGAGAATGAGGGGATTTAAATAATGTGACTTGGATACTAAAGAAATTTTGTCACTACTATAGTGAGGCTGGGAAGCTGCTAAAACTGTGGTTCCAAATCTTGCAAGAAACTGCCAGCTGCTGTTACTCAGAAGCCTTTGAAGATGAAGGGAACATTTCGTGAGGGGAGAAATTGGAAGGTGATAGTTGGCATCTGTCCTTTCCCTGACACTTAAGAAGCAAGAGAGAGTATGAACAGCAGCAGAGGATTGAATCATCCACCACTGATACTAGATCCCATAAGAAACTTCGTGAGGACTCCATGAATAGGAGGGAAAAAGATTTCCAAGGCCAAAACTCAGAGGGTACCCCTTTGCCATATTTATTCTTTTCTTGTGTTCCTCATTACCATTGTGCTTAAAATTTGAACCTTCTATTTACAGGGCCTTGACTGTGTAAGGGGAAAAATATATCACCTGGTTGGAGAGATGTTTTGTACCAACCATTCTTTTCCATTCTTTATTGGTAAATCCCTTTCCTAAAAACTAATGAAGTTAATTGGCTGATTGATAATTGGGAGCACACCTAAGGGGGCTCATAATTGCAGTACTAGAGACTCTAGTACCTATTTGGTTACCTTAAAACCTAAGGGAAATGTTAGTTAGCTGCCCTCTGGGTTCTCCAAACTTTTGAATGTGAGTATAGAGTGGAATCATCATAGATGGAGTACTATGTAACATAGTCTTTAACTTGATAGTTGATCTTGATGGATCACAAATTCTGATTGAGTACAAATTAACGAGGTTTTTGTGTAATGGCACTGAAGCCAAAATGATCCAAAGTCTAAACTTCTTATAGGAAATCAACTAATTAGAAAACATCTGGCTACTCATTCACAACTTGGCTCTGGGCCTCTGGGAAAAAGCAATAACTAATCAGAGTGAAGGATGGTGGGTGGGGGGAAGACCACAGAGCCAGACCTAAGCTGACCTTTTCTTTCCTTCCTTTTGCTGTTCCTGACATTTCCCCTAGACTTGGTGATCCCATGGCACTTGAAGCTTCCTGACCATTTGCCCTCCTCAGTCCTCTCCCTCTTCTCCCCAGCACCAACTCAGGCAGCTGCTGAACCTCCCTCTCCCATTCCCAGTCTCAGATCTAAAGGCTTTAAAAAACCTGCCATTTTCCAGGAAAGTAGAAAACAGTGCCCTGAGAAGGCAGGGGACTTATCTGGTTCTATGGGGGGAGGGCCTAGAAAAATACCCATTTAAACCCAAGCCCACCTATTTCCTCTTTCATCTCTCTATCTATGTTTGTGACTTTGCCCTGTTATCAGCAGGAAACTCCTGCCTCAAAGATCAGGCTGATCCAGGAAGATTGGAGGCTAAGGAGCGCTGAGTGCTGGGTAGTACAGAGTTCACAGCCAGCTAGAACTGAGTTGTTTGTGTAATTTCAGGACAGGGCAGTTTATGAGACTCTTTGTAAAGGATTCTCAGATTCTGACGTCTTGGAAAGTGAATTCCTGGATGCACAGAAAAAGACAACATGTCTAGAAGTCTAAGGAATATGTTTCAGAAAAGAGATAATTAGATCTCACCCTGAGAACATGGGAGCTCTCTTTTAACTCATTTTGTGGTCCAAGAAAAACCAGTGAGCATCTCTGAACCTCAGTTTCCCTAATTAAAAAATTCAGAGAATGATTCTTGCTCTTATACTTCCCTTAGACATGATACTTAGACTAGTAAAATTTGGGAAGGGACTTTAGAAATAATAATTGTCATAGGCATTCGGTGTTAAGAAAAGACTTGCTTTCCCCATAATTCTGTGGATCTGATGTCCATGAACATGTCCAGAAGCAATGACTTCTGAGGGAGAGCAGCATGAAAATGTCTAGGATTCAGCTTCTGGTCTTCAGAGTACCATGGTCCAGCAAGGGTTACAGCACCAGGAGAACAAGGCAGTGACTAGGGCACTTGGGCAAGGGCTGGGGATTCATGACAAATGTGAGCGCTGATATTCCATGGAGTGGAAAGAGCCAGGAACTAAGAAAGATAAAATTCAAACTATTTGGATACTGACATGGCCTGCCTCAAGTCTCTCCCCATTGTAGTTTATCCTTAGCCACTAACGTGATTTTCCTAAAATGTAGGTCCCTTGTCACCATCTCTTCCCAAACACACACACACACACACACACACACACACACACACACACACACACACACACATACTCACACACTCACACACTCACACATACACTTCAGTGGTTTCCTATTATCTCCAGGAACAAAAATTCTGGCATTCATAGCCCTTCATAAAGGGCTTACATCTTATTTCCCAATACATACTCTTAGATCCAGTACATTGGTCTCCTGGATGTCCCAGGAGCAAGACATTCCATCTTTTGGTTCTGAGCATTTTCTACAACTTTCTCCCATTTCCAGGATTCTCTCTTCTACTCCAACTGCTGATCTCCCTGACTTCATTTAAATACCAATTAAAACCTTACCTTTTTATAGGAAATCTCCCCCAAAGCTCCTTAATTCCAGTGCCTTCTCTCTGTTAATTATTTCTTCTTTATTCTGCTTTGCTTGGTGTGTATTTGTATGTTGTCTCTCCTATTAGATAGTAAACTCCTTAAAGACAAGGACTGTCTATGCCTCTTTTTGTATCTCCAGAATTTCAAATAGTAGTTCATATTTAATAAATGTTTGTCTATAGATTGAGGCAACTATCACATCCCCCAAGTATTCTCTTCTTGAACTTAAACTTCCTCATTTCTTTCAATCAAATCTTGTATGACATGCAATTAAGCCCCTTCTCCATCCTGGGAGTTCTCTGGTCACTTTTTAAATCATAATTGCTCTTTTAACAATGGCAACCATAATTGAACAAATTGTTCTTGATGAGGTTTGTGGAGTGAAGGTCCAGTGGGACCATCAGCTCCTTATTCCTGGAAGTTCTGTTTCTCTGAAGGTAGCTCAATTTTGCAATGACTTTTGTGGGATTGCTGCACCATACTATGACATCATAGTGAGTTTGCAGTCCACTAAAACCCCCAGATAATTTTCAGAATTAAGTGCTCTCTAATTGGTCTCCCTGCCTCAAGTTTCTCCTTCTCCAGGTTTTTCCTTCTCCATCAGCATTTTTCTCAAGCATAGCTCTCACCATGATAGTTTCCTACTAAGTCAACTTCAGTGGCTCCCTTAGCTTTTAGAATCAAAGAAAATCTTCCCTCCTTAGATTTTTAAGATCTTTGCAACCTGAACCAAACCTATCTGCATCCTCAATAGGCATTACCACCCAGTTTGATATTCTACATTTGTCCTTACTGAATTTCATCTTATTAGATTTAATCCCATGGTTGGTCAGCTTCCTAGAGAAGAAAGTAAAGGATCTGGAAGAATGCCCTTCCGAGGTACAGATTGAAAAACACAATAAAGTGTTTCTGAAAAGAACATAAACTTGAATGTGAATGATAAGATCAGGTTAACAAGTAGCTGCCTTGGTACCTCTAAACCTAGAGTCATTAATCACTTCCTGTTCTTCTCTTCTTCCTCAGACCCAGATGAGATGATGTTTCATGAACAGGATTTCAATAAGGGGAGAAGAAAAAATCCAGAGTGGCAGAGGGAAAAATCTCACACTTGACCAGGAGGCTGGAGAGTAGAGGAAAGTCTCATAGAAGAGGAGGGAAAGGAAAGAGATGACTGTCATTTGAAACTAAAAACAAACAAAGAAACAAGCATGTTTGAGGCTTTTCCTGAAAAGGAAGGAGATAGATGCTTTGAGAAAGAAGCAGCTGCTTGTTTTTGCTGTTGTTGTTGTTGTTTTATAGCTTTTTATTTACAAAACACATGCATGGATAATTTTTCATCACTGATCCTTGCGGAAACCTTTCTTTCCAACTTTTTCCCTCCTTCTCCCCCACCTCCTCCCTTAGATGGCAAGCAGTTCAATACATGTTAAAGTATATGTTAAATACAATATATGTATACATATTTGTACAGTTATCTTGCTGCACAAGAAAAATCAGATTTAGAAAGAATGTAAAAATAACCTGAGAAGAAAAATAAATGCTTTAAAATAATATAATTTTTAAAAGATCTGGAAGGAAGAAAGCTTCCCATATGTGTCCACTGAGCTATATACCAAAGGGCATAAATATCATAAAATAAGAAAAATGCAATTAAGAAATTTACAGAAGGCAAAATCCAAGGAGACAGTGGTAATTCTGATCACCTGGACTGGAAGAATTAGATAGGTTCAGGGAAAGGATCACAAGTGTGGTAAAGAGGCATGCTATAATTATAATGGGAAGCTTCAATTATCCAGATATATGCTGGAGCCCTCTCTCTGCAAAAACAGGATAGGCAACAACTTCTCCACTTACCTTAATGATTTCTTTAATTTTTTTTTTTTAATAATGAACCCTTCCCCCCTTTTTTAATGAACCCTTTCACCTGACAAAAATGGAAATATGTTTAAAGAGATTGTATAACCTATGTCACATTACTTGCTGTCTTGAGGAGGAGAGGAGAAGGGAGGAAGAAAAATTTGGAACACAAAATCTTACAAAAATGAATGTGGAAGGGGCAGCTAGGTGGTGCAGTGGATAGAGCACCAGCCCTGAAGTCAGGAGGACCTAAGTTCAAATCTGATCTCAGACACTTAACATTTCCTAGTTGTGTGAGTCACCTAACCCCAATTGTCTCAGAAAAAAAAAAAAAGGGGAAAAAAATGAATGTTGACAACTAGATGTCATTGGAAAAATAAAATGCTGTTAAGAAAAAAAACTAAATTATAAAGCTTGTCTGTCTGAATAGAGAGAAGAAACTGGAAGAAACTACCATCTGGTAGTATAGTAGCTTGTATGGTGAGCTTGAAGTTAGGAAGAAGTGAATGCAGATTCTGCCTTAGACCTTTACTGTCAATATGATCCTGGGCAGGCCACTTAACAGCTCTCATTCTCAGTTGAGGGGATTGAGCTTAATGGCTTCTAAGGTTCCTTTGAACTCCAAACCTATGATTCCATGAGTCTATCATCATTTCTATATACAAAGAGAAAAAGAAAAACAGAAGTGTACATGAAACCATGAATTTCTATTATATACAATTTGCTTTTATTTTAAAGTATATAATAAATAAATATATATCCTGACCCCAATATTGTCCTGTTTGTCTGTTTTTTCCCCTGAATATCTTTCTTTGTTTATTTTTGTTTATATATATTTTTTTCAAATGTTTCACTGATGTTCTTTCACTCTTTTGGGGAGGAATAGAAAGACATTATTATCATTTCCTCTGACTTGCTCCAATAGGTAGTTATGTAAAAAAATAAATAAATAAATAGAATCAAGAAAGCAATTCTATATATTGACCACGTTTGAAAATATAAATCTGCTTATGTACCTCTGGTCTATCACCTCTCTGCCAACAAGTGAGAAACATAGTTCAGCATAAGTCTTCTATAGTTGTGAATGCACATGATTCAGAGTTCTTCAAACTTTTCTAGTTGTTTTTCTTTCCAGTATAGTAATCACATATAAATTGTTCTTCTGATTCCACTCATTTCATTCTATATCAGTTCATATAAGTCTTCTCAGAATTCTCTGAATCTGAACCTTTTATAGGTTCTGATGGCACAATAATATTCTATTATATTCATATGGTATATCTGCCTAGCTATTAACCAAATTAATGGACACTCACTTTATTTCTAGTCCATTATTATAACAAAAAAAAGTACTATTATAAATATTTTTGTACATATGCGTTCTTTCCTTCTGGTTTTGATCACTTTGGTATATAAAATCATGGTGTTGCTAATTAAAAGGATGCAAGTTTAGTGACTTGGTGGAGGGTGATAAATAATTTCAGTATGCTTTCTAGATGGTTGGATTAATTCACAACTACCAACAATGCATATGTGTGTTCATCCTCCTATAGCCCTTCCAACATTTGTAATTTTCTTCTTTTGTCATTTTTGCTAGTCTAAGAGATGTGAAATGGAACCATGGGGTTGTTTTAATGTGATTTTTTCTTATTATTAGTGATTTGTAGCATTTTTAATATGGTTATTAACTTGGATTTTTTTCCTTTGAAAACTAATTGTTTGGAGCAGCAAGATGGCCCAGTGGATAGAGCACTGGTCCTGAAGGAGGACTTGATTTCAAATCCCTCCTAAAGCACTTAGTAGTTATTAGCTATGTGACCCTGGACAAGTTAACTGCCTCATTGAGAGAGAGAGAGAGAGAGAGAGAGAGAGAGAGAGAGAGAGAGAGAGAGAGAGAGAGAGAGAAAGCTATTTATTCATATTCTTTGACCTGATCTACAGAAGGAACAAATCTTGTTCTTATACATTTGCATCAATTTATTATACATTTTGGACACTAGATCTTATGCTGGAAAGATTTTTATTTCCTTTATAGTTCTAGCTGCAGTAGTTTTGTTTGTGTAGAAATATGAATTTTATGTAATCACAATTGGATATTTTTCTTATGTGATTATCTCTTTCTCTTGTTGGGCCAAAGATTCTTCTGCTTCTTAGAGTAGTAAAAAGCTCTCTCCTTCCCTGCTTCTATAATTTGTGATATGCCCTTTTAAATCTAGGTCAAATATCCATTTGGAACTTTTCTTTAAGTCAATATGTAATATACCTGTGGTGTGAAGTGTTGGTCTAAACCTATTTTCTGTCACAGTATTTTTCAGTTTTTCCTCAGCAGATTTTCTTGAATCTTTACCATGTGTAGGAATCAGAGTCTAAAGGGGAATTCTATCCATTCCCTTTGTTAATATCAGGAAAGGGAGGAGAAATAGGCAAAAATGGGGAGCAGGAGAAAAAAAGAAAAGTCAGACAGACTAAATAGTAAAAACTATATGTGTTTCAGTGAAGTAGCTAGATAACTTTGACTGAAATTGAATTGCCATAGCAATATAATAATGCTACCAGTGCTTGAATTCACTCATGAGCTCACCCTTGTGGTTGGATGTTTGACTTCTAATCAGTCAGCCTCAAATGGTGAACACTCCAGAAGTGAGAATAATGAAGGGGCAGCATGTAATGAAAAGAGCCTTGAGTTTATAGTCAGAGAACCTGAATTTAAATATCAATTCAGCTATTTATTAACGGTATCTCTGGGACACTTTGAAAAACAAAAAGAAGCTAGACTTTGGTCTGGGCCAATTCAAGCTCAGGATTAGAAAAAAAAATACTCATAGGTCATATAATATTTTACAAAAAGAATATAATAATATAGCATGGGAAAGATATTCAACAAGGACCCAACCTTGTAGACAACCCAACCAAGGTGTTGGTTTTCATGGATCAGGGAGTCCTTCAAACCTGGGGAGCATTGACCATTCTACCTAAGTTAATGGTCTGGTCATTTGTTCCCTGGACCAATTAAATCCTAAGGATGCATTCATCATACTGACCGACAGATTCAGGAACTCCAGAGATTTCTTGAACTCATGAAGTTAACACTAAGACATCCACATCAAATTTACTTTTCATTTATCTGTGCTTAGGAAAGTTGACACAAAACTCAGGAAGCAGTTAGAAAGTTGAAGTTCAGTCTCAGGCTTGTTAAAGCCAATGTGTGTACTCTAGTTACACATATATATATGAACAATCACTATTTCTGGTAGGGTGTAGGGTAAGGGAGGGTCATCCCAGGAAGATAGAAATCAAACCATATATTGGAGAGGAAGAATAAAGGCTATTTCTTTTTTTATATTGACACAGTCCTCTTTCCTTCCTCCTTTGACATGCTGGGAAACAGAAGGGATGACCCAGTGTAACCCAGGGTAATGGGATACATCATTTCACAGCTGGCAAGCCAAGGAATCACAAATATTCTCAATACAAACTTAACCAAATTTAAATCATTAATATCATCTTCATAACATTGTTCTTAAACAACTAGTATACATTCATATCGCTCTCTAATTGCTTAATGCATGAGGACATTTTGCTTTCTAATCCTACCAGATCAAGTGGGGGTCTCTTCCCTGTTCCCATACTGAGAGGTATGGTGGCCACAGGGACCAAGACCTCCTATATTAATCTAAGAGATCTGGGATTCCCTTCTTTCCCCACCTTTAGTCATGAGGTCATTCCAATCCAATCCTGACAATTATGCTAAATATATTGGGCCAGACCAGTACAAACTCCATTGTGTCTGGTGGTTCAAGCTTGGAATTGATGCAAAAAAAGACATTCTTAGACTATGTAACATCTTTCAAAAAGAAGTTTGTTTAACAATAGCACAGGGATGATACAATAGCAACAAGGATATAACATGGTTTCAAATGGATAGAACTTAAGAGAATTTGGAGTGGGAAGTCAACCCTTCAAGCCTCCAGACTCTAGACCAGAGTTTAGAGTAATTTAACCCTTAATTCTCTAGACTATTAAGTCTCAAGAATGTTTTCATTGCTTTTTTAAAATTTCCTTTATACAATTGCAGATATTTAATTTATATCAGATTGATTGCTGTCTTGGGAAAGGGGAAGATCAAGAAAGGAAGAGAAAAGTTTGAAAGACAAAGTCTTACAATAATGAATGTGGAAAACTATCTTTATGCCTATGTCAGTGGATGCAGACCAACATGGAGGCATTCTTTCATTTGAGAAACATTGCTTGACCATCACATATGGGTAGATTAATATGATTGGTACTATGAAGCATATGAAGAAGAGTAGGCAATTTTCTGCAAGAACTTACTAGAGAGTGGATGTGCATGATGAAGGCTTCTTAACAATAGCAATTATGGTGAGCTTGGATGGGCTATTTAACTGAGATCCTGGGGGGGGGGAGGGAATAACAACCATACTATGCTTTGATCCATATTCAGTCTCCATAGTTCTCTCTGGTTGTGGATGGCACATTCCCTCTCAAATCTATTGGAATTGCTTTTAATCACTTGCCAAGAGCCAAGTTGATCACAGTTGATTATCACATAATCTTCTTGTTACTGAATACTATGTTCTCTTGGTTCTGCTCACTTCACTTAGTATCCCACTCATCCTGACCTAGAAGTAATCTTTCCACGATTTTCTGAAATCGGCCTGCTCATCATATCAGGTAGAACAATAACATGAGAAAGGGAAAAAAACCAAAACATTACATTCATATACCATAAGTTATCTAGCCCAACTGATGGGCATCCACTCAATTTCCAGTTCCTCACCACTACAAAAAGAGCTGCTACAAACGTGTTTTGCACATGTAAGTGAATGAGTATTATTCAGTAACCATAGCTGGAATTTCTATAAGGCTTACAAAACATTCTCTTCACAATAACCCTAAAGTATTAAAGTATTCTTGTCTTCACTTTGCAGATGGAGAAACTGAGACTCACTGAAGTTAAGAATCTTGGTTGGGGACCATAGTTAACAAATGTCAATATCAGGATTTAAATTCTTGTCTTCTTACTCTACATTGTTCTTTTCACTGCATCACAATGCCTAGGCAAACAAGGAAACCACTGGGCAAGCAGGTTTAGACCCCCGGGCTCAGCCACTTTCATCATAATTGCACTCTTTGAGTGGCCACTGCTTCTGTGCTGGTAGACTGTGGGTGTGGGGAAGGATATGGTGGAAGTTCCACAGAGAGGGAGCCTGTCTTCTCTCTTTCTCCTCCCATATGTCTCTTGCAAGATAGCTGGGCTCTGTTGGTTGATTTGGGGGGAGGGTTTTCCTCCCATTTCCTACAGACTATTTTCCTCCCTGCTTTCCATTTCTCTGAGTTCTGTGGATCTGCGTATCCTTCTTGCTTCCTTCTCCTTCCTATTCACATCTACTGTTGGGGATCTAGGTCAGGATGAGTGGGTGGGTGAGAAAGAACAGAGAAGTGAATCTAGGCACGACACCCTGCAGGGCAGCAGTGACAACATTTTAACCTGAAAACTGCCTGAAAATAGACTGCATGTCTATGACATTATGCAAATTATATGCAAAATCAAGAGGCCTTCCGGCTCTATTTCAAGCATCTAGATTCTGGCCCCCCAGAAAATCCTGGTGGAACAGGGAGTTCAAAGAAAAGCTTCAGTTTCTGTTCCCAGTCTTTCCAGATTGGTTGCAAGATTTTCTACTGTCATCCCTGCCTCAGAAGCCTGTGGGTGATTGGCATGGGAAGCTCAAGGTCTGATGGTAGTTTCCTTGCTCTAAATCTAATAAGGGATCTGGAGAAGTAGGACTGGGCAAAATAGAGCTGCTGTGAGCACCAAGGAAGCCAGGGGCATATCTTTTCTTAAAAAATCGGAATACCTTGAACTCTCAGTGGATCTCCTCCCAGATCTTGCTGAGCTAAGCAGGCTCAAAGCTATTTGGTTCAATGCCTAGTTGTTATATTGCCAACTCTCTGCCCAATCATTATGTTTTCTCCCAGGTATTATAGTAAACTTAAACTGCTGGCTTCTCAAGGTGTAACCCACTAACCTTCTCACAGTGTTTTATATTGGTGTGCCCACAGTCCTTATAATAGGGATAGAGGACTGGTATTAGACCTGTGATTTCATCAGGGAATTCCCAGATGAGGGAACTCTCTCTGATGGCAGATTTATTTCAAGTACTGATAAATTAAGTGACTTGACCAGGGTCATACTGACTCTGTGACATAGGTCACACAGAATTTGAATCTAGATCTTCCTGGTTCTGTGGCCAACTCTCTGGTTATTCTCTCTAGTGAGAATGTTTTCTATAATTTCATGGTAGACTCTCTGCAAAGTGGACTATTTAAAAATATGTATGTCATGGTCATTTTGTACATGGCCATTTTATTTATGTGTACATTTGTACATGGCCAGAAAGTTGAAGTTAATTATTAATTAATATTTAATTGTTAATGGCTTTAAGGACTATAGACCCAAAGAGAATTGTTTCGTATATTTGGAGATGTTTGCTATAAGTCAGTCAATGAACATTTATTAAATGTTCACTGTGCATTAGGCATTAAGCACTGAAGATATAAAGAAAGACAAAAGCACAGTCCTTCCTTTCAAAGATAGCATGTAAACAGTTATGAACATACAATTCAGAGGAAAAGCTCTAGTAATTAGATGTAGAAGGGCTGGGAATGGAAGAGAAAGGTCTCTTTAAAAGGTGGGATTTGAGTTGAATCTTGAAGGAGGCCAGAGAAGTCAAGAGATAGAAGGGAGAAGAGAGAACATTTCAGGCATGAAACTTCCAACAAGTGAAAATCTACCCAGTCAAGAAATGGAGTGTCTCCTGCAAAGAAAGGAAAGAGGACCAGTGTCAGTCACCAGATCACAGAGTGTGCATAAGAGATGGTGAGAGATGAAGAGTCCAGATTATGAAGGGCTTTAAACTCAGGGAATAATTGCAAGCCTAGATGAGTGGGAATATGGTAGCATTTTTTATACTAATGGACAAGTTGGAAAGAGGGGAGGATTTGGGGAGGAAAGATAGAGTTTTGTTTCAGACATGTTGCATTTGAGATATCTTCCTGCTTAAAACATTTACAAATGGGAAAAACAAGCCAAAAAATGGTATGTCAATACTTAGAAAATAAAAGAATGATCATTAGGAACCATCATGGGTTCATATCACTTGGAATCTGAATCCCTGGATCCTCACCTCGACTATACCATTAAATCATAATAACTTGAAGACTCAGTTTTTTTTTTTAAATTTCTAAAAGGAAGATAATCTTAATTACTAGATTATTGTAAGAAAAGCACTTTGTAAACCTTAAATTGTTATGTAAATGTGATATTTGTTATGTTCCAATTTTTTATTATTTTAAATATTTTATTAATATATTGTCTTTATATTTCAATCATTTCTTATCTTCCTTTCCCACCACCTTTTCTGGCACAGAAAATATATTAAAAGCAACTAATATATAAACTTTATGGAATATTATAGAATATTCTGTCTTACTATCGCCCACCTGTCTGTTGTGGGAGAAAAGATGTTTTGTTATCTCTTTTCCAAGGCCTTCATAGATTTCTCCATCATTCATAGAATACTTTCTTTTTAGTGATCTTTTCACTAACATTATTGTAGTTATTGCATATATTGTTCTCCTTATTTCAATCTGCTTTAGTTTTTGTCATTTCTGGTTGCACAGTAATTGTTCATTGCATTCATAAACCATGAATTTTTCAAACATTTCCTAATCAATGAACATCATTTTTTCCAGTTCTCTGCTACCACAAAGAATGATGTTATGAATGTTTTTAATCTACTAAATCTTTGTTTCTAGCTTTGAATTCCTTGGCATATGTGTCCAGAAATAGGACTTCTGGGTAAAAGGGAGTGGAAAGTTTGGAAACTTTTCTTGTAGAATTCCAAATTTAAATCCCTGGAGGTTTGACAATTACACATCTTTAATGACAATAGATCACTGTGCCATTCTTTTTCCATGCCTTCAAATATTGTTTCCATCTATTTTTCTCAGTGCCAATTTGTATAGAATAAGGTGAAACCTTAGAGTTTTAAAAATGTGCACTTCTCTTATTACTAAAGATTTAGCTAACCACTTGGGTGAAAGCAGATTATTAAATTTATAGATGACCTGAATCTGAGAATAATAGTTAATATGCTATGTACCAGGCCTTGATGGGCTAAAACACTTAAACAATTTTCTAAAACCAACAAAATGAAATTGAATATGAATAAATGTAAAGTAATGCTTTCAACTTCAAAAAAATCCATTTCCAAAAGGTAGGATTGGGGGAAACCACTGAAGAACACTTTTTGTGAAAACAAACAAAAATAGGATTTTTAGTTGACTTCAAGTTCAATTTTAAGTTTTGTTTTCCCCTAAATCTCTCTTTTTCTTTCTTTCTCTCTCTCTATCTCACACACACATAGACACAAGCACACTTATGCACACATACCCCTAATAAAATACAGATAGCACAAAGTATTATATCAAGAATGGGCTAAGTTATTTTCAGGACTAAGCCCACTATGAGCTTACTCCCTCTCACGGTGTCTTTCTCTAATGGCATCTTTCTCCTTACTCTGGCTAACTCTGGTTATGCTCTCCCAAATCTATTTCATATTTACCATTCCTAGTGTCTATTGTATCCCTTCATTTTGCCTGTAATCTATTCCCCTAAATAAATATACCTTTTGACAAAGAGAATGGCCATTGTGAATTTGTCATACATTTATTTCAAACTAAGAACTGTAACCACGACCCCATCACTAAATAGTTAGGAATAATACGGAATGAAATGAGAATAATCAGGAGAACAAGGCACACAAGGAAAAGAACATTGTAAGGAGAACAATTTGGAAAAACTTAAGGACTTTGATCAGTACAATAAGCTCCATATTTCCAAAGGTCTTAAAATGTTAAGCTTGACCCAGAGATCATGGACACAAGTTGCTCAAACACATATTTGTGTATTGGCCACTATATAGGCTTTATTTCTTTGTTACAAAGATTTTTTTCTCTTTCTTTTGCTTGGTTTGGTAGTGAGTGGATGGGTCAGAAATAAGGGAAGTTAAGCAATAACAAAAATAATAGTTCACTGAAACATTTTCAGAATGCACAGTCCTTTAGAAGGTAGAAAAGCAGAAATTTCTAAGATTACATGTAGAATTTAATTGCATACTTAAAAAAAAACTAATGATGCAAAAGGGAGATTGTCAGTTCATATTAGAATCTTCTTTTGAGTGTTCTACTGTATACATGAAAATGTTCTCTCTTTTTTTTGGCATTCAAATTTAGAATTTTGAAACATTTCTTTAAAATGCATAGAAAAGAATAAAAGGAAAAGCAGAAAGCACAATAGCTTTGAAAATTATATATTGATGAATAATCTATATGAAATTGCTTATGGTCTCAGGGAATCTGGGGGAAGAAAGGAAAAGCAGAAAGGAAGGGAGGGAGAGAATGAGGAACTCAAAAATGAATTTTAAAAATTATTTTTATGTGAAACTAGAAAAAAATAAAATCTTTATAAAAAGAATGCACATTTAAAGGGTGGAGCACTAATAAGGCAGATGGGAAGTAAAAATCAGAAGCAAAACACTTTTGACAAGGTGAAAGGATAGAGAATAAGATAAATGGGGGAAATACATGGTTGGTAATCATTGCTGTGAAAAAAATTTTTATAGTAAGTTTCTCTGACAAAAATCTCATTTCTCAAACATAGAAAAAAACGGAGTCAAATTTATACAAATAGAACTATTTTTCAATTGCTAAGTGGTCAAAGGATGTAAACAGTCAGTTGTCAGATAAAGTAATGAAAGGTATTTATAAAGTCTATAGTCTGTTCACATGGACTGTAGTCATTCAAATATATGCTCTAACTCATTATTGATTGGAGAAATGCAAATCAAAACAACTCTGAGCCACTTATACACACCTTTTAAATTAGCTAATATGACAGAAAATAAAAATGACAAATATTGGAGAAGATGTGAGAAAATTAAAACACCTAATGTACTGTTAGTCAAGTTGTATACTGATTCAACCATTCTGAAGAGCAATTTGGAACTATGCCTAAAAGGCCATGCATTGTGTCTGGCCAAGCAATATCACTACAAGGTCTATATCCCAAAGAGATTTTTTAAAAAGGAAAAGGAAAAGATCCTCTATGTATATTTATAGCAGCTCTTTTAGTGTTGGCAAAGAATTGGAAATTGAGGGTATATCCATCAACTGGGGAATAGCTGAACAAGTTGTATATGATTGAGATGGAATATCAATGTGATATAAGAAATGATGAACAGGATGCTCTCTGAAAAACCTGGAAAGATTTACATGAACTGAGGTAATGAACTGAAGAAAGTGAAATGAGCAGAACCAGGAGAACATCATATACAGTAACAGCAATATTTTATGAAAATTTTCTATAAATAATTTAGCTATTCTCAGCAATACAATGATACAAGACAATTCTGAAGGACTTATGTGAAGGGAGCTGCATATCTCTAGAGAATAAACAAAAGAAAACAAAAAAAGAAGCCTAAATGAAGATTGAAAATACTTTTTTCTTTACTGATTTTTCAGGAGGGAGGAGAGTTATCTCTTTTTTGTTGTTTTGTTTTTTGTTTTTACAGTATGACTTTCACAGAAATATATTTTATATGACTATTCATTTATTTATAACCTATGTTAAATTGCTTGACTTCTCAATGGGGGAAGGGAGAGAATTTAAAACTCAAAATTTGAAAAAAGAATGTTAAAATTGTTTTTACATGTAATTGAGAAATACTTTTTAAAATTAAAAAAAATGCACATTTAATGTAGCAGCAATTAAATTAATGTTTGTGGACATTCTAAATCCCAAATAGGTCACAAAAAGTCGGATCTGACTGAAAACAACTGAACAAAATTTTAAAAAGACATTCTAACAATTATGAAACCTCTATTCCCTTTCTTCCATTCTACTGCTATCATCATTAAAGCAGAAAGTGCTGGATTGATGACCATTTGTATTTTTATATGATTTGGGTTGCTCTGGTCAAAAAAAAAAAAAAAATCATCACCTAGTGGTGATAAGCCTTTTCACACTTAGCCAGGCAGGTCTTTGGGAAGCAGACACAGACTATCACTGGAAGCATTCTCATCTTTCCAATGAAAAGACAATTCCAGTGAAGGGATAATATTTTTTTTCACTTTCAGTTCAACTCTTTCACCAACCAGTGAATCAACCAATGAACAAATTACAATAATAGATACTAAAAGTTGTACTCTGCTGATGTAGTAAAGAAGCTTAGCATCCATAGAGTTAAAATAAAATGGCTAAAGAACATAGATTGTTCACATTTTGACCAGCAGTTTAATGAGCAGTCTATTTTAGTAACTTGAAAGGCACTATGGATAAATAATGAGTTGGGGTCAGATTTTCCAACCACATCATTCAGTTGAAATTGCTCATTCCAAAGTTACCAATGATTAGTCAAATCCAATGGTATTTCTTTTTTTTTTTAAGTACAATAGTATTTTATTTTTCCAATTACATATAAAGATAGTTTTCAACATTCATTTTTATAAGATTTTGAGTTCCAAATTTTTTTTTTGCCTACTTCTCTTAAATTCCACTCTCCCCCAGATAGCAAGTAATCTGATATGTTATAAACATACAATCATTTTAAACATATTTCTATTAATCATGTCATGAAAGAAAAATCAAAACACAAGGGGAAAACCATGAGAAAGAAAAAGCAAACAAAAAAGGTGAAAATAGTGTGCTTCAATTGGCATTCAGTCTCTCTCTGGAGGCAGATGGCATTTTTCATCCCAAATCTATCCAGTGGTATTTCTTAGCCTTTATTCTTCTTGAAATTTCTACAGCATCTATAATTGTTGTGCATACTCTTCTCCTGGCTATTAACTCCTCTCTAAGTTTCTGTGACTCTGCTCTCATTTGGTTTTTATCCTGTTTGTCTTATTTGATGGATCATTCATATCTTACCCTCTGACTTTGGGTCTTCTCTAAGGTTCTGCTCTAGGTTCCCTTTTCTTCTCTCTCAGTAATCTTTCTTTTGCTTATCTGATTAGTTTCTATGAGTTCAACGACCATATTTTGGAAATAACTCCCCTATCTATCTATCTATATATATGAGATAATGGATATAAAGCACTTTGTAAACCTGAAAGCACTATCTAAAGGTACTTTTTATTGTTGTCATTGTTGATGTTGGTCTGCAGTGTTGTGATAAGTTCACCCCTTTTACTTCACTTCTTTTATTTCAAGCATATTCCTCAAGAAATACAAGGGAGTTGAACTGGGCTCTTTAAAAAATTATGTACATGCTTTTAAGTGTAATCTGCATTATTAAGACTATCTTAATCTAAGCAATTAAAAAATAATAAAAATCATAAATCAAGGCCTGCTTTTGTAGCAATTCCTATTTCTGAGGTTTAAATTTTCACACTGAAAATTTAATAACCAGTTCTCACAAGCTGGTTAAAGCTGGATCGAGTACCCACTTACTTGTATTCCTTCCTAGTCTCTCCTAAACTCATCAAATGCCTGTTGCCTTGATCACATCCATGCCTCATTACCAGTGTACTCTAGATATCTTCCCATTGTTTCTCTGAGACTATGTATATTTGTGGGAAAATATGCTCCAGGTTTGCAGTGGGGAATGTTTTGTAGCTACTGTTTTTTTTTTACCATGACATCTCAGGTAATAATTTTGCTTCAAGCTGTCTACTGGCTGAATATGAAAGATAAGTGAACTAATGGGGGCTTCTTGAGGTATTTAGATACACAAAGTATCATTCAGTCTGAGGAGAGCCACATTATTATTCTCTATATACTTATTTATATCCTTGTCATTTCAATATAGCAATCACCTTGAAAATAATGATTGTTTCCTTCTGTTATCTTTATGTCCCTAGGAGTTAGCAATTGGCACACTTTTGTTAGTTGCTTCATCCAGTTTTCAATCTGTGAGAGCAAATTGGGGAGGTTTCTCCAGGAGGGGGTAAATGTTTCAATTCTGATAGTCTGGATAGTCCAGGGGATAAAGAGCTCAAAGTTGCATGGCAACTTACTCCTTCCGAAGGTTAGATTACTTTGTAGCAATCATATACTGGCATACTTTGCTTTATGTGCTGTACTTTATTGCATTTTTTACAAATTGAAGGCTGCTGGCAACCCTACATCAAACTAGTCTATCAGTGCCATTTTCCCAACAGCATGTACTCACATTGTGTGTCTATATCACATTTTAGTAATTCTTGCAATATTTCAAACTTTTCCATTATTATTATATTTGTCATGGTAATCTGTGATCGGTGATTCAATTATCTTGGAACACCAATAACTTTGCCCATAAACCATGGCAAATTTAACCGATTAATGTATGTATTCTGACTGTTCTACTGATGGAGATTCCTCCATCTTTCTTCCTTTCCTCCAGTTCCATATATCCTGAGACACAATATTGAAATAAAGCCAATTAATAACCCTATAATGACCTCTGAGTGTCCAAGTGAAAGGAAAAATCAAACAATAAGGCAAACTTTGATGTTGTCTTATTTTTAAAATTGCCACAGCCACCCCAGCCTTCAGCAACCCTGATCGGTCAGCAACCACCAACACTGGAACAAGACCCTCCAGCAGCAAATAAACAAACAAATAAATAAATAAATAAAATTATTCTCTTAAGGTTCAGATAATGGTTAGTTATGGGCCAGAATTTGAAACAAGGTACTAAGTGATTGTGTACTTAGTACTTATTAGAGTTCACACCTTTAAGAGAGCCTATATAAGGAGGAGTTCCCACAAGCCCACAGGAACCCAGAAGCCCACTCTTGCAGGCGGAGTCTAGATCATTCCAACTTGTGCCTCTGGGCTGGGTGGAGACATTCCCAGGGAGCTCTTGGAACCAAGGATAGAGAAAAGCCTCTATTAAAGCTAACCAGGCCCCAGGAAAAGATTCAAGACTTTGAAGGAGACAATAAAGGATCTGGACTTTAACTCTTGGCTGCATTTGGGATTATCGAACTGAACTGAAACTAAGGCTGCCTCCAGAAGTTCCCCAAGAAACCTGCTCCCAGAGAAGAAGCATTTTTTGCAATAAAGTATTTTAAATTAAAGTAAGGATGGAATGGAAGGAGAGTGGAAATAATAAAGATGTCTCTATCCTCAAGGAGTTTGTATTCTAATTGGGGCACCGAATGGGGCAAAACTTCAATAGAACCAACTTTTCCACTTTCCCTATTCTAAAAATTTGAATCATCTATATGAACAAAGAAAGCTAATGGTTCTGCTTCTGCTTCTCCTATTCCTCTAGTTTTTTTTTTTAGTTCTGAGAGATTTCACAAAGATTGAAGTAAAACAATCCCCTGAGGTTCCTTCAAGTTCTGGGCAATCCTAAATCCATTATCTCCTGTTTTCTTACTCAATACCAACCTAAAGAGTGTTTCTCCAGCTCTCCTAATTTCAATGTTGTAACACCTAATGTGAGATCAGAGAGCCTTCAGACCTGGAGAAGGATAAACTTTTGGGGAAGCATCAGGAATGAAGAAGGAGTTGCAGAGCTCCAGGATAGAGCAGAGGTCTTTTGGGATGGGGACAGTAGTTCCTCTAACTGGGATACAACTGCATAGTTGCACATCCTTTCCTTATAAAGGATCATAGAATTATAGGGCAGAAAGAGAAAGAATGGGGAGGAGAGGAAGATCTCATCATATTATAAAGAGACTTTTTTTTTTTTTTTTTTTTTTTTTTGAGGAATGGGAGAAGTGACTCAAGGAAATAGGAAGCACCCTCTTCCTTACACACTCCAGCTTTTACAGCTGTACTCCTTAACCCAATTTTTTTATTCATCCCCCATTCCACATACCTTCTTTCTGATGTAACCCTATGATATATAGGGTAGGATTTCTGAGCATTAACTTTCCCAAGGCTTACCTTCATCAGAAGTGAATCTGAGTCTTTCGAGGATGTTCTTTAGGAAAAAGCTTCTTCTACCGGAAACAGGGATGGCCATTTTCATCTCTGAAACCTTTTGACCACAAGTTTGCTAATTCTAGGCATTACCTAAGCCTATGTAATACTAGCTTTGAGTAAGTTCAAGCCTAGAAAGTACAGTGAATAGTTCAAACCCAGCTTCAGACTTTTAACTAGTGGCTCTCTACCTCATTTTCCTCATCTATTAAAAGGAGGTTAAAAATAGCATCTATATCACCAAACTGTTGAAATCAAATGAGTCCTTTTTGTAAAGTGCCTGACATAAAATAGGTACTTAATGAATGCATATTTTCTTTCCAATTTGAGATATTAGAGTGATTTATAGGATTAAGAAATCAGAGATTATGAAATATACTTTAAAAGTCGCATGGTCACCTATTTTATAAGTGAGGACACTGGTTTGAGAGAAGGCAAATGAACCACCCAAGAACACAAAACAAGTTAGTGGTAGAGTCAGGGTGTGAGTCAGGGTCTCCTAATTCTTGCTTCAGCATTCTTGATCCTGCTTTAAGATGATTTACTGTATAGTTTAAAACTCCCTGTTTTAAACTTGGAAGTTTCTTGGAAGAGGAAGCAATATCTAACCCCATTCTAAGGAGATTAGAAGTATTCCCTAACTAAAGGGAACCAGCTTAAGGAAGTTAAGGGCAATGACCTTGATCAGATTTAGAACAAACTGAACTCTGTTACTTTCCAGCTGTGTGACCCCAGGCTTACAGTGTAAGATCTTACCATATCATTCTCCTACTCAATGAACTCCATTGGTTCCCTCTAATTTCTAGGATATGTCAGTTCCTTTCTTTAATTTTTAAAACCTTAACAACATTTCCCAATCTATTTTTCCAGCCTCATTCATAGAACATCACTCTCTCTCATCCCTCCAGTGATCCAGGCAAGCTAGCTTTCTTTCTGTCTCATACGCATTACATTTATCTCTTGTGTTTACAGTAGTCATCCCCATTCCTGAAGGCATTATCTCTTCACCACTTCCTTATAAAATGCCTCTCTTCTTTCAGGATGCACTACCTTCCACTTGAAGCCTTTTTTTCATCTATCCAATGACTAGCTCCTTCCCTTTGAAACTAGTAGGTGACACTGTGGAGAGAGCTCCAGACTCAAGAATATAATCCTATCTCAAAAATGTATTAGTTGTGTGATATGGGCAAGTTACTTGATTTCTATTTGCCTCAGTTTTTTTTTAATCTGTAAAAGAAAAAAACCTTCTAGGGTTGTTGTAAAAATCAAATGAGATAATATAAGTAAAGTGCTTCATAAATCTTAAAGCACTATAAAAAGTCCAGTTATTATCAGTATTATATTTATTTTTTAATTATTTATTCTGTGTACTTATACATGTGCTTCTTTTCTCTATTGGAATGTAGGCTACTTGTGAATAGCAACTATTTCATTCATTGTATTTGTACTTCCACTGCTTAGCATAGTGCCTAGAACATAGAAGAAGCTTAATAAAAGCCTGTTGATGGGATTGATTTGCCTCTCCTTCCCTTGAGTGAACTTCCTCAAGGAACAAGGGCAATCTTCACGTTCCCCTCCAGCTTTAGATCTCACAATGCTATTAAAGAAGAGAAGGATGCAGTTTTTCAAGGACATGGGAAACCTTCCAAGGACAGATACAAGAAACATTTGCCAATGTATCCTGAACTCTGGACCTGGGATTTCTGGAGCCTGAGTTTGGCTTAAAGTTTCTAATAAACTCCATCTGCCACATTCTCCCCTCACCCTACACTCCCAGGTTCTACTCAGCCTCACACATCAGCCTAGTCAGATTTCCTGGTGTTAGCACTCCATCCCATGGTGCCAAGGGCATTAGGGAATATTGAGCCAAAGTTTCATCATGTGTAAAAATAAGGTCGCTTCTGACTTCATGTCTCTGATTCTATGCTTCCTCTAAGCTCAGGAGAGTTTAAGCTGAATACTTGGGGGTCTTGCCAAGGATGTGGCTACTAACACTAGAGCTGAAGAAGGTCAGGGATTTATCATGGACCGTTTGAACTAGAGGGGAGCTTTGAGATTATTTAATTCAATCTCTTCATTTTATAATTCACTGGGGAGTGTAGGCACTACTTTTCTAAATCAGGATATTATTGGCATTAAATACAGTGGTGAATTTATGAACTAAAAGGTTTTAGGATGGTACCCCAAGTGGCAGGGAATAAATGCCAAGTCAGCCCCAGCTGACTATTAAAAAGCAGTCAATTTCCTTTTTTGGGTCTTCTCTCAGACTCTGATAGAATCAGCTATTAGCTATTAGTGGGGGTATGTTGGCAAAAGACAAGGGAAGGAGATGAATTTGTATTGGGGATGGATGGAACCTTAGGCAATCTCAGAAAGTGCTAAGTATAGCCTTATATTTATTTTGGAAGCCCAGTCAGACTGAATGCTAGCCTTTTCTGACCTTTCAATATCATCACCACCTTTCTGTGACTTGCTAACAAATGCACCAGTCTCACTCTTGCTCAGTATTGACCTGGGAAAGACTTGAAAATTTGTGGTTTAATTCCAGGTTAAGTGGTTTGGGGCAGAGGTTGCTCCTTGGTCAAGGATATTTGATTTGGGCAGGATTTAGTAACCCAAAGTGGCTTCCCACATAATTGTTATTCCATGTCCAGTGAGGACATCTGGGAGAGAGCAAGGACATAATGGGGTCCCTTGGCATTGAGTCTACCAGGTCCTTTGGGCAGAGACATGGGGGCTCTAATCCAGTCCTTGATTCAGTCAGTGATAGAGTCTACATGTTGTACTTAGTGTCAGTCCTCTTGGCATAGGGGGCATATGATGTGGTGCTGTTCACAAGAAGGTTTACTCTGGAAAAGTGCCACCTGGAAGGGACTAGGGACCTTGCACCCTCTCTGCTGACCCTGGGAAATTGGGGCTGGGCATGGCAAAGGGCACAAGCAGGTGAGGCAGAGAAGAATGGGGTTTCTGTCTCTGTTTTGGTGTGACCACTTGTGCACAAGGAGAAGTGGGTGGCAGGGTGAATAGGAATTCCCTGCCCCTTACCCCAGTTGGTGGGGTTAGCTGGTAGCTACGCTATGATCATGTCTTACGGCATAGTTGTCCTGCAGCTGGGGCCAGCTGGGATCTAAGCTTCCTGAGGAAGGAGGGGTCAGTGTGGGTGTGTTGGGGGTGGGGGAAAGCCAGGCGTCAGGGAGACTGTTCCTTCAGACTGGGCTAGATGCCCTGGCATCAGATTACAGGCCCAGCAATATTTTTGGCTGGGAGAGCCAGGGGCTGGAGGCGTGGAGTTCAGCAGCCGTAGCTGCCCTCTCAGGGGACCACACTCCCCATTCCTCTCCTCCTGAGATCGTGGATAATAAGAGAAGCAGACTCTGTAATTTCAAGAGGTCCAAGCCAGACAGTTCCATACAGCCCTCCCCAGGTCAAAAGGGGTATGGGCACCAGACGCCTAGTGTATCACTTTAGGCTTCTCTAGGTTTGCACACAGTTTCTGTAGAGTCTTTTTGATACGCAGGGCTGTGAGGCGAGCTGAAGGGTTGGGGTACCAACATTCCCGCATCATTTGTGCCAGACCTGAAAGAAACTGGAGGGCAGAAAGAGAGAGGAAGAGGGATTGAAAGAGGGAAATAGGAAGCATTGGAAATGAGAATTACAGAGAGAAATGTAGGAAGAGGGAAGAAGTATGCAATGGAGGAGGGAAAAACAGAAAGAAGAAGAGAGGAATAAAAATGGAAAAAGAAATTGGAGAGAGGGAGAAAAAACAGCATTAGGAGAGAAAAGAAAGGGGGGTTAAGAAGAAAAATAGAGAGACAACAGGAGAAGCATTATTTCATCTCCATATACTATTCGGATCCTGCTCCCTCTATCCCTCTACAGTCCCCTCTGAGAGATAGACACAGAAGGAAGACAGAAGTCCCGACCAAAAATTCCCCATTGTAATTCTCCTCTATTCTTGGGAATTCTGATCTTTCCAGGATGACCCCTCAACAGGCAAACATGCCACAACAAGATTTTGGAGAAAAGCACAGAGCAGGGTTCACTAAAGGTCTTATAGGCTCAGTAGAGGTAGCCCAAGCTTTCCACCCCTGCCACAGACCTTGACCTGTGAGGAGTTGGGATGGGCAGAGTTCAATACTTATTTAGGGAAACATATTAGGGCTAGGAGCCCAGAAGAGAGCAGTATGGTCATTCAGCTCCTTCTTTAAAGGCCAGGAAAGCTCTGCTTACCACATTCCCAGAAGCAAAGGAATCTCAGAGGGAGTTAGTCCCAAAGATCTTCCCAGGATTTTGTGTATATGTATATGGAGCTATCCAAAAATGAAACAATACCAGGTCTGGAGGCAGCTTGATCTCAAAATCTGACCTCAGATACTTACTAGCTGTGTGACCCTGGGCTGGTCACTTTACCTTTGTTTGCCCTAGTCATTTCATCTGTAAAATGGGGATAATAATAGCACCTACCTCCCAGAGTTATGAGGATAAAAGCACTTAGCCCAGTGTCTGGCACATAATAAGTACTATTACTATGTTAGCTTGGTGGGTTCTCTGTAAGGAGTCAAGCTGAGCCTATATGATCATTTGTCAGTAATGCTGTAAAAGGTTACCAGTCAGATGCCAATTGGACTAGATGACATCCAAGATGCCTGAGATTTCTCTCAAGACTGAGATTCTAGAATCCTAAAGCCCTACAGTGTGGGAATCTTTCTTGACCCTTCTCTAGAACGCTTGAGAAGCTCAAACAAAATAGGGTTTCTCCTTACAGCAATGGGCATTTAGGAGATAAGAAAGATGCGAAGAGATATGTATGAATGTCCAACATATATGTTTTCAAGATATATATGCATTCTAGTGCCTGCACATAGTAGGTGATTAATAAATGCTCATGACTTGATTTGACATATGCATTGATGGATGAATTCAACTCTCCAGGATGACTCCCTCTGGCCCTACTTCCTGACCATTGAATTGTCTCCATCCCCAACCCACTCCCCACCTCTACCCTGATGCTTGTTCATGATAAAATGGATCTGCAAGTATTAAAGCTGAGAATCCCTCCTCTTCTCCCTCACCCTCCCTCTGCCTCTTTTTGCAAGTGCCAACTCACCGGATCTGCAGCCAGACGGTTGGGAATGTTGGGGGTCTGCTGATCAACACAAACCACTTTTTTCATTTCTTCAAAACTGGGGTCGTTGGGAACCATGTCAAAGAAGGGCGGCCTGTAGTCCTCCACGATGCCTGGGGAGTAGGACAGACACACCATGGTGACACCATGTCCCAGTGGGAGGTAAGGCACAGAATGGGGAAGACCCCAATCTGGGGTCACTGTTTTTAGAATAAAAGGTTTTTATTTCCCAGCCTTACTTCCTACTATGTGAATATAAGATCAGCAATTCATCAATAGAATAGAGGTCATCAGCCAGGAGTTTCCCTTCTCTTTCCCATATTAAAACCTCTCTTTTGCTTTTTTCCTGTGTCTGCAGAAAGAATAACCATTCTTCTGGCCAAGGCCAATGATCTCTCTGCTTACATTCCCTCTGACTCCTTCAGGAGCTTCTCCCAGTAAACTCTCCCTCCTCATTCCCCTTGAATTGAGCCTGACAACTCCATCTCTGACTATACATTTGAACAAGCCATCTCCCATGCCTAGGATCTCCATCTCCTCCTTGCAGAACCTGTTTTCCTCCATGACTCACTCACATGGCCAACTGATCCCCCAACATGTCAGTCAGTTACAGTTTTCCTTGTAATTGACATAATTATCTCTGCTATGTGGTACTTTCCTCATCACTCCCCACTTCCCAGAAAATGAAAGCTTCATGAGGGTAGGTAGATTTTTTGTGTGTGCCCTTACAGAGGTGCTTAATAAATGATGCAGATATCTTGCTGGAAGAGAATTTTTGAGCCTGACTTTTGTTTTAGTTGGTTTATAATCAACTTTTTTATAATCAATGTAAAAATAATAAACATAATGGGATCTTTTTTACACTACACCTTTAAGTAAATATATATTTATAAATTTATATTTACATATTTATATTTATTTATTATATTTATTACATATACATGTTATACATATAAACTCATATTTACATGCACTTTGTATTTGTTCAAAGAGTTTTCTCCACAATAACCTTGTGAGGTAGGCAATATAAGCAGTAGGTAAGTGATGCAGGAGAAAGTCCAGAACCTGGAGTTCAGAGAACTTAAGTTCAAATGTGACCTCGGACACTTACTAGCTATGTGACTCTATGCTTCTTCCAGACTTAGTTTCCTTATCTGTAAAATGGAGATAATAACACCGGCTTCCCAGTTGTTGTGTAGATCAAATGAGATAACAATGCCAAATTTCTGGGTCCCCCTTAAAACATAATGTAAATGCTATCTATTGTTATTATTATTTTACAGATAAGGAAACAGATTCAAGGAAGGGAAGAGTATTGCTTTAAGATCTCAAAAATAATAAGGACTGAGTCAGAAAACTCAAGTCCTTTGACTAAATCTAGTGCTCTTAACATTATGCCATAATGACTCAGGTCAGACTACTGGTTCACTTTGGTTTCTACTACATATGTGTGTGTGTGTCTGTGTACACACATATGCATATACATAATAATTACATTATTATATATTACTACTATTCTAGGGCAGGTGGGTGGCACCACAGTGCATAGAGTTCCTGGTCTGAAATTAGGAAACTTCATCTTTCTGAGTTAAAATCTAGCCTCAGATACTTATTAACTGTGTGTCACTGCTGATTGGCACAAACCACTTTCCAGTTTCCTCACTTGTAAAATGATGTGGAGAAAGAAATGGCAAGCCACTTCAGTCAGTACCCTTTAACAAGAAAACCTCAAATGCAGTCATGAAGAGTTGGACCCAACTGAACACCAATAACCTTGTATTCTAATTCATCTTCCATGCAGCTGCTACGCTGATTTTCTTGAGGTCTGACCATGTCACTGTCCTGCTCCATAAACTCAAGTCTCCCTATTAACTCTGGCATCAATGTTGGGCATTGAACATTCTTCACAACCTGGGTCTCTCTTACCATTCCAATCTTCTTACCTTTTACTTACCTCCATCTACTCTCTACTTAATATTCTTAGTGATGCCAAAGAACCAGGGAAAACCAATTTTTATTTAGAAATCTCTGTTTTTGTTCTTTCTGATTTAGGTTATCAATAGTTATCATTATGTATCATTGTTTCATAAAAGGGGTTTGGTAGGATCCCTTCTTTACCAAATTTATTCCATATAATTTATTTAATATTGGAATTAGTTGCTTTTTAAGTGTTTAATAGAATTCACATCTGGTCCTGATGCTTTTCTCTTAGGAAGTTCATTTATGGCCTGTTCAATTTCTTTTTCTAAAATAAATGTTTAGATATTCTATTTCCTTTTCTATTAATCTAGGCAATTTATATTTTTGCAAATGTTCTTCCATTTTACTTAAATTGTTAAATTTATTGGCACATAATTGAACAAAATAACTCCTTATAATTGCTTTAATTTCATCTTTGTTAGTAGAATATAAAAAAGCCACTTTTAGAGAAATCAATCAATCAAATATGCATTAATTGCTTGCTATATACCATGGGCTAGGAAATATAAAGAAAGGAAAAACCACAAAAATAGTACCAGCCTCATGAAAATAAATAGATTCATAAAAGATATCTACAAGAATAAAAAGAAAGATAATATTTGAGAGTTAAAGTGACCTATTGTTTTTAGAATCCAACACTCCATTTCTGTGCCTTTCTGATTGTTTCTCTTGTCGGAAATGATCTCTTTATTTCTGCCTATTGACATCTTTGACTTCTGTCAAGACTCCAAATGCTATCTCCTGCAGAAGGCCTTTTGGGGGTTCTCTCCCTGCCCCAGATAACTTGAGCCTTCCCCTCTCTTCTGTATTGTTTTATGTTGCCTTTCCCATTTTAGTAAGATCCCTGCAAGAACCTTACCCTCAAGTGCTTAGCACAGTGTTTGATACATATTTGTTGATATGAGAGAGAAGTTTTCCCCTGATGCAAATAAATAGTCCATAGCCCAAGGACTGCATTCATTTGAAAATGTAGCACTGATTCAGGATGAAGTAAACAAAATTAGAAAAATTTCATATATAAATATATGTGAATGTATATATGTATGCATATTGATAAAAGATAGCCCAATTCTAATTTGAGAACGGACAATGAAATGCAATTCCTTTCTCTCTGAAGAAAGGTGGAGGGCTACAGATGTGGAATAGTGTATACTCTGTTCATTACCTTTGACATGTCAATGGGTTTCCTGCTTTATTTTGGGGGGGTTGAGGGGAATGAGGTAGGAGGAGCATGTGGGTGTTACAAGGTCTAATTCAATGGGGGTAGAGGTATTTGGGGGTTACATTAAAGAGGATCCTGATATAGAAACAAAAGGCATCAATATGATATGTTTGAAAAAAATGAAAGAAAGAAAATGCTTCCTATAGAGCTACAAAAGGCTCTTAGGAAATCTTTGTTCAAATGGGAAGGACCTCTAAGCCTAGAGATAGCCAGCCTTCCTACTCTGTCCTCCAAACTCTTCAATCACAGGCACTGAGCCAGTGACCAAGACCACACAGGCCACATCCCCATTAGGGCCATGCTCCAGCTGTGCTGGAGGTGGCTGCCTTCCAACCAGGCCCCTCCAGACTTGCATGTCCTAATCAGCACTACACTGAGGCCTGAGCATGTCTAATGGGCCTCTAATCAGAGCCAGGGCTGACACCAGATTACAGTGTTTATAATGAACACTGTCTGTGTGAAGTGGAATGAGCTTGCCTTGCCTTGCCCTAAGGAATAATTGAACACCCCTGTTCCTTCTCTCCTAGGATTCTAGACCCTCACCTGCTTCTGGGTTGGGAAAAGGAGTCTCACCTGATTCCAGATGCCTCCATCCCTTCCTTTCCACCCACCTAGAAGTTTCTTCAATCATCCTAGGTAAATCCTAGTGGGGGGTGAGGATTTGGAAGGGGCAGATCAGAGTTGTAGGACTCAGGTTTGGCTTGTATGACTGTGGTCAAGTCTTTAACCTCTCTGAATTTCAATTTCCTCATTTGTAAAATACAGGATTGCATCTGCTTTCTCAAGTTCTTCCTCTGCTCTAAATCTTATGATCTCATAAATCCTAACGCCTTTCCTAAGGGAGACTTCAGCCACTAAGGTTGGTGTGGAACTGTCCCTCACATATGCAAAGGATTCTGATACCATCAGAATGCCAGTGAGAGGACTTCCTAATAGGCTCACACTATAGACTGCCAACCCAATTGTGATTCCCAGCATGATTCTCTAGTGTTGTTCTTGGTGGGAAAATGCAGAGGATAAGACTGAGATAAAACTCAGATGAATCCAAGCTCTGACATTTAGTAGTCGTGTTAACTATATAGACAAGTAATCTCTGAGATAGCTTTTTCATCTATAAAAATAGCAGTTATGAGAGAGATAAGATAGAACACTGACCTTTGAGTCAAGCTGAGTTCAAGTCCACTCTGAGACACTAGTTATGTGACTCTGGCCAAGTCATTTAACCTTGATTTAAGTCAGTTTTTTGTTTTTTTTAAATGAGGATAATAAGGCACTGATTTCCTAGGATGATTATAAGTTAATAAAGTGCTATATAAATGCTATTATTAAAATGGAGATAAAATCATTTTATAAAACTCAAAAAACTATAGAAATTTGAGATATCATCGTCATTACTATTATCTTTCTATCTAGTTTTCCTTGAATATCTATCAAGGATATGTTTTCATGAAATTGGAGAGCAATTGTCCTAGATGCTCCATGGCCAAGGAAGACCCGATCAGGCGCCAAAATCCATCAGCAAGTCAACTTGAGTGTCTATTAAGAAGTTACAATATGGGGCTAGTAGATGGTACAATAGGTAGAGAATGGCTCTGGAGTCAGGAGGACCTGGGTTCAAGTGTGATCTTAGACATTAGCTGTATGACTCTGGGCAAGTAATTTAATTCCAGCTAAAAAAAAGTCATTATAATAATGATTATAATAATGGGATGAGAAATTGACCTGTATTTCCATTAGTATATTTTCATTGCCAATGGAGGTCAACATCTTTTCAATTTATAAAGGTGACTTGCTCAGAGCTGCACAGTTTGTATATGTCAGAGATAGGACCTGAATCCAAGTCTTCTTAGCCTCAAGAAGAAGCTTTCTATTCAATATGTCACATTATCTCTCGCTGATAGTGTTATCATTTAAGGAAATAGTAGAAATTATACAATATGTTACTGTGGATTATAACAATTTAACATCTACCAAATACCTAGCAAGACAACTTGGTGGCTAGAATTATATATCAATTCACTATCATTATAAATGCAGACCCCAAAATATTCTGGAGAACTCTACTAGGAAACTGGACCAATCCTGGACTTTTACCACATACCAAACTCTTGCCCATAATTGCCTGGACATAACATTGACCCACAAAAAAACTAAGAACAACATTTTACTATATACCTTTATCCTAGCTCTTCAAGCTACCCTAAGTAAAAAACTTTTACAATCTATACTTATCCCTTCCATATCACAAGGGTTAGGGGTACAGCACCCCCTCAATCTAGAAAACTGTATAAAAACTTCTGGCTTTCCTTTTATACTAAAAGAAGTCTGAATTTTTTCTTTTTCTTTTGTGGGTTGTTTACAGGATTTTATTATAAAATTTGGGTAATTTTGTGGTTATAAGTTATATGTACGTCGATTTAAGTAAAAGTAACATATAAAAATTTTAAATACAAACACTACAATAATTTTTATGCTGACTCACAATATATTGAAACCACAATGGGGGAAATCATGATATGAAAGGAATAACTAACAGAGGAGATAACATCATGTGAATGCATCATCCCCATAATCCTCTGCTACTGGAATTGTTTTGAGGATACTTTCCATGAAATTACATAGGATGAGCTGATATTTGAATACTTTTATTTAACTCTAGAAAGCTTCTTTGAACACCATGTAGAGATAGAAGCTATTGTTTGTCCATTATCGCCAAAGACAATCATGACATCAGGGAGGTGATGCCATAACATGCAAGTGAATTGGATTTGAGAGAAGAAGGGCTATTGCAAAGTCACCTGCCTCACTTTCCCCTCCAGAGCCATCCGGGTCCAGTAGCCAGATATAGATCAGGATGACTGGAGATGGCACTAGATGCAATGGGAGATGCCAGACTTTTTAAGCTAAGGTCTTTAACAAGTTTCAGTTTGACTGAGGCAATGTCTGTTCAGTGATCAAGGCTAAGTAAGAAAGAAATGAGACAAAAAATAGCTTTTTTAAAACTTGGCAAAAAAAAAAATATGCCATTAACTATAAAGTAGCATAACAAGCATCCCAGAACTATTTCTAAAGCCTACCAAAAAGGGTAAAAAATGGTAGGGGTAATAATAGCTCAATTTCTATAGCATTTTAAAGATTTACAGACTGATTTCTTCACAAGAACCCTGTGATAGACCAATATAATAGCCATTTGAAGGAGAAAGAAGCTGGGGGAGTGGTTAAATGATTAAACCAAATCCAAACTAGATTGAATTCAATCTAGCTCTTCTGACTTCAAAAGTCTATGCTCCCTTTAAGAAAATGTTCCTTTGATTGGAAACTGAGAGGATGCCCATCAGTTGGAGAAATGCTGCATAAATTATAGCATATGGATGTAATGGAATATTATTGTTCTATAAGAAACAATCAGCAGGATGATTTCAGAGAGGCCTGGAGAGACTGACATGAACTGATATTAAGTGAAGTGAGCAGAACCAAGAGAACACTATATGCAGCAATAACAAAATTATGTGACAATCAATTCTGATAGACATGGCTCTTTTCAACAATGAGGTGATTCACTCTTGTAACAAAGAAGAAAAGACCAAATCAATACATTGGCCATATCTGACATTTTGCATCTATAATCTACTCTCTCTCTCTCTCAAGAGTCAGTATTCTTTCCAAAGGTTCCCAAAGACATCCCACCTCAACATCATTTTACTGAGATTATAATTCCATCTGCTAATCCATCCCTTCTCTGGCACTGAAGACCAAGCTGGATACTAGAAAGAGGAGTCAAGCCACTCGTCTATCAGTCGACCAGGGAATAGGATACCCTGGGCAGGGTGAAACAAAGTAGCACTCACCATTCACTATGGTCCGGCGGGCTATCTCCCATAGCACCAGACCAAAGGCCCAGATGTCTGTCCATTTGTAAGATTCAAAGCAGTCAGTGCGAAGCTGCTCATCCAATACTTCTGGTGCCATGTACCTCTTGGTGCCCACCCGAGGGTTGTTGCCAATGTCCAGGGAGTCACTGCCTTGAGAATGCATTACTGCCAGGCCTGTGGGTACAATGCCTCATCATCTGGGGCTCTGGGTCCCATGACCCCAACATGCCATCCAGAGTTTCTGCTTTTCAGGGCATTCCCCAAAGCCTGTGGCCCAGAAAGGAAAATCAGGGAGAAGACGAGGGAAAGGAAATAAAATCCAAGAAAAAAAGAGAGGAAATACAGTTGAAGATTGAAAAATCAAGATAGACTCACAGAGATACAGAAAGAGAAAGGAGAATTATAACATTTTTTTTCTAACTTTTCAAAGTGACTCTGAGATTATTCCATAGAATCCCATGAACTAATAACAGCTTCTTAGCTTTCTTTGTATTCCTATCACTTGGCTGAGTGCCTGGTATGTAGTAAATACTCAGATTTCTATAGCACTTAAGGCTTTATGAAGCATTTTCCACACAACACCTCTGGTATCATTGCGACCATTTAGCAGATGAGGAAACTAGGCCCAGAGTGATTACACAGTTTGCCCAAAGTACATCACTGGCACATGCCAAAAGTGGGAGTAGAATCCAGGGCTCCAGACTTAGCCTACGGCTTCCCAGGCTCACTGCCTCTGCAGGCTAGCAAAGGCTGAGACATGCAAAGACAGAATCACACAAGAGGCAGAAGCAAACAACAAAAAAGAGGCAGAAAGACTTTTTGCCTGTCTCCCTTCCTATCAAATAATGAAGACCCAAAGTCCTGGGACCAGCCTTCCCCTCTCAGGAGCAGCCTAGTCCCATTCCCACGGACTCCTCACCCAGGTCCGCTATGCAACACTGTAGGTTGCTTTTGACCAAGACATTACGGCTCTTCAGGTCCCGGTGGGCGATGGCTGGCTTGCCCTGGGTTCCAAAGATCTCCACGTGAAGGTGGGCCAGACCACAGGCAATGGAGTGGGCCAGCCTCAGGGCCAACCCTCGATCCAGTGGCTGCCGCTGCAGGAAGTCATACAAGGAGCCATGCTCATGATAGTGGGTGATCAGCCACAACTGGGTACTGGAATTGCGGGATGTCATGTCAGAAGCAATGAAACCTGGGGGGAAGGGAGAAGAGAACTGAGCAGTGACAAGGATGGGGCTAAGCTTTAGAGGTTGCCTCTTTTATCATGAGACTCAAAGCAAGCAGGTGGTTGGCTTTTATGGGTCTAACACTAACCATTCACATTTCTATGGTGGTCAGAATTTCCAACGGCTCTTTTAGGTGGGCAGTGCAAGAATTTAGCTGTTTTATACATGATGGAATTAGATCTAGAGTTCTGTATTTTGCCTAGGGTTACAAACAGCTAAGGGCAGCTAGGTGGCACCAGAGTGCATTAAGTCAGGAAGACTTTCCTGAGTTCAAATCTGACCTCAGACACTTAACTATCTATATGACACTGGGCAAGTCACATAATCCTATTTGCCTCAGTTTCCTAGCTAGAGAAGGAAATGGCTAATTACTCCAGTATTTTTGCCAAATAGGGTCAGGAAGAGTCAGACAAAATTTAAAAACAATAACAAAAAACAGCTAGGGTCAAAACTCAGCTCTTCCAAAACTGAATAGTTCTCTTTCTGCTCCATTTTAGATGGGGTATGTATATGTATGTGCATATGTGCACATATGTATATACATATGTGTGCACGCATATGTCCATGAACCTGTGTGCACATGCCCATGAGCCCACGCATGTGTGTGTTTTGTGGAGATAGTGCTGGGGCTGGCCCAGTGGGCTCACCAAGAACATTGTCATGTCTAAGTAGCACTGTGTTGTAGATTTCGGTCTCCCGGAACCAGGACTGCTCATCTCTGGAGGAGAAGATTTTAACAGCCACACTTTCACCATGCCACAAGCCTCTCCACACTTCCCCATAGCGGCCCTTGCCTGTAAAAGGAATATAAGAAAGGAAGATGGAAGGGAGAGTCTCCTGCATAGGGCAGCTCTATCCTTGAACAGATCCTCCCCCAGATGCCTATCCTGTATCCATAGGATCCAACCCTGATTATATTTCAGACCTTCAATCAGCCTCAGAGTCTAATCATAGCTGGTAAATCTCCTCATCCCATTCTCCTAAGAACCCACAGGATAACCTCTCTCTTGCCTTCTTCTCTAGATTTTCCCACCATAGAATGGTCCCTTCCCATGCCACCCCCAATACCCACACATAGAGTGACCCCTCTTTTTCCTCCCTCTCACCAGAGCATGGCCTCCTCTCCCCTCCAACATACAGGACATCACTTCCCTCATCTCCTGCCCTGATGCACATAAGGTGCTATATATTTAACTCCTTTCTCCCTCCCCAGCTCACCCACACACTCCACCAGAGCAATTTGCCGAGCTACTGTCCGCTGGACCAGGAAGGGAAGGCCAGAACCACTGCCTGTAGTGCAGTCACTGTCCAGAAGATCCTGGGGTCGAGCAAGGAAAAAGTGTAAGAGAAAAGCTTGACTTTTTTCCCCATCTTTCTCTTTTCTGGGAGTTTCCAGCCAAGTTTAGGCTCATGATGGACTACAAAGCACATAGCTGTCTGTCTCTGTATGTCTGACTTCTCTATCTGTCTTTGTGATTTTTCCCCCATCTTTCTCTTTTCTGGGCATTTCCAGCAAAGTTTGGGCTCATGATGGACTACAAAGTACATAGCTCTCTCTCTCTCTGTATGTCTGACTTCTCTATCTGTCTTTGTGATTTGTGACCCTCTTTCTTTATCAATCTCTGTGTTCATTTCTATCTCTTTTTGTTTTGTCAATATTTCCAGCCATTTATTTCCCTGCTTCTTTCTCCCTGTCTTGTAACTCCTTCGCTGATACCCTCTCTCCCCTTTCTGTACATCCTTGAAACTCTGAGGCCCTCACCCCCAGTGTGCTGTCCCCCAGCTCCGATGCCTTCAGGATGAGGCTGGATTCTCCCAGGTCACTGTGCAAGGCTCTTTGTTTCTCACGCCTTCGACTGAGGTGCCACAGACCCAGGGCCCCCAGCCCCAGGAGGATCAGCAGAGCCAGCCCAGGGCCCAAAATCAGTGGCAGTTGGTTAGTTCGATGGGGTTCCTCTGGTGTGGCTGATGTGGCTGGTGAAAGTGGAGAAACAACTGAGATCCACTTTCTGTAAGGAACTCATTCCCCAGGGGATAAGTCAAGACCCTACTCCATTTTAATAATCTTTTGTCCACCGGGCTCTGTAAAGTCTAAATTGGGTATACGTAAAGCGATTATAGACTTTATTTTATCTCTTTGGGAGAAAAATTTACCTGACCCTAAGCCCAAGATGGAGACAGAATTAATATGGGTGGCCTACCTCCTTCCCACTCCCAGGGGACCCATAGAAACCAGTGACGGTGAGAGCTTTGAATTGGTGTATCTGGACTGAATAGGCCAACTGAGTTAGTTAGATGGACAGGGTGTGATGTGTATATAAGGGAAATCAGGTCAAAGGGAGCAAAGATGCTAGCTGGGTAGGAAGGATGACAATGCCCAGGAATGTGGGCAGAAGATGAGACCCGCACTTGCTAACTTCAGGGTGATGTTGAGGTTGCAGAGAGGTTCGGAGCAGCAACGATGGGCAAAGGCCTCAGTGGGCAGTCCCAGACACGTCTCTTCGTAGTGGTAGTTACTGCAGCCCCGGTACTCTCGGGGTTGTTCTCCTGGCTCTTTTATCAGCCACACAGTGCACCAAGACCCCTGGCAGGTTGAAGATCCCTTGCAGTTGAAGTTCTCACAGGCACAGGTCAAGAGAGAGTTGGGTGAGGACATCGTAGAACCACCTGACAGACAGAAGGACAGAAGGACAACTCAGGGACTTGGAATGACAACTCACAACAAGGGAGACTCCAACATATGCCTTCCAAGACTGGTCCCAGGCTCCCATAGCAGAGGGGCTCAGAACCAACGGCTGCAACAAGGGCTGCCCTATTATAATGCATTTCTATCAATATACCTCATATCCTGTGCCTGTAGCTCCAAGACAGGTCCTATCATATCCTGCATGTATACTTTGAAAGACCTTAGAGGCAATATAGTCTTCTCCATTAAACAGAAGAGAGAAACGAGACTCAGAGAATAGACTGACTCACACGAACAATATTTGAGTCAGGATTTGAACCCAGATCCTCTGATTCCAGCTCCCACATTCTATCATGGTTGTCCTTAAGTCTCTGAGGCATAGTCAGTCACTATGGAGTCTCACTCTGGTTTTTAGTAATTTAGCACCTACCTTAGGCTTTTAAGGGTGTTTCCTACCCCCATTTACCAACCATCTCCATTACATTTAGCTTAATATTGCTAGCACAACCTTGGGGGGGAAGGAGAGGAGAAAAAGGAATGAATGGCATCTGTTTTTCACTACTACCTCATGAGCTCTGCTAGTCCCACCCAGATCTTTACGAGTCTCATAGTCGCTTCCCTTGCCCCTCTTTCCCCCGAAGTCCCATACAAAATAGTCAGAGCCAGGGTTAAAGCTGTTTCCCAACAATTAGATCAAACAACCTTACTCCTCTAATCGCCCTCCATGGGATTAAGTTTGACTCAGGTGGCAAGGAGAAAAGGCTGAGGAATCCTAAAAGAGCTAGGTGAAGGCTTTTTCCCACATTCATGTCCTTGGCTTCCATTTTTGCCTTCATTCCTCTTGTCTATCCTTATCTCCTCAAATTCTTTCACTCCATCATTTTCCATCTAATCTGTTCCCTCATTTATTCTATTCCAAGTTTCCTCCACTACTCATCACATCTGCATTGTCTTTCTTCTATCTACTTCATGTCTCATTTACTCTCTCAGGTATCCTCTCCCATCACCTCTCTCATCTACTTTAATTCTAACTGTAAAGATGGGTCTAGGAGGACTGTGGTCCTGTACTCATAATTGAACCCCAGGCTACTTTTTAGAATGGCTTATTCAATATCAAGTAGACTTGCAGCCCCCAAAGTCACTGGAGCTTTAGTCTCTGGTAATGGATCCTAGCCCTTTTCTGGCCAGTGGGGTGTCCAAAATGAAAGAGAAATCCTGGCCTGGCAGGGAACAAAAATACTTCCTCTCAGATTTTGACTGTAACATGGTAAGGGTTAAGAAAAAAAAATCAAAAGCATATAGATTAAAGAAAAATGCAACAAAGATAGTAAAATGAGTAGAAAACCGGGAGGCAAGAGATCTAGATTCTAATCCTGCTTTTGTAGCTATGTGACTTCCATATTATGAACCTTGATTTCCTTAATCTGAAAATAGGATAATTACTATTTGCACTAACAACCTTAAAGAGATGTATAGCTTTATGAGGAAAGTGTTTTTCAAACTTTTAAGCTCCATAAAGAAAAGAGTTGTTTTTGGTGGATGAGACCTCTGACTTCATTGGCAGAAGATGATCCAGTGAGAACTTGGTTCTACCAATACAGATCTGTATCTGTTCTTCAGTTCTGAGCCTTAGAAAGTTTTCTGGTGGCACCTTAAGATTTCACAAGATATCATACAATGAGTATATGTTAGAAGTGGAATTCGAACCCATGTCTTTCTGATGCTCATATGGGCTGTTATTATTATCTATAAAATGAGAGAAACCAGTTTTTTCTTTCTTTCTTTCTTTCTTTTTTCTTTCTTTCTTTCTTTCTTTCTCTCTTTCTCTCTCTCTTTCCTTCTTTCTACCTTTCTTTCTACCTTTCTTTCTTTCTCTCTTTCTTTCTCTCTCTCTTTCTTTCTTTCTTTCTTTCTTTCTTTCTTTCTTTCTTTCTTTCTTTCTTTCTCTCTCTCTCTCTCTCTCTTTCTTTCTTCCTTTCTTTCTTTCTTTCTTTCTTTCTTTCTTTCTTTCTTTCTTTCTTTCTTTCTTTCTTTCTTTCTTTCTTTCTTTCTTTCTTTCTTTCTTTCTTTCTTTCTTTCTTTTTCAAGAGCAATAATGCTCCTCTTTTCTTTAAATTTAAATAATAGCTTTTTATAGCCAATTGCTTTGGGATCTAAAATTCTGTGATTCTGTGACTGGATGATCTTTAAGTTCCTTTCTGCCTTGAATCCTAAGTTATTAGCCCTCTTGATCACAAACCTGCCTCTGCCCAAATGAAGCTGGAAGCAGCTAGGAGAGAGCAAGATTATTCATTTCACTGGATCCAACAATACAGGATTAGTTGAGACTAAAAAAAGGGGGCTCTGGGATTCAGCTGAGTGCCCTATCTCCTTTTCTTTCTCAAAGCATTCTAGAGCATTTCCTTGTACCCATCTACATCCTCTTCCTTCTGCTTTATCATTTATTCTCTATCTCTCCACTTTTAGTTACCCATCCACCTGTCCTTCATTCTACCAACCTATCCCATTTGGCTGCCTCTTCATGATTCCTACAAGATATTCTCTCCTCCTGGCCTTAATCCCCCAATCTGGCCAACATGTCAAGACAAAGTTGAAGCAGCATCCTTAGATCCTACTTAAGGGCTCCTGGGCCTCCCTCCAATCCTCCTTTCTGTCTTAGTCCTAGATGGGTTTCAAGATCCTACTCCCCCACCTCATAGAAACTCACCATCAGCCAGGCCCAGAGCCAGCAGCAACACGAGCAGGTCCATCCCAGGGGGACTCAGGACCTCCTCCTAGATGAGGAATAAGGAAGAAGGGTGGGCAGATCTTATTCTTCCTGCAGGGACCTCAGACACTGACCGTACATCCAGTCCTACATGGAGCCCCTAAAATGTCCTTCTCACTCAGAATCCCCTGGAGTTGTGAATGTGAGTGGTGTGTTTTGTTGGGTTGGGTTTTTTGGTTTTTTTTTGCATGGGGTGGAGTTGGGGGGGGTGTTATCCTCCTCCCTTCCCAGGCAGCTCACTCTGGGGAGTGGCTTTGTAAGGGAAGTCCGGGCCAACTTCCCCAATGGAAACCAAATCGCCTGGGAGGAGTAAAGGGTGTACATGGGGGGGGGGGGAGGGGAGGAGATGCACTATCAGTGACTCAGAGCTTATGAAAGCACCCCATCCTCTTATGCTCCAGCCACTAGCTTGGTAAAAGTCAGAAGCAGGGCATTTTGAGGAATACAAAAGTCATTTCTTAGTTCTCTTTGGCCCACCATTTTTCTCCTGTCTGGGTGTGTTTACCCTACATGACCCCCTTGCTGCTTTTCAAGCACCCCTTTCCAGCCCAATCCCTTTGCTCTTGCCTGATCATCTACCCTTGCTCTTTCCCCCCTTCCTCACTGCCCCCCCCCCCAGTACCACCTTCTTCCCCACCCCTCCCAGCCCTGGCGGCCTGAAGCATAAACAAGCGACTGTCTCCACTTCCTGCCATTCACCGTCCAGCCAGGCTGGGAACAGGAATCAAGATTGTTTAGATTGGGGTCTGGATAGAGCACAGAGGAGTCACGAAAGCAATTGTGGGGTGGGGGGAAGGCCTCTAGCCACATTCCTTGGATGGAACAGGTCCCTGGAGGCCTATAGCAAGGTTGGCCTGAGGACAGCTATCCCCATTCCCACTCTCATCAGAGAACATTAAGGTGAGAAAAATCTTAGAGATCATCTTGTCTAATCCTTCATTTGACAAAGAAATAAACCAAGGCCCAGAGAGGAGGGGAAGTAACTTGACCAAAGTCACACTACTACATCTTCTGACTCCCCATTCAATCCCTTTTATATGCAATAGAAAAATTAAAGGATCTGTGTTTAAATCTCAACTGCAATTTACTACCTGGGTGAGCGTGAGAAAGCTCTTTGGATCTCAATTTCCTCATGTGGAAAAAGAGGATGTGGTCTCTTCCAGCTTTCAATCATATGATCTTGTGAATGAGGGTGAGAAATCAGAGCCTGGGCCTTTGGGAGACCTGTCAGGATCCGAAATCAGGGGACAGATCTCAGGTCCATTTTCATTTTATAATTGAAGAAGCTTTGGGAGTCTATGTGATTTGCCCAAGATAGAGGGCTGACATCAAAAGTCAAGGAAAGTAGACCTTGGATAGGAAATGTCATCTGCATCCAGAAAGAGAACTATGATGATTGAATGCAAATCAAGACATGCTAGGTTCAATTTTTTTCTTTTTCTTTTTTTCTCCTCTATTAGTTTTTTCCTTTTGTTCTGATTTTTCTCTCCCAACATAATTCATAAAGAAATGTGTATTTTAAAATGGCAAAAACAAGATTATACAATGATCAGTTCTGACAGACTTGGCTCTTTTTAACAATGAGATGATGGAAGCCAGTTTCAATTATCTTATGATGAAGAGAGCTATTTACACTCAGAGAGAGGACTGTGGGAACTGAGTGTGGATCACAACATAGCACTTTCACTTTTTTTGTTGTTCTTTGCTTGCATTTTGTTTTCTTTCTCATTTTTTCCTTTTTGATCTGATCTTTCTTGTGCAGCAAGATAATTGTATAAGTATGTATACATATATTGGATTTAACACATATTTTAACATATTTAACATATAATGAATTACTTGTCATCTAGGGGAAGGTGGGGGGGAGGGAAAAAATTTGGAACACAAGGTTTTGCAAGGGTCAATGTTGAAAAATTATCCATGCATATGTTTTAAAAATAAAAAGCTTTAATTAAAAAATGTACATGTATAACCAGAAAAAAATAAAATAATTTTTTTTAAAAGAAGAAATCATGAAAGGAAACCATTCTTGGTCCTGCTCCTAGCCCATTTCAGATACTTGAGTGTTAAGGTATATTGTTTACTACACAGACTCTGTTGACTCCTCTCCACTTGTGATCTTTAGAAAAAGCTTCTTTACTTATTGTAGGAAGAGAATGAGGGGGAAGAGGAGTCCTTGCTAAGGGAGAGAGAAGTGAAACAGTGTGACCCCAGCTAGAATGGTGAAGCATGTTTTAACCTGAAGTCCCCAGCTCTGGCTTTAACTTGCCATCCCTTCCCAGTTCCCAGTTAGCTTATTAACTGCTGAATGTCAAAAGTCATTCCCCTAGAGAGAACTGGTTAAAGGATATGAATGAAGATTTTTTGAAGGAAGAAATCCAAGCAATAAACAACTTAATGAAAAATGTCCCAATAATTGATATTCCATATATTAAAATGAAACAGCTCAAAGGTGCTACCTCACTCTGATCAAGTTGTCAAAGATGACAAAAGAGGAATATGGCAAATTTAGAGGGACTATAGGAAACAGGTATCCTAAGGTCAGCTAGATGGCACAATGGATAGAGCACTGGACCGTAGAGTCAAGAGAACCTGAGTTCCAATCTGGCCTCAGACACCTGACATTTTTAACTATGCGACCATGGTCAAGTCACCTAACCTTGTTGCCTCAAAACAAACAAACAACAACAAAATAGGTATGTATTCTTGGTGCAACTATAAGTTGGTCTAGTCATTTTGGAAAGCAAGTCGGAATGGGATCCAAAGTCAATAACTTATGACTACCATTTGATCCAGTAGGATCTAGAATATCATTTATGCCTCCTAAAAAGAAAAGAAATTGCTTTTTAAAAAATATTTTTAGAAAAATTTAAAAATAAACCAAAATTGTTTATAGTTATCCTTTTTATAGCAACAAATAAATGGAAACAAAGGGCATACCCACTTACTGAGAAATGACTAAACAATATTTGTGGCATACCAATGTAATCAATGGACAGTGAGGTGAGTCAGTATATAGAACACCAAGCTTAGAGTCTGGAAGACTCATTTTCATGAGTTCAAATCTGTCCTCAGATACTTACTGTGTGACCCTGGACAAGTCAATTAATATTGTTTGCCTCTGTTTCCTCATCTATAAAATGAGCTGGAAAAGGAAATGACAAACCACTCCAGTATCTTTGCCAAGAAAACCCCAAAAGGAGTCACAAATAGTCAGAAGTGACTGAACAACCACAAAATGTCATCAAAATGTCTTCAAAGTTACAGGTTGAATTTATAATATACTTAAAAAGAAAGATAAACTGTATGTAAATAATAGAGATTTATAGTTTCATTTATGATCCTCCTTATTCTGTTCTAGTATGTGTATGGAAACATCCAGTTTATTTAGTGTTTGTTACATACTGAATATAATAAAATAAAATGCCTATGGCAAGAAAACATGAATAGAGCACAGCATCTTGCAATCTTGGGCATAATGGACCTGGAGGCAGGAAGACTAGCTTTGTAACTCTAGGCAAGTCAGTTAATCCTGTTTGCCTCAGTTTCCTCGTCTGTAAAATGAGCTGGATTAAAAATGGACAATCCTGTCCTTCCCGTATCTCTGCCAAGAAAACCTCAAATAAAGATCACAACTGAAAACGACTGAATAATAAGGACAACAAAATGGTGGAATGCTTACCCTGGCTAGGTCATACATAGTAGGCCCTTAATAAATGTTTGTTTCCTTAAAGTCTCAAATAAAATCCCGTGTTCTACAGAATGTCTTTCCTAACTCTTAATTCCAGTGTCCTCCCCCTCCCCAGCCCAGATTAATTATTTCCTTTTTATACTAAATATAGTTCCCTTTGTATATACTTGTTAGCTTGTTATCTCTCCAGTTAGATTGTAAATTCCTCGAGGGCAGGGGTTGTCTTTTACCTTTTTTTGTATCCCCAGGACTTAGCACAATGTCAAGTATACAGTAAGTCCTCAATAATTGTTGAATGATTGATTAATTATTAATTGACCAATTTTATCATTATCTCAGTGTCCTCACCTTTAAAAGGGAGACAATACTCCCACTGCATCACTGAGCTGTTAAGTCATGGGATTTAGATCTTGAAAGGACTTTAGCAGCCAGCTATTCCAACCCCAACAATTTTCGGATGTGGAAACTGAAGCCAGGAGATGGAAAGGGATGTGACAATAAGAAGCAGAGTCAGGGTTTGATCCCAGATTCTCTGCCCTCAAAAACCGTAGTCTTTATACTATACCACAATGTCTCCTAGAGGTATCAATGAGATCTTATTGATAACTAAACAAAGTAATGCGTGATGAATTATAATTATGGACTGAGACTGAAAGTAGAAGTATGAAGATTTGAGGGGGAGAAAGGTTTTCTTTGAAGTAATTCCAGGTGTATCCTGGGGTGACCTAGAGGTCTCAAGCAATAGAAGAGGATTTCCTCTGTCTATAGGAAGAGAGGGGTCCTCCTGCACCGGGAATGAAATGAGGCAGGATAACCCTGAATATAGCAGATACTTCTCCCACTGGGGACAATTCCAGTCTTCCTGAGTGTGCTGGGGACCTCTGTTTCCTCCAGGCCTCACCCCACCCCCACCTCAGGCCAGCAGCTATAGAGGAGGAAATGGAACCTAGAGTCATACCTTCATTTTCAGTTAGACTTCCCTTTTCTTATCATTATGTTCTCTGAGAACAGATTCAAGGAACAGATTTCATCTAGAAGAAAAGGGCCCTCATCTACCTGGGGTAGGTGTTATTTCCCCAGAATTAGTGCCTTTCTCTAGGGACAGCTGGGGAGAGGAAGAGGAATTTGGGAGAAGATAGAGCCATAGATTATTATCACTAGAAGGGATGTTAGATGTCACCTGGATGAGCTCCCTTATTTTCCAGGGGAATATATAATTACAGATGAGAAGTCATTTGCTTACAGCCCCCTGCTAGTAAATGCAGAGCTGGGACTCGGCAGGTGGGCGAGTCAAAAGCTTCGAGGGAAGATTAGGGAATGGAAGTGGGAGGGTTAAGGCAGGAAGTGGGATGTAGCCTGATACTGACTGATATTAGGGTATGTGTGGATATGTAATAATGATTAGGGCTATGGGTATATCTCTAGGTATTTCACATATGTACCAATATGGGCTTATATGTAGCATATGTGTCTCTGTGCTTGTGTGCATGTATAAAAGTTGTTCAAACTGCCCAGCAAAGGTCTCTGGGGGTGGATGTTCCCAGTAGAAAAAACACTAAATCAAAGTCAGAAGCCCTAGGTTAGGATGCCGACTTGAACAATTATTGGCCATATGAGTCTGAATAAGTCACGTTCCTTTCCTGAGCCCTACTTTGCTCGGTTATAAAGTGATGATAGCTATATTTGCACGACTGTGTCCTGACGTTGAAGTGAGAAAAGTTTTATAAATGTAAGAAGCACTATTCTTCCATAACCCATGCTTTTCCCTTCCCTTTCCAACATGGTTGTTAAATATTTACTGGAGTACCTATGTATTGTTCTATCAACAAGCCTGAGCTCAGCAGGAGTGCAGTAGAAGGCTCAGAGAATAAAGTCATCACCAGACTTGAGGCTAATTATAATAATAAAATAATAATGATGATGAACAATAACAATACCTTGTCTTTACATAGCACTTTTAAATTTGCAAAGTGCTTTATATTTATCATCTTATTTAGGCTGCACATTGGGGGAGAAGGGATATTATAATCATGGGAATTTATGATATTTATGATCCTGAGAGATTTAAAGTAGATCTCAAAAGAAGGCTACCAAGCTCAGACTAGTCTTTTGCCAAAAGCTAAAAAGGAAAAGGTCTATTTCAGTGACTATATAAGTGAAATGGACCAGACAAGACCAGGCCTGAATATCTAATCCTTCAGCCACATTCCAAACTACTCTTCTTCCCATCCCTGGAACTTCAACCAGAGGCACTGAGAACTGAGATTCTTTTTAAAACATTCCATACCTCTAAAAGCCAAAAGCCCAGTCACTTGTATGTAGGTTTAATCTGCCTGAAGGGATGAATGGGGACTGGGTCTAAGTCTTCCATGATCATCTTCCACCATTCTCTCTCCAAACCTTTTGTGCTTTTAGTCACAATCAGAAGCACTGGGGCACAGTAGCAAGACTACTGGGCTTCCACTTAGAAGGTTGAGGTTTAAGACCGCATTCAGACACTTAAATAGTAGATAAGGAACAAAAGCTTTCTGAGCTTCAGATTTCTTCTCTGTCAAATGGAGATAAGACATTTCAAAAGTTTATTTGTTAGAAATGTCAGATCAGACAAGGCCTGTACTTTCCTTCAAAATCAGTTTGATGATTAGAGGTTAGAATTCTGAGTCTTGGGGTTACCTCTTCTCTTGCCTGTCCCTTCTCCCTTGGTCCAGACTAGGAACTTTCAGTGGGCAAGAATCCAAAAATGAGAGAATAAAACTAGATAATCTCTCTAAAGTCCTTCCCAACCATAAACCAATCATCAAATCAAATATATCAACCGTCTACTAAGTTTAAGACACTGAGAGTGCCAAATAGAGATAAGTTAGTACAAAAACTTTTGAGGATGGGGAGTGAAGTAACTAGTGTGCTTAGGAAAAAATTTCTGTAAGAAATAGGACCTGAACTGAACCAATTAGTACCTCTTGGGAGAGTCAATTATTAAAATTTCAATGTAAACACACTTAATAATTGGCAAATGCTACAAATCAGAGCGATTTATTATTTGGTTGATTTTTAGGTTTAAGAAAATGATGGAGAAAACTTACTAATGTAGATTAAATGTAAAAGTATGTCTGAATTCCAAGAGTTGTAATGGAAAATGCCATCCACATCCAGAAAGAGAACTACGGAGACTGAATACAGATCAAAACATACTATTTTCACTTTTGTTCGTTTTTTCTTTTACAATATGGCTAATGTGAAAATATGTTTTAATGATTGTACATGTATAAACCTATATCAGACTCCTTGCTTTCTTGGGGAGTGCGGGGGAGGGAAGGAAGGGAGGAAGAAAAGTTTTGGAACTCAAAATATTACAAAAATTAATGTTGAAAACTTCCTTTACATCACTGGAAAAAATGAAATATTATTAAGTGTGGGGGGGGGGAGTGTGTCTGGATACCTTTGTTCCCTCAACACACACATACACACACAAACACTAGCCTGTTGTTAAACATTACCAGAACACCTATGCCTTGTAAAAATCTTTATGGGATCCTAAGTTTCTGACCAACATTCCAATAGTTTTTCCATTATTCCCTGATGCTTCTCGGGATAGCTAAAAGCATAAAAGGGAAGGTTGAGGGTTGTTCGTGGAAAATTTAGATCCAATGCCAATTCAGTTCTTCAGGCAGACTAAACCTTTACGACTGGAAGAGACTTTTGAGGTCATCAAGTCTAACCCAGGTTAAATGATTAGCCCGTGGTACTGAGGTAGGATTGGAGTACAGCCGCCTTTCCAGTACACTAGGCTGGCTTAAGGAAACTAGGGATTCTGAGAAGCAAAAAAGAGGAGGGAACACATTCCAGACATGGGGGAAGGTCTGTGGGAAGGCACAAAGACAGCAGATGGAATTTTGGGAATACTAGCAGGCCAGTTTGGCTTGAGTATACAATGAGTAAAAGACGGTAATATGAGACGTCTACAAAGGCATGTTGCAGCCAGAGCAGGGAGGGCTGAAATGGTTGTTGGAGGAGTTAGTGTTTATCCCAGAGGAAATAGGGACCCTCTCAAGATTTCTGAGCAAGGATAAGACCTGTGAAGACCTGTACTTTAGGAAGATGGTTTTACAAGCTCTTTGAAAGGTAGATTGGAAAAAGGAACAGATTGAAAGCAGAGAGCCTCGTTAAAAGGCTGCTGCAATCATCTTGGGGTGATGAGGGCCCTCTACTAGGGGAGTGTGACCATGGGAATGCAGAGAAAGGCTCAGATGTGGGAGGTGTTAACAGAGGTAAAATGTGCAAGATGTGGGTATATCCAATTATGATCCATGTCTCTTCCTCTCTTCAGATTACCATTGTCCTGAGGGTTCTGGGTTAGGGACCTACTGAGAGAAGTGAAAACCTCACAGCACAATATGTCACTGTGTATGCATAATTACTAAACAGAAAAAAAAAAAAAAGAAACAAATGTTCCATCTAAGTAGCATCTATATGTTCTTCTCTGCTTAGAGTCCTAAACTGCTTTTAGAAGAAGATCAAATTGTTCAAACCAGGCATATATTCTTATCTCTTGAGGAAAAGGATAGTCTTTTAGACAGTCTGCACAGTGGATGCTGGTCTTCTACAGAATCAGGGAGAGTGGGAGTAAAGATGGCAGAGAATGGGTTTATAGGAAAGCCACAGGAAGAAGGACAGAGATTCTGGTCCCCTAAAGGACTGTCTCTGAAAGAAGACCACTTAAACATGGAATTTAGAACTAAGATCACTGTTTCCTAATTTGCCCATTAATAGAGGTTAAGAGAGGGCAATTTGATCAAAATCACGTAGCTAGATAGTATCAGAGTCAGGACTGACTGTCAGGAATCTTTATTCCTTTTGGCAATAAAAGGGTTGATGATTATGGGGTTAGAGTTATGGAGTCAAGTGTGGACACAACAAATGGAGGACCCTGAAATCTAAGGGAAGACCTAACTGAGGCAAAGATCAAGAAGAGGCCAGAACACCCAGGCCAGGAAAGGATCATCTTCACTTGTGGTAGAGACCAACTTGATTCTGCCCCCACACATGGGATTTGATATATCATAAAACCTCTGCAACCAAGGGAACAGAAAGGAACTCCTGACAAGATCCTGCAGCTTTTTTTGAGGCTCTCAGGAAGTAATCAGTCCAAAAATGACCGCTAACTTTCAGTAGCTCTCATTACCTACCAAATAAAATAAAAACCCTGGCATTCTGTTGCAAAGTGATGTTAAACTCCTGGAGAAACTGGGTTTACTAAATCATACATAAGGCTCCCTGTTGACTTAGAAAACCACACATTAGCATTATCTATATTGTATATTATTTTTATATTTTTGTTAAGCATTTCCCAATTACATTTTAATCTGGTTTTCATATAATAGGCACCTCTGCCTATAATATAGTATCAAATGTCTTTATTTCATACTCTTCTTCATGAGACTACCCTCCATTCCCATTCTCTACTTGCTAGCTCTCATCTGTATCCCTTTACTCTTAATCATATCACATGCCTGAAAAGAATACTTCTACTTCTATCTCCAGTCTTTTAAAAACCCCTTCTTTCAAAGCTACCGCTTTCAAGAAATCTCCCCTAAAACTGCCCACCTCCATTCCCACCCCACCTCCACGGTGATTTTTACCTCCTTGTCTCATAACACCTTGCCTGAACTTCTACTTTCAGTTATCTCACACTATCTTATATCATAGTTGATTGTATATAATTATTCTTCCATTTTTCCCGATTTAGATTGCAAACTCCTAAAGAAAAGGATTAATACTTTGTACCCTTTGCACTTTGCACAGAGTAGGCCTTTAAAGATTGTTAAATCGAACTAAATCAATGCAGAAAAGACTATACACACTTTAGAACTGGGACATGTTATTGAAAGTACTGAAAAAAGTGAGGGAAATGGTGTGATGAAAAGACCAGACATTTAAAGGACAAGTTGATGATACCGAGCCTGGGCCTTTTGCTCACTGGAAAAGCCCATCTATCTCTGCAAATCAACATCTTGCTGTAAATAACCAGGGAGGGGGAATCTAGAATCTGGTTTGGGAGTGAGTTAAGCAGTTGGGAAGATTGATCTTGGAATTTCCAGACCCGGTGGGTATCTAAACAACATCACTGCACTAGTGACTTCCCATATGTTAGGGACCAAACTTCTAGATTAGGAATTACAGGTTTAGGCCTACGGAAGGGAAGTTGTAGGAATACCAGTTATAAGGCTGAGGTTTTCTGGGAATAGTGATATCCCATCCTGGAATCACAATATGGGCTTCCAGCCGGGAAAGCAATAAACTCTTGCCCCTCTTCACGCCCCCAGGGCTGACCCCGACTCACCTCCCAGCTCTGCCTTGGGCTGTAGCCCCAGGGCTAGAAGCCCTGGGACTGGCGTGGGATGGGGGGGAGGTGTGGACTCAGGCCAACTTCTCTCCTCCTCCCCCGCCCCTGACACCTCCTCCTCCTCCTCCGAAACTGCGCTGCAGATGCTGGGCCGCTTGGCCGAGTGCTGGGGTCCCGGGGCACTTGGAGGCCGGGGACAGAGTGGGGATGCTCTCGATCCTCTCTCGCGCCCCAACGGGTCCCGGGGGGCGCTGGCTCGTCTGGCCGGCACTCGGGACAATCTGGGAAGTGGGCAGGAGCTGTAAAGTGTCTTCTTCCAGCTTCTTCCTGCCTGGCCTTGCTCCGCCACTCCCTCCCCTCTAATATACCGTTTCCTATTGCCAAATGCGTTTACTTGGAGTGCTCGCTCTCTCTGTTTATGGGGCCGCCTCCCCTCTCTTCCTCGCCAGCTGACCGTTCCCTCCGGTCTCCCCGCGCCTCGTCCACAAACCTCCCACATCCGCTGCTCCCTCCAGCCCAGCCCAGCCCGGGTCCTGCCCCGGGATGGGGATGGGGATGGGGGGGCGGGGGAGGGGGGGCCGAGCTATATTGTAAGTCTCTTGCCTTGGGTGCTTGAGTCACTAAATGCAAATCATCACCAATTCAACAGGACTTAGCCATTCCAAGGGAGGTTGTGGGGGTCCAGAGCCCCTGCTACTCAAAGGAAGTATCTTGGTTTAAGGAATGAGCCTCCTCGACACTGTGACCTTAGGCAAGTGAAATCACTTGTCTGTGCTTTAAGGTCTTTAACCTATAAAGCGGGAAGGACTTCATCTCCAACTTGCTTTTCGGTTCTTATAAAGTAGATTCTATTCTATTCTCTCCTTAAGGCTATATAGTGAGAGGGCTGGGGGTGGGAGTAAGGGATTCTGGAAAAAGCAGCTCAGGCCCCAAAGAGTAAGTCGTATCACAAGGATGTTGGAAGAATTTAAGTCTGGGCTAATGCATATCTGTTGGAAGAAAAAGGTTCTATTTTGGGGGGAATCAGAAGGAAGGAATCAGATTGAGCTTCCTGGGACCCACTCCTATTGCCCCTGCCAGCCATCATTGTTGGGAAAGGGGTTCATCAAAGGAGCACAAGAACATATAAAGAGGGGAAAATATATGGAGCTCTCTACATGAAATAGGATTGGGCTATCCCCTTATAATGATGGGAAAAGGTCTGGGTATCAAAAGGTACCACAAGCAAAAGCTGTGAGGTTAGAAGGAAAAGAGCTACATTTAGATGTGGGGAGATAAGAGATGATAAGAGTCTCTGCTCTTCTCTATTTTAATCAGCCAGAGCTGACCTAGTTTAAGTCTTCTGTTGGGTAATAGTTTGGGAAAGAGCTAAAAGTCAGACCTCTGAGGGAAGGGGAAAGGAATTAGAATCTGTGTCCAAGTCTACAAAGATTTACTGCTCAGAAGGACCAGCTGTTCCTCATATCCATGGAGGAAGCAGGCCAGAGGCAGAGATTGAGATTAGATATGTAGAAGAACTTCCCATCTAAGTCAGGCAGGAGACAGGGGATCAGGGACCTAAGGGAGGTTGGGAAATGGGATCTTAAAACCCAGGAAATATACTCATATGTCTGAGGCAGAAATGGGAAGGGAGGGAAAGGGGCTGTCATCTTGAGTCCGGATTTGGAGCATGATGGAGGCAGCATAGAGTGAAGAGAGTGATGAAGTAGAAAGCATTTATGGATCTGATTAGATGGGAATTTTTTTCCTGTTCTCTTATAGTTAGTAAGGGATGATGAGGCTAAATAGGCAGGGAGTGGAAAAAGGCCCACCAATCCTTCACTCCTACAAATACTAACAGCATCTACTAGTGTAGGCCCTTAATTATAGGTTGTCTTCTGTTAACTGCCTCAAGTCATTTGTGAGCTCCTGGAGAACAAGTCACTCAACCTGTCTTGAATGCTGTTTCTTTACAAAAAGAGGTGTTGGAACTAAATGATTTTGGAGACCCTGTCCAGCTTTAAACCTATGATCTAGTGATCCACAGACATGCAGGATGCTGGATTCAGAGCTGATTGTTATAGTTTATTAGTGTTGAAAGGGGTCATTGACATCATTTTGTAACTATCTTCTAGTCTAACTCCTAGTTTGAAGGACGAGCTCCATAGAAATCTAACTCTAGAGGTAGACTCCAGCCTCTTCCTTTCACCCTGGGAAATCCCTGTGGCCCTATGGCCTCTTCCCCTAATTGGTCAGTTCTTTTCAGAACCTCCATTTTAATGAAGGATCCAAGGCCAAACATGTTTATTTCTTCCTTCCTCTCCAAGCTCCACTCCTTAAACTCCAATCTTCTTTCTCATTCTCCTCACATTCCCTTTCCTAACTTCCTTTTATATTTTTTACCATTGGAATGTAAGCTCTTTGAAGATAGGGTCTTTCTTTTTTTTCTTCCTTCCTTCCTTCCAGCACCATTCTTCTTTGGAGCTGGTGAACAAGAATAGAGGCTGGCTGTGTTGCCTAGTCTCTCCTATAATGATTAATAAGGCATTATTATTCAAATTTGTATAGTTAAAGCATAATTTATCTATGACAACCTTGTGAGCTAGGTAGAAGCAAAGCATTATTACAGATTTTACAGATAGGTAAAGTGTTTTGCCTGTGATTGGAGCTTGTATTCACACTTATATTTTCTGATTTCTTTCTACCATACCATGATGCTGCTTCTCCCCACTTAGATCTTGCCTTGGATCTTTAGACATGCCCACTTAATGGATACCTTCTAATTCAGGCTGACCAGGCTCAACTCTACAGGAGTCAGTTTCCCTAAACCAAGTAGCTTCTACCATCTTTCCATACAGAAGTAGCCAGTCCTCCTGCCATACATCAAGCTCTAGAGAGTTCATAGAATCTAAGCCAGGCACTCATACAACAGGAAATAGAAATAATAAAATAAACAGATATAGGAGTACAAGATATTTAGAGAACTTTATAAGACAGAGCTGGAATAAATTTGGATATTAAATAATTCAACGCTCCCCTTTCCCCTTCTTCATTTTAAAGAGATGAGGAAACTCAAGCCCAGAGGAATAATTGGCTTGCCCAAAATCATAGACTATTTAGCAGATGTGCAATTTAAATCCAGGTCTCCTGAATAAAGCAGTGATTTTCTTCCTACTATATTATTCTCACTTTAGGTGCCAGGCCCTTCCATTATTCTTCCCAGATTTATTCTTACTTTCTCTCCTTTTCCCTCCTCTTTTTTACCAGTGGGATTGTACCTTTTAACTCTGCAGTTAAAAGAGCAACGAATTTGAAGTCAGGAGATGTTAGTGTTGATGGAAGGAATTATGTGCCAAGCATTAGATGCTAATATTATTCTCATTTTACAGTTGAGGAAACTGAGGCAGATGGAAGCTAAGTGACTTTCTCAGAGTCACACAGATATAAATATCTGAGGCTGGATTTGAACTCAGAACTTCCTGTTTTAAGAGTAATTAGGTGATACAATGGATAGAACATTCAGTCTGAAGTCAGGAGGAATCATCTTCCTGAATTCAAATCTGGTCTTAAAAACTTACTAGTTGTGTATATTTGAGTAAATCACTTAATCCTGTTTGCCTCAATTTCCTCATCTTTTAAAATAAGAAGGAAATAACAAACCACTCCAGTATCTTTGCCAAGAAAACCCCAAATGAAATCACAAGGAGTCAGACAGGACTGAATAAAAATCACTTCCTGAGTCTAAATTCAGGGTTATATACACTACCAGGTCAGAAAATTTGGCAATAGTAAAAGGTTTCTGAATGCTCTACATCCTACAATATCAAATATCCCACCAAGATTTAACTCTGTATGTAAAAATACACAAGCACATACATTTCATTGTAGGAAAAATTGCTTTCATTTTTAATAAATGATTAATTAGATGTATACCAAATAATTGCTTTAAAATTTCTTCATGATTTATTATTAATAAATGTTTGATTTGTATTCCTATTTTATATACTTATATACCTGGGGTTGTATAAGGGGCTGAACATCTTGAGTCAATGCACTGAGGTGGGACAATTGAACACTTGAGGCTAATTGCCTATTGGACAATACTTTATTAGAATATGCTTGGAAAATGGCCTTTCCCACTATCCTGTGTTGGCCCTATTGTTGGGTGTATACACAGAGAATTGTGGAAGGGACTAGGAGGTGCAGGGAGACTAGCCAGGGTCATTTCTGGAGGTGAGGTCACAGAGATCCTATGCATCCACTCTCTTCACTTCTACCCCTAAAGATCTAGAATAAAGACTTTTGCTGATTCTGAGATGTCCAGGGTGCTAATGCAGTCTCCACATTTGGTGCCCAATGTGGGACCAAGGACCCTACTTTTACTGAAGAAGCCCTCACAGGAAATAGGGTGAGTATTTTAATAGACAAACAGGAAATTTAATTTGTTAAGGGCTAAACCAGTAATCTTTTCTAGCTGAAATGGGGAAGATATTAGGAAAAGATTCTCCCCCAGCCCCACCCCGACCCCTACCCCAAGGGGTAGAAAGCATGCTTAAGATGATCAAGGGACAAAGTTTAATTATAACTTGGTTGCAGATCACTAGACTCTTGAGTACGTTAGAATGCATGTCCCCTTGAATCTTAAAGGAAAAAGAATAGGGCCAGATAATTGGAAGCTGGTAGGACAACAACTTTGTGAATACTACAATGATAAAGGTCCTCATTCAATTTCCAAGGAAATATTCTATACATACAATTTAATACAATTGGCCTTAAAGAATCCTGCAAGTTATAGAAAAAAGAAAAATTTTCTGGACAGCCAGATGAGGAAGTGTGAAGAAAAAGAGGAAGACAATGAACAGATCAATAGTAATATCATTAGAGGGCATGTGGAGTTAAGTGAGGATGAAGGGTGTGGTGATTCTAGCTCTGACCAGGCAGCTTCAACCCTGCCTAAACCGGTTCTTGACAACCCCCATCAACTTCACCTTCCAGCAGGGAGGAAGAGGAGTGGAAGGGGCAGTGACCTTCCCCTCCCCCCCTGCCCAGCAGTCTCCTATGACTAGATTGCAAAAGGCACTACTTAAAACCACAGAAGAAGGCCAGGATTTAGCTGATTTGAAAATCAATATGTATCCAGTGATTCAACAGTTTAACTCTTCAGGTCAAGAAAGTAGAAAATATACTCCTTTTGATATAGAAATCATCAGAGACTTGAAAAAAAGCTTGTTCTCTTTATGGGGCTACATCAGCTTATGTTAAGATGTTATTACAGAATTTGGCTTATGAAGTCTTAACCCCTAGGGACTGGAAATCTATAGCAAGGGTATGCTTAGAACCTGGACAAAACTTGTTGTGGCTTTCTGAATATAGTGAGCTCTGTACAAAATAGTCATAGTGGAGTTAATCCTCCAATTACCTATGACCAACTAATTGGTGTAGGTTCTTATGTAAACATTTCAGTACAGATTAATTACCCTTTAGCAGCAAATTGCTGCTGCTGCTATCAGAGCATGGGCTTTTCTCCCCAGTAAAAATGACAAGGGTGAGGCCTTCACAAAAATTGCACAAGGGCCAAATGAACCCTTTGCTGATTTGGTGGGATATTTGCAGAAAGCTATCATACGAACTAATGGTGAAAATGCAGTAACAGACATTATGATAAGGCAACGTGCTAAAGAAAATGCTAATGAGATTTGTAGAAGGATTATACTAGGACTATGCAAGGATGCTCCTTTAGAGGAGATCATAAGACACTGTGCCACAGTGGGCACAAATACTTTTATAGCCAGTCTGTGATGCAGACTTCCCAAGATCCCAATGGAAAGACAGAATCCCTTTTGGCAAGGGACTTCTAGAGAGACTCATCAATGCTTTCAATGTGGTAAAGTAGGACATCTGAAAGCTCAATATTGGCATAGAGAGAGTGAGAAAACAGAGTAGGAGAACAAGACCCAATACCCCATGTCCAAAATGCAACAGAGGCTTCCATTGGGCATCAAAATGTAGACTGATTCAGGGAAATGGGATGAGGGGCCCAGCCCCAGGGCCCAAGACAAAAAAACACTTGGGGCATGATGGCAGCCGATGCTACACCCAGAGAGTGCCTAGAAGATCAGTACCCAGACATGACCAATCAGCCAGGAAGCCATATGATGGGAGAAAGGGATTACACAACCAATCAGCCAGGAAGCAACCTGATGGGAGAAAGGGATTACAATTAGGGAGAAAAGAGTTGTAGCAGCTGGGACAACTGAGATACCCCCTTGGAGAGGTGAAATCTGTTCTTCTCCAGCCTATGCATCCCTTGCCTTCAGACACAGTAGACTTGACCATTTCATCTCCTGAGTGTGCTTACAAAACAGTGTCCATCCATACACTGATGTGGGAAACTGGAGAATGTGTACATAATATCCCAGTCACTAATAAACAAACAATGTGTGACTTATCAACCAGGAGAAGTAGTAGCATCAGGTTTATTGATACAACTCCTAAGAAGCAATCTGGTGATAGTTGCCCAGATTCTGACTTCAAGCAACAAAATCCAGGAATATTCAAGAGAGCAGCTGTGACAGCTGAGCAACCTATGCTCACTATCTCTATAAATGGCATACCATTAGAAGGATTGGTAGACACTGGTGCAGATTGTACAGTCATTAGAGGTGCCTATTGGTCCAGTCACTGGCCAAAGATTAAGGCAAACACCTACATGTCTGGCATAGAAATATCAATAGCAGCTGAAATTAGTGCTACCCCTTTGAGATGGATATTTGAAGGTGAAACAGAAGTTTTTACTCCTTTTATAGTTGAAAAATCCCTATCAATCTATGGGGAAGAGACATTTTACAACAATTAGGATTAAAAATGAGTACTTCGGTTTTTTAGGCAGGGCTGCTGTAGAAGGCCTGCCAACATTTTCACCTGTTCCTATCCAATGAAAAACTGATACACTAGTGTGGATAAAACAGTGGCCTTTAGTTAGCGATAAAATTCAGGCCTTATTAGATATAGTACAGGAGCAACTTGACCAAGGACACTTACAACCTTCTCTAAGTCCTTGGAATTCCCCAGTATTTGTTGTAAGAAAGAAAACTGGAAAATGGAGGATGTTGACTGATTTAAGAAAGGTAAATGAACAGATGGAAACTATAGGAACTCTTCAGCCTGGACTTCCATCTCCTACTCAATTGCCTAGAGAATGGCCTCTTTGGGTCATAGACATTAAGAACTATTTCTATTCTATCCCTCTAGATAAGGAGGATATGAAAATATTTGCCTTTTCAGTGCCCAGCATTAACTTAGCTGAGCCTTATAAAATATATGAATGAACAGTTTTGCCACAGGGAATGAAAAACAGCCCTACTATGTGTCAAATGTATGTTGCTGCTGCTCTTACTCCAGTAAGAAAAGCATTTCCAAAAGTAATGTTATTACATTACGTGGATGATATATTGGGATGTGCACCTGAGGAACAAATGTTAGAAGCATGTCTACAAAAGACCATAGAAACACTAAGGAACTATAGATTGCACATAGCTCCAGAAAAAATTCAAAGACATGCTCCTTTTCAATATTTAGGATATGAAGTATACCCTAAAGTGCTTACAGTACAAAAACTTTCCTTAAGAACAGGGGAGCTAAACACCTTAAATGACTTTCAGAAACTGATAGGAGAAATACAATAGATGTGTCCCATGCTAGGCTTGACTACCTGTCAATTGCAATCATTATATGACATTTTAAGGGGAGACAGTGCTTTAAACTCACCACGCCGGTTTACAAAAGAAACTCAAGAGGGTTTGAAAGCAGTTGAACTGGCTTTATCCAATGTGGTTGAAAGAGTCACTTTGGAAATATTAGTTTTTGCTACACAAGAGGCACCCACAGTAATCCTTCTTCAGGGAAACAGTGTGATTGAGTGGGTGAACCTCCCAGCACAACCAGAACAAAACCTTATTCCTTATCCAGTGCTTGTGGCTAGAATTTTATTAAGGGCCACTAAGCAAGCAGTACAATTATCTGGGATAAGACCTGGCAAGATATACACTTTTTATACCAATGCATAAATTAATGTATGCTGTGAAACCATCCCAGAGTGGCAAGTTTTATTAGCCATGGCTCCAAATTTTATACACGGGTTTCCATTAAAGATAGCCCGACTATTACATAATTGGCAATGGATTCTTAAAGAAAAGTTTTCTAAAGTTCCTCTTAAAGGACCAACTATCTTAGAGATGCATCCAAACATAATATTTGCTCTGTATACTCTTGTGACTTAAGTATAAAGAGAGTAGTCAGAACTCCTTTTCAGTCCACTCAGCAGAATGAATTGTATGCAATCATTCTAGCTCTTACTTATTATCTAGAAGATATAAATATAATATCTGGTTCAGCCTATTCAGTAGGTGTGGTACAAAGAATTGCCACAGCCCAAATAAAATGTGTAGCCTCTAATATATATCAGCTCTTTAAGGTACTTCAAGAGCAAGTGAGAAAGCATCCAGTAAGATTTTTATCTTGTATGTCCACTCTCATAGTGGACTTCCAGGTCCTATTTTTTATGGTAATTCAAAGGCAGATAGCCTTCTAACCATATTGGCCAATCCTCCTTTGTTTCAAGAAGCCCAAGAATCTCATTTTAAATATCATCAGGCTGCTCAAGCTTTATGTTTACAATTTGGAATTACAAGAGAGGAAACTAGGAGCATAATAAAAGCCTATACAGTTTGCATTCCTTTCCATGCTCCTATACTCCCTCCAGGGAAGAACCCTTGTGGTTTGAGACCCAATGAAATTTGGTAAATGGATGTGACCCATTATAAATCTGTCTTTTATCCATGATGTGGTAGACACTTTTTCAGGATTCATTTTTGGAATTCCAACAGCAAAAGAGACAGCCTGTATGGTCACTGAATTCTTTATACAAGCATTTGCAATTATGGATGTGCCACAAGCAATAAAAACAGACAATGGACCTGCATATACTTCTAAACATTTTCCACACTTTTGTGCATAGTATAAGATTTTACACACCACTGGCATACCTTTTAATCCTCAAGGACAAGCAATAGTAGAGAGGAGAAACAAAGACATTAAGACACTTCTTGAAAAATAAAAGAAAGGAGGAGCCACAGGTTACCCTAGAGAACTTCTAAATTTAGCTCTTTGTAAATATTAATTTCTTGATTTTTGATAAAGATTTTTGACTGGCTCCTGCAGACAGGTTTTATAACCCCCCAGAAGAGCAGTGTCCAGTGTGAGCAGCTCCACTATCTTTAGATAATCACCAGGTTATGTGGAAAGACCCAGAAAGTGGTGAATGGAAGGGACCAGATAGGTTAATTGCTTGGGGAAGAGGGTTTGCTTTTATCTCTACAGATGGAGAAGGAATCAGATGGGTGCCAACGAGGTGTATTCACCTTGTCCATCAGAGAGAGATGGAGCAGACCCTTGAAAGCAAGGAGAAGACCCAAGAAATATTGGGTGGTTCCATTGCTGACTGCCCATCACTGAAAGAGCATGGCAGTTAACGTGTTTGACTCATGAACATCAAAAATTGTTGGACTTCAAAATCCTCAGGAATCATTGGAATCCTTGAGATATGAAAAGATTGTTGTAGGACTTCAAAACCCCCTGGAATCAATGGATTCTCTGAGACATGATAAGACTGTTGTTGGACTTCAAAACTCTTAGGAATCATTGGATTCTCTGAGACATGATAAGACTACTGTAGGACTTCTAAATCCTCAGGAATCAATGGATTCTCTGAGACATGATAAGACTGTTGTAGAACTTGAAAACCCGCAGGAATCATTGGATTTTCTGAGAAATGCTAAAACTGTTGCCGGACTTCAAAATCTGCAGAAATCATTGGATTCACTAATGCATAAAAAGACTGTTACAGGATTTCAAAAACTTGCGGGGATCATTGGATTTCCTGACACATGAAGCAATGGACAATAGATTGGTTTTGGACTATCTCTTTGCTGCTGAAGTTGGCATATGTGTGATTGTTGTTTACATACCCTCCTTCCAGGACTTCTGGAAATCTTTTACAAGGTGTGAACCAAGAACATTACCTTGTCTCAGGTTCTGGCCCATAACATCTGTAAGAATCCTAACACATATTGTATGTTATATCACTACTAGCATGTACAATTCATGTTTGTTACACCACATTGAGCCTTCCCTGGCTGTGGGGAGAGTCATCACTAATAATCTGTGTGTTATTGCTATGTGCTTGTGTAATACCTCCCATGCTAATGAGTTTGTGCATACCTGTTTCTAATAAGACCCTTCAGCCCAGAAACCTGCTAGCAATCCCCACTTCCCTTTGGTGCTTTTCACCTCCTTTCCTGAGAAGTCAGGGAGGGTGTGACCACCTGTGTTCTAAAACAAAAGAAAACGGGAGCTGTAAGGGGCTGAAACTCTTGAGTTAATGCACTGAGATAGGACAATCGAGCGCTTGAAGCTAATTACTGATTGGTCAATACTCTATGAGACTATGCTTAGAAAATAGCCCTTCCCACTATCCTGTGCTGGCCCAATCATTTGGAGTATACAGAAAATTGTGGGAGGGACTAGGAGGTGTAGGGAGACTAGCCAGGGTCACTTCTGCAAGAGAGATAAAGAGGTGAGGTCGCAGAGATCCCAGGCATCCACTCTCTTCACTTCTATTGCTAAAGACCAAGAATAAAGACTTTTGCTTATCCTGACTCCGGCTGATTCTAAGGTACCCAGGGTGCTAATGCGGTCGCCACAGGGTTGCATAAAATTTTTTCAGGCAAAAAGGAGTCTTGAGTGGAAAAAGTTTGAAGCCCAGCATTATGATACCATCTATGTAAAATTATTCTAAATGTGCTTCTATTCATCTATTCTAATTTTTTTCTGGATGCAATGATTAGGGGGAAAGGAAGTGAACCTATATGTTCCAAAATGTTTATAACAGTTCTCTTTCTGGTGGCAAAGAATTGGAAATTGCAGGGATGACCATCAACTGGAAAATGGCTGAACAAGTTCTAATTTATGATTGTGATGGTATACTACTATGCAATAAGAAATTATGATTTCAATGATCTTAAAAAAACAAAAACTTAAATGAAATAATGAAAAATGAAATGAGCAGGACAAAGAAAACATTGTATGCAATAATGGCAATATCATTTTAAGAAGGACTTTGAATGAATAAGTCATTTTGATTATTATAAACTCCTAAATTAAATTATAGAGGACAAATGAAGAAAGATGTATTTTCTGACTTTCACAGCCAAAAGCCTATAAGAGGTCATTTATACTCTTGTTTCTCCTTCCTCACCTTCTATTTACTCCTTAATTCTTTAAAATCTAGCCTCCTGATCCTTTCACTTGGTTGAAGCAGCTCTCTCCCAATTTAACAATGATGTCTTAATTGTCAAATCCAATGGCCTTTTCCCAGACCCCATCATACACGACCTTTTGGTAACATTTAACTCTACTACTTAGTCCTCCCTTCTGTATTATTGCTGGATTTTTTTTTTTTTTTTTTTTTTTGGTCATTTCTCTCTTTGGGTTCTTTATCTATCTGAACACTCCTCGATTTCCTTTGATGAATCATCATGTCCCACCCATAAGGTATACCCTAAGTTTGTTTCTTGGGTCTTCTTGTTTCTTAGTAATTTCATGGATTCCCATGGACCCGATTCATTTCTATGCAAATAGTGGATAGATCTATATATCCAGTCTATGTCTCTTTCTTGATCTCACCATCTATATGCTAGACGTAATGGAATGTCTCATAGGTATCTCAGAATCAGTATGTCCAAAATTAAATTCCTTCTCTTTCTTTCTAAAAATCACTCTCTTTCCTAAGTCATTTCTGCCAAAAGCATACCACCCTTCCAATAATCCAGAGTGCTCCAACTAGTTGGGCAGTTAAGTAGCACAGTAGATAGAATACTGGGCCTGAAATCAGGAAAACTGAGAACAAATCTGCCTCAGACATTTTCTAGTATGACCTTGGATAAATAACTTAACCCAGTTTGCCTCAGTTTCCTCATCTATAAAATGAGCTGGAGAAGGAAATGGCAAACCGTGCCAGTGTCTTGCTAAGAAAATCCCAGATGGATTCATAAAGAGTTGGACATGACAGAAAATGTCTGAACATCATTATACCAACAAGTCATACAGAAAACCCTTCCTTGCTACCATATCTAATCATTTAACAAGTCTTGTATATTCTATCTCAAAATATATTTTGTATTTTCCTTCTTCTCTCTCCTTACATAGTTATGACTTTTAGTTTTTAACCCTCATTTGGGCTATTATAGTAGCCTCTTAATTAGACTCCCTGACACCACATTCTCCACTAATAAATTCATCCTTCCACTAGCTGCCAAATTGATATTCCAGCATGATTCCTTATTGTTTCACTATCTCATTCAAAAAACATCAGTGACTCCCTATAGTTTTTCTCTAGGATAAACTACAAATTCTTCTATTTGATATTTAAACCCAAGATGGAGCCAACTCATCTTTTTAAACTGATTTCATTTTTCTTTCTATAATATACCCTGTATCTCAGCCAGACTGACAAACATAGGATTCCATCTCTCATCTAAATAAATGTCTTTGCTCTATCTCCCATTGTAATCTCCAGCTCCATTCTAGCTCAGCTCTAGTGCCTCTTCCTCCACAAAGCCTTTTCTGATCTTCCCCAACTGTTAACACTTTTCTTCCATCCTAATAATTCCATTTATTTTTTGTGGATATTTACATATTCCTTTTTAAATATCCTTTTTAACATTATTAAAAATTTTTTTGTGTTCCAAATTTCCTCCCTCCTGCTTCTCCCTGTCCACTGATAAAGCAAGCAATATAATATCAATTGTACATATGAAATCATGTGAAACATTTATATATTCTATATATTGCCAAAAAAACAAGAAAAATAAAGCAAGAAATACTTTATTTTTTAATAAAGCTTTTTATTTTCCAAACATATGCACAGATAATTTGACAACATTGACCCTTGCATAGCCTTGTGTTTCAGATTTTCTCCTCCTTCCCACATATGCACAGATAATTTGACAACATTGACTCTTGTGTTTCAGATTTTCTCCTCCTTCCCCCTCTCTACTCACCTAGATGGCAAGCAATTCAATATATGTTAAACATGTTTAAATATATGTTAAATCCAATATGTATAAATATATACAATTATCTTGCTGCACAAGAAAGATTAGATCAAAAATGAAAAAAATGAGAAAGAAAACAAAATGAAAGCAAACAACAAAAAAAAGAGTGAAAATGCTATGTTGTTGATCCACATTCAGTTCCCACAGTCCTCTCTCTGAGTGTAGATGGTTCTCTTCATCATAAGATAATTGAAACTGGCTGGCATAATATCAATGTTGTCATGTTCTGCTCATTTCACTTAGCCTCAGTTCATGTAGGTCTCTCCAAGCCTTTTTAAAATCATCCTCCTGATCATGTCTTATAGAACAATAATATTCCATTACATTCATATTCCACAATTTATTCAGCCATTCTCCAACTGATGGGCATTCACTCAGTTTCCAGTTTCTTGCCACTATGAAAAGGGCTGCCACAAACAAAAATTGTATTTTAATTTGCACTCAAGAGTTCATCAGTTCTTTCTCTCTGGATATGGATAGCATTTTCTAGGATGGGTCCCTTGAAATTGTATTGGAACATTATCTACATCAGAGTAGCTAAGTCCTTCATAGTTGATCATCATACAATATTGCTATTACTGTGTACAGTGATTTCTCAGGTCTGTTCATTTCACCTTGCATCAGTTCATGTAGGTCTTCCCATGGTTTTCTGAAACCAGTCCCTTCTTCACTTCTTAGAGCACAAAAGTATTCCATCACAATCATCCACAATTTGTTTAGATATTTCCCAAATGATGGGTATCCTCTCAATTTCAATTCTTTGCCACCACAAAAAAAGCTGCTATAAATATTTTTGTACATATCGGTTCTTTTTCTTTGATCTCTTTGAGATACAAACCTAGTAATAGTATTGTTAGTTCTAAAGGTATGACATTTGGAACATATGTTTCCAGTTTTGTCTTTGTATCTCTAGTGTTTAGCACAATTACGCACATAGTAGGTGCTTGAATAAATGCTTTTTAAAAAATTAAACATGAAAGACTTAAAAACTCTGATCAATGCAATGACTATTCACAACTCCAGAAGATCATTGATGAAGAAAGTGATAACCAGCTCCTGACACAGAGGTGATGAACTCAAGATTTAGAATGGGATAAATATTTCTAGTCATGGCCAATGTGTGAATTCCTTTTGCTCAACTATGTGTATTTAAAAGTTTTGTTTTCTTTTGGGAGGAGAGAGAAGAGAAAATGCATATTATTTTAAATTTTGAAATTTTTTATTTTCTATTTTTAATATTTTTAGCCTTTAAAATTTTTAAATTCTAAAATGTTGTTGAATTACTATGGAGGCTGAAGAAGAGGAAAAAGTCAAAGATGAATGAGTTTTTGATCTTGCATTGCTTCGAAGAGCCAAAAGAATAGTGTGTTTGAAGTACTGTATCATTATAAACTTTTGCCATAGTTTAAACTATTATTACACTTATTGCTAAGTTTGAGGTTGGAGAGGGGACAGGCTGTGAAGAAGGCCCTCAAAGGCTGTGCTGAGGTCTTATATCATTTTGACTTTTGAGGAGAAATGAGAATTCAAACACTTTAGCGAAGGACAAGGATGAAGTTTGGATTGTGGTTTTTTGAGGCCAAAATAGGCTTAGGGCCAGATTCAGGGAGGGGTAGGAACTTCTGCAGGGCTCTCCATGGAGAGACCAGAGAGATCCTGGGTAATCTGGATGATTATCAGAAGTAGCAGAAAAAAGAAAAGAAGCTTGGAGAAAAGTCACATAGAGATTGAGGGTTAAAGATAAGGAGCAGAATAGTTTGTGGGGAAAACTGTGGGGGGGGGAACTAGAAAAGAAAGAGATTTTAAAAGTTGGGGGAAGCAGAACAGCATCTGGGGAATACTATGAAATAGAGAGGACTGGACCTCCTGCTGTTCACAGATGGCACCTTGGAGAAATCACTTAAACCTCAATTTTTACATCTGTAAAAGGGGGATTATGGTATTTGTGTTACTTACATTCTCAGGCTATGATGGGTGAAGTGCTTTTAATCTCTAAAGCACTTTATATAAATTTCAGTTATTAATAAATTGGAGGGCCTTGGCACTCAGCAACAGGAATAGAGGCAGACAGGACATGTCTTAGTCCTTCTAAGGCTAAGGTGGGTGGGGTCCACACGGCTTACTTGGATACAGGAACCTGCCTTTGTTTGCAGCCAGAACGGAAATTCCATTCAAAACCAGCCCCTCTGCCAGACCCTCCCTTCCCATTACTACCCCTCTCCCACCCCCATACACTCCTAGCTCCCGTCCTTCTACTCTGCCCTAGGGGCACCAGTTAGGTGGGCTTCTCTCACTACAAATCTCTGCCCTTCTAGATGATGGATAGCTTCAGCTTCTCTTAGTCTTCCTACCATATAAGTGGGGCATCAAGAGAAGGTCCACCTAAGGAGAAGAAGGCTAAAAATAAATAACTTTGCTACAGGAAGACATAGGCAAAGGGAAGTAGGTCTTTTCCTATACCAGTGACTGTGTGTGTACTATGTCTACATATATATGTGTCAGAGAGAGATAGAGATAGATCGAGAGATAGAGACTGAAAAACAGAGGGGGGGGGCAGGGAGAGACAGACCAGAGACAGACCAGAGAGGAGAAAGTGGGAGAGGAGAAAAAGGGAAGGGAAGGTTAGGGGAAGGGAGGGGAAGGGAGAGAAAGGGAGAAGAGGGGAGGGAGTGGAGGAGAAGAGAGGGGAGGGGAAAGGAGGAGGGAAGGAGAAGGGAAAGGAGGGAGGAGAGAGAAAGGGAGGAGAGGGGAGGGAAGGGGAGGGAGTGGAGGAGAAGAGAGGGGAGGAGAAAGGAGGAGGGAAGGAGAAGGGAAAGGAGGGAGGAGAGGGGAGGGAGGGGAAAGGGAAAAGAAGGGAGGGAGAAGAGGAGAGGGGAGGGAGGAGAGGAGAAGGGAAGGGAAGGGAAGGAAGAGAAGGGAAGGGAAGGGAGGGGGGAAAGGGAGAGGAGGGAGGGGAGAAGTAGGGAAGGGAAGGGAGAGGAAGGAGGGGAGGAGAGGGGAAGGGAAGGGAGGGAGGGAGGAAAGGAGAAGGGAAGGGAGGGAGGGAGGAAAGGAGAGGGGAAGGGAAAGGAGGAGAGGAGGAGGAGGAGGGAAGTCACACAAGTAGTCATACAGTCACACAAGTTGTAATTAGCAGAGCTTGAATTTTAACCTGGTCCTTCTGATGTCACATTCAGTACCCATTTCATGGGCAGCCTTTAATGGATAATGAAAGGGGATTCCCTCAAAACCTCCTCCTCCCCATATCTTCCTACTATAACCAGATGAAAAGTCTCACTGTTAGTCACTCTCTGGGATTAGACATCAAAAACATTTCCAAAAAGTTCCTAAGAAAAAGTACAAGTTTCTGAGTAGGGTAAAAAGCATAAGAAGGAAGAGAAGGTGGTAATTTTAACCCTTTCCCATGAACCCCCTGTAGATGAGTTGCTTTAGCTAGCTGTTGCCTGATAGAGAGCTTGCTTCCAAGGCGAATAGAATTCAGGGCTAGAAAGTTTTGATGGCTGTGAATGAAGGATAGGGTTAGGGAAGAATGGCTGGAACATCTCTAGAGTTGAAAAAAGAGAAAGACAGATTGGGCATCAAATGGGGCCCTGGGAAACCCCCAGTACTTCAGAGGTTGTTTGGATTGGTGTCAATTGGTATAAAAAATAAATTTAAATCACTATACAACTCTATAGCCAGTTCCTTTTTCTATGAAATAAGGTAACCATCATATATAACATTAAATAATCTTAGCTGCAATTTGTATGGTAGCAAAAAAAAAAACCAAAAACTTCTGAAAATCAAGCAGGTACTTAGTTGGGAAATTATAGTGGTGGAATGTCACACATGCTGCCAGACTCAGTCATTGGTTATTTAATTTTGTTTTCTGTTTTTATTTATTTGAGAAAAATTTTAATGATATTGGAGGCTACATCTAGAAGTAATTGTGGCATGAAAATAAAAGTTATTCATGGAACTTTCTTTTTAAAAGAAGAAAAGTAAGATTATAATTGGAGATAATCTATAAACTTAGGATTTAATAATTTTGCCTTTTGTGGGCATACAAATCAGACTCATTTTTTAAAAATGGGAAGTAAAGGTCAAACAGCTGGTAAATGTCAATTGAGATGCTAAGGTTGATCTCCTGCCTTCAGCCCAGGAAGCTTCCTGCTTACATCATCATGCCTCTCTTTAGTGGCCAAGCAATATCTAGGGATCTGAAACAAGGCCCCAAAGCAAATTGTGTGTGTGTGTGTGTGTGTGTGTGTGTGTGTGTGTGTGTGTGTGTGTCTGAATATGTTAAAGGAGGTTATGGATAATCTTCAGAAGAGAAGGTCTAGATAGATCCACAACAGGAGCTTACCTATCAGTAAGGTTCCAGATTCACTCAATTCATCAGAAGGACCAAGTTAAAATTCAAGCTTTGCTAATTACTATGCCTTATGTAGACCTGCTGGATGCAGGGTGGTAGGTTCAAAAACCTGCTGTAGTTTGGACCTTCCTCAACTCCTAAGAGCATTCTTTGCACCTCCACTTTCCCCTACTCCATGCTGCTCTGGTCTGGTATGGAAGGGAATAGAGAAGGCAAGGAAGTGCCCCATTCCATTCTTCCCATCCCCTCCTCCTTCCACATGGTTAGCATTAATTAATAATGCTAATAACAGGAATGGAATATGTCTCCTTCCCCCCTCACCCTCCAGTCCTAGATCTAAACCAATCAGTATTGTAGGAGAGAAGCTAGGAAAGGACCCCATAGATATTTGGGAAGATACATAGAAAAAAAAATGTTCAAGCTGAGTATTTAAAGGACTTTGAATCAAAAGCTTACCAAACCTAATCTTGGATTCCCCATTTTCAGTAAAAATTCACCTTCTCTCCTCCCATCCCAACCTTTCTCCAGCTGAGAACAAAAAAAATGAGACCTATTACAAACACCTATATTCAATCAAAATAAATTTCCACAATGACTATGACTAAAAGAATATTTGTCTCCTCCTTCAGTGAGTCCACTTCTTCAAGAGGTGAGTGTCAGGTTTAATCATTAGTCCTGTGGAATTCTGATTAGTAATTATGCTTATCAGAGGTCCCATTTCTTTTAATTTGTCATTACCATCTTATTGTGATATGAATTGTTCTCTTGGTTCTGTTCACTTCACTCTGCATTAGTTGATACAAGTATTCTCTGAAACTCTTTCCATCATTTCTTATAGCACAGTAGTATTCCATCACCTTTCTATACCATAACTTGTTCCTCCATTCTCCAATTTATGGGCATTCTCTTAGGTTACTATCCTTTGCCACCTCAAAAAGAACAATAGATAAGTTTATTTTGTTTAGGAGTGATCCCTCCTTTAATCTACCCTCCTTTTTATGTCTATATGTTATTATGGTTGACATATGATGTAGATTTCTCTCCTGATTGAATCTTTAAACTTTACTTTAATTAGGGCAGCTTGGTGGTGCAGTGGATAGGAGGACCCGAGTTCAAATCTGGTCTCAGACACTTAACTCGTCCTAGCTGTGTGACTCTGGGCAAGTCACTTAACCTCAGCCTCAGAAAAAAAAAAGTTAAAATATACATTAAATCCAATATAGGTATACATATTTATACAGTTATCTTGCTGCTCAAGAAAGATTGGATCTAGAAAGAAAAAAAAACCTGGAAAGGAAAACAAAAATGCAAGCAAATAATAACAGAAAGAGTGAGAATGCTATGTTGTGGTCCACATTCAATTCCTATAGTCCTCTCTCTGGGTGTAAATGGCTCTCTTAATTACTGAACAGTTGGAACTGGTTTGAATCTTCTCATTGTTGAAGAGAGCTGAGTTCATTAGAATTGATCATCATATAGTCTTGAGATCAATAATTACTAATCCAACTTTTCCCCCCTAATGAATTATACTCCTGATGATAAAAGGTTTTTTTAAAGATAGAGGAGACATGAATATATTGATAGACAGCAGGGAAGGAGTTGGTATATAAGGAGAGACAAAGTTTAGAAGATGATCTACTGGAGAAAATTGGAGGAGAGAGAATCAGAGATATATGGAGAGGGGGGACTCCTTGGTGAGAGGTAGGGTCACTTCATTATATGATGCAGGAGATATTTGGGGGAGATATCTGAGCCCTTCTTCTACTCCAAATCGTTTTCACTGTCACATTGTTGCTACTCTGAGCCTTAGTTTCCCTCCCTGTAAAATGGGAGTAGTTACTACCCTCCCTGCTCTCACAAGGTTGTCTAGGAATTAAGTAAGATGATACACACGAAGTATAAACTGTAGAATGGTATATAAATCATAATAAAATGCTATGTGAATGTGGACTATTAATATATCTCCAAATCCAGCAGGCAACATAGACAGGAGTTGCTTTCCTCCAATTATTTCTGGGAAAATGTCCCCCAAGGAGAAAGGGCTGGGCCTGGAGATTCCCAGGATGGCAGTAGATGACTCATTCCCTGTTATCCCCCCCCCCCCATCTAAGGGCAGCCCAGGGGAGTCTGCAAATTCCCAACTGTATGAATAGCAAGGGTCTAATAAGATGGTGCTGGGGGTGGGAGCAAAGCAGGCAAAGGCTGAGGCTTTGAGGGAAAGAGAAAGAACCGAAGGCTAATCTGGGTTTTCTAGGCAGAAAAGTGAAGGTCTTCTCTTCCTATGGCAGGCATCTCTGGTTCAGAGTTCAGTCCAACCACTACGGAGAAAGGGAGAGAGAGGAGCTCCCAGGAGTGCCAAAAGGGGGCAATAAAGAAGTCAAGGAGCAGGACTAAGTTAGTCTTGGAAGGCTGCCTAGAGGAAGAGAAGCTACGAGGATTTGGATAGAAGACACAAGGTTCCTATTCAACAGCTACATCACAATATTTGGGGTGGAAGAGACCTAGTCCCATCTCTCTCTCTTTTTTTTTTCCCCACAAATTTCATAAACTGAAGTGTGGAAGCAATTTTCTCCAATGTTATACAGGTTACAGTTATATAGTGTTAAAGTCAGGTTTTTAATCTTGACCCTCTGATTTCAAACTCAGTATTTTTTCCAAAAAACCACCAATATTCTTCTTCCCTCCTCCCCCGGCATCTAATATCACTTAGATATCTCTCCCAACTATCTCCTGCCTCACATGATGAAATGGCCCTTCCCCTCACCAAGGACACCCCCTTCTCCACGTACCTTAGTCTCTCCTCTCCAGTTTTTCCAGCAGCTGAGTCTTACCATGACCTTCTAATCTTCAGTTTCTCCCTATATACATTCATGTCTCTATCTTAAAAAAAAAAAACAAAAAAAAAAAACTTTCATCAACAGGAGTAGAATTCATTAAAGAAAAAAAGTAGGGCTCAGATCAATTTAAGTCAAACTTAAAGATTCAGTCAAGAGAGAAATCTACATGATATGTCAGTCATATTTATATTGTTTTAGATTGGGGGCAGCTAGGTGGCGCAGTGGATAGAGCACCAGTCTTGAATTCAGGGGGACCCGAGTTCAAATCTGATCTCAGACAAATAACACTTCCTAGCTGTGTGACCCTGGGCAAGTCACTTAACCCCAGCCTCAGGGGAAAAAATATTGTTTTAGATCCATGTCTAATGTAAAAATACATATGCATGTATGTGTATATACCTGGGGGCATGAATGCCTGTATATATATATATAGAGAGAGATATATGGACCTATAAATATATATTTATATATGATTATATTTATATATAGCTATAACTGCTTGGGGGAAATGGAGGGGATGAAAAAGGGAGAAAAGAATAAAGTAAAAAGTACACAGCAGAGAATTAAAGAATAACCTATAAGGAAGCAAAAAAAAAAGTACAGTCATGAATATAATGCCTTCTATTATAACATATACTTTCTTGAAATAGAAATTTATTGTTACATATTTTGAATTCTCCCTGATGTACTGCTGGGCACATAACTATGTTTTATTTTTGATTTTGTTTTTTAGTTTTCCTTTTCGGTCTTTCATTTTCTATTTTGTTTTTCTTATTTTGTATTTAATTTTAAATAAATAAATAAACAACTTTGATTTGATTTGACCATCCCCACTAGTGATCAATCTATGGTTCTCGGCTAAATTCCTTAAGAAGATCACTTTAGGTGCTTCCACTTCCTTTCCTCCCACTCTTCTTAATTCTCCATAGCCTGGCCTCTGTTTTTATCATTCAGTCCAAACCAAATCTAAGTTACCAGTGCTCTCTTCATCATCTTTTATTTTATAATTTTGTAATATTCTTTTCTCAATCCTCATCCTTCTTTCTTTTTATTAACATTCAAATTATTCTTTTTTATATTACAAATTTATTTTATTCTCAATTCACAGAACAAAACAGGTACATCCATAAGTACAATGTATTTATTGTACTTTTCCTTCCGAATACTCTCTCCTCTTAGCTTTCAATGAGACTGCTCTCTCCTGATTTTTATCTTACCCAACTTCTTCTCTGTGTCTTTTTCGGGATCTTCATCCAGATCATGCCCACAAAACATAGACATCCCCTTAGGCTCTGTCTTGGGCTCTCTTCTCTTTGTGATATTATCTCCCTGGGTGATTTCATCAGCTCCCATGAGTGCAATTATCATCTCTAGCCAGATGATTCCCAGATCAAGCTATTCAGCTTGGATTTCTCTCCTGAGTTCCAATCTTAGTTGCCAACTGTCTTTTGGAGCTCTTAAAATGGATGTCCTATAAAGATCTCATGTTCAACATGCTCAAAACGTGTCTCATTATCTTTTCCTTTCAAACTCTCCTTGACTTGACTTCCCTATTATTGTCAAGGGGAACATCATCCTCCCAGTCAGGCCGACAACCTTGATGCTATCCTTGGTTCTCATGCTCTCATTTTCACCTTTCCCCCACACAGACAACTTATTGCTAACGTTTATTATTTCTATCTTACCATCTTTTCTCATAAATGCCCCTTTTCTTCTCACACATAATCATCACCCTAGTTTAGTGTCCTATTATATCTCCCTTTCTAATTGCTCTCCTTCCACCTCCTTTTCAATTTGTCCTCCATTCAATGGCCAAAATGCTTTCCTAGAGGAGCTAGATGGCACAGAGAATAAAGAATTAGCCCTGAAGTCAAATATGGCCTCAGATACTTAACTTAGCTGTGTGACCCAGGACAAGTCACTTAATTCCAGTTGCAATTCCAATTGCACACACACACACACACACACACACACACACACACACCCTCACACCAAAAACCAAAATGATTTTCCTAAAGTGCAGGTCTCAATTTTTCACCCACTATTTAATAAACTAAATTCCAGTGGCTTCTTACTATCCATAAGACCAAATAGAAACTCCACTGTATGATATTTAAAGCATTTACAACCTGGCTCTTTCTTACCTTTCCAGTCTCCTTTTACAAAGCTAGCACAGTGCCCGGCACACAGTAGGACTTTAATAAATATTGATTGATTGATTGACTTTATCCCCCTTCATAGAATGATTTAGTCATTCTGCTAACTATTCTTTGCACAGGATGCTATCTCTCATCTTTGCATGAATAACTTATTTCCTAAAACAAGTGAAAGTAACTTTAACCTTTCAAAGAAATAGAAAGGGATTCTTGGGAAGAGCTTTTTAATGGATCTCCAGAGAAAACCAAGCTGTTTCCAGAATGGAAAAGTTAACAGTTGTAGTGATGATAAAAGACACGGCTGTATCTTTCTCACAGTTGGAATAGTAAAAATTATTGGCTTCATTTTATCATTTGTTATTGCATATATAAGTAGGACGTCCATTAATCGGGATGTTTGTTTAAGCCTAGGAGGTTGGGGCAATGGGTGTGGGGAGAAAGAGGTGAGCAAAAACTCACCTGGAATTTTTGGAGGTTTCCCCACTTTATCAGATAAGTCTTTCTTAATAAACTGAGGTGTTGGTCTCAAGGCTAATTGATTAATTAATAAGAGATGTTATGACATTATAATCAAGTGGAAATATCAGAACACACTCCTCAGATCCTGGCATGAGGATATTGAGCTAGAAGCAGACAGAGGCAGGTATCTAATTTCTGGGCCAGGATTGTGCTTCTGATCAGAAGTGGGCGAGGTGGCCCTCTAGTGGTGTGATACCAGAGCCCTAAGGAGAAACTCTACTGATCCTCCCACCCCAACACAGGTGTGCATAGCGTGCAACTATTATCCATGATCCTTCCCCTAATGTAAAGGGAAAGGGCCAAAGTTAATACTTGCATATAATGGAAAATCATGGTTCTATAAGAAACAATCAGCAGGATGATTTCAGAAAGGTTTGGAAAAACTTAAATGATCTGATGCTGAGTGAAATGAGTAGAATCAAGAGAACATTGTACACAGCAACAAGATTATGTGAGGATCAGTTTTCAACAGCAAAGTGATTCAGATCAATTCAATAAGACTTGTGACAGAGAGAGCTACCTGCATCCAGAGAGAGGACTAAGACTGAATGTGGAGCATGACAGTATTTTCACCTTTTTTTGTTGGTTTGCTTGCTTTTTTTTTTCTTTCTCATTTTTTTCCTTTTTGATCTGATTTTTGTTGTGCAGCATGATAATTGTATGTAAATATGTATGGATAAGTATGTGTAGAAGCATTGTACATGTTTAACCTATATTGGATTACTTGCTGAATAGGGGAGGGAGTGGGGAGAAGGGAGGGAGAACAAATTAAAACATAAGGTTTTGCAGAGGGGAATGTTGGAAACTATCTTTGCATATATTTTGAAAATAAAAAAATTATTATTTAAAAAACCAGCACATCCATTGGAAAAAAAAAAGTTAATTCTTGTCTTGGTCCATATTCTATGCGCATGTGTACACACACACACACACACACACACACACACACACACACATTCACGCACTTTCCAGAGGTTTCAAAATCCTGCCACTGGCATCAGATCCTTGGCAAGAAGGGAAAACTCAGTCAGAAGGAGAACTTTAGGCTTTAAAGCTATTTACATTTCAGTCTGTGTGTAAGGGACCTTTTCCTAACATACAGAATACCGAGAGAAGATGGACTGTGACTTGTATTCCAATTCCCTGAGAGTCCTACCTATTACTTCCTCCCTAGCCCATCTTCCCCGCCGTTGGCCCCTTCTCGTCTCTCTCTTCTGCCAGTTTCCTTTTCTCCCTGAGTTTCTGGTAGTGCCAGGAAGGGGGTACCAGTCCTCGATGCTCTTTGGGGATTGAATTCTCCTGCTGACAGAATTGAGACCGGACCGTGGTGAAGCGAATTTTGGGGACCTGTGTGTTAGACATACTACTTTCCCTGGCCAGCAGCCAACTTGGACATAGGCTGAACACCCCTGATGGCCTCTGATACGGAACTAGGACCCGTGGGCTGGAGGGAGGTGGAGAGACACTTGGGGTTTGGGGTTGAAGAGGTACTGTGCCCTGAAGCTCTGGCACAGAAGGTCGGAGCATGCCCAATTCAGGTGGGAGATCCGGGCACAAAGTGTGGCAGGCAGTGATGATGAAGGGGCTGGCTAGACTGGTGGTCACTCTCACCAGGTGGTCCAGGACACCACCCTCCTGGGGAGGCTGCTGGAAGGAAAAGCTGAAGGTACTCTGGAGTCTCTCCAAAAAGGATGGAGAGGGATTGCTCTGGGCCTGCGCCACAAGCCCAGCCAGGGCCGGCCACTCAAGCCCAAAGTGCGGACTCAGCTGCTCAACGCGCGGATGCCGGGTCAGCTGGCGGATCCTTACCACCGTCTCAAAGCTGTCCGTCAAGGCTGCCCATTCCAAAGCTGTCTTGCCCAGAGCTGGGTCCACAGCTGTCAGGTCAGCACCTGAGGGAAAGAAAAGGCTTCTGTGACAGCAGAAAGGATTGGAGTGAGACTTCAGAAGTCTGGAAAAAGCAGGAGATTTCAGGATCAGGGAATGCAGAGCGGAAAAAGGCATTGGTGGCTGTATCCACCCACCCTCTTTACTTTGCACACAAGGAAACCAAAGTCCAGAGCATCTCTAGTTATGAGCGTCCCCTACACCTTCTACTCCCACTCTAACTTTGGTCCAGGAGGAAGTGAGGTTAGAGTTCAGACTGGCTGGGACCTGAAGAGAATGATTGTGTCCCTGGCCGTTTCTTAGCAGGAGGGAACCTTTCTCATGCCTCCCCTTCCTTCTATATGCTATGCTACAGCAAGGGAAGGGAGGAGATGGGGCTGAGCTCAGCCCTGCTGAGAGGATTTCAAGGATAAGTGGGCTTTGCAGGGCTTCCTCAGGCTCCCTGCCCTGATCTCTCGCACTGGCATCCTTCCTGCTCTCTACCTCTTCTCCAGAGCAGTTTACAACTCAGAAATGCAGCCTGTAGATGGCAATGAATAAGCTGGCTGAAGCTCCCTCGCACCCTATTTTGGTTATAGGGCTGTTCTCATCTTTTTTCTCCTCCCCTTGGCTCAGTAACACGAGGCCCCAAATAATTAAATTAGGAATGGGGCTTGGAGACAACCTCTGAAGAATATTGTTTGACTGGAAGATCGCTAAAGTCTCTGTGAATTCTATGGTCCTACCCTCAAAACCAAGCCCAAGACTTTCTCCCTTGGAGAGACAAAGGTGATGTGCAGGGGCTGGTTTTTCTGGGAGTGGCCACAGGGGGGAAGCATCTACCAGAGAAAGAACCATAACAACTAGCTGGCCTTGGAGTTTCTTACCAGCAGCATCCCAGCCCATGCTTCTTTGGGTCCCGGCGGCTGTTGCCCTGTCTGAGGCTCCTTGGCAGTCTTCCCCTTTCAGAAGGGGCCCTAAGCCTCTTTGGGGCCCTGGATACTCCATTAAGCCTGACTTCTCTATTAGGCACTCATACAAACTAAACCCTCTGCCAGTGTTGAGGACCTTCCACCAGGAAGGTCTCCAGAGACTACAGCCTCATCTCCAGCTCCCCAGAACTACCCCTTGCCAGCCTGTTTCTCTGCCTCTATCCTAATGGGTAGTGGGTGACACAGAACAGGGTCTCCACCTCCCTCAACCCTCTGGCCTGGCAGATGTGGATGGCTGAGTCCATCACAGGGAGCCCCCCACCTGACATGAGGAGAGCAGTCACACAGTCCGAGCAGCCCCGGACCGAAGCCTTCATCAGGGCGGTCAGGCCTCGGCCATCTCTCCGATCCACATCCAGGCCGGGGTAGTAGTTCAGCAGGTAATTCACCAAGGTGATGTGTCCTGGAAGGACATGGTCAGACAACAGACAGGGCCTTCCCTAGCATCCCAACCCTCCCATGCAACCCTCAGAGACCACATACTAACAAATAAGAGAGAAGAAAAGGGAGAAGAAATCTAAGGGATTTTCCTTAAAATGAAGGTGAAGAAGGAAACTTAGCAATTACTTCTCCCACCCCCTCTTCTCAGCAAAAGAAACTTTTCTTTAGGAATAGTCCTAAGGATAGGCAGTGGAAAGAGTAACTGGTTTAGAGGAAGGATTTGTAATCCAAGGTCTAGAATTTTGGTTTAAAAATACTTTAATAACTTTATTTCAATATAATTAGGTTACTTTGTAATCGCATTTTTTATGCATTTAAAAAGAAAGCTTTATAAGCTTCCCCAGATTGCCAAAGGGGACCAGGACATGAAAATGATTAAGAATCTCTGTTTTAGAATCAAAAAAGACCTTTAAGGTTATGTGGTTAACACCCTCTTTTGTTTCATAGATGAGGAAAACTGAGGCTTTGAGGGAAAAAATGACTCATCCATATATGATTTCATATAGTTATTAAGCATGGGCTAGGGGTCAGAAGACTCTAAGATTCTTTGCTCTTTGCATGCTCTGATAAAGCCTTCTTGGATTGCACTCAGTCTAGAACTTTGGCTATTAACCCCTCTGAGACTCAGTTTGCTCTGATAATCCTTTTCTGACTCTAAGACCTGGACATGTGATTTGAACTTTTCTCAGAGCCTCAGTTTCCCTAAAAAACAATCTAAGGAAACCTAATTTCTCTGGCACAGACGTTTCCCCCCCTCAGAGCTATAGTTCCCATTTTGTGAATAATCTATATCTGCCTTAAGACCCTAGATTAAGTGAGTCATACAGAGTGCTCTGGATATGAATAGGAGAAAGAGGATAGCGTTTAACCCTTGGGCCTTGAGCCTAGGTTATACAGGGACTGGGTGGATGAAGATGATCCCAGGCTGGGAATGTTCTATATTTTGTGTGTGAAGTTATTCCGAGGTTTCAGCTAACTGTATTTTAGACTCTCTAAACACTCAGGGTAGTGACCGGCTGTAGAGGTTAATCTGAAAAACTGAGAGAAATTGTGAGAGTGTTATATTGTCAATACGCCATTGGGTGCTGCAACTGGGAAGCCAACTCCCAGTGGAAAAGTGCTTTCCATAATGCAATTCTGTAACTCATGTGGAATACGAAGTCTTAGAGAGAAGCCTGGGAAAACTGGAAAGTTAAGTGACATGCCTAAGGGATATAAGGATATACCCTAGGCCTTTGTGAGTTCAAGGCATCCCTCTCTCCAGCTGCTACGCTGGCTCTAAGATAAACAACAAAAAACTAATAGTCACAACTCCAACTTATATGGTAGAAATGTCCTTATATCCATCCTATATAAGGAATATATATATATATATATATATATATATATATATATATATATATAGGTGTGAATATATACAAACTATATATACATACATATTAGTTCATATGTAGTATATCTCAGTAAATTGAGGAATTCTTTTCTTTCTTTCTTTCTTTTTTTTTTTTTGTTCCTGCTCCCCCATCACTTGTAAGTCAATAGTCAATACACATTTATCAAGGGTCTGTTATTTGTTAAGTCCTCAGGATTTTAAAAAACAAACAAACAAACAAACAAACAAAGGCAGTTGTTCCCTAGAAGATAGACAGATAGATAGATACACACATACACGGGATAAATAGAAAATAACTAACAGAAGGCAGGCATAAGAATTAAGAGGAGCCAGGAAGAAATTCCTGCAAAAAGTAGACCTAAGTGGTTCAGCACGCCTGGAGTGAAATTCAAAGCCAGACTTAGATATTTAACCAACTGTGTGACCTTGGGCATGTTATTTAAGCTCTTTCCTCAACTGTAAAATTAGGGTAATAATAGTGTCTACCAGCAAGGTTGTTGTGAGAAACAAATAGTGTAAAGTGCCTGGTACACAGAAAGCATTATGGAAATATTAGCTATCATTATCATCATCATCATCATCATCATCATCATAATCAGATAAAGGGTATCCCCAAAGTCTTAATGCAGTTTTAAGCTTTAACAACTCAAACTGACTTTTGGAACAGTTTCTACAGTAGAATTAAACTGAATGAGGCAGGAAGCCCATTTTACAGTTGAGGAAACTGAGAAGATATAGGGCTTCATTATGGTCGAACACCAGACTCGGAGTCCGATCCCTTTTTGGCCCCACCAGGGCCTTGATCCCTCCCTCTGCATCCCCTCTGCCATCTGTCCCTCCTCCCCCTTTCTCTCCCACCTGCCTGGGCGGCCAGCATGAGGGCTGTGTTTCCTTCTTTGTCCTGCTGATTGACATCGAGGAAGGGGCAGTGACTGAGCAGGACCACGATCCTGTCAAAGCCCTTGTAGCAGGCGACCATGAGGCCTGTCTGAGGAAAGGTCACAACTCAGCAGAGCCCCCTCCTCTTTCCGCCTCTCCCAGAATTCTCACCCTGGATGCCTTCTCCAGATGCCCTTCTCCTCCTTTTGCACCTCACGCATGCACATCCTCCCTGGGTGCCCCACTTCTCACTCCCTCAGCAGCCCCCGACTCTGCCCAACTGCCTTTGTCCTGGTGCCTGTCCTGATCCAGGTGAGGGCATCCCACAGCCTGATCTGTTGCTTTATTTCTTTGGGCTTCCCTCCACCCCCACGCCCTGGATGAGCTTCCTAAGGGGCCAAAGCCGAGAAACCATTCTCTCTAACTCAGCATCCCTTCATTCTTCTGGGCCCCCTTGGGGCACTTGCTCCTCTAGCCTGTGGAGGTAGGAGGGGTGTGATCTATGGGACTGGGCCCTTCTTGATTACTCCTGCAGGAGGCAGGCTGGATCGTTTCTGTCCACCCCCCCTGGTCTCCTCACCCTCCCGTTCCTGTCCACCTGGGTGGCCTCTTCAGGGCTGACCCCTCGATCCAGGGTGGCTTGGAGTTTAGTAGGGTCATTGTAGACACAGGCCCAGTAGAGAGGTCCCAGCTCACTGCTGGGGGCAGGGATTTCAGTTGGAGGGGGGCCCTCATGGTGTTGCACAGAGTCTTCTGAGAGCTCACTGTTTTCCTCCTCCATTTCTGTGGCTTAGTGGTGGGGTCCGCCGCCTGTCATTGCCCCATCCTCACCCAGGGAGCCGGCTGAAACACAAGCAGATGCTGAGGGAGGGAGGGAGTGTGTGTGTGTGTGTGTGTGTGTGTGTGTGTGTGTGTGTGTGTGTGTGCGCTCAGAGAGTGAAGGGTGGTTCTGGCTGCAGAAGGCATCCCTCCTACTCCCCTTTCCCAGTTGGATGCCAGGTGTGAGTGGGCACAGACAAGAGGTGTTATTTCACCCTCCACCCCCATCACCAATCACACACACACAGGGCGGAGGCTTGAGAAAAATTATGACAGTACCCCTTCTATGTCCCCAAAAGAAAAGCTGGTTGGGGAGCCTGAAGGAGCACCCAAGGGACCCCATTCCCTCAATAAACTCACCTCAAAAACTGACACCTTGGATTTCTAATAACCAGCAGCATAGAGCAGTCATAGCAGATGGAGGAGGCTTAGGGGAATGACCCTGAGAATCCCTCCCAGTGCCTGAGCTGGATCAAGCCTGGGTTAGCCAGGGATTGAGAGGGTGAGGATGACAGAGGGTGGATAAAGCTAGGGAGGGGCAAGGTGAAGAAGATGGCAGACAGGGCTGCTCTTGACACCGGAAAGAAGATAAACCTGACCTCAGATCTCCTTCCCCCATGGAGCAGGACTTGGGAGCTAAGAGTTTGATGACATTGACCTCTATCATGATCCAAGGACATTCCCACTCACCCCCAAAGAAAGAAAAGACCTCTAATAGCCCTAGGATTCGTGGGTAATTTTTGCCAATGTCTGAATTTCCAATGCTCGGTGAATTTGATTGTGCAAGCCTGAGGACTCCTCCTCCTTTCCCCAAACTGTCCATCTATGGAAGCATGTTGGAGTGCCAGGGAATGATAGCAGCCCAGGAAACAAGGGTAAAAGTAAGGGGGGAAAGGAGAAGGAGAAAAGGAGCCTCTGGAAACAAAGAAGGGAGTGAAGGATGGTGGGCAGAGAGAAAAGGGAAAAGGAAGCTCAGGGAGAAGGAATAGTTTGCAGGGTTATGGACAGAGGAGAAGAAGAGAATGAAATTTAGGGAGAGAGTGAAGAAGGGAAGTGGGAAGAGGGAAAGGAAAGAGGGGAGCTTAGGGAAGAGAGGAGGCAGGTGGTAGGAAGGTGACTGTATATCATCTTCCTGAGAGCAAACTGAATCACTAGGTGACTGCTGTCATCCCGGAACCAACAAAATCTTCTCCACAGCAAAGCAAAGGACAGGGATCACCTACTTCCTCTCCTCACCCTCTTCAAAGCTGCTTTGTAGATTTTTTTCAACCCCAATTTACCTATATCAAAATAGGGAGAGAGCAGGAGCCTAGGACCATCCTTTAAGGACTGGTTAAGAAACAAGAAGATATTGCATTTTAGTCTCTTATTTATATAATAACTGGAATTGATGTGTCACTCAAGAGTGGGGAGATTGTTTCACAGACTTAAAACCCTCTGAGAGAAATACTGGAGATATTATTCCTTTCTACTTTCCAGAGGAAGAAACTAAAGTTCAAAAAATGTCTTGCTTGTCATATAAAATACCTATAGTAATATATATATATTATATAAATATATAGTAACATATAATATACCTATGCCAGTAAAGATTTAACAACTGGGGGTAGCTAGGTGGTGCAGTGGATAGAGCACCAGCCCTGAAGTCAGGAGGACTGGAGTTCAAATCTGGTCTCAGACACTTAACACTTCCTGGCTGTGTGACCCTGGGCAAGTCACTTAATCCCAATTGCCTCAGAAAAATAAATAAATAAAAATAAAAAATAAAGATTTAGCAATTTGCTCTCCCCAAAAAAAGCATACCCACGACATACTTTTAAGTTTAATTTGCATTATTTAACATTTTTCCATCACTTTGATATCTAGACTATCAATAAAATAATAAACCAAGTCCTGATTTATAGCATTTGCTGATTTCTGAGATGTAATTGATTATCCTGAAAACTTAACCGTCAACTCTGGAGAGATTTGAGCTAGGTCCAACATAGCCTTGCTAGTAAGTGTCATAAACAGGTTTTTAACCACAAGTTCCTCCTGACTTCAGATCCAGTATTCCTTCTATCTCTTTTCTACCTTGTTGGTATTTAATTTAATTTCTTAAAAAGGAATGAAGAGTATTTGGGCCAAAAAGTCTCCCCTGGGATTAAAGGATGCAACTCTTGAGCTCTTAACCCTGATAATGTAAGAGCTAGAGGTGTTCAGGGACATCTCCACACTCACACAATCCCTCCATTTCAAACTGTGGTCTGGGTGTCTCTACTGAGACACTGGGGTCCCAGTTTTAATTCTTACTCCTTGAGAAACTTCTAATTTTGGGAAAGTTCTGTCACTTCTCCAGACCATGTTCCTCAAGTAAAAATATAGGGACTTGCAATGATGGTCCCTAGATACCAGGTAATGAAATACATTTCCTTTGAAGATGGGATAAATGGTCAAATGTCATCTTTTGGTTTTCTTTTTGGTTTTCTTTGGAACAAAAACAGCTTCAAATTAAAGACAGGATGTAGAGGAAAAGATCTTCCCACTGAACCCCCAGAAATGACTGTGATGTGAAGACAGGAGTCATCAATACAACCTTTTTTTTTAATTAAAAAAAATATGGTTTCTGAAATCCTTGCCACTTCCAAATATCCTATGAGAGTCTATAAAAGTCAGTGTCCTGCTTCATGAAGAATAGGGGGCACTACCAGCATAGGGCAGCAGGTGGCGACCCTAGGCAGGATTAGATAGTGAATTTCTACTAGAGACAAAGAATCAGGCTAAAGTGACTAAGGCTGGCTGTGGGGAGGCAGGAGTATTAAAATAGAATGTAGAGCTTGACAAATTTGGTAACACAGGCAGAAGTAGCTTCAAGGTCTGTCTGGTACATAGACATTTAATAGATATTTAATTAGTTGAATTGAAAAGAAGGAAGAGGAAGAGAAGGAAGGAGAAGAGGAGGAAAAAAGGGAGGAGGAAGGAAAAAGAGGAGGAAGAGGAGGAGGTGGAGGGAGGAAGGAGAGTAGGAGGAAGAGGAGGAGATGAGATGAGATGAGATGGAAAGGAAAAAAGAAAGGGGAGGAGGACCATAATAGGGAAGTAATTTGCCTAAGATCTCCCAGCTTCTAAGGTTGAATGAAGGTATCCTAATTATTGACAGTCACAGGAGACCAAGGGTGACAACCTGGTGTAGTGGAAAGAAACATATATTTGTAATCTGAGGACCTGGGTTTGAATCTTAGATCTGCCACTTATTAATTAAGCCTGTTTCTTCAATTGTGATATGAAAAACCATTTATTAAATGGTTTTTATTAATTAACTCCCTCCCTAATTATTTATTAAATAAATAAATTACACTTAAGTGTGATCAACTATGTGCCAAGGCTTGGGTTATAAAAACAAAAGCAAAGATAGTCTCTATCCTCAAGGAATTTATATTCTGATAGGAGAGCATAATATATAGGGAGGGATAACTAGGGTACAAGAATTTTAGTTTGGAAAGTTAATAAGTTGTTGACCTGAAATAATGGATCTTTGGGCATTTTTGAGATGACCTGCTGGCCAGGCAGCTAGTGGGAATATGGCAATTTATCTAAGTAGATTATAAGCTTTTTCATGACAGGAAATGGTTTTCATTTCCTCTTTGTGTCCTTAGCACCTATGGATATAAATGCTTGTTGGATTAGTTGGTATAGGTGACTTTTAAGGTCACCTCCAGCTGACCTCCGATTTTGTTAGACTTTCCCACATCTCCAATGAATTTTTTGTCTCTTTTTTACTCTAGATTTTTGAGGGAAGACCTGTTTTGACCCAATTGGTTTTATTGTACTATCTCAGTAAAGTGAATAGAGCACTGGGGCCAAAGACTAGACTTCATGAGTTCAAATCCCATCCATTGAAATAAAGCAGTTATTAGCTTATTTATCCCGGGCAATATACTTAATCCTATTTGCCTCAGTGCCTCAGTTGGGGAATCTCAGAAAAGTCAGATTACTTCCATTCAGTGTTATTATTCTATTTTGCCTATGTGTTCATCTTTGAGATTCAGAATTTAGTGTTGAGAGACCTACGCTCATTCTTTCTACTCCTGACTATGTGACCACAGTAGTATCATAACTTACAGTTTTGTCACTTAGGGCAAGCAGCAGGAGACATACTGTTTTAAATCAATTCCAAAAAAAATTATTTGGGTTAGGGAAAAGATCCTGGGACATTGCTATAGGTAAAGACGTGGGAATTTCTTACAGTCACTGTTGGAGAAATTTACTCCAGGAGGGTGAAAGGTGTGGGGATGAATTTGCTTTTGGTGCTGACCCTGTGATGTGAGGAGGAGAAATTGTGCTATTTGGTAGTTCCTCTTCTAACTTACTAACTAGTTGCTCATTTCTTTTTATGATGGAGTACTCTGGGTCAAAGCTCCCTAATTATAGCTCTGGATTCCAGGGACCAATGGCTTAAGCCCAATGAGCTTTGTATAGGAAATGTGATGACCTTTGTAGCATTCACTTCACAGGATTATTGTAGGAATCACTCAATGCATTTAAGTTCTACTTAAATAGTAAAGGATTTTGCAAATTTTAAATATTAATTGTCATTAGCTCTAATTCTTTCCTTCTATCACCATCTTGAGCTGCCTTCTGTTTAATCTGCCATGTCTAAAATTCCTTCTAGCTCTAAGACTAGAACCTTATGATTCTATAACCTTTACTCAGAACAATATATTCTTATTTTACTCAGAGCAATTTCATTCTTATTATTCCCTCCTGCACTCTTCCCTTCAATTACATTCTAGTTATAGACCAGTCTCTATACTATCCTTGATTTCCCACCCTACTCTCAAACATTCTCAATTCAATTCCTCCCCAATACAACACACACACACACACACACACACACACACACACACACACAAACACACACACACACACACACTGCTGCTGTATTTTAAGTTGTCAATCACTCCTTAAGGTGGGGGTGATTAGGGGGGGAGGGAAGTGGGAGGTCATTTTCCAGAGCCTAGGGCAGAGTTTCCTTACTGACTCATTCCCTCTTGGGGCATGGCTTTTTTTTCAAACCCAATGTGCTGTCACTCCAAGAGAAAGAAAAAAAAAGTACTGCCCCTGTTTCTTGGACTATATACCAACTAGAATCTACTAGGAATATTTTCTCCAGAGGTTTTTTTAAGCCCCTTCTCACTCTCTGAGGAATTAAAAAAAATTTTTAAACAAATTAATAAGGCCCTAATCTCTCTGAAATATGAACTCCCAGCCAGTTTGCTCTGACAAAATCCACATTATGTTTACAAAAGCCTTAATGATTTAGATCTCTTTCCTTTCTTGTTTATTATTATTATTATCAACAACAACAAAACAATAGTTACCATTTATAAAGTACCTTAAAGTTTGCAAAGTACTATACTAAGGCAGAGAGGCTGAGTATCTTGGTGGAAGTCATACAGGTTATAACTTTCTGAGGTCTGACTTCAGTTCCAACACCCTCTCTACCTGGATACTCCTGGAATCTTTCTTTGGAAAATCAGAACAATATTTATCTATCTCAAATCTTTTGCCTCATCTTCCATTATCCACAGCTCCTCTAAGCTCTCAGACAGGGGTTTCTTGATTATAATCTTCAAACTCTTTCAGTAACCTGAAACACTTTTCCAGGAGCCCGAAGAACTGAATTTAATTAAGTTCAAAGTAGCTTTAATTAAAGCTACTAGGTGCTCTTTTAGTAACTCTGCACTTTACCTGGACTTAAGTACATGATTAACTATAATTAGTAAGGTATTTGGGTATGCTTGGACTGAAATATTCCAACTGATTTTTTTGTGAGTGGGGAAAGAGATTCTAGACCTCCCTGGGAATCCTGGGATTTGAGGTCTGAAGGGACGGATTGTCATCATCTGTTCAGGAAGAAATTGAGGCTATTGCAAGTTTTGAGTCAGGAGGCAGACAACAGTAAGTCCCAGGAAGTTTGAATCAGTGAATCAGCCTGTGGAAAAGGATGAGAGAAGATGACAGAGATGAGAATGGAAACAGCAGTAGTCTTGAAACAGTCATGGAGTTCCAGTAAACCTCTTGAGATGTAACTCTAGGACTTCATTTTTGAAAAGGACCAAAATGACATCATTGGGTCAGAGTTGAGTTACAGTGTGTCCAGCTGTGGCTGATCAGACCAATACAGCTCAGAATGCTCTGCTACAGGTCAAACACAAATAATCTCTGAACATTTGGGGTGGCTTCTCTAACTCTGCCCATCTCACCTTTCTTCTGAGCTAATTCAATTCTGCTTTTCTCATAGAGCATAGCACCTTCTCTGATGAGGATGTGCCATGCTGGGCGGTTCTGTGCCAGTGCCTTCCAATTCTAAAATTCTTAGGAGAGACCCTGCATTGCTTTTCTAACTACCTTGTAATTATCTCCCGGACTAGGGACTAACATAGCTTTAGCAGCCTCTACTCTATGGAGCAAAAACTCAGATCGAAGCTTCTAGTTGCAAGCACTCTTTAGAAGGAAAGGCCCCATGAGGTTTTAGTCTTCCCAAATGTGTCTCACACACACACACACACACACACACACACACACACACACACACACACACACACTTTCTATAAGCTATTGATATGTTCTCATTTTGTTTCATGTAAAAGTCCAGAATCATTCACTCGTGTTTTAAACTGTATGTCTATATTTATGCTATAATGGGAAAGTACAAATAAAGAATACCAGCAACTTGCTGGAAATACACAGAATTTAATAAGTTCGAGATATAAATCTCTATCTAAAATAATAGGGGTTTTCCCCCTAAGTGGATCTTCAGAGCTATTTGTATAAGAAGATTTTATAGTTATAATTTTCATTTATAACATTTATTTGCAAACTCCTAAATTCTCATAAAGAGACAATCACATTGAGACCTAAACTAAACTTGCCTGAGCTACTATGGTAACCAGATTCAGATCAATGGAACTTAGGGGTTTTAGGAAAATCTTGTCTCCCATCAAAGGGCAGGTAGAGGGAGGGATTAAAAAAAAAAAAGACAGAGAGATCAAACTTTTCTTCTCAGTGATACCTAACGGTTACATATGTATCATCCAACTATTCTAGTTTCAATAGCTAATATCTCCTGTGATCTTCACAACAGTCCTGTGAAGGAGCTGTTATTGTTGTCTCCATTTTAAAGTAAGGAAACTGATTCCAAGAGAGATTAGGTTATTTGTCGGAGTCACAAGATTCATATTCTCGGTTTTCTCTGGAGTTGGACTCTGGCCATGAGTGTGTGAGACAGGATTTGAATTCAGGTCTTCCTTTCTCTAAGTCAAGTGCTATATAACTTAGTAGCTTCATGTTAAGGCCATCTCAGGGTGGTACAATGAAAAGGCACTTAGACTGAGCATTAAGGGCTGGGTTCTAAGCCCAACTACCTGTGTGACCATCAGTCCATGTTGAGTCAGTCATAGATAAAATGTAGCCTGGGGCAGCTAGTGGCACACTGCAAACACTTGAATTCAAATCTGACCTCAGATAGTTACTAGCTGTGTCAATTTGGGCAAGTCATTTAACTCTGATTACTGCCCAAATAAATAAACGTTGCCTAGGAATCCCAGCATCTGTGCAAGTCCCTTTCAAAAGTATTTTCATAATAATACTGAAACATTTTAATTTCTGATATAGCAAATATTATTGATGTAATTTATAATATATAACATAATTTATAAATTTATAAAATGTACATAATAAACATAAAATTTATAAAATTATAAATATAAATGGAGTATATTGGCAGTGTATTATAGCTACTGATTGGAGCTTTTGCTGATTTCCAAGGAATAATCCTTCTGAAAGTTTAACTTCTGACTCTTGCAAACCAGTATGAGCTAGCTCCAGCACACATCTTGGATATAACCTATATTTTTTTTAAAGCTTTTTGTGGGGGCTTCAACAACTTTCTAAATATGTGAAGGGAACCCGAGACCAAAAAGTAGACCCTCCAGACTACAGAGCCAGTGCTCTATATACTGCACTATCTAACTGTCTTTGAATTCTTACTTCTTGTGTGACTTTGGGCAAATAACTTAACCTTTCTAAGACTCAGTTTCCTTGTGTGTAAGGGGCATTGGACTAAGGAGGTTTCTAATTCAATGACACATTAACTTTATACTGTTTTCATTTTCCTGAGTGGGCTGCCATGACTTAGGAAATGTTGGATAGGATGGAGAGGTTTCCATGTAACTAGCACTTGCTCTCTGGGAGACACAACCCTCAGGAAAGCTGACAGAAGAAATTGTAATATAATGGGAAAATCTTGGATCCAGAGTAGAAAAACTTTGCTATTTGCTGAGTGACTTCAGCCAAGTCATTTCTTTCTGGTTTTCAGTTTCCTCGGTTGTTAGATTCAAAGCCTCTAAGGTTCCTTTCAGTGCTGACATTTTGTGAGTCCATTCTGAACAATCAAGGAAAGACTGAAATTTCAGATGGACAGATGGAACATAGATGTTAGGAAGGACAGCCTGACAGTCAGGTCATGACAAAGAACACTGCATATCCGGGATTGCAGGAACAACTGTGGGTCAGGTCAGGCCTTTCCACCCCCTCCCACTCCAAAGCCTCTAAAGATGGATTAAGGTTCAGGGTAGGGAAGCTGAGGTTCAGGAGCTGAGCTTGGGGCCTAATGGAGAGACTGGCAAAGGATACAGGGAACAGAGTCCCCTTCCCACCCAGGGGAGGGGGAGGAGCAGGAGCTCAGACCACCGGCAGATTTATGGCAGCTGTGGGTGTGGTAGGCTGTTACTCAACATCTGACTTTTTAATGTGCATCTCCCCCTCCAGCCTCCAGAAACTCAGGTCTTTGTGCAGGACAATAAGAAACCTATAAATTTTGGGGGACAGGGAGCTGGGGGAGGGGAACTCTGTTCTGGCATCTCTCCTCTCAGACACATAAGAGCACATTGTCCATTTTGCCCAGGGAGGGATGGGACTAAGAGGATTCTAGATTTGTGTAAAAGGGATAGGGAGGGATGTCAGGGTCAGTTCACCTTTGTTACCCCCCCCCCCACTACAGGCTTCTGAATTGGGGGAGGGAAGGTGAAAAGGCCCATCATGGGTGGGAGCAAGGGGAGAATACATCCTGACCACCCAGTGACCTCTGTGTAATGGAACTGAGATCCAGAGGTCACATATATGCCTGTAATAATAACAATAATAATAGGTAGCATTTATATAGGGCTTTAAGATCTGCAAAGTGCTTTATAAATATCTCATTTAATCCCTACAACCCTGGGAGGTAGCTGCTTTTATTATCCCCCTTTTACAGATAAAGAAATTGAGGCAGAGAAAAATTAAATAACTTGTCCAGAGCCATATAGGTAGCAGGCATCTGAAGTAACATGTGAACTCAAATCCTCCTGATCCCAGATTTTAGAGCTCTATCAACCACCTTCTGTTGGGGGGACGGGTGTTTCGGTGGTAATCTGTATCATCTATGATGGTCAATGTGGTATAAATAAAGCATGGACTTGGATTGAGGAGGTCCATATTTTGGATTTGGCATTATAACATAAGATTGTGTGACCTTAGACAGATCATGTCACTTCTCTAAGACTCAGTTTGCCCATCTGTTAAATGGAGACAAAATGACCTGCCTCCCTACTGTACAGAGTTGCTCTGAGAGACTGCCTATGAACGTGTGTTATATCATAAAGAGCTCATTATCATTAGTGGCTCTGAGCTATTAAAGAGAACCTGTGTCAAAGTAATGACTCCTTTCCAAAAGAATGTCACTAGTACTTTCTTCACAATTAGCCCTATAAGGTAAGAAAACATAAGCATTTGTTCCTATTGTATGGACCAAAAAACTGAGGCTTGGTAACTTGCTAACCTTGATTTAGCTATTACACAGCAAAACTAAAATCCAAAACCAGTTTTCTCCCAAGCCTAAGTTCCATGCTCTTGGCAAAATTCCACGTTGCCTGTATTAATAGCACTGAGAGCTAGAGAGGCTTGCTTCTATTAGGGGAAGAAGGAAAGAAAGATGAGAGGAAGGAAACATTTATTAAATGCCTACTCTGTGCCAGGAACAGCAGTAGGAAATTTACAACTCATCTGATCCTTACAACAACCCTGAGAGGGAGATGCTCCTTATTCCCATTTTACATATGGGGAAACTGAGGTAGACAGTGGTCAAATGACTTGTCCAGGGATACACAGCGGGATTTGAATTCATTCCTATCTTATTGATTCCAAGTTTAATGCTCTTTCTATGGGCCACATAGTTGCTTGATGAGAAGCTTGGTTTTTCCAAGAAGAGTGGGGGAAGGGAGAAAAAGTAGAGAGAAAGGACAGGGAGCTTCTGGGGCTTATTTTTATCCAGCCTGGAGCTTTTGGCTAATGAAGAAGGACTGGGACAGGAACTGCTGTGTGCACACCTCTGTGTGCACAGAGCAGGGGAAGCTCAGCTTAGACTCAGAGATAACTGGGTTTGAATCCCCATCTGGCATGTACTTGCTGGCTAACCATGAACACCACTCAATCTCTGAGTCTCAATTTCCTCGTTGTTAAATTGAATAGATAATAATACCAATAGAGATATTATTGCTGACTTGTTTTAGATATGTCCAATTCTTTGTGACCTCATTTGTGGTTTTCTTGGCAGAGATACTGGAGTGGCTTGCCATTTCCTTCTGCAGCTCATTTTACAAATGAGGAAACTGAGGCAATAGGGATAAGTGATTTTTCCAAGATCATACAGCTGGTGTCTGAGGCTGGATTTGAACTCAGATCTTCCTGATTCCAGGGATGGGCTATTCAATGAACCACCCAGCTGTCCCTCAAGGTAGAATGAATTATACCTAAAATGGCCATTTCACAGAGTTATCACAAGAGATGATGCATATAAAGGGATTGGACCTGGTGGTGAAACTTTCCTCCTTTCATTTTCCTAATTGCCAATGGAGGGGGCCCTGAAATCACCCCTAGACTGGATAGCTCCCTCAACAGCTACATTAAGCCTCTTGCCCCTTCCCCTAGCAGAACCTTAAAGGAACCTCTATGAATTGAAATTTCTGTGTCAAATTTGAGATTCCTCTTGTCTTGGATCTCACACCTGGTAGTAATTCAATCTCCCTTTTCAGAGTCCCTCCACTGGCTTCTATTAAAAGGTTTGTTTTTATTGCCAAGGCAGATGGGGCTTGCAATAAGCCCACTGCTTCCTCTGCTTTTCCCTCCTCTATTTTCATCTTTTGTTGACACTCACCAATCTCACCTTTCTTACTTTCTCTCTCTGGGTCTCAGTTTTCTTCCTGGTAAAATAGAGATGATGACACTTCTATCAGCTATCTCATCAGAGATCACAAGATCATAGATTTTTGCTGCTAGAAGGAACCTCTGAAGTTTTCTAGCCTAACTCTCATTTTATAGATGAGGCTTTAAAGCTAAAGCTTCTTTATAAGAAAGGTTAAATGAGCTCCCCATGGTAACAAGGCAGGGTATAAATGGGACAGCTGTGATTTGAACCCAGATCCTCCACTCCACATCAATGTCTTTTCTAAGAACCATACCCCACTGTATGCACCCCAAGACCGAGTTAGCTTTCTTGGGTACCATGTAACCCTGCTGACTCATGGTGAGTCAAAGCTCCCAGATTTTTTCAGACCAAGTGTGGCCTAAGGACTCAGCTTGTACTTGTGAAGCTGGTTTTTTTGGGTGCAGTCTGTAAGATTTTACATTTATCCTTATTTAATTTCATCTCAATAGATTTAGTCCAATGTTCTGAGAGTCTATCAAGATTCTTTTGGATTCTGACCCTACTATGTACTATATTATATTTTATATATATGCTATTTATATATTACATATAATAGTATGCTTATATAGTATACGTAATATTCTAATTATTCTAATTCTATAGAATGTGATATCCTAATTCTGATATATATAATAAAATATATAAAATAGTATATTTCTATTATATTATTGAATATATTATTTATTTTATTATATATCTTCATGTAATACATTTCTTATATTATGGCTTTTTAGAATGTTACCACTAAAACCAGTTTTCTTGCTCCATTAACCACATTAAAGTTTTTCAAGGTACGGCAATGTTTATGTGATATCTTAGTAAGAAAAATATCATTTTAATAATAGGATGACAATATTACTCAAAATAATTTTCACAGAAATAATCAAGAAATAGGGAAAGTGATAGACATGCCTTTTCTCTTTTTCAATATGTGTCACATCTTTTGTATTTGTATATGTTTATATCTTTAGCCAGTCTACTTCGATGGTTTTACTGGGGTATGACAGCTGAACGTAGCTTTTTGGAGCTACAAGTGAGAGTTGGGTGATGGGTTGACACCAAAGATGGATGAACAGCTCTGAAAAAGGACTTGGCAAATCTTCCCAGCAGAGGTGGGAGCCCTCCCAGAGCAGTGCAACTGACAGTTCTTAAACCCAAAGGTGAGTTAATGGGATGTCTAACCCAAGCATGTGAAATTGGGCAGATGAAAACAATTTGTTCCAAACACCATGAAGGCAGCTGAATGAGACCCAGAGGAACTTTTAGAGCTCGGTCAGATAACAAGGTCATCCACTGAGTCTTGGACCATCACCAGCAGTCTTGACTTTGGTCTTGTCATTGGACTTTCAATGATTCTGGAAGAAAAAGTGAAGCTGATGACTTTGTAAAGCTCTGCCTCACTTCAATGCAATTTATAAACAAGTCAAAACATCACCCCATGATGTGGCTGGTCTTATTTGAAAACAAACAAAAAAAATGAACAAAATTTGCTTTTAGGGCAGCTTGCCTCTGGGCCACAGGAATTTGACACCTCTGGTCTACATAGCACAGTAATTGTGACCGAAGGGTTACCTTCCAGGGTTACCTGGACACAGGGCCTGTTTTGACCTTTGTCTATACATGGTAAAGATTGAGGACAAATTCCACAAACTTTAACTCACTCTTTTCAGGTTCCCTCTCTTAAAAACTCTCTCTGTGTCTCTCTGTGTCTCTCTCTCTCTGTCTGTCTCTCTGTCTGTCTCTCTGTCTCTGTCTGTTTCTCTGTCTCTGTCTTTCTCTGTCTCTGTTTCTCTGTCTCTGTTTCTCTGTTTCTGTGTGTGTGTGTGTGTGTGTGTGTGTGTGTGTGTGTGTGTGTGTGTGTGTGTAATGTAAGAAAGCTAGCTTTCTAAAGGATCTCTTTGGAGTCTGAGATTGAGCTCGAGCACACTCTCACTCAAGTCTCTCTCCCGAGTCTTCCTGTCTCTGCTTCTGTCTCTCTCCCTCTCTCTCTCTTCCTCTCTGTCTTTGTCTGTCTCTGTCTCTGTCTCTGTCTCTCCCTCCCCCCTCTATCTGTCTCTGTCTCTGTCTCTCCCTCCCCCCTCTGTCTGTCTCTGTCTCTCTGTTTCTCTAACTCTTACTCTTTCTATATCTCTCTGTCTCTGTTTCTCTGTCTCCATCTCTTTCTTTGTCTTTCTCTCTGAAATTAGACTTACCAAATGTCACAGACTGGTGGATTTGGATTAACAACTGCTCAAGCATCTCGTATTACCAGGCTTTGTGCCTGTATAAATGAAATCCCTTATCATTGGTATAAAACTCCTCCAAGACAACTTTTTTATCTGTTCACCAAACCTCTTTACATATTTCCTCTTTCTTTCCAGATGGTCTAATTTGCACCAATGAAAAAATCATTTTTCTTTCTCCCTCCACTGAATTTCGATCAATAAACATTTACTAAGCACCTACTCTGTGCCACCCAAACACTCTCTGACATTTCTCTGCCTCCATTTTGGATTTCCTAAATATGCCTTTCCTCCTTTGCCTTTAATGAGAGTCTAGAAAAGGAGCAGACCCCTTCAGCTTGCTTAGTGGCTGTAACTGCCACTAAGGACTAAGAATCTGCACCTTGTTGTTTAAGGGGCATTTGGAACTGGTTCTAGCTGGCTAACACTATGGTTCAGAGAAGCCTTTTTGAATTGGCTGTATAGAAGTAACTATTGGTGTCTTCACAAAGGCCCATCAGACTCAATTGTTTTATTTTGCTCCATTTAAGTCTAGGAGAATTCAGATGACTTCTTCTCATTTTGGTATCCAATAAGAGTCCATTTGGTAACAGAAAAGGCATTAGGGCTTTCTCTTCTGAGGCCAGAATGCCTTTCCTTCCTCCTCACTCCTCTTCAAGAGCAATGGACCTCAGGCAGTTCTTGTTCTTTTTTCTTAATGTTCTAGGTAGAGGGAGTACAGCCTTCATGACCATGGGAGTCTGGGGATTAGGTTTAGGATTGGAGGTTCTAGAACACCAGGTTTTAGACCAACTGTTAATGGCTAGCCAAACATCAATGATTCAAGGTACAAGAATCTCCCAAAGGAATCGCAACCCACTGGAAAAATTCATCTATCAGTGATGTCGACTTTGGAAATAAACCTGGTGATATCAGTGCTATGTAGGGACTAAGTTAAGTTTTAATCTTACTTTCCTGGAAGATTAAGGTTGTATAGGGGCTAAAGCATGCCCCAGAAATATTGAGGGAAATGTTGTTACATTATCTTGCTTCATCTTTGAGGTAAATATCTTTATTATATATAATTATATCTGTGTGTGTTACAAATATATAATAATTATAAAAATAAATTGATAGTAAATAGCTAAATGGAATTTGGCATGCTAGGCACCAACCCTTAAATGGGAAAACACAGCTGGTGAGTATTCGAACCAATTGCAACAAGGAAGAGATGTTCCAATGCCATTAGAGTCTTGAAAGGGAGATATACAATGCCTGTTCCTAAAAGGGCAGGGATAGAGTACAACAAAGTTTCTTAATTTGGGTGATTTCCTTATTTAGGGTCACATAACTGAATGAAGGGGTCATGAAATTATGGTTTATTATCAGTGAATGTTTGATTTGTATATCTATTCAAAATAGATATATGAATACTTATATACCTAGAGTCATGGAAAAATTCCTCAGGTGAAAAGGGGTTGTGAGTGGAAAATGTTTAAGAAGCCCTGGAGTACACTAGTATTATATGGCCAGTCTTGTACCTATGATATAGCCCAATCATAGTTCACTAAAGTTTCAGTGATACCTGAGGTCTAATTTGCCTCCTGTATTAAAAGACTTCCAGTGCTTCTTTGTTACCTAAACTTTGGGCATTTGCATATAGACATTTCAGGCCAAGGGCTTCTACCATTGGGTCTCTTCTTAAATTTTGTTTACTCTGAATTTCTGGGTATCTCAATTTCTATTCTTTCTTCTCTATCATATCTAACTTGGGGAATATATACGCATGGGTGTGTATGTATTCCCTGTCCCTATTCTTTTTTATTTTAGTATGAGGAAACTGAATTATAGAAAGGCAAGAAAGACTTAACCATGACTAAAATTCCACTGAGCCAGGATAAGACTCTTAATTTAATGCTTTCCCTAATATTCCTTCCATTAGAGAAAGCCTCCATTTTCTGTCCTTGGCTTTCTCTGAAACTCCTTTCCTCTCTAATCAAAACTATGCTTATGATAGCCTTTAATACCCAAGCATAATTTATAATACTATCATAAGTCTCCCAGAAGAAGGGCTCAAAATCCCTCAAAAACTCCTGAGAGAGAGAGAGAGAGAGAGAGAGAGAGAGAGAGAGAGAGAGAGAGAGAGAGAGAGAGGAAAAGAGAGAGAGAAAGAAAGAGAGGAAGAGAGAGAGAAGAGAGAGAAAGAGAGAGAGTGAGAGAGAGAAGAGAGAGAGAAAGAAAGAGAGAGAGGAAGAGAGAGACACAGAGAAAGAGACAGAGAGAGAAGACAGAGAGAGAGACAGAGAGAGAGAGACAGAGAGAGAGAGACAGAGAGAGAGAGAGAGGAGAAGAGAGAGAGAAAGAAAGAGAGGAAGAGAGAGAGAGAAGAGAGAGAGAAAGAAAGAGAGAGAGGAAGAGAGAGACAGAGAGAGAGAGAGACAGAGAGACAGAGAGAGACAGAGAGAGACAGAGAGACAGAGAGAGAGACAGAGACAGACAGAGAGAGACAAGAGAGAGAGGTCTTATCCTGTAAAGGAATTTCAGACCTTATCTCCTCTGCGTGTCTTCTCTTGAAAATATCAAGGTGGGTTTGGAGGGAGTTGTGGGAGATGGGGAAGGGCAGGGATCAGCTTAGGAATCCAGTCTGTCTTCTGGAAGACTGAGGCCCAGACCTAGGGCAACTTTTAATGGGAACCAAACACTGAGTAAACCCCAATTGTTGGTGAATTAGGACATCTGGCTTCTCTAGTTCTGATGTGTTGATGTTGATGTCACAGCCTGGGGTCTTTCCACTCACTAATAAATGGCAGACATGCCCCACTGCCCCTCCTCCCCCACCCAGAGCCAGGGTCTGCTGAGGGTGAGAGGCTAACTTTTATCTGTCCCTTTCCATTCAGAGGGGTAGCAATGATGGAGCTCTGTGTATGGGGGAGGGGGAAGGGAAAGGAAAGGTATCAAAGAGCCAGGAGTTCTCACACATACTGATTAAAAGCAGGACAAAAGAGGACTGATAGAGTAGTAGTTTAGAGACGGAAAGCACCTTAGAAACCAACTAGTGAAGCACCTATCTGCCCCAGATGAGGAAATTAATGCCCCAAAAGATAAATCAATTTACCCGATGTAATGACTTACCCAGTTGTTGTTTGGGATCTGTTTTCAAAAGACATCATGTAGGACGTCTTGACTTGCTTGTAAATTTAAGTGAGTCAGAGTTGCACAGCTTCATTCTCTTCCAGAGTCATCAAAATCCAGTGACAAGACACAAATCAAGACAACTAATAATGGCCCAGGATGTTCTTGGTGCCTTCAAAGTCTGACTAAACTCTGAGTGTTCCACAGTGCCTGCTTCAGCTGCCTTCATGGCCGTTGGAACATATTGTTTGTTCTCAGGAGGCCATTATCTCCTGGGGAAAGTCCTACCATGCTTGGGGTAGACATCCCCCAACACACTGATGAGGTTTGAGGTCTGCTGGTTACCCTCAATCCGGTTTAGCCCATCTGCTGAGACAATTTACTGTACATGCTACAGCTTCTTGGAACTACAGGTGAAAGTTGGCTGAAAGATGGACACCAAAGGTGAATGAGCAGCCATAAAAAGGGCTTGGTGGCCCTCACACCAGAAGTTCTGGTCCTTCTTATATACTCTATATAGCCCAGTATTTCATAGATAGCATATAGTAGAGATGAGTACAAATCAAGTTCCACAAACTCCAAATTTACTTCTCTTTTTGCTATTCTGTGAGTGAAGAAGCCCAGTCATTCTATGAACTGTCACTCCTATTAGAATGGGAACAGGGACTTTCTTACTTTTCTATTGGTATTCCCAGCACTTAACACAATGCTTTAGACACAGTAAATGCTTAATAAATGTTTTTTCCATTCATTGAGTCATTTATTTCCCACATTCCTTTTTGAAGCAGATTCTATACTCCTGACCTCCTTTTATCAAAGGATAAAAAGAATATTTTAAATTTTAATTTAATTTTAAAATCTGTATTTCAGTAGCTTTCAGTAGCTTCTACCTCCACCAAACAACCTCTTTGATCCTCTGTTGTTCTACTCTCTCCATATTTGGATTATGGTCTGTCCTGCCCTTTACTAGGTTTGAATTGTTGGTGAGCTGCTCTGGCCATCAGCCTCTTCTACAAAGTGCAGATAGTGCTGTTTGCTCAGACTGTTTCCATAATTGTTGTGGGGAAGACACTTTGTAAAACTGAAAAAGAAAAAAAAAAGATAGAAATGTGACCTATTCTATCAGTGTCGTTGTTTTTAAAAATGTGTAATTTGGATTAGATTAGAAATTCTTAACTGGGATTTATAGATAGATTTCAGGGAGTCAATAAACTTGGATGGAAAAACATAATTCCATTTTTATTTCAATAAAATAGATTTTCTTTGTAATCCTATATATTTTAAAATTAAATTTATTTTATTTTTAATTTATAAAATAAAGCAAGCATTTCTATAACATTTTAGAATAATAAAAAGATAACTATGAGACTGTAAATCTGCTATTAACTATTTGCTATCCCTTTTAAATATATATTTATCATGTAAATTTCTTTTTTTCTTTTCTTTTCTTCCCTCCAGATGGCTACCATTAGATACAAACATGTGTATAGATGTATGTGTGTATATATGTGTGGTATGTGTGTGTATACAATGTAAAATCATTTTATACATATTCCTATTTATCAGTTCTTTCTCTGGATGCAGATAGCATCTTTTATTTTTTAATTTAAAAGCATTATTCTGAGTAGGAATTCATCAGTTTTACTAGATTGTTGAAGGGGTCCAAGGTCTAGGAAAAAAAGATTAAGAATCCCTGACTTAAAGGATCTTTACAATTCTTTTAAATGCTACTCGTCTTCCATTCCTGAAATAGATTAACCTCCCTCTTAGTTGTACCTACAAAATCCTTCTTTTCCTTCAAAGCCCGATTTAGGTATTACTCCTCCATGAAACCTTCCTTGATATTCCTTTCCCCTCCCCCAGCTGGAAGTGATTTCTCCCTCCTCAAATCATACCTAGTCTGGATCTCTCTTATGCTTGACAGAGCTTAAATCTCACCTCAGAAATTGGGCAAATCACTGAACTGCTCTGGATATCAGTTTCCTCATAAGTAAAATTGAGATACTAATAACACCTACTTTGAAGGGTGATTGTGAAAATTGGAACATTCTGTCTCTCTGTCTCTCTTCCTCCTCTGACTCTCTGCCTGTCTCTCTCTTCCTCCTTCTCTTTCTCTACCCCTCCTCTGTGTGTGTGTGTGTGTGTGTGTGTGTGTGTGTGTGTGTGTGTGTGTGTGTGTGTTACAGTGACCTCCCTCAGCCCCAAGGCCTGAAGGTTAGGTTTCAATCCTCCATCAGAAGGCAGAGGAATCTCTGTCATGGACTCAAAGGCCCATTAATTGTGTTTCCAAATTTTGAAAGGTCCTTAAGCACCTTAAGAATAAATGAAACAGACTAAAACTTGAAACCCAATTCTCATGTCCATTATGTCTAATAAGGAATGGTAAGTAATCCCCAATTTTAGTTCATAGTACCTATACTTTGGGACATTAGGACCAGGGATGCAACTAGAAAGAGAAGGATATTGTTCCAGTTTGGCAGTTTTAAAGATACCACTCATTTTGACTGCATAGCCAACAGGAAAGAGCCTGTTCTCACCTCCTGTATTCTCACCTACATGGTAAAAGAATGCAGGATGATTTTCCCAGAAATAGATTCTTGCCATCTTTCATACACATCACTCACTTTGGTTGTCTCAGCATGTGCCAAAACAGGGTCCCATGGGACAACCTTAAAATATCGTATAAAAGTTAGTGTGTAAGGTGGCTATGCTGTCCATGTAAGTTATGTATTATATATATATATATAATATATTGCATATATATGTATATATAGTATATAACTATATAAGTTATAAAAGTGCAGCTCAGATAAAGCCATAAATAGATATATCTGGAATTTTATGTCATCCTCTCTAAGGAAGGGTTTGATTCCTGCCTGAAGGGGACTAGGAGAAGGATCATGGACTCTCAGGAGAGTATCCTCTCTCAACTCCAAAGAAGGCCATACTGTTCTCCCAGAGACCAAGAGTAGAGCCCTAGGATGAAATCTATCTGTCTGCTAAATATTATTGGTCTAGATCAGAACTTCTTAAACTTTTTCTACTCACGGCCCCTTTTCATCTGAGAAATTTTTATGTGACTCTAGATACATAATTATATAAAATAGCTATGCAAATCAAACATTTACTGATTGTGTCATAATTTCATGATACCAACATTCAGTTACAAGACCTCAAATGGGGTTGTGACCCACAGTTTGAGAAGTTGGGTTCCAGGAGAAAGATATTTTTAGACTCAAGCTGTTTTTCTGATCACTCTCTCTTAAAAAGAAGAGTATCCCAAGTTGACATGCTAATGTGATTCCTTCCAACCATGTTCAAGTTATGCAAAGGAATATCACAGTGAATAGCAAGCAAAACATTTATTCCTGCAGAGAGCAAACATTATACCTGAAAATGTACAAAGTCAACGAGTTCTCCTCCTGAGAGCAAGCAATCTCAGTTCAGCCAACAAGAAGAGATTTCCCACATTCTCTAGGGAAGCAAGCTGAAAATATGGGATATGTTGAACTGGCGTCCTTTCTAGAGAAAAAATTCTTTCTCTTCTCCAAAGTATTCAAACCATCACCCTTTAGACAAGTAATACTGAATCACTGTTTTCTCCATCAGTGATGAGAGTTTTATGCAAATGATCCAGGACTGAAACTTCAGTTACATTTATTATATAAATGTTAGATATTCCTATTATTGTAAAGGAAGCATAAAGAAAATGTAAATATATGTTTCTCCTTTGCTACTTTAGGGAGTATGAAGTTTCACAGTTGAATTTAATGTAATTATAGGGCAATTTGCACTGGCTATTTGAAAGAACTACTGGGTCCCTGGTGATTTTTCAAAAACTAGCTTACCCAGCTCTGCATTCAATTGAGACAGGATGAGCTCTTTCACTAGAGTAGTTATTTCTGGGACCTCAGCTCTTAAGAAGGAATTGATTGCTCTTAGGTGCTGTTTTGCATCTTTTACAGATTTGTCTTCCCAATTCAGTAATAGCATCTTAGAGCAAAGCAATTTACCGGGCAAGTACCCAACAGAGGGTAGAAACTCCAGAGCAGGTTTACCCAAAAGATGTGCTCCTCTGAAGGGAAAAATCATGCAGACACAGTAACCCTAGACAAAAGGCAGCACAAAACATATGTGTATAAATGTATACATATGTGTAAATATATTTTCATAGGTATGTTTTAAGAAAAGCATATATATATGTATATACACACTCACACACGTATATCTATGTATATGCCTTTTGTTATTATATTAAATATATACATATATATATACTATTATATTTTATATGCTGACAGAGTAACAAGCAAACAAATGACAGGCACCAAAAATATGCAACTTCAGCTTTCAACAGGAGAAAGAAAGCAGGCTGTATTTCCTTCAACAAGGTATAAAACTGTTTTCATGACCCCTCCTGAAAATAAAAGTTTATGTTTTTAAGACCAACATTTTACTGATACTGCTACAAGTCAGTGAAACCTTGGATACAACAGTCTCTGGAGAACTGAAGGGGATGATCCCTTGGGACAGTATCTGCTAGGGAACAAAGCTGATGAGTTGTGGGTATGGTGGATGATGGCTGGCGGAGCAGAATCTTCTACGGACATCCTCAGAAGACAAAGAGTTGCCTCATGTGGGCAGGTACAGTTGACTGTGTTCTGCACTTATCATTGCAGGGAAGGAATCCCCAGACCTACTGAAGTAGTTTATAGTCATGTCATTCTTCCTCTTCCTCAGACATCCCTGCTCTATAGAGAAACCCAATTCATTCACATTCATTAGCTTGATTCTTCTCTCCCTCCAAACCACTAGCCATGATTTGACTGTTAGCTCCTTCACTGCAAGGTCTGTTTCATATCTATTTTTGCATTCCCTATACTTAGAATAGTAAAGCAGCTGAATCAATGTTTGTTGAATGGCCATTCTCAATACCATCTCTCACCTCCAGAGTTCATGGCAACTCTGCCTGAGGGTGTTTAGGATTATGCTGAAAATGGGACTTACTTTCTTCCTTCCTTTCCACTTTAAAAGAATAAGAAGTTCAAAAAAGACTGTTTCTCTCCCTTTCTCCTCCTCCCTTTTATTTGATGAGCTCTCCCAATAAATGAATTTAGACTTTTAAGAGTAGGAGTAATGATCTTACAATTCCTATAATAACAGTATTATTAAGAGCACTGTACCTCCTTCTTCTGGAATTCATAGACTTTGGACATGAAAGGGACAGTCTTTTTAAAAAAAATTTTTTTTGTATTTATTTACTTAATATTTCCCCCCAGTTACATTTGAAACTAAAAGAATAATATTTGTTTTTAAATTTTTTTGTGTTCTAGGTTCTCTCCCTTATCCTCACCCACAATTAAGAAACCACATGTGAAGTTACGCAAAACATTTCCATAAAAGTCAAGTTGTGAAAGAAAATATAGATCTCCTACCCCTAATGAAAATGAAAACTTTCAAGTAAAATAAAGGAGAGACACACAGAAAGACAAGGACAGAGACAGAGAGAGAGCAAGAGAGAATAATTCAATCTATATTCAGCTACAATCTGTTCTTTCTCTGGGTATGGATAGGATTTTTTTAAAAAAATAGTTTTTATTTACCTTATATGCATGTAATTTTACAACATTGACAACTGCCAAATCTTTTGTTCTAATTTTTCCCCTCCTTCCCCCCCCACCATGGCAGGTTGACCAATACATGTTAAATATGTTAAAGTATAAATTAAATATAATATATGTAAACATGTCCAAACAGTTGTTTTGCTGAACAAAAAGAATCGGGCTTTGAAATAGTGTACAATTAGTCTGTGAAGGAAATCAGAAATGCAGAGGGACAAAAAATAGAGGGATTGGGAATTCTATGTAGGGGTCATATTCATCTCCCAGAGTTCTTTCTCTGGGTGTAGCTGGTTCAGTTCATTACTGCTCTATTGGAACTGAATTGGTTCATCTCATTGCTGAAGAGGGCCTCGTCCATCATATAGTATTGTTGTTGAAGTATATAATGATCTCCTGGTCCTGCTCATTTCACTCAGCATCAGTTCACGCAAGTCTCTCCAGGCCTTTCTGAAATCATTATGGATAGGATTTTTCATCATAAATTGGAAGGACTAGTCCTGCTGAAAACAGTTTCTTCTTTGCAAGAGCAAGCACGGGGAAGAGAGTTTTAATATAGTGGGAAGAATATTGGATTCAGAGGACCTAAATTTGATGTTGGCTCTGATACTTATTTTACACACACACACACACACACACACACACACACACACACAATCTATCATGTATAACCTTGGATAAATCAGGTTTTCTTGAACCTCAATTTCCTCATATTAAAATGAGAAGATTGGACTTCATGACTTCTTAAGGTTCCTTCTAACTGAGTCATCTGACCCTCTAAAAGTTATTTATGAGTTTCATCTTAAATTGGCAAAGACAGCAAAAGGTGAAAATAATCAATATCAGATGACTCAGAGGAAGAAAGGCACACTAATCCACTGTTGCTGTAGTTATGGATATGGCCAACCATTCTGAAAAGCAATTTGTGCTAAAAAAAATAAAAATAAAAACATAACATGCTGTTTGACCCAGAGATCCTACTGCTAGTCATATATGGCCTTCTTTTGCCTTGGACTTCCTTGACCACACATATCATGATAATCATAGCAGCACTTCCAGTGGCTACAAGAAATATGAAATATAGTAGCTTTCCATCAGTTGGGTAATAGCTAAACAAATTAGGATACATCAACGTAATGTGATATTATTGCACCAAAAGAAACAATGAATATATTAGAATTCAGAAAATTCAGAAAAAGGAAAACAGCATATATAGTAATAACAATGTAATAGGAAGAACAACAACTCCCTATCTGTAATTATGTTGCCCAAATTTGGCTTTGGAGGAGAGTTAAGAAAATGAACTTTTCACTTTTCTTTGCACAGATGTGGAATAGTGTATATACAATCAGACTCAAGAAAAATAAAAAATAGATTTTATATACACCAAAATAAATAGCAGCACTTTTTGTAGAGGCAAAAAAGACCCTCCAAAACTAGAAAAAAAAACAACTCAGAAGACCATTGATTGAGGAATCAGCAACCAAGTTAAGGAAAATGAATGGAATTGAAAAATTCTGTAAGAAGAAGGGAATGTCTTTATGTTGATTAGCTTTGCTGAACTTTTTTCTCACCTTTTTTGAGTCTTTATTACAAAAGGAATAGGGGAGAGAGAAAGAGTAAATTTGAAAATTTATAAAAGATCCCTACCACATACACACTCATCAGCAGTTATCTTTTTTTAAAATAAATGTTTGTCACCTTTTGTTTTTTATATTTCCCATCATGTCTCTTCTCCCAGAAAGCCATCCCTTATAACAAAGTATCAAAAAAGTGGGGGGAAACATTTCAGCAAAATTAAGTGACACAATGAAAAAAGTCTGACCTTATACCTTATATATCAGAATATCATTGGAACTGGCTTGAATCATCTCATTGTTCAAAAAATCTATGTCCTCTCTTCAACAATGAGATGATTCAAACCAATTCCAGTTGTTCAGTAATGAAGAGAGCCATCTACACCCAAAGAGAGGACTATGGGAGCAGACCACAATATAGCACTCTCTGTTGTTGTTTGCTTGCATTTTGTTTTCTTTCTCATTTTTTCCCTTTTTGATCTGATTTCTCTTGTGCAAAATAATTGCATAAGTATGTATGCATATGTTGGATTTAACATATTTTTAACATGTTTAACATCGAGTGCTTGTTATCTAAGGGAAGGGGTAAGGAGAAAGAAAGGAAAATTTGGAACACATGCTTTTACAGGGGTCATTGTTGAAAAATTATTCCTACATATGTTTTGAAAATATAAAGCTTTAATAAAGGAAAGAAAAAGAATTAACTTCCTACTCTGAATGTGGACCAAAGCTTAGTATTTTTACCTTTTTCATTCTTGTTGGTTGTTTCCTTGCTTTTTTTTCCCCTTTTTGATCTGATTTTTCTTAAGCAGCATTATGAAAATGGAAATGTTTAAAAGAATTGCACATGTTTAACCTATAACAGATTTCTTGCTGTATTGGGAAGGGGATAGGGGAAAAAAGAGGGAGAAAAGTTTGGAACACAAGATTTTGCAAAAATATTGAATGTTAAAATCTAAATTTGCATATATTTGGAAAAATAAAATACTATTTAAAAACAAATTCACTTCTTACACTGAATTATTGAGTTCAGTTTTTTCCAATTCTTTTTGTCTAGTCTGTTTCACTCATCTAATTTTCTATTTCCCTTTAACCAGTACCAAATTGTTTTGCTGTTATTGCTTTACAATATTTGGGACATGGAAGTATTATTCCTCATTCATTTCTAGATCATATCTAAATCATAGGTTCTTAGCACATGGGCTAAGCGTATCTTTTCAAAATATTATCTTTTAAATTCATAAAATAAAATATATGCTATTATAAAGGAAATTAATTGTGCTGAAATACAGTTATCAAACTTTTTTTTTTTAAGTTTATGGACTCCAAGTTAATTAATTTTGGTTTAAATAATTTTTTTTCTTCAAAGGAATTTTATTTTATCTTGTCTAGGTCTGTAAATCATCTTGATAGTCTGAATATCATAACACTAAATCTTTAAATTAATTTTGGCTGCTATTTTTATTTGTATTATATTGGCATGCCCCAACCATGAGCATTGAAAATCCCTTCAATTATTCAGTCTTAATTTATTTCATTGTTAATGTGTGCATTAACTTTTAAAACTTTTTTTGGTTATAAACTTAAATTTCAACAAACATGAGCATTTACACAAGCAAGGAACAAAACCAAGAGAATTGTAGGTGAAATCAGAAATCTGTTACAAATAGCTTGGATTTTTAAAAATTTTGTAATAAATTTAACATGACAGTATTAATATTGCCCTACTTATCTTTATTCATTTCTGTTCATGCTTTTCTATTTTTTGGAATCACTGTCACTTACCACAGTACCTTGCACATAATAGTTTCCTTAAAAATGTTAATTAGTTGACTTCCCTATTTCTCTCTAAATGTCTTCCCTCTTTCCCAGAAAAACAAAACAAAACAAAACAAACAAACAACAACAAAAAAAAAAAAACAGGCTTCCTTGTAACAAATGAGTCTAGTTGAGTAAAACAATTCCAGCCACATGTCGGCTAGAAAATATATGCCTCATTCTGTTCCTCTGTCCCTTACTTCTCTGCCAAGAGGAGGGAAATCTCGATTCATTGGTCTTCTGCACTGGTCATTGTATTAATCAGACTTCTTCAGTCTTCCACAATTGCATTCTTTTCCCGTATTCTAGTGGCATAATTTATTCTTTTGGTTCTGTTTACCTCATTCTAAATCAGTTATTACAAATTACAAATACCCCCAGATTTTTCTGGATCTATCATTTTTCATTTGTCTTATAATACAATTCTATCTCATTAAATTGAGCATAATAATTTGGGTTTTATTTTCTTTTTCATTTTGTAGCTTGCTTAATCCATTCATACTTAGTTATGAATGTTAGGCTTGTATTTTTCTCATTTAAAAAACAAGTTTTTATTTCTTTTTTTTTTTTAAATCAATACTTTGCCCCTGACAGTTTTCCTTTCATTATATTTGCTTCCCTCAGGCTCTCTTCATCCTCACCATACTACCATCTGCCTACCATGTTCTGCAATTTTTCTTAATTATTGATTTTTTTTTCTTTCTTTTGTTTATTTATGTAACAACACTAAACTTCAGGTGGGCCTAATGCTAGGCCTCTTTCTTTAAAGGGATCTCTAATTCTCAACTTATGTATATGGACTGGGTTTAGTTCTGAGAGGACCCTCATCCCTAATGTTAAGACCTTTTCCCTTTCACTACAGTTCTTTAAAGCACTAACCTGGAGCTTCAGGGAGAATCATTTAAAGCTTAGGTTAGGCTTCTGTCTAGAGTGTCCTTAAAAGGAAAGCAGAAAGTTACTCTACAAATAACTATTTATTTACCTCACACAAAAGAAATGCTTATACACAAAAGACTTACCAAGACTTAAGCTTGAACCAGTAATTAAAAATTCTCCCACAAGGTTGATACCTAAATTACCAAAACATGAGACAATATATGAATCCACTGAATTGACATTTCAACTTCACCTTGCCTCTGCACTGTCCATCCAATCAATTCCTTTATAATCCATGTCAACTGCCAAGCCAGGTTAAGAACTGAGCTCATCTTCTTTTGTGGGTGATAATCTCCTCTGAGAAGTATTATAGATAGTAATCACAGAGTTCTCAAGGTAACCACTTTCCCAAAGTCTACTTTTCAAAAGTACCACTCAGATTCACCTGGGCAATACATGCGTTCAAAGCCTCTACAACTTTCAGGAGTGGGATGGAAGAAGAAATCCTTCTTTACTGACCCCCTTACAAGATGTTCTAGAGGGGGAGTAATATACCATACAATCCAAAGGGAAGAAGGAAGAAAGCACTAGAGGGACAGTTAGGTCTCCTTTAGTCCGAGTTTATGAAAGTGGGGAGTGGGAAAGAGAGTTGGAGGTGAAGTTCTCCTAATTACATTCAAAGTTAGTTCTCTTTCTTCCTTTTAAAAAAGTGATCTGGGGGCAGCTAGGTGGCGAAGTGGATAGAGCACCAGCCTTGAATTCAGGAGGACCCAAGTTCAAATCTGGACTCAGACACAACACTTCCTAGCTGTGTGACCCTGGGCAAGTCACTTAACCCCAGCCTCAAAAAAATAATAATAATAAAAAAGTGATCTGTGGGGGGGCAACTAGGTGGCGCAGTGGATAGAGCACCAGCCTTGAATTCAGGAGGGCCTGAGTTCAAATCTGGTCTCAGACACTAAACACTTCCTAGCTGTGTGACCCTGGGCAAGTCACTTAACCCCAGCCTCAAAAAAAAAAAAAAAAAAAAAAAAAGTTATCTGTGAATCGAACTGTGAGTTCTAAAGAGCCTGTTTCATCTCAGCTTTATTTTTCTGATCTTGTCTACTAAGTATCCAGCTGAGGACTGGCATCTCAACTTCACCTTGTCTCTGCACTGTCCAAATAACTCTTTTAAGGTTCATATCAGCTAGCAAGTCAGATCAAGGATTGAGTTCATCTTTTTGCCGGTGATCATTTCCTCTGAAAAGTATTATATATAGTAATCATAGGAGTTTCCAAGGAAGCCACTCTCCCAAAGTCCATTTTTCAGAATTACCACATTTTTCAGAATTCCCCAATAAGTGCCTAGCACAGTGCTCTGCCCACAGGTGATGCTTAAAGAATAAATAAATGTAATTTTTATGATGCCTTAAAGTTTTCAAAGCACCTTACCTATGATGGTTTATGTAAGCCTTGCAATTTTAGAGTGTATGCTCTATTTTATAAGCAGTCTTACATCTATCTTACAGATAAAAAAACTGAGTCAGAGCACATAAGTGATTCTACCATAGTGTGATAGCCAGTAGGTGTCAGAGGTGCCATTTGAACCTACTTTTCTGACACTAAAGTTCAATATTCTATCCACTATGCCACTTGATAAAAAAATTTTTTTTTGATTTGTTGAATGGGGAGGAGGGGTAGCAGGGGAAAAAAGGACATGGATTTATGAATGGGATCTGGAGCAGCTCAGACTTGGCTATGATTGGAAAGCTATCTATCCCTTCAGATATTATATGTCTGCAGCTCCACCACATCCACCAAAGTCCCAGGTTTCTCCTGGCTGCAGATGTCCTTATCTCTTTCCTTCAAAATAAACCTCCTTTCTAACTTCCCTTCAATTCCCAATATCTCCAAATCTCCTCCTGGTCTGCATTAAGGACTACTGAGTTTGAGATTTCCCAAGGATTTCTCACTTGTTTCCTCATTCTAGATAAAGAAGCAAAAGAAAAGTTTTAGTCCTCATTTCACATTGTAACTGGAGGCCCAGAGAGGTCCAAAGCAATAATAGTTCATGTGTCTATGCCTACTGCAAGTTTCATAAAGTGCTTTGCTTAGCAAAGTCCCATGAGGAAGATAATGCAACCCCATTTTACAGATGAGAAAACAGGTACAAAACAAGCTGCCTATGGTCACTCAGCTAGTACTTCCATACAGAGCCCAACCTGAACCCAGATTTCCTTGATTCTGAATTTAATTCTCTGAGCTAAATTTGCCCTTCCCTCCCCCCCCAAAAAAACCCCTCTCTTTGGAGCTGGGAGAGGAGGACTCAGAAAGAGACCCATATTTGATAAAGAGATGAGATACAAGACAAAGCTCTGGACATTGGTATTGGGGAGAGAGAAGAATGGGAGCTTTCCCTACCACATACTAGCTATGTAACTTTGACCAAGTTTTCTGAGACTCAGTTTCTTCATCTGTAAAAAAGGGATACTAACACCTTGCCCATACCACAGGAGTGTGTATGGTTGCTCTCTGGCCTCCTGCTCGATTTGTGATGAGAGCAGCCTGTTGGCTCTGCTCCTTTTCCACCTTCTGCACAGTTGTCCAGATTTATGAAGCAAGTGAATGATAGGGTGCTGATCTAGGACCCCTGGTCTCTAAGCACCTCTAGCAGTCACCATACATAATAATATCAAGAACAACATGTTCCCTTTTATTGAGGATTTTCGAAAAGGTTTCCTTTTGTCAGACTACATATAGCCAAATCAGGATGGAGTGGGAGGATGAGGAGCAGGGGGGAAATGAGCTGAAACACCAGGTCCTGCTGGGTAGAAGTCAGTTATTTAGCCATGAAGGGGGAGGAGAAGAGCTGAAGAGCAGGCTATGGAGACAACCAACACCGGGGACATAATGAGGGAGTATTCAGAACTGTATCCCAACCAATGAATATTTAATAGCTCAGTGCTCCACCTGATTGAATTTTAATGGCCAGCCAGATCTCTGGATCCTAAGTTCTAGGTAATTAGTCAGGAGCCATTAACACTGACAGCCCAGGATTTATGGTAGAAACTCTTTGATTATGCTTCCAACCTGCTGGATTGGACAGACAAAGGATTTCACTCTGGTCAGTCCAGAAGCAGGAAATATGTCTTAGTTTTGCATATAATTTACAAAGTGGTATAAATGGGTGAAATTAATTCAGAATAGTTAGTGACCTGTATGAGGCTGGACCTAATGAGATGAACGTAGGATAAAATGAAATCAGATAGGGTGGTGTCTTTTGTTTGAAGAATAGTGGTAGATTGTGGGGAAGGGGGAAAAGAAAGAGTACCCCTGAATTATAAGCAGATCTTGCTCTCTTAATCATTTAGGAGAGCAGGGCAGCTGTGGACAGGCAGTGAGTCTGTTTCAGTGATACCCAGAGATGGCCATTGTCTCCAGGGGTCTCAGATTGAGTAGAAATCTCTACTCCCCTGGCCCTTTGTGGGGATGAGGATTGGGAGAAAATTCCATCATATACCCATGTCCACTAACCATTCCTCGCCCGAATCCCAGAGACCTCTTTTGGGGTTGGGGAGGGGACACACAGAATCCTTGCCACAAGATATACAGGACAATGCTCTGGACATCAGCATTAAGAGACCAAAAAGAATGCGATTAAGGCTTACTCTGCCATTTAGTAGCTATGTGACCTTGGCCAAGTTTTCCAAATCTCAATTTCTTTAGTTATAAAATAGGGATCCTAACACTTGCACTATCAATCCCATAGAGGTGATATGAGGATCAAGTGTGTAAGGAGAGATTGCTTCCCGTCCTGATGACAGCAGCCTGCCAGTTTACTCTTGCTTTCTGCCTTATTCTGCCTTATTCTCACCTTATTCCTGCTTTCTTAGGATAGCTTCAGGTTAATCCGCATGCCCAGTCTCTTTGGAGGAAGATGGAGAAGAGAATGACAAATAAGGAAAAGAAGCTTTTGCAATTTCACTTGTTTCTGACTCTCATGACCCATTTGATGTTTTCTTGGCAAAACTGTGATTTGCCATTTCCTTCTCTAGCTCATTTTACAGATGAGGAAACTGAGGCAAATAAAGTTAAGTGACTTGCTCAGGGTCACACAGCTAGTAAGTGTCTGAGGTCAGATTTGAGCTCATTAGAGAAGTTCTTTTGTATTCCAAGGCTCAACAGGAGATGTTGAATGAATGGAGACTCCTCATTCGGAGAGGGGGAGAGAGGGAACACATGGCATTGATTTACTCTGATTAAGCCAAAAGTGGAAAGTGTAATGAGAAAGATTGCCCAAAATTCCTTCTCATTGTCCTTCTTTTTGGCAAAAGGAGCAACATGAAAAATTCCAAATAAGCCCAGTTAGTTCTTTAGAACCATTTCAAAACCAATAGAAAATAGTGCCATGTGAAACAGGAACAAGAGGCAAGCAATCAAGGAGCACTCAGTGAGCACTATGTTAGGGACTGTCCCTTCTCCTGAAAAGCTTACATTCCAAATGGGGAGATAACATGTAAATTACCAAGTACATACAAAGTACATGCACAGGTGATCTGAGAGGGAAAAGCAACAGCAGCTACATCAGGGACCAAGAAAGACTTCTTGCAGAGGATGGGAATTGAGGTGATACTTGAAGGGAAACAAGGCATTCCAGACACAGAGGAAAGATCAACCAGTAAATCTGGCTTGAAGGAGAGTAATGTGTAAAAATACTAGAAAAGTAGGAAGGTGTCAGGTTATGAAGGATTTTAAATGCTAAGCAGAGAAATAAGAGGATCATCAGTGAGATAATCCCCACTTTGTCATCTATTACCTCCTTGCAAAAACAAACAAACAAACAAACAAACAGCTGCTTTGTAGATCAAGGCTCTTTCTAGAAGCTATAGAGAAGTGTAGACCCAGAGAACAGGATTCTTCCTACACAGCAAGCAATCCAATAGAGGTTAAATATGTGCTTTCTTCTAACCATATTTCCCCATTTGCCATGCCACACAAGGAAAAATCAGATCAAAAAGGGAAAAAAATTAGAAAAAAAAACCAAGCAAACAAACAACAACAACAAAGGTGAAAATACTATATGGTAATCCACATTCAGTCCCCATAATCCTCTCTCTAGATGCAAATGGCTCTCTCCATCACGGGTTCTCTATTTAGCCACCAAAGTGATTTTCCTAAAGTGATCATATCACCCCCCTACTCAAGAAACACCAACGGCTTCCTATTATCTTTAGGAACAAATAAAAAATACTCTACATGGCATTCAAAGTCCTTCATAACTTAGTCCCCTCCTACCTTTCCAGGATTCATACCACTTGTTCCCCAACACACACTCTGGCTTTCTGGTTGTTTCATGAAACAGATATTCTCCAACTCTTGGTTGTGGACATTTTCTTATTCCCCAGGCCTGGACCGCTTTCTTTCCCCTGTTCAGACTACTGACCTCTCTGGTTTCCTGCAGGTCCCAACTAAGATTCCATCTTCTACAAGAAGCCCTTTTATGTTTAGTGTCTTCTTGATAATTTCCCATTTATCCTATATTTAGCTTTCTTCATATATGTTTGCATGCTGTCTCTCCCATTAAATTATAAGTATCTTGAAGGCAGGGACTGTTGTTTTGCCTCTTTTTGTACCCTCAGTTTTTGACACATAATAGTAGATGTGCAATTAATGTTTATTGATTGATTAAAAAAACTGAAAGCAATGATATAGGTTAAATGCACAATTTTTAAAAATGTATTTCCATATTTGTCATGTTGTACAAGGAAAAATCAGACCAAAAGGGAAAAAATCATGAGAAAGAAAAATGAGAGAAACAAACAAACAAAAATAGGTGAAAATACTATGCTTCAGACCACATTCAGTTTCCATAGTTCCCTCTCTAGATGTGGATAATATTTTCCTTCCCAAGTCTATTGGAATTGAATCACTGCATTTCTGAGAAGAGCTAAATCCATCATAGTTGACCATCACATAATCTTGAAGATATTATGTACCATATTATTCTGGTTCTTCTCATTTCACTCACATCAGTTCACATAAGTCTTTTCAGGCTTTTATGAAATCAGTCTGTTCATCATTTCTTAAAGAACAATAATATTCTATTATATTCATATGCCATAGCTTATTCAACCATTCCCCAACCGATGGGCATCTACTCAATTTCCAATTTCTTGCTATTACAAAAAGAGCAAACATTTTTGCATATGTGGGTCCTTTTCCCTCTTTTATTTCTTTGGGATATAGATCCAGTAGTGACATGCTTGATCAAAGGGTATAACTAATTTTATAGCCCTTTGGGCATAGTTCCAAATTGCTCTCCAGATGGTTGGGGCATTTTACAACTCCACCAACAATGCACTAGTATCCCAGTTTTCTCACATTCTCTCTAATATTTGTCATTATCTTTTCCTGTCACGTTATCCAATCTGAGAGATATGGTGTAGTACCTCAGTTATCTTAATTTGCATTTCTTTAATCAATAACGGTTTAGAACATTTAGCATGATGTTTTCAATAATGATGTCAGATGCATCCAACAAGGATGATAATGAAATCAAGATCAGCTACCGCACTGACAGTAAATTATTTAACTTGAAACATCTACAAGTCAAGCCTAAAGTGGAGGAAGAGTTAGTACATGATTTTTTTATTCATCAATGATGGTGCACTCAATGTAGCCTCATAAGCTAAGATGTAATAAAGTATTGATTGATTCTCTGCTGTTTGTCCTAGTTTTGACCTAACAATTAACACCAAGGAAATACAGATTCTCCACTAGCCAGCATCACTCTATATATGAAATATGGTTATAAATGAAGAAATATTGAAGCCTATGAATAAGTTTACTTACTTTGACAGTTTACTTTCTATATATGCACCCACAAAATGCATTTCTATTAGGAGGAAGCTCTAAACAGGCAAAATATCTCTTGCTATTTGAAGCTTCCTTTGCCCCAAACAATGGAAGAAGACTCTTCCATTTTATAGTGTTGAAGAAACAAAAGGCAAAATTCCTTCAGCAAGATAAAACAAAAACAGAGTAAACAATGTCAATATGTAATGGACCCTAAAAGAAATCACTTCCCAAACCCCAAATTTCCTTTTAATCATTCAAGCAATCAACTTTTATTAAATGCCTACTATATGACAGAGGATTTATCTATCTCTTTCAATCTGTTCAAAGATTGATGAATTCAAGAGATTCTGCTACTGAATTGAATTAAACAAAAATATTCACTTCCATTCCTAATTTGTCACAAGAAATGAAACAAAGTATCTTAATTACAGGAAATTAAGAAACTTTCCTGAGCTTGATTGTCTTCTGTTACAAGAACTTTACTGGACCTTTATTTAGAATGAATTTGGAGGAGAGAAGTGTCTTCTTGACATTGAGTAATCCTTCCTATACAAGAGAGATTGATTAGATCTTTCATGTGATATCACAGATTTTAGATCCTGACACCAATATAATATTATTGCTTAATATTTCCTAAAATAAAAAGAGGTAATAATAATGATCAGGAGTAGAATTTATTAGGAAAAAAGTAGGGGTAGTAATCATTGATCTCAGACAAAATGAAACTTAAATATTCAGTCAAGAGAGAAATCTACATTATATATCAGCCATATTAATAATTTTAGATGTATATATGTGTATATATTTGTGTATGTATGTTTGTATATAGATATGTGTGTGCAGGTGTGTGTATATATATATGTATATACATAAATATATCTGTGCTTAACTGTAGCCTGCTTGGGAGATGAGAGGGGGAGGAGAAGAAAGGGGAGAAAAAGAATAAAATTAAAAATGCACAGCAAAGAAAAGAAAAACTACAAAGAAGCAAAGAAAAGATGAATAGTCATGAATATGTCTTCTATTATTATATACTTTCTTGAAATGTAAATTTGTTGTTACAAATTTTGAATACTTTCTGATGTTCTGAATAGGCATATGATAATTTTCCCCCTTTTTCTGTCTTTGTTTTTCTATTTTTTTTTCTTATTTTGCATTTAAGTTTTTTTTAATCAATTAAAAATATTTTTTTAAGAAAAAAAGAGGGGAGCAGAAAAAAAAAGATCTATTAGTAAATGTATTTCCACACTGGTTAAAACCTAGAAAATGAATCAAAGGTACAGAGTAGGTAAACAAAACTTAGAAGTAATCAAGCATAGTTTAAGATACCCAAGGTGCCAATAACTAGAGTAAGCATTCCTTAGGTAACAAAACCGCTGGGCAAAGCAATTTGGCAGAAAGTAAATTTAGGCTATTATCTTTCAGTATGCTACAATAAGCTCCAAATGGATCCATAACTAAAAATAGAGGAAAATGGAAGGAGGTACCCTGTCCAACTCTGGCTAAGGGAAGAATGCTTAATTAAACAAAAAGAAGATAATTTATTTCAAATTGAAAAGATTAATGCAGACCGAATTAGGAGGGTAGTATTTAATTGAACCCATCTCTCTCAAATAAAGGTCTGATATTTAATATATAATGAGAAACTGGTCAGCAAGTATTGGCATTTTTGGCTGGTGTAATTCCCCCATGTGGAAGAGGTATGGGGAGGGGCTGGCATCACAGAGATATGATAATATATATGTATTAGAACCACCTTGGAGAGATTTGGAACATTGAAGTTATTCTACAACTGCTTCTAGTTTTCTAGCCACATGATGAAGAGAAGCCTTTTTGAATGGATCCAAGTTCTGACAACATCCAATAAGATTCAAAGAAGCAACTACATACTTAAGTACATTGGGAAAAGGATCATAGCTATAAACCAGTCACTATGAATCAAAGCATCCATAGTTTTATGGAATCTACAAATGGTAAGGGAGCAATAGGAAGGAACAAATCCTGATCTTGTTCTCCCCAATACCACTCAAAGCAGGAGTGAGTCAACAAGGCTGCATAGATGTCCATTAGGGTGGAGGGAGACAGGATCCACCAAGAAGGAAAAAGCGCTCCTTTATTCCTGAGAATGAGCTGTAATCTCAGCTTTGAAAGACTTTTAAAAACTCTGATGAATGTAGTGGCGGGTGGCCACTGAAGATCAATGAGAAAACATATTGTCCACCTCCTGACAGAAATTAAGAAAGCAAAGTGAGAGGGACATTTTTTGGATGGCTAATTAAAGGCAATTGTTTTGCTTGATTATGTATGATTGAGGACAAAAAATACAAGACAGAAACAAATATCTCCCCCAGCTGCACTTTTTAGAACTGGTTTAAAAGAGGAAAAGCAGGAAAATGGAAGTCCTTCCCTCTCTTACCAGGTCAGTTCCTTTTGTCCACACTGGGCTCAGCAAATAGGAGCTGCCAAAAGGAGCACAGCTGCTTTCCAAAATGCAAATGGTCAATAAAGGAGTCTAGATGGAAGAAGACAAAACACACTCCATGCTGGAAAAACTGGGAACACTCAAAACAAGGCTCACCTTTCCTCCCTCCTCCTTCTCTCTCTCTCTCTCTCTCTCTCTCTCTCTCTCTCTCTCTCTCTCTCTCTCTCTCTCTCTCTCTCACACACACACACACACACACACTCTTTCTCCACACACACACACACACACACACACACACGTCCCCAAAAGTCTTAGTATACTTTTACATTTTAACAGCTTAAAACTGCACAATGATTTTTAAACACCCAGAATGCTTGTAAACTGTTAAGTGCTCTCTAAATGTGAGACACTAACAAAATACTGGGAGATATAAAAACAGGAAAAATTTAAGTTAGAACCAAAGAGAAACAAGGATAATTTTATTTTTATCTTCTTAAATAGATGTGTGTTTGTATGTATGTATGTATGCATTTATATATATATAATATGCTTTCAAATAGAAAAATAAGTTTTTCATTTTATATTTTTTATTTTCATTTGTGCATCTGAACATTTTCTTTGATAGTTCTTGTTTATAATGATAAAATTACAAATTCCCTTCAATCATTATCCTTTTCAATGATGTCACTTAAGCTCTGTTTGTCTCAGTTTCCTCATCTGTAAAATAGAGATAATGATAGCATTACCTCACAGGATTATCATGAAATAAAATGAGATAATATTTCTAAACCTATCTGTAGTTACTAGAACATAGTAGGGCATAATAAATGCTTATTTCTTTCCTCCTCCCCCATGCATGATCCATCATCTTTCACCTTGGGTCTCATATCTTCACAATAACCCTGGGAGGCAGGTGCTATTATTATTCCCATTTTACAGATAAGGAAACTGTGAAGCCATAAGAAGCCAAGGCAAAAGATTGGTGGATACTGGAAGTAGAGAGAAGGGGATGAATGTACCAGATGCTTTGCAGGTAAAACAGATAAGATCTGATGTGATTGGCTGGGAAGGAGGAAATGAATGGTGAGGGAGAGGCAAGAGTCAAAGATGATTCCAAAAAAGATTTGAAAATTATACTGCCCTCATTAGTTTTTCTTTTCTTCTTCTTGTGTGAAAGCTTTCTCTCCATCTTTCAACTCCGCTGAGTTTGTTAGAAATAAAAGGACTTTCTCATGATTATACAAATTGGGAATTGCAGGATGGGATTTGAAGCTAGATTCTTTTACTTCTAATAAAAATCTTGTTTCAACTACACTACATGACTTCCTTCCTCCTTTCCAGGCTAAAAAGCACCAATTCCTTTCAATCAGTTTTGAGGCCATTGCTAAGAAGTATTCTGCTACCTGCCCAATAACTTGTCAGTGGTCTTCCTAAATGGTGGGATTCAAAACTGACTACCATATGTGGGATCAGGACAGGAAGCTATCGACTCTTCCAAAGCTGTTTGTCCTTACAATATTATATTGTGTGTATGTATATACATACATGTATATGCGTGCATATATATATATATATATGTTTATATATACAAATTCACCAACTAGTTCTGCTCCATTTTTTTGTTGTCATTCAACCATTTTCAGTCATGTCTGACTCTTCAGGACTCCATTTGGGGTTTTCTTGGCAAAGGTACTAAAGTAATTTGCCATTTCCTTCTCCAACTCATTTTACAGATTAAGAAACTGAGGGAATGGAGAGACTTACATGAACTGATGCTAAGTGAAGTGAGTAGAACCAAGAGAACATTGTATACAGCAACAAGAAGATTATGTGATGATCAACTCTGATGGACTTAACTGTTTTCAACAATGAGTTGATTCAGGCCAATTCTAATGATCTTGTGATAGAAAGACTATCCAGAACTGTGGGAACTGAATGTGGATCACAACATTGTATTTTCATCTTTTTTGTTGTTGTTTGCTTGCTTGCTTTTCTTTCTTTCTCTTTTTTTATTTTTGATCTGATTTTTCTCATGCAACATGATAAGTATGAAAATATGTATAGGAGAATTGCACATGTTTAACATATATTGGATTGCTTGCTGTCTAAGAAATGGGGTGGGGGGAAGGGAGGAAAAATTTGAAACACAAGGTTTTGCAAGGGTGAATGTTGAAAAGTATCTTTGCATATATTTTGAAAATAAAAAGCTATTATTAAAAAAAGTTTTTAAAGGAAAAAACAGAGGCAAACAGAGTGAAGTAACTTGCCTAAGGTCACATAACTAATAAATGTCTGAGGCTGGATTTGTATTCAGGAAGATGAATCTTGCTGACCTCAGGCCAGCACTCTATCTACTACATTCCTTTATTCTGCATCAATTAATATGAAAATTTTCAAGTTTCTCTAAAATTGTCCCTTTTACAATTCTTACATCCCAAAAATATTCCATCACATTTTTGTGCCATGATTTGTTCAGCAACTTCACAGCTGATGATCATTCCTTGACATTTCAGTTCTTTGCTAACACAGAAAGAACTGCTATGTATTAACTATTAATAGCAATAGCTATTAACTTTGTAAAGATGGACTCTTTTTCTCTTTCATCTCTGGGATTTCAGGAGTAATTATGGTGTTACTGAGTCTTAGTTCTAAACTGTAAAAGCTACATTCTATTAGACATGGGATGGGGACTGCTTTTGGGGGGGGGGGCTGCCAATGAGTTTCTCAGTCTAAAACAGTAGACAGATAGAGATGAGGTTTCTGAATGACAATAAGTGAACTTAGAACATGGAGGGATGATAAACAAATAATAAGGAGGGTTAAATATTTACAGGATGTGGAGCCAGAGGGTGAGGGCATTAGTCCAGGTATGGCTAGGGGAAGATTTGGAAAGAGTATTTATACAGAGTAGAGTTGGGGAAGGTTATCTCCTTGGATCAATAATGGATGAGATGTTAGGAGCTGAAAGAGCGAAGTAAGGAAGACTATAATAACAACAATAATAATGTTGTAGTTATTTCAGTTGTGTCTAACACTTCATGACTTCATTTTGGGGTTTTCTGGAGTAGCCTGCCATTTCCTTCTCCAGTTCATTTTTACAGATGAGGGAACTGAGGCAAATAGGGTAAAATTACACAGCTAGTAAGTGTCCTAAGCTAGATTTGAACTGCATCCAGGAGTATTGCTCACTCCAAGCCCAGCCATTGTCACACTTAGCTGCCCAATAATGATACCTTGGGATAAGACATTTCCCCTCTCAGAACTCATCCTATTATGTAAAATTACATAATTGGACTATATAGACCCTAAGTCCCCTCCTAGCTCTAACGTAATATAATTCTAGACCACATATTTGTATCATTTTCTTTTTTTCAAGCACTTTCATATCCATTACCTTATTATTTGATCTTTGAAGGAACCCTCTGGGGTAATTAGAGCAATTTTTCATCCCATTTTGAAGAGGAAGAAAAGAGCATAAGAAAAGTGATAAATAGCAAGAAATGCTTACTATTCTTGCTCCCAATTCTGAGTTTGTTTCCTTCACTAAAGCATGAGTAACCTGGAGAACTAGATGGGAAGAAGGAATAAAACAGATTGTCTAGGGACTGAGTCCTTCCTTCAATAAACACACATTGGGAGAACAACCAATGAAACCAATCTATCTATATGAGCTGATACTCTAACCTGTATTCTAGCATTGACGGGCATATTTGCCTTTCCTTCTAGACTGTAATTGCCATGAGTTCGAGAACAGGATCTCAATCTTTTATATCCCTACCCTGAATGTTGGGGTTTGTTTTGGAGATGAATGTTTGTGGAAATTTTTATGGATTAAATGAATGCGATTGTGAGGAAGGATATTCTGCAATTACAAATCTTTCCTTCCTGTTTTACTGTTCTGATTCTCCTTTTCCCTTATGGAAGAGTGCTCTAATTTAATAAGCATTTCTTAAGTACCTACTGTTGACTCCAGGGATACAAAGACAAAATGAGAAATGGACTTTGCCCTCTAGAAGCTTATATTCTTTTGCAGAAATACAACATGAACATAGGGTAAGTATAAAAGGAATGATTTGAAGAACATACTATAGGGCTTCCTATAATAAATGATTGAGCCTTAGAGGGAGCTAATGGTTTATTTTAAAATTTATTTAAAACTTAAATACAAAATAGAAAAAGAAAGAAACAGAAAAAAGAAAAACAAAACAAAGCATTGTCATGTATCCTGCAGAACAACAGAAAGGATTCAAAATATACAACAATAAATTTCTATTTTAAGAAACACATGTATACATAGGCATATATAATATATAGACATACATCTAAAATAAAATTAATATGACTGACATAATGTAGATTCTCTCGATTGAATCTTTAAGTTTGACTTTGTCTGAATCAATTATTATTATCCCTCCTTTTTTTCCTAATAAATTATACTCCTAATCATTGTTATTGTGTTTATGTATAGTGCCAGGGGTTTTAAGAGGTATGGATGAAAAGTTAGAACACTCCAGGCAGGAGGAAACAGCCTGTACAAAGGCATGGAGGTGGGAGATGGAATGTTGGATGGAAAATGGCAAATAGACTAGAGCTTAGGATCCATGAAGAATAATGAAGAATAATAAACAGCCAGGAAACAGACAGGAATCAAATTCCAAAAGCTTTAAAGATCAAACAGAAGAGCATATTTTAACTTGAAGGAAATAAGGAGCAAATGAAGCTTCTTGAAGAGAGGAGGGACACGTCCAGATGTCCACTTTTGGAATAGCAATTTGACAACTGTGTGGAAGGAATAAAAGAGACTATATCTATGGAGACTAATTAGGAGATGGGATGTAGAATGCTTTGTATAAAAAAGAGCAAGCAGGCCATTTTGCCTGAAAAGTGAAGTGTGGGAGATGAATAAGTGTATACTAAATCTGGAAAGATAGGCTAGAGATAATTGTAGAGGGCTTTTGATTCTAAAAAGAAGAATGTGCGTTTTATTTGGAAACAATAGGGATTCACCAAAAGGTCTTGACCTAGAGAGTGACAAAGTTGTATCTATACTATAAAAAGATGATTGTGCCTGCTGTATGGAGGACGGATTAGAGACTGGGAGAGGATGACCAGAGAGTCTGCATAATACAGGCCGGAGGTGATGGGAACCTGAATTTGGTTAGGAGTCTTATGAATGAAGTGAAGGGGGATAAATGGAAAATATGTTGTTCTGGTAGAATCAAGAGCTGCTAACTAAGCACTTCTGGGTCATGAAAGATCCTGGATGAGCCCAATTCTCCCACTTATATCCCAGCAAATACCTCAAAAGACCACTAGACAGAACAATGAATGAGACACCATGAGACAACATAACAAAATTTTAGGGGTGCATTTAAAGCGGTCCCTCAGAAGAAAATTCAGATCTTTAAACACTTTGATTAACAAAGGAGCATACAATAATGAATTTAGTATGCAACTAAAAATGCTAAAAAAGAAAAAAATAAAAAACCCTCAGAAAGTGAGATAAGTGAAATTACAAATTTAAAAAAATACTGCATAAATAAATAAAATAAGCAGTGATTTGATTAATAACTGATAAGCCTGTCAATAACTGACAGAAATAATCTTATAAAAATAGAAAAATCACATTTCCATAACAAAAATGAAAAAGGAAAATTCACAACAAATGGAGAAGCAAAAGAAATTTTATTGAAAACTAATTTGCCCAATTACTTGTCAGCAAAAATGTCAAAATAAATTAAATGGATGAATATTTAGAAAATATAAATGCCAAAATTAATAGAACAAGAAAGATTTTTTAAAATGTGATTACATCAATAAATTTTTAAAAGATTCTAGAAAATACAATATCTCTTTATGTTTAAAAAAACATCAAAATACATAGAAATAAATGGATTATCCCTTAATGTGTTAAATAGTATCTATCTAGAACTAATTTTTTTTTTGTAAAGTATATTTCTAATGAAAGCTTTTCTAGGAAAGAATAGTAGGGTCAATGGAAATCAAATCATTGATCCCATTATTCTTTCCTAGAAATTTTAAGTACTGTATAATAAATAAGAAAAAAAGAAAGAAAGTGAAATAATTATAAACAAAGATTTGCCCTTTTTACAGATGATAGAATGGTTTACTCAAGAATATCTTAGAGCTTCAAGGAAAAGGTAATAATTTAATAATTTTAAATAGTTAATAATTTTAGCAAGGTAGCAGGACAGAACATAAATTCATAAAAGTTATCAGTCATTCTGTATCCCTACTCAAAGAATATATATACATTTATATGCACCACAAATGCCAATAAAACTCAGAAACAAGAGATGAAAAACAGAAATCTCACCCAAAATACCAACAAAAAATAAAAAAAAATCTTATAGTACTCTTACCAAGACATACAGGACAAATATATCAATGTAACCATATATTGAGTTATAGAAATGCAGATTTAAATAATTATATGTTAAATGCTTATAGTTAAGTCAGTGCCAATAAAATAAAAATTACAATACCAGCTATATTAATTAATATACAGATTCAATGCCATACAAACCAAACAACTATAGGATTACTTTAAAGAACTTCACAAAATAACGAAAAAATTCATCTTGAGGAACAACAGATCAAAAATCTCAAGGGAGATGATGAGGGGAATGAAAGAAAAAGAGGCTGAGCAATATCAAATCTCAATCTATAACGTTAGTAATTAGTACAATTATTTTTTGTTGGTTAAAAAAAAGAAAGATTGTTCTGTGGAATAGATTAGATATATAAGACTCAAAAGCAATCAAACAGAGTAATAGTGTTCAATAAACTCAAGGACACTAACTACGGGGCAAAGACTCACTACTGACAAAAATTCCTGGCTGGGAAGGGGGGAGGAAGGGGGTAATTGATAGAAACTAGATTTGCTAGAAATTAGATTTAGAAAACTGTGTATACCTTTTGATCCAGCAGTGTTTCTACTAGGCTTGTATTCCAAAGAGATCTTAAAGAAGGGAAAGGGACCCACATGTGCAAAAATGTTTGTAGCAGCCCTTTTTGTAGTGATAAGAAACTGGAAACTGAATGGATGCCCATCAGTTGGAGAATGACTGAATAAATTATGGTATATGAATGTTATGGAATATTATTGTTTTGTTAAAAAAAAGGACCAGCAGGATGATTTCAGAGAGGTCTGGAGAGACTTACATGAACTGATGCTGAGTGAAATGAGCAGGACCAGGAGATCATTGTACACGGCAACAAGACTATATGATGATCAGTTCTGATGGACATGGCTCTCTTCACAATGAAATGATTCAAAGATTGTTCAGTGATGAAGAGACCATCTATATCCAGAGAGAGGACTGTGAGAACTGAGTGTGGACCACAATATAGCATTTTCACTCTTTTTGTTGTAGTTTGCTTGCATATTGTTTTACTCCATTTTTTCTCTTGTGTGGCACGATTATTATATACATATGTATGTATATATTGGACTTGATGTATATTTCTACCATGTTTAATATATATTGGACTACTTGCAATCTAGGAGAGGGCGTGGGGGAAGGGAAGGAAAATTGGGATACAGGGTTTTGCAAGGGTTAATATTGAAGAATTGTCCACATGTATGTTTTGAAAAATAAAAAGCTTTAATTAAAAAAAAAGAAATTAGATTTAAATCAATCTCTCATATAATATATACACTAATCTTCAAATGGATACATGACCAAAATATAAAAGATGATAATGTTGGGATCTAGACCTGTTATTTCATTAGGAATTACCAGGTAAGGGAATTTTCTACATCAATGTGTGTCAGTACCTTCTCTGTCACTTACAATCCTGTAGTTTTCTAGAGCACTGAGAGCTTAAGTATTTATTTGTCAATGCTCACAGAGCCATTATGGGTCAGAGACTAGAATTTGAACCCAGGTTTTCTCAGTTTCTGGCCTTTCTCCACTATCCTTAATTGCCTCTTCACAAAATATCATATATTAAATAAATTAGAAGAGCAGGGAAGGAGATACTTTTACAACTATTGTTAGGGGAAGATTGCTTCACCAAACAGGATCAGAGTATCATAGGAGATAAAATTGACAACTTTGATAGGTAAAATTTGAAGTTTTTATAATAAGGCCAATTGCTAACATATATATTATCTATATGACTCAGGCCCTAAGGTCCACTAGTACGGAGCTATCTCCTCATTGGTGTGGGTACATGCTCTCCACTTGGAGGAAGAATAGGTAGATAATAACTACAGAAAATAATCAGGGTCTTTAGTTTCTTTGCATTTTTCTGGGCTCTAAGAATAAAAAAGGAAGACATGAGGAATTTCAACCTCTCTTCAGGGTCATAAAGGGAGAAAGACTAGGAAGAAGCTTACATGAGAGGAGCTGACAGATTCTATCATGTCTCCATCCACAACTTATTACTCTAATGACTTTGGAGAATTTACCTTTGGGTGAAATCTGGGACTCTCTCTCATTTGATCTGAGTTACATCACTCCTAATGGGAGAACTCCTTAAAATGATATAATCTGATATAAACATAAATATAAATATGCACAAATATATATATATATATATATATATACATATATATATATATATGCACACACACATTTCACATGTATACTTTCTCTGATTTCTGTTTTTGTATCAACTTGAATTAATGAGTTTCTTATTTTAAAAATCTGGAAGTTTTTGTACAAACAACTCAGTGTGTTGTTAAAATTATAAGGGAACTATTTTTTGCAGCTAGTTTCTCTGATATCTAAGATAAATAGGAAATTGATCAAATAGATGAAAACCATTCTCTGATAAAGGGTATATTTGAGGGTGACAGATTTAATTCCAGCCCCATATCCCTGTTAGAGACTAGAGGAGAGATTGCCCAACTTCAGCAGCTGGGATCCTGTAAGCCTCTTCCTCCCCATCACATACCCAAGCTTTTGGCTGTGTCAGCACAGCCTTTCTGCTCCCTACAAAAGAGGAAAGACAGTTGGCCTTGGTACATCAAATCAGACAACAGACCATATCTATCTATGCTACCCACTAGCCATATTTTTATACTTGGGCAGTCCCCACATATGCATATACATCCTTTAGCAAGAAGATGCCAGCCTGTGTTAATAGAGGGATTATCTTCACCAGGGATCCCTTCCATCAGCAGTTTTTAAAGTGTGGTCTGCAGACTCCTGGGACTCTCCAAGACCCTTTCAGGAGGTCCACAAGGTCAAAATTATTTTGATATTTGATAACATATGAGAATACTACCTGTCTATTAAAGTACTCCTCCCTTTCCCAACTATATTATCTGTGTGAGACTGGGTTTTCTTTTTGCACTTCAAAATAATATATCACAAAAGACTGAATGCAAAAGCAGATATGAGAATCCCACTGTTTCCTATTAATCATCAAAAATGTTTACAAAAATGTATAAAACAAGTCCATTATTCCCATTAATTATTTTTAAATAGTAATTTTATATCACAATGTTTTTATATGAACATGTAATAGGTTTATTGTTACTTTAAAAAGTTAATATTTTAAAATACATCAGTTTTGATGCTAAGTGAAGTCAATAGAATCAAAAGAACATCAACAATATTATGCAATGATCAATTTTGATGGACAGGGCTCTTTTCAACAATGGGGTGATTCAGGCTAGTTCCAATGGTCTTGTGATGAAGAGAGCCATCTGAATCCAAAAAGAGGATTGTCAGGGCTGAAGGTGGATTACAACATAGTATTTTCACTTTTTTTGTAGTTATTTGCTTGCATTTTGTTTTCTTCCTCATTTTTTTCCTTTTTGATCTGATTTTTCTTGATAATTGTGGAAACACACATAGAAGAAATCGCACATGTTTAATATATATTGGATTATTTGCTGTCTAGAGGTGGGGGGAGGTTGAGAGGAAGAGAGAAAAATTTGGAACACAAGGTGTTGCAAGGGTGAATATTGAAAACTATCTTTGCGTGTATTTTGAAAAAAAAAGCAATCATGAAATTTTAAAAAAATTATCAGTTTTAATTTCTAATATGAAAACTTTTAATAGAAACCAAGTGTTCTTAGTCTGAGTTTTTAAAACTAACAGAATTCAGAGACCCAAAAGTTTGAGGACCACTGCTCTGAAGCCTATACAATCTTGGGTCCAATTTTTTTTTGGACCAACATGATTTTATCAATTTAGGGAATGCTAGTCGAGGAATTCTCACTACCAGCTTCCTTATTAATGCAGAGCTCTCTCTGAGTCTTCTAGTCAGACAGATTTCTTCACCAAACAAGGGACAGAAGTTCATAGAAGATAAAATGGATAATTTTTTAAAATTATAATACATTTAAAAGACTTTTTACAAAAAATATCAAAGTCATTAATATTATAAGAGAAATAATTAACTGAGGAAAATTCTTGCAGTATCTGGGAGCACTGAGAGCTTGGAGTTTTTCATATAGTAGAAGGCTAATAAATGCTCATTGAACTGGAATTTCTATAGTATATCAGAGAGAATACAGATCCAGAGTCAGAAGACCTAGTTCTGTGTGACTGATATGGGCTTCAATTTCCCCACCTATTAAAAGAAAAAAAAAAAAAAAGGAATTGGACTAGATTTTTTTCTAAAGTCTCTGCTACCTCTAAATCTATTTTTCCATAACACATGATAAGTATTCCAAAATCCTAGCTGAATTGGCTGGATTTTTTTCCCAATCAGATGGGGAAAAGAGACAATGAAGCAAGTGTTCTATCATTGTCAAAAGACTAGAATATAAGAAACTCCCTTACCAGCACTTGCTTTTTATTCTTTTTTCCTCCTCTTTCCTGCACCAATCTCTAAAATCCATCAAGGAAGAATCTCCTTTTTACTTCCTCTTTGCCAAAGAATTGTATGTGCTTCTGTTTTTCTGTCTTTTCCTCTCCCTTATGAGTCTAACGAATTCATGGGCAAATGAATTCCAGTGTGATGTCATTGATCCTTTTAGAGGATGAAAGATGAATCTCCTCCTTTTGCCCCCTCCTGGACTTAGAGTGAGGAAGAGCTGAGTTCAAATCCAACTTAATTCATTTGCCAGATGCATGATCCTAGGCAAATCATTCAATATTTCTCAGTCTCAGTTTCCTCATCCATAAAATAAGGGAAATAATAGCATACAATAGTGTCACAAAATTGTTGTGAGGATCAGATGAGATAACCTGTGTAAAGTGCTTTGTAAACCTTAGATTTACATAAATATCTGTTATTACTTACTAAAATCATCCTCTCTTAATGACCATTTGGTTTTAAAGATTATTTCAATAGAGCATAATTTCCCTAACAAACTAAAAAGGCTTTAAATAAAGACCTGGCAACTATGTTGGTCCTTCTGGACCAGACTACTTGGCTTTGGTGGCATTGATCTTTCCGGGTTGGCCATTAGTTAAAGAAAGAGTCTTTTCATCCACAGCAATTTATCAAAGCATTTAAAATTATTTATTTATTTATGTTAGGTTATGTGTATATATATTTTTATATATTTCTATAAGAGTTATGTTGGGAGGGAAAGTATCAGAACAAGAGGGAAAAACCATAGGAAAAAAAGGGTTAAAATAGTATACATTAATTCATATTCATTCTCCATATTTCTTCCTCTCTGGGTACAGATGGCATTTTCCAAACTTTATTGGAATTGCCTTGGATGGCTGAATTGCTGAAAAGAACCAAATCTCTCAGAGTTGATCATTGCACATTCTTGTTGCTGGGTATGATATTTTCCTGGTTCTGCTTGCTTCACTCAACTGATTGTTTGTGAAAATTTTCCAGGTTTTTCTAAAATCAGCCCATTCATCATTTTTTATAGACAACAATATTGCATTACTTTCACATACTATAACTTATTTAGCTACTACCCAATTGATGGGTATCCATTCATTTTATGAAAACATTTTGAAGACATAGATCATCCTACAGATCTTTTATGATTCTACATATATTTGAAGCATCCAAGAGTAAGCAAAGAAATATCATAGGATTTAGAGTTAGAAGGTATTTTCACAATCATTGCAACCATAGGTTATTCAGATATGGTCTGTAGACTCCTGACAAATCCCACCCTTTATGAAATCAAAATTATTTTTAAAATAGTATTAAGACACTATCTGATTATTAAAATACTTCTTTTTTCTAGCTGCATGTATGTGTGAGGCCAGATTTTCTTCACATATTTTGACCAAAACAACTTATCACAATAGATCGAGTGCAGAAACTGATAGAAAAATCTAGTAGTCTTCCATCATTTGTAAAAAATGAGAAGCAATGCCACTCTTCTCATTGATTTTTTTGTGTGGAAGATATGGTTATTTTCCATTAAAATGTTATTTTAACATCTAGTGGGTTTATTATTATTTTAAAATTAATTAATGTATATTTTTATAATTTTAAATTTCTGATATAACTATTGGTAGATAGCACTCACATTAACAAAAGTTCTTTGGGGGGGGTCCTCAAAAATTTTTAAGAATATAAAGAAGTCCTGAGACCAAAAAGTTTGAGAACCATTGATCTAAGCTGATTTCTTCATTTTGTAGATGAGGAAAGGATTGAACACAGCAAACATGAGAGGCAGAATTTAAACTAGTGTAGTTTCTCCACCATACCATACCATAATTAAAGATTATGTCTTTAAAATGTATAACTCTTTGCTCTTCTCTTCCCCTCCCCACCTTAGTGTTTTATCTTTCTCCCAATTTCATAACATGCCCAGGGTCACACAGCTAGGAAGTATTTCAGGCCATATTTGAACTCAGGAAGATGAATCTCCTGACACTAAGTCCAGAACTTTATCCTCTGGGCTGCCCTCTCTAAATTAACTTTGTCTTTAATTATTTGTATAAAAGTTGTATCCCCACCACACATTCCAACTACTTTTGTGAAGCTTAAATAGTCACTTAACCTCTGTGTGTCGGCCTTCTTTGCTTTATCTATGAAAAGAGAGGATTGGATTAAGTGAAAAGTAGTTTCCTGCTCTAACTCTACTGATACTTTTGTCCATAAGCTTCTTGAGGGAAAGGATTTTTTTCCTTTTAGTCTTTATTCTCAGGACCTGGTTCAGTACTTTGCAAATAATGGACACTTAATAAAAGTCTATTGACCTGAACTGAATGAAACACTGATCCACTATGGCCAAAGTGACCAGCCTCTCCCTTATCTTCAATAAGGGCACAAGAGAAAGTTTACTCTAGGAAAGAACTTCCCATTGGGGAAGAACAACTGTAAGAGATGATCAAGGGAGGTTGTAACATCTTTTTCTCTGGGCTGGATGAATGGAATTCTCTTTGGAGGAAGAGGATCAGCAAATTCTTAGGTTTATTGACTGTTAAAGGTAGAAAGGAATTTAGAAATCTAGTCTAAACCCTTCATTTTTCAGAAAAGGAAACTGAGGCTCTTACAGTTTAAGGGATTCACCAGAGACCAAACAAGAGTTCTCTTGAAATTTTCAGACTCAAAGTTTCCTCTATGACAGGGCCCTAATGCTTTTAACATGCAGAATGGATTGACCCTTTTTATAGAAATGCTTAATCCCTGGGGCAGGAGGGGGCAGAAGTGGGGGTGATGGGGAAATCTGAATCCTACACACACACATACACACACACATACACACACACACACACACACACACACACACACACACACATCATCCACCATCCTGGCTGAATAGTCAGGAAATGAAGTGTGGCTCCTTCAGCCTCAAGCTCATTAAATTCCTGTTAATACATCATTCCAGCCTTCCTAGCTGACAAATACCCAATCCTACAGCAAATGACCCTTAATCATCTGATGGGAGGGGGTAGTGGCAGCTTTAGCCTCAGCCTCTCCTTGCCCATGTCAAGAAAACTTGGTGAAACAAAGGTGGCCATGGCAAGGAGTCCAGGGAAATCAACCAGTACATGCAAATCATGTCAGGTCCATACTTTGGAGTCCATATTTTAGCTTTTGATCATCCTGTAGATCAAGTCCAAAGCAATGGACTGAAAGATGGATGGCATTCTACATTTATGGGTGCATTTTCTCAAGTGCATTCACACTTATTACACATAAGGACAGCCTCTGAACTGAACCAGAATGGGGTTATACAGTCTAATACTCTATGAGTATTTCTGGTTCAGTGTTCATGTTTCAGCATTTGTATGTTTATGACTCAAATGGCATATAAGTAAAATAATTGTCAAACCTTAAAATACTACATAAATTATCACTACTATATGTGGCTATATTAATATGTGGCTGTGTGTGAATGTGATATCTTTCATCAAGCAAAAATTATAGTGGGTTATTTCTGTGAATATAAAGAAAATATAATGAAATCCATCTGGTTCAGATAGTTTACATAAAGGTTAAGAAAGGATTTGAATTAGTAGGGAAGATAAAGAAGGACTAGGGAGTGAAGAGAAAGAGGGAGGTGAAAAGGAGAGAGAAAAAAATTGGCGAGGGAAAAGAAATTAAGTAAGAGAAGGAGAAATGATAGAAAATGGTGAAGAAAAAAGAGACAGAAAATGGTGAAGAAAAAAAGAGGGAAGGAATAAAAGAAGAGAGGATGGAAAAGAGCTTTAAAAGGGGTGATCATTTTTCCTATTTGTCTACAATATAAAGGCAAATAGGAGAGGGGAAAAAAATTCCCATCCAAGAGTCATCATGTTTTTTTTGGGTACTCTGCTGAGGATAATGTTATTTAACTGAATGGATGATTGGAACAGAGATGCTCTAACTTTGGAGCTTCATGGAGCTTTTCCACAAGTATCTTGAAAGTCTAGACATCTGACTTCTCTGTCAGGTGATCTACTAAACTGAACTTGGCAGGATGTACAGTAATTCAATTCCATGAACATTTATTAAAACTCTACTGTTTACAGGGCACTGAGAGCAATCAAATAAACATTACATTGAATACCTATTTTGAGCAGGGCACTATTTTGAGTGTTAAGGTTATACAAAGTTTACAGGGTACATCCTTGCTTTTAGAGAGCTTACAGTGTAGTAGAGGATTCAACATGTAAAATAAATATGACATACTACATGTGTATTAGAGGAGCAGACAGAATTCCATGGGAGGCACAGTGCTGATGGCTGGTGGGTTGGGGGGGAAGGTCAGTCTAGATTTTATGGAGGAGATGGCATCTGAGTTGTGCTTTTAAGGATAGATGAGAACTTACTAGGCAGTCTAGGCAGAGTGCTGAGATAACCTTTCATGTTTTGTTGCTGTTGTTGTTGTTTTTTAATCTAGCTCAGTTTAACTGGAACTTGGAGTATGTGGATAGTTATTCCACCTACTGAAATAGTAAGATTATACTGAGAGCCTTCAAAAGAAGGCTGGATTTGAACTTTACCCAGGAGACAAAAGGGAAATCTTGCTGACCTGTGAGCAAAAAAGTGACTGTGACACATCTGTAAGTTGTGTGACCTTAGATACTTAACTTTTCAATTTTCTCAGTTGTTAAAAAGAAAGGCAGCATGGAGTGGAGTCAGAAACAACATACTAACTTGTCACTTTGGGCCTCTGTCCAAGAGAATTTTCTAACACCCTAAATACAGGCTGCTAACAGGTCTACATCTGTGGGGAGTTTTTATGTCAGGGATTCTTAGGCTGATGAAAAAAAAAAAGTTGTGGATCTTCCCATATTCCCATTCCTCATCCCTTATCACACCCAAAATGGAGGGTTTGGGGCTAAATATGTAAGATACTTTTCAATCTTAAATTGACTGTTAGAAGCCTTTAGGTCAGGAGGCTGGTTAGGAGGTCTTACCCTCCTCCTTGACAATCTCAGCCCATAGTGATCCTTCCATTCTTGATCGAGGTATAATATCTCAGCTCTTGCATTGCTGTTTTGTTTCAAGCTTGTTAATTTTGCTTCCCTGTATGGTAGAAAGAACACGGAAGCTGGAATTACAGATCCTCTCCTACTTGCTAGCTGTGTGACCTCAGCCTGGCAAGTCACTTGACCTTTGTCTGCCTTAATTTTTTCATCTGTAAAATGGGGTTAAAAAAAAAAAAAAAAAAAACAGAATCAGTTGCAAGAACCAAACGCATAAGGGCTGTGGAACCACAAAATGGGATACAAATGCAAGCTATTATTACCATAATTAGCATTTAATAAATATTTATTGAATGATTAAAGGGTACCTTAAGGGGAAGAATGCTAGCCTTTCAGTAGAAAATAGTTTCATTTGCTCACGTGCGGTGGAAGTTCAGGGAGAATGCTTTGGGATTGAATGAAGTTTTCAGATTTCCCTTTCAGCACCCTTATCCCTACTTTACCCCGGAAGCCTTCTCAGATCCCAACAGGCCTTGGGCAGGAGGTCCACAGGGAAAACTAAGTGGCCTTGGATCAGCCACACCCTACCCACTTCTGCTTCCTCCTGAGCACCGGGGTCACTCCTCAGCTGTTCCCTGGCCTTTTCCCTTGAGTCCGTTTCTATTTAAATGTCCCCTGACTTTCCAGAGCTTTCTCCAACTCTCCCTCTTCTTGTCCCCCAATCTCTTGCTCCGAAGGCCCCAGATGGGAAGGGGGAGGGGAGAAAGGAAAAGGGACGCCGCTGGGGCACTCCTGGAGAGAGAAGCCAGGACAACTCTCCACGCACCATTGGCCACTCGCCTCCCCCCCCTTTCCTCGGGGCTAATTTATCTTAGAGGAGAAGGAGGGGGGGAGGGGAGGGAAGGGGGAGGGACTGGGAGAGCCCTGGGGAGGTGGGGGTGGGGGACAGAGGTTAGGAAAGGAGAGAAGAAAGGAGGTTCGGAAAGGAAGAAGAGACTAAGGGGAGGGAGCTGAGAGGGCGGAGGGAAGGGGGGAAGGGAAGGAGTGCAGGGAAGCGAGGGGAGAGGGAAAGGAAGGAGGGCGAAGCATTGGGAGGAATTGGGGGAAGGAGGGAGGGGTAAAGGTAAGGGAGAGGGGGCGGGGAAAGGGGCGGGAACCGAGGTAGCCGGGGAGGGAAGGAGGCGGGGGATGGGCGGGGGAGGGGGTCCTCCCTGCTCAGGGAGCCAGGGCCGCCCCTTGTCCGGCCACCCCCACTGCCCAGTCCCGCTCTCAGCCGCGGCAGCGGCAGCGGCAGCAGCGTCCTCAGGATGGTCAGCGTCGCGGCCGGTCGGCCCGCCGCCGCTGCCGCCGCCCCCCCGGTCCGGCCCGCAGTCCCTGGTCCGCGCCTCAGCTCCCGGCCCGGCCCCGGTACCGGACGCCCTCCCGGCCCTCGCACACTCACCTAGAACTGGGGCCGGGATGCCGAGGTACGAGTGGGCCGGGGGCAGTGGACTGCGGGTTGGGGTCGGGGCCAGATTGTGGAGAGACAGGGGACAAGGGGGTGGGAGCGGGGGCTGCAGGCTGGGGGTGGGTGATCGGTCGGGGCGGGGAGTCCGGAGGCATTGTCCGAGAGCGGGACATCGGCGGAGCCGTGTTGGGATGGGTGGGGTAGGGCTGAACTGCTCTGCCCGAACGGGGCATGGGGTCGGGAGGGAGGAGAAGGCCAGTGCTAGTGCTTGGGAGCCCAGGGTCATCTCCTACTCTGAGGAAGGCTATCTCCAAACCGGTACACCACCGGCCGCTTCCCCTTCCGAGTAGGCTCAGTGGCTGCACCCTTGACTTGCATCTGGCCCTGGGGAGAAGCCTGGCAAGGATTGGGGGATGCTGGGCGGGCTTGAATTTTGGGGGTTCTGGGTTCGAAGGAGCCTCTGGGATTCTCCGAGCTAAGGGGCTGGCTCTCTGGCCCCTCCCACCCCGGTCAGGTCTTTGTCCGGAGGCCTGTGTGTGTGTGTGTGTGTGTGTGTGTGTGTGTGTGTGTATGTGGACTGGGGGAGTAGTAACTACGCTGAGAGATCTTGGAGCAGGATTGATTCTCCATCCACCCCCTCCCCAAGTGACAGGAGAATAAAACACTATCCGGCACATTCCGTCCCCGCCCCCACTCCCTAAAAGACGCCCTAACCCCTCCTGGCTCCTGCCTGGTGCCCTGTGGACATTTGGAGACTGCTGGATCTTTGCAGTTCATTTCCTCCCTCTTGACCACAGACTCCAGGCTCCAGAAGGAGCAGAGTGTTTATAATAGGGGCACAAGATCCCTCTTTTTTCCCCAACCCTCTTCTCCACCAAAGGAAAGATCAGACCCAGGCTCTGGGAGAGCCTAAGAGATTCTCTAGATACCCAATGACCTTCGAGATCCATTAGGCTTCCCCAGAAATCTTCCTCTACATTTGAGTCCTGGAGGTGACTATCTCAAAACCACCAAATATTAAACACAGAAGGCATCGTAAGAATTAGGTTTACAAGGCACCTCTGAAATCATCTAGTAACTAGAGCCTTTCATTATCTAGTTGAGAAAAATGAGCACCTGAAGAGAGGAAAGTGATTTGCCAAGCTAATACATAGCAGAGGCAAAATTCAACCAGGTCCTTTGACTCTTAGGCAGGCAAGTAGGAGGCAACACTAGCTGGAGAGCTGTACTTGGAATCATAAGGACCTCCATTTGAATCTAACTTTATATAGGAGCTTGTAACCCTGGGTGACTCAGTTTGCTCATTGGTTAAAAAAAAAAAAAAAAAAAACAAACCCTGCTCTCATGTCACAGCTGTTAGAATGAAATGACATAATATAAGTAAAGTGCTATGAAAAGGCAAACTATTATTATTGGGCCTTGGAGGTCATGTAGTCCAACCCCCTCATTTTACATGGATCAGTTTTGATCAGAAAGGTCAAATCGTCTCCACCCCACTCTCATTCTGGCCAAAGGGCAGAAAATCTTTTATTCCTGAAGGTATCCCTTGTCTTGTATCCGGAACCCCACTTTTAGGGTCTTTCAGGATCTTTATCTTCTCCACCTTGTTAAGGAGAAGGCTTGGGAAATGAGAAGAGAAAAGGAGAGGAGAGGAAGGGGAGGGCCTGGGGGAAGCTGGGCCCTGGCTGTTGGGGTGGGTGGGCTGTTAAAGGGATGGTCACTAAATCAGGATTAGGCTGTGGGGCTGTCAGGCTGCCTGTGCCTGTCTCCATAGAGATCTAATTTGGAGGAGAATAGAGGACGGAAGAATGTTTGTGTTGTGTTTTGCTGTGGCCGGTGGCCAGTGGCTGGACTAGGGGCTGTTGTCCCAGGCTAGGACAGGAGGGGCTGCCTTATCCCAAGACCAGTGCCGGGGAGGGAGGGAGGGAGGGAGGGAGGAGGTTGATAGGAAGGGGAAGGAAGATTGAGCACAAGGCACAGAGAGCCTGGAATCCTGTTAAAATTCCCCTCTCATCTATAGGAAAAAAATATTCTATATATGGATTCCTACATGTCTGTACCTGAACCCTACTTCTCTTGTTGCCCACTATCCCCAAAGCCTTCACTACAGATGAAGAAGGATTGAGGAAGAGGAGTTAGAAAGCTAGAGCTTCGGGCAACAATTAGTTACAGTTTACTGTAACTGGAAGGAGAACCTATAGAAGTAATTTCCTGCTGTGGGGAGTAAGGGAAAAGGAAGGAGAAAGATAGTTGCCAGAGATTCTGAATGAAAACTACAGGTGTTCACTAGAGACTGAAGATAAACTGGTTCCAATGACCCTACTGAAGATCTAAACTGGAAGGGCAGGAGACTCTCCTAGGAAAAAATCTTTACTTAAAGAAAGTGCCCTATCCCTTGGGCCATAGGAACTACTCTGTCTCTAATGTTCCATATCTGCCGGAATGGACAGTGAAGAAAATCGCCAAAAGTGTTTGGGACTCAGGGGCAGTCTCCATATGCTCCATCTCAGGAGTAAACATAGGAACTAGCCTATGAATTTAGCTCCATCTTGGTATTATATATGAGGCAAAGTAAGACACATTCAGCTTCCTCTTCTTCCAGTGAAACAGATCAAATCTCCACGATGCCAGGCCAACTGGACAGAAGTTGAGAGTGGTATGGGGATAGAGCAGGGATCTGGAGTTACTGATATGTGTGTCCCTGTCTAAAATGTATGTAAGTGGGTATTTGATGGCTTGAGTTGTGAGTAATGAATTAATACTAAGAGACGGGATCTTACTAGACTAAGTGACACTTCAGATGATAACAACAACATATTTGTAACATAATGCTTTAAGTTGCCAGGCATTTCTTCACATTTTATCTTTGAGGAAGGTAGTGCAATAATCTTATTTTACATATTGGAGCCTCAGTTCAGAGATCACAAAGATAGCAAGTGTGGGAATCAGGATTAAAAATTATACATCTTGCTCCATATCCAGTGCCTTTCTACTTGTCCATCAATAAAATCAAGCATTTATTAAGCACCCATTTGGTGGCAAGCACTGTGCTAGGTGATGGAAATACAAATGTAATTATTTCCTTTTTACCAAGGAGGAGACAACATATACATTTTTGTGTAACTGGGTTTTAAGATCAATCACATTGGTGTGTGGCCTCTCATAACTTGGCTTGTTACCATGGTCATTTTTATTATATTGTATTCTAAAGTAATTGGGGGCATATTTGTATATTTCTTTATCAATTATGAAAATTTCAAACTCATTTATTAGGCAATCAGTTCTAAATTCCAAGGCCAAACATTTTTATTTAACAAATTAGAGAAATTTATTTTCTCATAAATCATTGCTTATGTCTCAAAATATTTGAAACCCCTACTCTGTAGGCTTAAATAAATATCAGTTGCCAATGATGTGATTTATTAATAATGTAATCAGTAACAACACAAAGACATAACTATTTACAATGTTTTAGTTATGAGGAAGATCAAGATCATAGCTAGAGTTGTTTCTTAACTACTATAATTATTCTTGATTTCACTTCTGGATCAGTCTCACCTCTCTGTCCCAAGAAAATCCAGAGTAAATTCACTTCTCTTAGGAAATCAGTACTTTATCTCTATTCTTTTGGTTTCTCTCTAGGTGAGACAGGTAGCTTCAGAATGACAATTATTCTCTGTCTCCACACAGATGATAGCTAAATCTTAATCGATCTACAGATGACAGTTAAAACTCAGTCTCTTTATAGATGATTCTTTAGCTCTTCATTTCTTCTTAGAGTCCTTATGGTCCAAAGTTAAAACTCACATATTCACCACTGACTTCTCAAGTATTGAAAGTTCAATTATCATTGCTCCAAGATTCCAAAACCTGTTAAAGATATAGATATAAAAAGTATTGTTTTTGAGGAAGACTATTAGAGTTAGTGTCATATTCTCCACATGGCCAAAACTTTTTTAGGGCCCCTGAAAAATCATTTGGTGTGTATGTCAAAATACTCATTAATATTAGACCCATGATACAAATATATAATGCAAAGCACCACTTGATAAGTTGTTCCAGATAAGGAAAGAATAATCCAATACCATTAATGATAATAGTTAAATGCAACTTTAAAATGATAGAGTAACTGTAATCATAGTTATATGTCCTATAGCTATACAGTAATATGTTCACAACACTTTTTACACATAAAAACTACAGAGTAACACTGTATATAATTTATCAACAGAAACCGATTCTATGACTATCTACTTCTCCTATTTCTATAACATCACAAGTCTAGTTTAGTCAGAAGTCAAATGATGTTTTTTTTGTGATATACTTAACCTTTTTATATCCACACCCAAACTTATATTTGAGCTTTGTACACTGGACATGGTGTCAACCTTGCTGGGAGCATACCTTTCCAAGCTATTTTGCAACTCAAAAAATTTAATTGTAAGTAGTAGATCGTCTCCTCTCAAACACCTCTTAATCATTTGCCTGGCCTTCCTCAGGGAATCCAACTGATTATAAAATAGGCAATAAATGATTTAAATGAATTTGTATTTTATAGAACCTCCATTACTTTCCAGTATTATTCTAAACACTGGCAAGTTATCCAATCTCTCAACAACTTGAACGGGGTGGGCATCTCCACCTGTCCAATTTGTGATGGGTTCCTTGAATCCCAATGTGTCTCAGCAAAGCCCTATCACCTGTTGTTCTTGATAACACACTTGGACATCGAACCTTTTGTTTATTTCTGATAGAATACTTTTAAGCTGAGGTCATAGCTGATAAAATTTCTTCTAACTTCTGTCAACGAAATAAGTATTATTTGTAAGTGACTCTATCTCTTTCAATTTCTGAGACTCCAAATCATGTCAATAGGTATATGTGATTCTTGGGCAGACATTAGTAAATACGTTGTAAAACCTGTTATATAATTTCTAATAGATTTATTTAATGAACAAAAAATACATGTTAACCTCAATGAACTTTTTGTTTAACCTTCAAAATGTTCTCAATATGTGCATCAACATCTTAGTGAAACATTCAGAATGTTGGTCTCCTTGAGGGCATCAGTGTACAATTCTCAATTACCTGCCAAAGCTATTTCTTTAAATAACTTGGTTTCGCAGACTCTTCTTTCCTTGGTCAAAATGAATCTAAATACTAAAAGATACTTCTATATTACTTAACAGTGGAAGCTTTTTGGTTTCTACTTGGATGTGCCTTTGCAAATTTAGCAAAACGATTAGTCAGTACTAAACTATGGCTTATATTCTTCCTATCTCTTTCCAGTGATAAAATGTCAATGCAAAGGTTTGCTTATGTTCTACAAACATGCTGTACTAGTTAGTAATATTTTTTCTTTGCAGTCAGCTATCTTGGATCAATAAAATCTGTTATTTACTGGCTGTGGGTCCTCTCTTGATCCGCATATCCAGAGTTACAGTGTAGAGCTTTTAAATAAAATACCTGTAAAGTGTTTAACACCATATCTGACACATAGTAGGCACTTGGTAAATGCTTGTTCCCTTTATGACTATTACGAGAAACAACTACTTCCAAGTATCCTGTGTGTAGTAACAGTATCAATTTTTTACAACTTAAACTTCTATCATTATTACCACCATTGGAACTCAAGGCCTTTTTAGTATCACAGCTTTACTTCTTAACTTGTATTACTTCTCACAATCCATCGTCAACTACCTATTTATCTCTTCTAGTCATCCACAGACAGCCAAGACAAATAGAGGTTGGTTTAATGAAACAAAGCTCACATGAGTTGCTGACGTGTTGTCTAGAGTAAGTTTCAGACTTCTGCTGTCTAGTTGGTTATAATCCCACTCCCTAGGGGTGATATTCAGCCTTCATTTCTTCCTTAGAAATTACTATGGCTTTTATGTCACATGTCCTTTAAGAGAGGTCAACAACATCCACATTTGTTTTCCTAGGCTGTTAGCATATGCGAAATTCAAAATTGGCTACTGTTGCTACCAAGCTTTGGTGAAGAGAAACAAACTTTCCACTAGTCATATGAGTAGATTTCTGTCAATCTACACTAGGTATTTAGCTTCATATACATACTCTTTGAATTTTCAGTGACAATCCACTTCATTTTTTAAGAGGGGAAGAGTGTTTCTCAAGTTTGTTAGAAAGAAGTCAAAAGTAAATATTTATCAGCTTCTCTTGCTGTTTTGGAGGCTATCCCAACAATGGGGTTGTAAGTTGGACAAACTTCCAAAGTCCAGGAGTTTCAACATTTCTTTGGTATCAGGGTCCACTTTAGTGATCTCCTGATCCAAAGCCCAGACCTTGGGGACAGAATTATCCCTATTTTTGCTTTATTATTCCTGCAATTTGATGGAGATGGAGTTACTTTTCATGGGGCCTCTCTGGATCTCTCTTATCAAATGAGTAACATATCCTACAATCTTGTTGCAGAGTTTCTTGCTGGAGATGATGGTAATGTTCTAGCACAGGCGCTTGTTAGTGTGGAAGTCATTGCCCAGGCAGCTGTTGTTCTTTTCTATAATACTCATATCACTTTCTTCATGGTCTTGGTCCAAACATGGTCCATGTTGGCTCTGGGGGTAGGGTGGTAGGGATAGGGATGGGGGGTTGTGGTGAAGAGAGGATAGTCCACTTCAAAAAATTCCAATTTATGTACAGAACATCTAGTCTATTGTCACCAAGTGACTTAGTGCACAGACACATAGTTTAGTGCATAGGACAGTAGAGTTGGGTTCAGGAAGAACCAGATTCAAGACTTGCCTTATACATTTACTAGCTATTTGTTCTTGAGAAAGTGACTTAGTTTCCTTACCTCTATTGGTGAAGGTAAATAATTTCCAGTGATATCAACTCTTGGTGCAAAAATGCTCTTAAGCTTTCCAGGTTAGCAATTGCATGCCTGACAAAAGTGTTGTCTGGATCTTCATAAGCCATCTCCCCTGAATATTAAATTCAAAAATTTAAAAGTTGGTTGACATTTACCTAGTAATCTACAGATAGCTTTGAGGAATTCAGAGTTGTTAAGAGTGAGATTGATTCAATTCATTACCTTGTTAGTTCAGGTTTGAAGTTGGATCAAAATGAGGACATTGAACAGTTAATAAAAGGAGATTTACTTAATACTAATGTGAAAAGGATATTCAACAACAATCACAGGAACATTTCGGCTACGTAGATGTAGGCTCCTTTCATCTCCGTATGTAAACATATCAGGTCTCAAGGCTTGGTGTGGTGATTCAGGTGGTCTTGGGACATCCACCAAATATGTAAGACTCTTCACCCCATGAAAATGGGACTTTTTATGTTCCTGGTAACCAGGAAGACACATTAATACAGACAGAGGCTCTCCAAAAGCTTCATCCAAGGACACAGCTTAAGCCTTCCCTCCTTCCCCTTCTTCCCCTGGACTAATCAAGTTCTAAACTTTGTCATCTCTTAAGGAAAAACTAGCCTTAACCTATATTACTAGAAGTAGCAGGAGCCCAGGCAGATTTACCAATTATTTTGGGGCTTCAACCCCAGTTTATTAAACTATGTATTTAATCAAACTGGAAAAAATCTCTTTTTCTATAAGCACTATATTTTCAAACCTCCACTCTTGAAGGCTTAAGTAAACCACCAGTGACACTTTATTAACATTGTAACAAATATTAACACAAAGTAAAATTATTTAGTTTGTGAAACACAAACCCATCCATCATTTCCTAAGATTACATCCAAAGTCTTTCAAGAAGCCTTTTCTTATTTACTCATAAAAAAGAATTAAATTCATTCCTCTCAGGAAGTCAGTTTTTTCTCTTTGTTTTCATAGTCTCTCTGTCACAAGAGAAGAAGGCTTCAGAATGATAACCTTTTAGTCTCTTCATTAATGATAATTAAAACTCAGTGTTTTTACAGATGATAGTTAAGGCTCTTCATCTCCTCAAAGACTTCTCATAAGTCAAAGTTAAAACTCCTGGGCTCATACTTTCACTCATCACTGACTTCTCAATGGAAGTTTAAACTCATTCTTCAAGAATCCAGTCTCTTAAAGGTGCAGTAACAGTATAGTCTCTTTGGAAGAAGCTATATATTGTGGTATCTAACTCTGTATAAAATATACACATTAAGTACATACAGAAAAAATGCAAAATAAATGCAAGGAAGTGAGGGTGCTAGCAGTTGGAGGAAAAATTAATAAAAGACCTCTTGTAGCAGGGGACTGCTTGAACTGTGTCTTAAAGATATTGTAGGACATGGAGGTGAAAAGATAAAAGGCAATAAGATGGAAAATGTAATGCTGAGTTAGTTAGTTCTAACCCAAAAAGGTATAACGAGTTTGGGAAGAGGAAACATGTGTAATGAAGAGGGGAAGTGAAGTTGGTCTCAAATTGTGAAGGGCTTTAAAAACCAAACAGAAAAATTGGTAGTTTATCCTAGAAGTGATAGGAAGCCATTGGAGCTTTTTGAAATCTTTGGTTAAAGAAATCTCTAATTCTGGGAAATCAGTCAAGCTACTGTATGGAGGAAGGACTGAAGAACAAAAGGTCTTGAGGAAAAGAAAGCCTTTAGAAAACTTTTTTGCAGTAGTCAGGAAGGGCCTAGACTGGGATGGTGGCCATGTGGGAAGGGGACAGATGTGAAAGATATTGTTCAGGTTGAATTGACAAGAATCAACAAAGTGATTGAATATGTGGATGCCATGAGGCATAATATGCTATGGAGGATGGCACAGAAGTTTCCAAGATGAGAATGTTAAAGGATAGAGAGGTAAGTTGGGGTGAAAGGAAGGAAAAATAATAAATTCTGTTTTTTACATATTGAGGTGAAATGACTAAGGGATATAAATTATTGCCAAAAGGCAATTTGTGATGTGGACGTGGAATGTAGGAGAGAAGCTGAGGCTAGATTTGGAATATAGGTCTGTGAGTCTTCTACACAAAGATGGTTATTAAATCCATAGGATCTGATAAAGTCAGCAATGTGGCTTAGGACAGAGCCTTGGGATGCACCCACAGTTAAGGGGCATGATATGGATGAAGTATCAGCAACAGGAGAATGAGGAATGATCATAAGGGAAAGTAGTGTCCCCAAAACCTAGAGAATATCAACAGTGGGGAATGCATTGGAAATAGCAAGTAGAATGAGCACCAAGAAAAAGACCTAGATTTGGCAATTAAGAGATCTTTGGAAAGAGCAGTTTTAGTTGAATGATCAAGCCAGAAATCAGATGGCAAAAGTTGAGGAGTGAATTTGAGGCAGAAGATGATATGTTGACAGCTATTTTTCTAGACATTTGGCTGAAAAAAGAGGCAAGGTATGGAATAACAGCTTGAGGGAATAGTTGGGGCTAAGTAAAGTTTTTAGTTTTCTTAAGGACGAATGAAAAAGGAATGTTTGTTGGTAGTATCAAAAGAATGTATAAATAGGCATGACTGAGGGAGGGATCTCTTGGAAAATAAAAGAGGGAATAAGATCCAAGGCACATGCATCAAATAAGATCATCAGATCAGATGAAATCACTTGTAAAGCACTTAACCCAGTGCCCGTCACATAATAGAGTCTATATAAATGCGTTTTTCTTTTTTGCTCTTGTGTTGAAGAGAAAGAACACCTAATTATCTTAGAGCAAAGTGACGGAGGAACAAGGAGGGATAATTAATGTCCAGGAGTTTTGAGATAAAGGGAGAGGGAGCTTGTGGCATATAGTTTGTATTTTTGGGCAAAATATGACATACAAGATATATATATATATATATATATATATATATATATGATAAATTAGTTCTAATCAATAGAGAAAAGGCACCACAATTAATATTATTTTACTTGGGACTTTTGAGGAGAGCCAGAGAAATTTGAAGGTTAAAGAACATTTAGGCATAGGAGATGGTTGGTGAAACTGCCAGAATTTGGTTGATGGAGGTGAAGTCCTCAGCAGAGATAGCAGAGCAAGAGGGAGTCTTGGGGAGAGAAAAGGTTTGAAATAGTTTTTGTGAAGAGTAGAGTAGAGAGTTACTTAAGGAAGAGCAAAAGGACTTTTTAGTGGCACTGAGGGTCCCATTGAGGTTAGATAACCATTTGTAGTGGATCTAGGTAGCTCCAGTCTATTAGCAGTGCCTGAGTAGGAGGGGTAAGGTAAATGTTGGGGAAAATATGGCACTGGCGTTTATCAAGACATGAAATGCAACATGGTTTAATGCATAGAGCATTGGATTCAGGAAGATTTGGCTTCAAGGCTTATCTCATATATTTACTAGTTGTTTATCTCTGAAAAAGTTATTTATCCTCTTTGTGTTTAGATTTCTACATCTGTAAAGTATTGAGATTGGTTTTCAAGGTCCCTTCCAACTCTAAGCTGTTCTGTGTACTGTGGGGGGTAGGGATGGGAAGGGACTTCCTGTGTTGAGTGACAAGCCTTGGAATATGTGTGAAGGAGTTGGCAGCTTAGTTACCTTCTGGGTAAAAGGAACGTGTAGCCTAAGTTAGTTTAATTAATTTGGACACTGAAATTTGAAGGACGAGTATAATAACCTCATTGTCACTCATAAGGAGTAGACTGTAGGTGGTATAAATAGAAAGAAAAAGGAGTCAGGTCCTGAATAATCCAAAACTAGGACTGATCTCAAAGTACTCTCTCTCTCTCTCTAGCTTTGAAATCCTTCAGAGGATCTTTTTGTTTCAGCAAGTTTCGGTCCTGGCTGCAGTTTGGATCCAGGTAATATTCCCAAAAAAGGTGCAATTCCTAGGAGAAACTGAGGGGAAGGGGCCAACGCATGTAGGGAAGGCAAACCGATGGCTAGATCTTAGTTATCTAATGCTTTCCTAAAACATGGTTGTCCTTTTATTCTAAGTTCCCAGATAACCTCATGAGATTGATAGACTGGTAGAATCATTGTAGTTTTATAGATGAGGTTCTGAAGTTCACAGAAGTACAACCTTGCCCAGTTCTAACTTTAGAGAGTAGATTCCAACACAGGTCCTTTCACTACAAGCTAGAGTTCTTCCCACGTTGTCTTTCTCAATTCAGTGGATTGCAGACTCTTACCTCTTCCTTATTAAAGTAAATTAAATAAATATTTATTAAATACCCTACTTTCTTCATGCTGAGGATACAAAGACAAGCTCACATACATAAAAAAGAGACAATTTCTCTCTACAAATTGAGCAGGTGGTGGAAAGGTTGCATCTGATCCAAACCTATCTTTAATACTTGAGTGCATTACTTTGGACTAGTTACCTAACCGCTTTGAATTATAATTTCTTCTCCCATTGGTGGTGATGAGGATTATAAATATAGAACAGAAAGATGTCAGAGATTCTTTACCTTAAGAAATGGATGCCTTGCCCTGATGTTATACAAGTAGTAAATGCCTAGTGTGAAATTTGAACTCAAGTCCATTAAATTAAAAGACATTGTTTTCTTTTTAAAGGGATTTTAAAATTACTTTTTTTGATGATCAAACATTCCTTATTTTTCTTGTACCCACAGAAAAGGAAGAAAGGAAGGACACACACATACATACATACATACATACATACATACACACATACACACAGGCAGAGGAAGACAGACAAAGAGAGAGAGAAGACAGAGAGAAAAGAGAAAGAGAAGAGAGAGAGGAGCACTGTCTTACATTAAGCAAAATATAATCATACATTTGTCACATCCAAAAATGCCTTTCTTATATAGCATATTAATCCATCACCTCATTTATTAGATGGCTAACATTCTTATTTCCTCTGGAGTCATGGTTGATTATATGGGTGATCATACTTCTTAAGTCTTTCAAAATTATTCATTTTTCTAATACTAATTTATACTCTCTTTATATATAAGTATGTATTTATAAAACTAATATTTTAGCACAAATTGTTTTCTGATTCTGCTCAGTTCACTCAGCATCAGTTCAGACCAGTCTTTCCATATTTCTCTGACATTATCTTTTCCCTCATTTTTTAAATTGTATAATAATATTCCATTCCATTCAGATGTCACAACTGATCCAGCTCTTCCACCTCCCACTTTGTGCTAATTATTATTATTTGACTGGGAGGATGCAACATGCACTCAAATAAGAAAATACAAAGAGATTTGAGGAAAGAGAACACTCAAAATTGGATTAGAAGGAAAAGATTCAAGGTTGGCCTTGAAAAAAGATAATTCTAAAAGGCACTGATACCAAAGGCCCACATTCCAAGCATGGTCAGATGGCCCCTGGGAATTCAAGGACTCAGTAAAAGGAATGTGGAATTCAGGGAACAGCTAGGCTAGTTGTAAGGAAGGAACTTGAAATAGACCAGGGAAGGCAAATTGGACCAAAATGATCCAGGCCTTAAATGCCTGACAAAGTGAGATTTTCCAAAATAGGGGCTATAAAATGTAAGCAATTTGAAAATCTAGAAAACTTCCTTGCCCTTTCCGCAAGACCTACATTCCCATTCAGCAAACATTTTAAAAAACATCTGCAATGCATAAGTGCTTTGTAGAAAGTTAATGCTGAAATAAAAAGAGATGGGAGAAAATAGAGACTGTCCTTGAAGGGTGTGCTTTTTGGGAAGTGGGGGGTTGGGGGAAGGGAGAGTAGTGAGATGGGTATGCAAATAAGCATGAAACAAAGCAGAATGAATGTCAGATAAAGAAAAGATGCAGACCAGACCCCTTTTAAGAATCCTTCCTTCTTGGCTGCCTTTCTTTGAGAAGAAGGACCTAAATTGTACCATGTGGAACAAGAATAATATCAACAGATAGGGATGAAAAGGGAGCTGGTCCCAGTGTTCCAGGAAATCTGGGAGAGGATAGTTTGGCAAAATCCAGAAAAAGCTTCATTGTTCAGTTCGGCTGAATGTAGCTTGTATGGGATCACTGTGAGCGTTACTGTGAGTGTTTCTTGCTCCCGTTCCAAAACAGAAGAAGCTGCTTGAAACCCTCTTACTAAGGCGAGCACTCTGGGACATCTGGGTGGAGTTACTCTGTCTTTTCCTCATAGCAGAAGAGGATGGGCACCTTCTTTTCCAGAATACCATTTTTTCACCTCAACTAAAGTCAATTTGTTAAACAGCAGGTCAGTGGAAGTCCACATGGACTGAATTACAAAAAGCAATGGGGATCATAAGTTCTGGAACATTCTTCAAAGTTTTAGCTGGACAACTAGTCCAGCGATATCAAACTAGAAAACAAATGGGGGCCACTATGTGGAATATAAGCATCTCTGTCGCATTGTTGACTTAGAAAACCACATATTAATATTATCTATATTCTATTGCATTTTTATTTATTTTTTAAATGTTTCCCAATTCCTTTTTTGGGGGAAGGAAGAGGCAGATGAAGCAATCAGGGTTAAATTACTTGCCCAGGGTAACACAGCTAGGAAATGTCAAGTATCTGAGACCATATTTGAACTTTTTGATTCTAGAGCTAATGTTCTATCCACTGAGCAACCTAGTTTCTCCCCCCACCCCCAGTCTCTCAATAACATTTTAATCTGGTTAAGCTGTAATCTCTGTTTTTGACATCTCTAATTCAGTAGAACTCCCTCATTTTACAGATGAGTTTCTCAGAGGGGAGAATCAAAGTTACATGACAAGGATGCTGATTAAGGAGAGAAGCTTGGAATTTTCAAGTTTTTTTTTTTTTTCTTTTTTTTCTTTTTTTTTTTAACTTTTAACGCTTTGATGCAATTCAAGGGTTGTTGGGTGAAGTCAAGTTGGTTCTGCTTTCTTGTAACTGGTTCATTAGCAATTCCAAAGCACACTTTAGGTTAAGAGGAATGAACCTTGGATAGTCTCTTATTCTGGTAAATTAAAAAACAAAACAAAAAACAAACCCACACACTTTCTGAGGTCTCTGGTTTTAAGTCCTTCCTTTTTTTCAAAGTTCTACCCCAAAGTCATCTCATTCAGGAAATCTTCTTAGATTAATCTTACTGGACTCTGGTCCCTCCTTCTACTCAGTTGACTCAGCAGGAATTGCTCCAGCTTGCATAATATTTACTTAATCTTCTCGTGATTCAACTTAACAGACATTAAGTCCTATAGTACTGTGTTAGGTGCTGATCATGTTGGGGATGTGCAGCCATACATGACTTAGACCTTGCTCTCCAGGAGCTTATTACAGTCAAGTAAGTTATAGACATAAATAACTAGGATTCAAGATAGAATGTTATAAGTACAAAGAATATATAGATAATAATAAAATGGTTGGTGAAATTTTAAGGATGGAACCCTTTCACATGGGGAGAGTCAGAGAAGGAATCCTGGACGAGACTGGTACCTGAGTTGGGTTTTGAGGATAAGGGAGAGACTTTAACAGATGAAAGTAATGTTTTTAGTCCATTCAAGGCATGGTGGATGGTTATGAGCAAAGAAGCAGAAAGAAGGAAACTTAATTGAGAATGATGGGCAGGGAGGGAGCAGCCTAGTTTGGAATTCAGAGCCTATAACAGGATCATAAATTTAGAACTGAAAGAGATCTTAAAGGCTACTGAGTCTAACTCCCTCATTTTTCAAATGAAGAAACTGAGTCACAGACAGATCAAGTGACTTTCCTAAAATCAAACAGCTACTGTCTGAGGTTTCCTTGACTCCAAGTACTATATCCATGATGAGAATTAGTTCTCCTTCAATATAAAGGGGAATAATCTGAGACAAGGCTGGGAAAGGAATTTGGATCCATATTGTAGAGGTTCTAGAATACCAAAATCAAGAATTTTATCCTTTATTTAGTAGGCAATAGAAAAATAACTGAAAGATTCTGCCTATAGAATTAATTTCACAGAAGCAGTGGTTAGGAAAATTTCTTGGACATTGGAGTGAAAGGTGGTATCTCGTAAATGTCCACATATCACTCTGGGAGAGGAGAAGGAGCCCTAAATTTTGAGTCAGAAGACACGGATCCAAGTTCCAGTGGCTACCAAGAGGCTGTGCCAAATTACCTGCCCCACCCTCCAGTTCTTCATCCCTCAAATGAGGCGGGATGATAGTACTCACTTCTGTCTGCCTTCCAGGGTTGTTGTAAGAATCAGATGAGAGGATGTACCATAGAAAAGGTTTTGTTTGCCATCACAAGTTCTACAAATGGGCACCATGCCTTCCATAATTATCTGGGTCTTTGGTATATATCTCATCCTATGGTGTCTTCATGGAGTCCTTTGACAAACCTTAGTCTTTCCCACGCCTTTCAGTAGGCAAAATACTGTGGTTGAGACAGAGGAGTGAGTTGATGTCCTAGGTTATTCAGCCTTTCCCAGGAATTTCCTCAGAGGCCAAAGGTCATTTCTTATTGATTTTATGCTCCACTTCTTTCAATCAAGCAAGGGAAAGCCAAGGGGAAGGCTGCTGTTTTCTGGTTGTACCTCAAGGTGTTGGGTGTAAGCATGTGTTTTTACAGTGATCAGATTGTTCTTGGAGATGACTGAATTGAGCACCAGAATTGATACCTGAGGAATGACCCAATCTAATCCCTTCATTTTATAGAAAAGGAAACTGAATCTTAGAGAGGAAAAGTGGTTATATGGAATCACAATTATGACAAAATGGTGACTGTCAAAGAAAACCAAAATTGATTCAGACACTAAGATCATCATCATTTTGATCATCCAAGATAAATGTTCACTCCAAAAAGGATTCTCTTCGTTCCTTTGTTACCTTATGAAAGGTTTCTAGGCCACTACCCTCTCCCAACCCTATTGTTCAGTGCATATTCAGAAAACTCAAGTTTGTTTAATATATATAGCTGTACAAATGATTTGCCATAATAATAATAGCTGTAAAAATAATAATAACTGTAAGGTTTGCAGGGGGCTTGATTCTCAAAACTCTACAAGATAGGTGCTTTTATTATCCTTATTTTATAGATGCAGAAACTAAGGCTGAGAAATTACGTGAATTTAATTCACACAACTGGCATGTGCCTGAGAGTTTCTTCACAATTATGAGAAATAGAGAGAATACAAATCATCACCCCCATTGCACAGAGGAAAAAACTGAGGTTTGCATGAGAAAGCTGAGGTTCCACAACTAGAAAATGTGAAATGGGGTCTCTTTGCTCCATATCCATTTCTCTTTCATACCAAACTGGGATAGTGATACTTCTACCATATGCTGGTTTCCATAGTCAAAGAATCCCTTATCTAGTATTCAACAGACATGTCTGTCCATCCTTAGCCAGGCTGGGCTCAGTTAGCCAGAAAGGTCATTGGGAGTTTGGACTTCACTAATATAGCCTTTAAGAACCTAGGGCCATTGCCACGTCATGCTGATGCTTTAAAAGATACACACATACATGTGTCAATGTATGCATATATACACACACATAAAATATGTACATACAAACACAAAATATTCAATATTATATATATTACATGTGATAGCACATACATAGAATATGTAATATTAGCAACAAAAGATTAACATGGTTTATAATATTAATAATATATAGAAATCATGGGGTAACTAGGTGGCACAGTAGATAGAACACTGGGCCTGGATTCAGGAAGACTTATTTTCATGAGTTCAAATCTGGCCTCTGACACTTACTAGTTATATGACTTTGACTATGTCACTTAATCCAATTTGCCTCAGTTTCCTTATCTATAAAGTGAGCTGGAGAAGAAAATGACAAACCACTCCAGTATCTGCCAAGAAAACTCCAAATGGAGTCATAAAAAGTCAGACATGACAACAAAATACAAATAAAAATTATCTTATTATAAAATTTTTAACCATAAATAAATAAAAAATATTTAGACCTTTGATTTCATGAATGGATAGAACTCCTGTGTGGAAATTCCCTCCACCATTGCAGATCTATGTTATCCTGCAATTTCTTATCCGAGAGAGTTGATCAGGAGCACTGAGGGACATGCAAAGAGTGACATAGAGGCAAATCTTAAGACCAGGCCTTCCTGAATGGAGGGTTCACTTTTTATTCACTACTGCATTTTTCTTCTGACCCTTAAACACTAACCAGGTCAATTAAATTTTCAACTGAGCTTTTGTTTTTTTAATGGACCTTTCACACATAGCTATCTCTTACAGTTTATCAATTATCCATCCCATAAGTCCTTCCGTTGATACAGATGTGTTTTCTATTGATCTGAGCCCAGCATAGTTAGCAAGGCCTATCTACTATAAACCAGATCAGTTTTCAGTCAAGTAGGACTAGAGATGTCTTTAAGGAGGAAAGGGAATAGATGCCTTTTTATGGGTATGGGAAGGGATAGAAAAAAAAGGAAAATCCACGGAGGGGTCCAGTGCACAGATAACCCCAAAGAGCAATCCTTTAAAAGCTAGTCTTGTGTGAGGCTTGTGTGAGCCTCCCTACAACCTTTCCAGGTATTATAATTATCACCATTTTACTGATGAGGAAACTGAGGCAGACAAAGATTAAGTGACTTACCAAAAATTTCATAACTTGTAAGTGCCTAAGATTTGAATAGAGATTTTCCTGAACAGCGCTCCATCTGTAGTCTGATATACTGTTCCCTCCTGGACCTTCTCAGAAAAATCCTAACACAGAACACACACGGGACTTACTTTTCTCCACATCTCCCAAACCTCTTCGAGGCAGGATTGTGAAGAAATCTAAAGACTTGCATTCTGATCCGGATTCTGCTATGAAACCAGAGGCTAATTGGGTGACTTTATCTTTGACATTTTAATTTGAATAGCCTAGCTTAGTTTAGCACACTATGCTTAGCATAAAATAAGCATTTAAGGAATGCTTTCTCTCTGCCAATCTCTCTTAACTTTTTGTTCATTAATTCATCTATTCCACAATCCACTCCTTTATTCATTAACCTATTAAACAATTTCTTGAGCACCTACTATGTGCATAGTCTATATGCACAAGACTAATGGATAGTATGAGGTAACTGGATAGCTTGCAGAAAACTTCAAATCGATTGGAGTGTTGGGGTAGGGAACATTTGCACATGGCACATAGTAAGTGCTTACTAAATGCTTGTTCTTGTTTCCCTTTTCTTTTTCTGTAGGAAAGAGTAAGGTCACTCACAAAGTGAATAATGTAAACTTCAAGTATTTTAGGAACTCAGAGGACCAAGAAAGAGATCCCTAGTGATACAGAACAAGTTTTGTGGAGAAAGTGGAAGTGAAACTAGAGCTCTGGAGGATAGGAAAGACTGAACAAATGAAGTAAATGCAGAGGTTTGCTGGATTCTAGACTAGATAGTCATTGTATCTTCCTTCAACTTTAAATTCTGTGCTTTGGTGATAAATTTATCATATAAGATTATGCCCATCTTCCTACCTTTTTGAGATCTTTTTGTGTTTTACTTCAATTGCTCTGTGGTAATCATTTTTGCCGTTTAGTGTATTCTGCAAATTTCACAAGTATCTTTGCTTTTATTCAAGTGATTGATAAGATTATTGAAAGCACAGGAGCAGACATTTCTGGACTTCTCAAACAAAATCTCAGCAGAAATGCCACATTGTCCAATCTATTAATGTCAATTCCACAGTCTAAATATTGAAATAGACCTTAATCCACTTAACAATATTGCTGGAATTATAAACAGCCAGTCTGCTCATATAAAGTCCAGCTTCTTAAACTGTGGGTTCAGTGCCATATGAGGTCTTGTAATTGAATGTGAAGATCATGAAATTATGATTTATTATCAGTAAATGTTTGATTTGTATACCTGTTTTAGATATACATCCAGGGTCACATTAAAATTTCTTGGGTAAAAAGGGGGTGCAAGTGGAAAAAGTTTAAGCAGTCAGGATATAAAGCATCCTTGGTTCTTGTGAAGAAAAGTGGGATTTATATATAAGTTTTTACATTTTGAATTAGCTAGGTATTATGGTATCCCCAAAGGCTAATGCAATCTCAGGCTTTCTTGATCCCTTTTATTTTTGCATAATAAGGTCTAGTAACTTTTTTTGTTCATTATTCAATAGGTAAAATATTTCTTCTCTCTGTTGGTCAGTCATTTTCAGTCATGTCTGATTCTTTGTGACCCCATTTGGAATTTTCTTGGCAAAAACACTGAAGTAGTTTGCCATTTCCTTCTCCAGTTTATTTTACAAACAAGGAAATTGAGGCAAACAGAGTTAAGTGACTTTCCTGGAGTCACACAACTAGAAATTATCTGAGGCTGGATTTCCTTCCTTTCCTTCAGGCTTAGTACTTTATTCACTACATTGTCTTAGCTGCTCCTTGTTTCTACCAATCACAACCCTATCTTTGGGCTAACACATTCATTTTATTTCCTTTTAAAATTTTTTCAAATAAAAAGCATATATTTTGTCTCTGTTCCACATCTTCCCTAACTGAACAAAGAATTTACTTTGCTTTACTCTGTATATTTTGAGGGTGCAGAATGGATTGGAAGGTGGAGAGATTTTGGGAAATCAGGCAAACAATCAATAAACAATTATTAAGCATCTACTGTATTCTGGGAATATGAAAGGGATGAAAGATAGTTCCTGCCTTCAAGTGCTTATAATCCAGTATGGGAAACAACAAACAATAAATCAAAGCTTAAATAATGAGGAATTGGATTATGATAGTGATAGTAAAAATATTTACATTTAAAAAGCTTTAATATTCAAAGAGGGCTGGATTGGAGTTTGACTCCAAATTGACTCCAAATACCAGTCACTTATTCATTCTTCAACAAGCATCTAAAAAGCCCACTCTATACATTACAGACTGGGGATATCAAGATGGAAAACAACACAGTCTTTTCCTACGCTGGAATTCTTGATTTCTTTTGTATGTTCTGGCTACTTTTACAGTGTAGTGAACCTTCCTCAGAATTGTATTTTGTTACCTACGTTCATAATGAAAAGGAATGCTAAATTTCAGTTAAATGTTAATGAAAGATATCTTTTTTTTTAATCCAAGTTCAAGGACTCTGAAATATTTCCATGAACTCTTTGGGGTTCTTTGAACCCTGGGTTAATAAACCCTAATGTAGTAGGATCATAGGATTTAAAGCTGGCAGGAACCTTATTGATTGTCTTACACTCTAACCCTTCCATTTTACAAATGAGGAAACTAGAGCCCAGAGAGTAAGTGTTTTGACCAAGCAATTATAATACAGGTCATAAGTGTCAGAACTTGGATTCAAAGATCAGAGGTGCATGTACAAAATGACAGTGTAAGGCAGAATGTGACCTGTGTATAAGAATGGCTCATCATGGGGTGGCAATTCAATGAAATTAAGCATCCTCTTGGGCCGAGGAGATCAGGGAAGCTTTAGTTTTCTAAAATAGTATTTTATTTTTCATGTAAAAATGTTTTCAACATTTGTTTCGATAAAACTTGTTCCAAATTTTTTCCCTTTCCCTTACCTCTTTCCTCCCCAAGATAGCAAGCAATCTGTTATAGGTTAAACATGTGCAATTCTTTTAAACATATTTACATATTTCTCATGTGATGCAAGAAAAATCAGATCAAAAGTGAAAAAAACAGGAGAAGGAAAAAAAAACAAGCAAACAACAATAACATAAAGGCTAAAACACTATGCTTTGGTCCACATTCCATTTCTCTCTGGATGTGGATTGCATTTTCCATTCCAAGTCTGTTAGAATTGCCTTAAATCATTGCATTGTTGAAAAGAGCCAAATCCATCATGGTTGATTATCACATAATCTTGTTACTGTGTACAATGTTCTCTTGTACAATGCCAGTGTTCTGCTCACTTCACTCAGCATCAGTTCATGTCTTTCCAGACTTTTCTGAAATCAGCCTGCTGATCGTTTCTTACAGAACCATAATATTCATATACCACAATTTATTCAGCCATTCTCCAATTGATGAGCATCCACTCAGTTTCCAGTTAGTAGCCACTACAAAGGGGGCTGCCACAAACATTTTGGCACATGTAGGTTCTGTTCTCAGGGAAGCTTAGCATAGTTTTAAGGATAAAGAGGATTTTGATAGATACAGATGGATGAGGACAGAGAAAGCATTATTTGACTTCATAGACATTTAAAGGTGTTTTTGATTTTGATTTTTTTTTTAGCAGAGCTGTAGCATTTTCAGAGCTGTGCATAAGGAGAATTAATGTGGTAATAGTAGGAAGGATGACAATAGAATCTCAAGGTGAAGGATTTTGAATAAATGATTAGGAAATGGAGAATTGGGATTAGAGAGGAAGGAAAGACACCAAACTCATAATTAATTTTCAAAAAGCTTACCTTGACCATTCAAGTTTTCCCATCAGATGGTTTCTTACTTGATCTCACTCTTAGGGGCAGAGATCCATCTGTTGAGAAGAGTTTTGAAGAGCAAGAAATAGAGATAAGGAGAAGGAAGATAAGAAATCAAGACCTATCTGGGTCTAGATAAGCAAGAATTTATGTGCAAACTTCAGATTGCTCTGGAAACGTTTGCTGTTATAGCTGGATCTTGTTCCCCTATGTAGACGGGATAGGGAAACAGAGCTGGAAAGTCTATAATGGTCATTTTGACCAACCTACTCAATCAGATTAGATCTGGGATAGCTTCACTGACCCCAGAACTGAGAGGCTGTTGACTTTCTCTAGTATTTATTTTGGTAGCAGAATGTAGGCAAAATGAATATAAATTAGTGTGGGAAATGCTTGATCTCTCTACCTGGATATCCCATAGGCATCTCAGACTCAGAATATACAAAACAGAGCTTGTTATTTTCCCCCCAGACCCAACCTTCCTCTTATTTCCTGACCTGTTTCTTTCCTAACTATGCTTTTCTTGTCAAGTGCATGACCAGTCTTCCAGTCACTTTACTTCACAACCTCTTCACACTTGGTGTCCAGTCAAGTGTTGATTTCTCCTAATCAAGCTTCTTTTAAATCAGGCTGGTTTCACAATCCGCATTACAAATACCTTCTTTATGTCTTGTCTGAATTAGTCCAATGGCCTGTTATTTTGGTCTCCCAGCAATGCAGTTTATTTTTTATTTTTTCCTGAGGCTGGGGTTAAGTGACTTGTCCAGGGTCACACAGCTAGGATGTATTAAGTGTCTGAGACCAGATTTGAACTCCGGTTCCCCTGAATTCAAGGCTGGTGCTCTATCCACTGCGCCAGCTAGCTGCCCCTGCAGTGCGGTTTATGAACCTGGAATCAGGAAGGTCTGAGTTCTAATCCTCTCTCAGATAATTACTAATTATATGACCTTGTACAAGTCACTTAAAGGGAGTTAGGGTTCCAAGAGCTGAAGGTGAGGAGGAAGGACATTCTGAGCCTGAGGCACAGACAGCTTCTAAAAAAACAGAGAGGTGGAAAATGGAATGCTGTGTGTGGGAAACAGTAAGTATGTGGGGGAGTTAAATATTTGAGTTTCTTTGTCTGTAAAATGGGGATTTTTAACTGTAGTTCCTAATTCTCAAAGTTGCTGTGAGGAGCAAATGAAATAATTGTAAAGTGCTTTGCACTTATATTTACACTTAAAATGCTATATTAATAATAATAATAATTATTATTATTATTCAATCCATTGTCCTTCCACATGCTGCCAAACTAATGTTACCAAAGCACAGGTCTGATTATATCAGTCCTCTACTCAAGAAGTTTCAGTGGCTCCCCTTAGAATACAATACAAACTTCTGTTTGACCTTTAAATTACAATGTGGCTCCAGCCCCTTTTTCCCAGGCTGATTACAGACACATAACTCCTCCTCACGCATGTTACCCTTCAGCATACTTGCATACTAGCATACTTGTAGTTCCCCATACATGACATTCCATCTCCCACCTCTTTGCCTTCGTACAAGCTGTCTGTGCCCCAGGCCTGGAAAGTTCTTCCTCCCCACAGGAGGAACCCTTCTTGGAACCCCTAGCTCCCTTTGAGGCTGCCCCGATTAAAAGGACTTTTGAGTGGTTAAGTTTATTCCTTTCTCTTCCCAAATCATTGTTTATATTCTTTACATACTTATCAGTATGTTAAGTGAGGGGAGGATCTATTTCATTTCTTTACTCCTTTCCCCCCACCAGACCTAAGTTGTACACCATGTTGATTGATGGGTTGATGAGATAGCGAGGATGAAAGAGCTCAGACAGCTCGATGAATGGAAACAGAATGTACTCTGCCTCAGGAAGTCACCATATTTGGATTCTTGGGACTGATTGAAGATTACAAGCAGAGCCATAGGTGGGGGGTTAGGAGCATGTGACCTCTAGTTTTAGGGCTTGAAGGAAGCTGAGAGTGACCCTTGAGACTGAAGGCATTAGCCAGATCAGGGGTCCTTCTGTCTCTCCCACTTTGGTTCAGGCAAGGCCAGACTCAAGCCAAAGAAAGAACACATTCCATGTGAACTCCTCGATCATTCCCTCTCAGAAATTAATCATCACAGTTGAACCCTTCTCTTAGCATTCAATTCAATAAAGATTGATTGGGAACCTCTGCTGTACAAGTTAGTGTTCCTGTATTGTACAGGACATGTATCCTGTCAGGAAAATGCCAGTAAATTTCTAGCACCTAATAGCCATTTCATCAGCTTATCCTCAGGGTTTTAGCTTAACCCTCTCTCTTGGGATTGCTAATAGAGGTGTTTTTATGCACACTTCACTGGGATTTGCCTATCGTCACACAGCTAGCAATTGATAGATTCAGAATAATAGTAGCAACATCTAGCATTCATGTGTCAAGCTTTTTATAAATATTATGTCATTTAACTCTCACAAAATCCCTAGGAGGCTGATACTGTTATTTTCATTTAACAGATGAAGAAACCAAGTTGCCCAGGTTCACAGCTGTTAAGTGAATGAGGCTGGATTTGAATTCAGGTCTTTCAGACTCTGGATGTAGTGTTCTATCCACTGTCCCAGGTCTTAATTCCAAACCTGGAATTTCCATATGTGCTCTTTCCATGACAGTAGACTGAAGGAAGTCAGGAAGATCTGAATGGCCTCAGATATCTACTAATTGTGTGACCCAAGGTATTTACTTAAACTCTGTCAACTGGAAATAGGTGTAATAATATTATGTCCCTATTAATTGTTTGTTGTTGTGAAGATCAAATGTGATAATTTATAAGTTGCTTAGTACAATTGCTTTGGCCTATTGTAAGCACTATAACTACATCTTAATCCTTCTTCCTACTAGCCTTTTTTTTTTGGTTGAATTTCTAGACTGGTAATCTGTCCTCATCTAGGCAGCGAGAAGAGAAATGGTTCTAAAATTCTCTGCTTTTATGATGCATGGTGGCATCCCATTCCCTTGGGAAAAGGGAAATGTACTACCCTACCCCAATCAGGAGATATTGTTTTTACTCTTAGATCCTTCTCATCCCCTCCCCCCCATACTCCATATGTGTTCTAGCCTCTAGGCTTTACAGACCAATTAGAATCTGCTGTGAATAGGTCTGGAAGAAAAGGCTTGGTGAGGGAATGAGAGATAGCATGGTAATTGTTATTTAAAATTTCAAGAAGAGGATTCCTATGGAAGGAATATTAGGGTGGAGGGAAAGTAAGACCTTGGGTTGTAAGGCCGCAAAGTCTATTGAAATGATTATATGATTTCTGTTGGTTTTGTTATTGATATTGTCAATTCTGATAATAGTTTTTCTGAATCAGCCTTGCATTCCTGGTATAAATCCCACTTGGTCATAGTGTATTATCCTGCTAAGTTGCTGTAATCTCTTTGCTAATATTTTATTTAAAATTTTGCATCAATATTCATGATAGAGATTGGAATTTTCTTTTTCTATTTTGGCTCTTCCTGATTTAGATATCAGAATCCTATTTGTGTCATAGAAGGCAGTACTTCTTCTTTACTTATTTTCCCAAATAGTTTACATAGTATTGGAATTAATTGGGGTTTTTTTTTTAAATGGTAGAATTCATTTGTGAATCCATCTGATCCTGGAGGTTTTTTCTTAGGGAGTTCATTAATGGCTTGTTCAATTTCTTTTTCTAAAATGGGACTATTTAAGTAATTTATTTCCTCTTCTGTTAATCTAGGCAATTTATATTATTTAAAAATATTCATCCATTTTGGTTACTTGGTCAGACTTGGGCAGCAAAATCTTATGGGAAGTAAGGGATTGTATCGGGACAGTGATCCCCGGGGGTGGGGGGGTGGGGAGGGGGATGGGCAGCTAGTTTCACACATTCTTAATAGAAAATAAGAGAACAGTTCTAAAGTGAAAAGGACCTAGATAGGATGGCATAATACTCAATCAACATTTATTAAGCTACATTTATTAAGCATCTACTTATGTGTAGTGAACTGTGCTAAGTCAGAAACAAAAACAGTCCTTTGTTTCCAAGGATCTCATAGTATGTGGGATAGTGGTGGTGGAGGAGAAGGATATATACAGATGTCAATATACACAAAGTAGAAATAAGGTGATGTCTTTTGATTCTTGTGTAAATTGAATATAAGTTAAGCAGAGTTACATGAAATCGTCAGGCTCACTCACACAAGCCATCATTGTCCAGTGGCAGGACAAAGTCAAGATAATAGAAGGTAATTTTGAGGGGAAGCCACATGCAATCAGGAAAGACTTTATGTAAAAGGTAGCATTTGAGCCTGAGCTTTGAAAACTTTTGGCAGAGGTAAGGTATAAGGCACAGCCTAGGCAAAGGCAAAGAGGCTGGAGGTAAAATGTTGCAGGTGAAAAACAGTCAGCTCATTTGACTGCACAAGTGTGTGAAGGGGAGAATAACGTCTAATAAAACTATAAATGGTGAATTGTGGCCAAATTGTGAATGTTTTTAAACAAAAAATGGAAGGTTTTGGTTTTTTTTCCCCTTAGCAGTAATACAGAGGGGGCATCTAGGTGGCGAAGTGGATAGAGCACAAGCCCCGAATTTAGGAGGACCCGAGTTCAAATCTGGTCTCAGACACTTAACACTTCCTAGCTGTGTGACTCTGGGCAAGTCACTTAACCCCAGCCTCAGGGGAAAAAAAAAAAGAAGTAATACAGAGCCCCTTACTTTTCAAAGTGTTCAAAACAATTCTCAGCTTCACCAAATCTGCATTAGTGGTCCCCATCCTCCTACTTTTCTCCCAACAATTGTCATTTTCCCCTTTTGTTACTTTGCTAATCTAATAGATGTGAACTTAAACCAAATACTAGTTACATTTTTGTTCTTATTAGTGACTTGGAAGCTTCTTGTGTGGTTGTTGATAGACGGGTGAAGGATGGATTGGAAAGGAAGGTTGAACCAGGAAGGTTAATTAGAGGGCTATTGCAATAATCCTTGTGAGAGGTGGTGAGGGTGATAAGTAGAATGATTTGAGTGAAGTGAATGTGACAGATACAAGAGATATAGGTGGAATTTATAGCACTATACATTCCAGCATAGTTTTAAGGTAAAAAAGAACCTTAGAATCCATGACGTGTCAAATGATAAAATATGTGGGGTGAAAGGTATTGAGAATAAATAACTCAGAGATTGTGGTGTGAGACTGAAAGGAGGATGGTGTGCTGGAATGAAAAATGGGGATGTTAGGAAGAGGATCTGTGAATTTTGGGGAAAAGTTCTGTTCTGTTTTGAATATGAGATACTTATAGAAAACAAATAATTGGAAATGTCAGCACAATTAGGTGGTGCAGTGGATAGAGCACCAGATCTGGAATCAGGTTTCAAATATGATCTCAAATACTTCCTGACTGGGTGACCATGCCTCAGTTTTCCCATTTGTAAAATAGAGATAATAGTAGTACTCACCTCCCAAGGTTGCCATGAAATTAAATGAGATATTATTTGTAAAGTGGTAAGGCTCAATGCCTGATACATAATAGGTCCTATATAAATATTGGCAATAGTCATGTAATTTTCCTTCTCTATTTTGACTCTTCCTGATTTAGGTATCAGAACCATATTTGTGTCATAGAAGGCAGTACTCCTTCTTTACTTATTTTCCCAAATAGTATTCATAGTATTGGAATTAATCGTGAACTCTGGAGAGAAACTCAAGCGAGGTTGTAGAATCATTTTCAAAGTGATTCCAATTAAACTCACCATGAGGGGAGGAGGTCATTTCAGTGAGCCAAAGTGTGGAAAGAGAAGAGAAAAGGACCAAAGATAAGAGCTATGGGTATTCGGGCAATTAGACAAATAGGAGGACAAGCTAGAGGCAGCAATGCCTTGAAAACCTAGAAAAGAGAAAGTATACCAGAGGAAAGGGGAATCCACATTGTCCCAGGCTGCTGAGAGGTCAAGAGGGGTGAGGCCTGAGAAAGGACCATTGTCTCCAGCAGTTAAGAGATCACTGGTGACTTGGAAGACAAGAGGAGAAAGAGGGTAGGACGAGTAATGGGACGTTTTGAGGGCTCAATTTCTCATTTATAAATGAGAGGTTTGGATTAGATGCTCCAATGTCCAACTCCAGGTCTTTTTTTTTTTTTTTTTTTTTTTTTTTTTTTTTTTTTTTTTTTTTTTAATAATAGCTTTTTATTTTTCAAAATACATGCAAAGATAGTTTTCATTATTCACCCTTGCAAAACCTTGTGTTCCATATTTTTCTCCCTCTCTTCCCACCTATCCCCTCCCCTAGACTGCAAGCAATCCAATTTAGGGTAAACATGTTCATTCTTTTAAACATATTTCCACATTTATTATGCTGCACAAGAAAAATCAGATCAAAATTGGGGGTGAGAAGAGAAAGAAAAAACAAGCAAGCAAACAGCAAAAAGGTGAAAATACTATGTTATGATTCACATTCAGAATTCATAGTTCTCTTTCTGGATGCAGATGGCTCTCCATCACAAGTCTATTGGAACTGGACTGAATTACCTCATTGTTGAAAAGAGCCACGTCCATCACAGTTGATCAAAGCATAATTTTCTTGTTATATACAATGTTCTCTTGGTTCTATTCACTTAATTTATTCCATGTAAGTCTCTCCAGGCCTCTCTAAAATCATCCTGCTGATTATTTCTTACAGAACAATAATATTCCATTAAATTCATATACCATAACTTATTAAACATTTCCCCAACTGAAGGGCATCCACTCAGTTTCCAGTTTCTTCCACTACAAAAAGGGCTGCTACAAACATTTTTGCACACATGGGTCCTTTTTCCTTTTTTATGATATCTTTGTGATACAGGTCCAGTAAAAACACTGCTGGATCAAAGGAGATATACATATATATATATATATATATATATATATATATATAGTTTTATAGCCTTTTGGCCATAGTTCCAAATTTCTCTCCAGAATGGTTGGCTCAGTTCACAGTTCCACCAACAATGTATCAGTGTCCCAGTTTTCCCACATCCCCTCCAACATTTATCATTATCTTTCCTGTCATTTTAGCTAATCTGAGTGGTGTGAAGTGGTACCTCAGACCAACTTTGATCTTGTGACTATTTCCTTCCTCCCCCACACACACACTCCCCTCCCCCACATACACACTATCTGAGCCTATTCCATGCTTCTGGGATGATGTGATGAAAAAACAGGAGAAGGGACACACACACAGCCTCTTCATTGTTCTGGTGTAATGGGGTACCTGAGGCAGACACATGGTTATAAAGGGAGAGAAAGAGACTGGACAGGAGAAATCTTAAAAAGCAGCAGATAAAGGAGGGTAAATGAACTGAAGTTTTCTCATCAGTAAAAAGAGTGTGTGGGTGCTCTAACATTCTGATCAGGATTTTGCAATGAAAGTGCAGGCTGAGCACGTCATTGTGTATGGGAGAGAGGCAGGTATATGTGAATGTAACCTGTGGCCCAGAACCTCAAACTCCAGACTTACATGATCAGAGTTCAGGGGAGTAGTGGTAATGGAAGTTTATGAGGTTTCCTGGAGAAAAAAAAAGCTTGGACAGAGCAGGGCTGAAGTGGCCATGAGGGTGGAGAAGGGGTTTTATTAGGGACAGTGAGTAGGTTGGGCTCATAAACCACAGGGATTGGGGAATGGGTTTGGATGACTAGAATTGGGGGGGGTGATGAAATCTGGGCAATCAGTAAGATATATCCCTGAATTTTTTTTTTTGTTTTGTTTTGTTTTGTTTTTTTTTTCCCTGAGTGTTTGGATTCTAGTTTGAAGGACATCTAGAAAGCAGGTCGGGGCTCTGCAGCCTCAGGAGCTGAAATCTGAGAAAGTTTGGTCTTGGAGACAAGCAGAATCTAACCTTTGGAGTAATTAATGTGTGCAGGAATCTTCCTAGAGCCCCTCCCTCTTAAATCCCCAGGACTTCCTTTCACTTTGAAAGTCTATTTTGCCCATGGCCTGGGCGAAAGCAATCAGAGGGACTAATGAGAAATGAGGCTATGAGGCTAATAGAAGGGGAACCCCACTGGCTTCTGCCTTCAGGCCCACTCTGTGCTTCTGTTCTGCCTGGGAGGGAGAAATATAAAGAGAGGGAGGGAAGGAGGGAGAACATGCTTGTTGGGGGGTTGTAGGGAGATCTCTGAGTTTGGATTCAAAGGACCTTGCTTTGAATTCCAGTTCTGCTGCAGTATAACTTTGAACAAATCACTTCTCTCTTGGCCTCGGTTTCCCCATCTGTGAATAAGGCATACTGGATGTAATTATCTCTGATATTCCTCACAGCTCTGACATTCTGTGAACCAAATCCTGACTGAGCTGCAGCCACAAGTGGGATTTAAAGTGGAGACTATCAAAACAAGGGGAAAAAAGATGGATGACTGGGGAGGAAGGAAGAAGTTGTAGTCACTGGGCAGTAATAAAGTAGTTTCACTTCTCCATGATTTATGAAGGATTATTTTTCAATTCAACAAGTATATATTGAATGATAATTAAAATAGTTAAGATGTATATAGCAGCTACCATGTGTATGCTATGTGTTTTACAAAGATGATCTCATTTGATCCTCCCAACAACCTTGGGAGGTAAGTATCCTTATTATTCCGTTTATAATTGAGGAAACATGTAAAGTGACTTGCCTAAGGTCACCCAGCTAGTGTTTGAGGATGGATTTGAACTCAGGTATTCCTGATTTATACTGCCATCTCTATTATTATCAAATGGATATTTTGGACACCTTTGAGGAATCCTGGATCCTGCTCTCAAAGACCTTAGAGTTTAGTAAAAGAGTTACAAGGTATTCTTAACCCAAAATAACTAGTACTCATTTGATGTGCCATTTTGGCAAAGATACTGGAGTGATACATTTCCTTCTCCAGTCCATTTTACAGATAAGGAAACTGAGGCAAACAGGGTTAAGTGACTTTCCCAGGATCACACAGCTGGTGAGTTTCTGAGGTAAGGTTTGAACTCATGAAGAGGAGTCTTCTTGACTTCAGACCTAGCACACTATTTACTGCACTACCTAACCTGCCCCAATTAATTAGTACTCTATGGAAGATACCAGTGAAATATTCTGAATGTTTCATTAATTTGTTTCTAAGTTTGCTACTGAGTATTTTTCCAGTGACACTGTGTTTCATGGGGATAAATAGGTTCCCAGGCTTGTACTTAAGATCTACTTACACTGTAAAGGAGCAGAGCTTTCTTTGATCCTTCTCAGATGTCTTGTCCTGGTACGGGAGTGATTCTGGGCTCTCCAAAGCCATGGAAGCATAGATGGAAAGGTACTGATCCAGGCAGGACATTTCAAGGGCCACTCTAATTAAATTTGGTGAGACCCATTTTGACAGTAACCATAGTGATGATTCCCTTTGACATGGCCACTCTTGGAGCCATTTCTACTCAGTATGGAGGACTTGCAAACTGCCTCAAAAGAGGACATGCAGAATGGAAGATGTGCAAGGATTGAAGTAGAATACTAATGGTATATTCAGAATTTTAGGTCCTAAGACTCTCAGTCATGTGGCACGGGGGGGAAAAGTCCCTGGGTCAGCTTCCTTGTGTACCTCTTTCTTAGCACTTATTCTTCCTTCTGTTCTGAACCCACAGATAATTTAAAAGCTGATGCTGTAAGTTGTTTTTGTTTTTTGTTTTTTCTTTGTTTTCTTTTTCTTTTCTCTCTCTCTCTCTCTCTCTCTCTCTCTCTCTTTCTCTCTCTCTCTCTCTCTCTTTCTCTTTCTCTCTCTCTCTCTCTCTCTTTCTCTCTCTCTCTCTCTCTCTCTCTCTCTCTCTCTCACTCTCTCTTCAAGCGTTCTTGGCAAGAGGTCCGAATATTGGGGATGGGATGGCATTAAAGAATGGAGATTCAGACATGAGCTGTCTGATGCCAAATCCAACTATCCTTATTTCTTCGCAATTTGGAGTTGAGGATAGGAGTATTAATCCCATTTTACAGATAAGAAAAATGTTAGGTGTCCTACCTAAAGATCATATAGCTACTAAGAGGGAGAGTTTTTGGGATCCTAAGCTTTAGGACTGGAAGGAACCTTTGAAGATTATCTGATCTAATCTCATTTATGAAGGACCCCTGCCCCTTTCTATTTGGGGTATTTCTAAATCAGAATGTGAAGCCAGTTTACAGGGACTCCTTTGCGTGAGTGGGGAGCGGAGGAAGCGGCTTAGTGTCCCCTGGAGGCAAGATGCACAGCGGCAGAGTCTGCCCCCTGTAACGGGGGTCTGGGGAGGAGTCCAGCGAGGGGCCCGGCCTGCTGGGCCAGGCTTTCGGAAGGGAGAGGTGCTGGGTGGTAGCGAAGGACTAAGAAGAGGAAGGATAGAAAGGGCCAACGAGGGGGAGGGGAAGCCGCAGGGGGGCTGGAGAGCTCGGCCTGAAAGGACCACCGCTGGAAAAACCATTTGCTCTTCAAATGAGGTCGGGGCTGGAGCCGGGAGCCGGAGTCGGCTTGGAAGCCCCAGGGGCGCCACAAACGAGCTGTCACTCAGCGAGGGAGCAGAACAAAGGGTGCCGGGGCTCTGGTCCTGAAAGAGGGCCAGATTGCAACGGGAGGGGGCGGAGGGAGGTGGCGAGCCGGCCCCTGGCCGCCCTCCGCCCCCTAGCCACTCCTCTGCCTGCCCACTGGCAGATGCCCAGGCTGGGGGATGGATGTGGTTATGTGCTTGTGCATGCGTGCGGGGGCTTGTGTTTGTTGGCCGGCCTAGAGACCAGAATGAGGGGCGGCCGCTTGAGGGGCGGGGCGGGGCAAGGGAGGAGGAGTTGGCTTGTTCATTTGTTCTGTGTCGTCCAGCCTTCCTTTAGAGGTCGATAGCTGGGTGATGTTGGAGGGAGGACAGGGCTGGGAGATAGGCCCTCACCCCTCCAAGACCCCCGGGCATAATAGACGGGCCATTAGTCTCTATTTCTGGAAGCTGCTTTATCGGTGATTCATTGTTTTAATTAGAAATTAATTCCCCCGGAATCGCTTATCTTTAGCCCCTATCCTGAGGGGGGAACGAAAAGGGGCTGAGGTTGGGGAGAGGAATACATTCTCTTCCCCCTTTTTAATTTAAAAAAGGCCTCCCTCCCTTCTCCCCTTTCTCCCTTCTCCCTCTCCCACCCTCCCTCCGCCTCTTGCTTTGTTAGTTGTGGGTTGAGTGGTTCAAAAGTGCTAATTCCCTCCCTTGGGATTGAACTGGGCATTGGGACTTTCTCTTGAGCTGGTTCGTGATTGGCCCAAACCCTTACAATGCTCCAGGGGCTGGTGGCAGCTGGGAGGCAGCGGGGTGGGGGAGACTCGAAGAACATTCGTTCCTGTCCGGTCTCCTCTCCCCCTCCCCCCAGGCACCCCTCTCCTCCACCTGCCTGGGCCACTGGGCAGAGACAAAGAGGCTCAGTCCAGACCCCAAGAATGAGGGAGTCCCTGGCTCTTCCTTCCCTTTCTTTCTCTTCCCCTCCTCCCACCTCCATCCACTCACTGTACCGATAAACCTGGCCTTATTGTATCTCTCCTAGCTAACCCTAGTGTTCCGGAACGGGGCTCATGATTCCTGCACTGGATTTTCTCCGGAAGATTTTCTCAATTGCTCTTTCCTTTCCTTTGCTGTTCCTGGAATATAATGAGGATGGGGATGGAGAGAAAGAGTAAAAGCTGAGAGAGAAAGATGGTGAAGTGGGGGGAGGGAGGGAGGGAAATGGGTCAGTCCTTAGTCTGTACTCCATAACAAACCATTCATCTTTCCTCACCCAAGAATTCTGGAATGGGCCAGGCCCCTTGCCCCTTCTCTCTGGATGGAAGGAGGGAGGAAAGCCTCACCAGGTGACCATTCTATGGCAAAGGACATCACTGGGATGTCACTGACTCACTAAAATTAAAGGTAAAAGATGATGCAGAATTTAGGAAGCTCTTACTTGCCAGGATAGGTGGCTAGGAATATCTGTAGACTGATCATCTGTAGAGATGTGTTGAAACTATGATTGGCCAGGATTGTCCCTCATAACCCCAACTGAGGAGGAGCCACTTTTGGGGGAGTGTTGAAGCTCAATCTAGTTTTCTCCTCCATAGGTGGCAATTTAGAGGGAATATTTGATCTAGACACATAGAATGAAGGGGAATCATAGACCCACAGAAACTTGGACCTTAGAGCACATTTTACAGATGGAGACCTAATGGGGCTCATAAATTTAGAATTGGAATGGATCTTAAAGATTAGTGAGATGACTAAGACCCTTAATAAAGTAAGTGATTTGCTCAAAGTAACTCAGATATAAGTGAGAGAGAACCCAGACCCTCTGACTCCAAATCTGGTATTCTTGTCAGTGTCAGAGAATTAGATTAGAATTCAGGTTTTTCTAAGTTTTAATTCACTACATCATGGTTTAGCCAAATAATTATGATATGATATGTAGGAATTATTTTTATATGCATTTTTGGGGGGGATTATTCACTATAGGAGAACAGGCAAGTTTTTCAGGCAGAGCTGAGTAGGGATTGAGTGAGATTGGGAACAAGTAGTATTCTGCTCCTCTGTTCCAAATTAGTCTGGAAGCCCGGGGAAATCATCATACCCTTTCCATATTTGAAGAGCTCTGGCCTGGTAGCTTCTTCCTGCTGAAGGAAGCTGCCCATCTTCCCCACCCTTCTTTGGTTTTTATCGCTATATTTTATAAGAAAAAAAAACATTCAGCAAAACTAATTAATACATGGAAAAAAATTGTATGCCCTGTTCTGTACCTGTGGCCGCCCTCCCTCCATTTCTGTAAAAGAGTAATATGGAGATGTCTTTCCCCGTCTCTTCTTTGGGAATAAGTTCTGTGCCATTTTGCAGCATCAATAGTCATTTGTTCTGTAGTTATTCTTTCTGTTGCCATTGTTGCCATTGTCCCCTTGGCTCTGCTTGCTTTACTTTGCGTCAGGTCAAGAAGCCTTCCTGATGTTAGTATTCCATTACACTCCTTTGCCACCATTTGTTTCCCCCGTCCATACCTGCCCCCATCTACTTGAGACTACTCAGTTACAGGCTAACAGATGGACACAGCTCAGCTGTGGCCCTGACCGAGGGGACAGAGAAGGAACTTCTCCATTGCTTAGAAGCACCCCCTCACATACTGTCCAGATGGAGGCAGTTTTGGGGTCAGACGGCTCTCATGCTGACCTCCTGCTGTTTGGCTTTTGACATACGAGCAGCCGGAGCTGCTTCTCTCCCTGATCTGGGAGAGGAGAGAGGGCAGGTCAAGTGGGCCCCACTGTCCATGAGGAAACAGGATCAGACTCAGTGATGTTTTTACCATGTGTAGAGATCAGGGCTTTGATGGGAATTCCATCCCTTCCCTTTGTCAGCATCATGAAGGGAGGGGAGACAGGTGGAAGGGAGGAACAGGGGGCAGAAGGAATTGGCAGATGGACTAATAAGCACAAGTGAGGTGTGGCTCAGTGAGACAGCTCTGTGGCAGAGTGGGTGCAATTAGGAAGCCCTGAATTCAAATCCTGCCTCAGATATTCAGTTTCTTGCAGCCTCAGTTTTCTATAAAATAAATACAATGATAGCACTGTCTCATTGGATTGTTGCCTAGTTTTCATTGGGGAAGAAAGGGGGTAATGGTTAGGAGGTTAGGGGATCTGTCATCCATATCAGTGTTATTAAGTCTACATTTCTATTTGAACTACAAACTTTCCTCATCCCAAGAACTCCTGCCTTAAACCCTGCATATTTAAAGGTAACACATACAGGGGGCAGAGGTAGTGTCTCCTGGGAATGGAGCTTCCACTCCTCCTGTGTCAAGGGGCTCTCCCCAAAGCAGCCCACCATTTGTAAACCTATCCTTTTTTCTTAGCTCCTGCTCTGCTCCTTCTGCTCACTTTCCCTATTCTGCTTCACTTGTTCCTCTTTCATTTTTAAAAAAACTCTCAATCATATTTTATTTTTCCAAAGGAAAATGTAAAGATAGTTTTCAACATTCATTTTTGTGAGACTTTTTCTCTCTCCCTCTCTTGTATCTATCCCTCCCCAAGACAGCAAGAAATCTGACATAGGATAAATATGTGCAATCCTTTTAAACATATTTCCTTATTTATCATGTAAAAAAATAAAATCAGACCAAAAGGGGGGAAAACATGAGGGAAAAAAAAGCAAACAAACAAAAAAGTTCACCTGCTTTTCTTGTAGAACTCTTCTTCTACTGAGTGAGTCCCTTGGTTCTGTTATCTCTGTTCTTCACCCACCACTCAAAACATAATTGTCATCATCAGAACTGGCATTGATAGGTTTGCAAAGTTCTTGAAGAATATCACTAATTTGATCTTCCCTCAAACCCTGAGGTAGTTCCTATTGTCCCCATTCTATAGTGGAGGAAATAGAGGCTGGCAGAAATTAAGTCCCTTCACCCAAGGTCACACAATTAGAATGTTTCTGAGGTCACATTTGGACTCAGATCTTTCTTACCTCAGTTCCAGCACCCTATCTAACATATCATCTAGCTCCTTTGATTTGATTATTACAGGGCTCTGTCAGGCTATACCTAATGCTTTTTCTCTCTGTATACATGTATGTTTTAAATGGTTTCTTTTCAATTAAAATTTTTTTAAACATTCTTTTAATTTTAATTTTTCAAGGTTTCCTTTTAGTAGAGCCTTTGCTGTTTCTATGAATTTTAAGTGCCTTGACCATAATTTGAGTTATTTGTGTCAAGGTTTACTTTTATAGTTTTTGGCTCCCCCCCTTCCGAAGATGGCAAGCATCTGATACAGGTTATACATGTACAATCCTAAATTCATATCTTTAATCTCCCTGTATCGTACTGGGATCTCCCCATTCCTCTTTGTCATTTGCCATAGGATAAGATGGGGAGAATGGGACAGAGTGGTTTGTTCAGTATAGGAGAGAATGGACTGAAAGGTATGTATAGGCCCCTTTTATATGCCTAACTCAATAGGCTACTGAGAAGCAGAAATTTTGTAGTGTGATGAGAGATGACTGAGGCCTTATGCTTTAGGGGAAAGAGTCTTGAGCTTGGAGACAAAGGCCCTGAATTTGACTTCCACCTTGCACACTTCTAGATGCAGGAATTTGTGCAAAGTATCCCTCTTTTCTTTAGACCTCAGTTTCCTCTTCTGAAGAGCATTCAGTTTGGACTTGAACCTTTAGGTTCCCTTCTAGCTCCAAAGTCTGTGAGTTTGAGAAGACAAGGATGAAATAAATGGCTTAGTATGGTCAGGCAGGAGAGATCACTGGAGACAGTGGGATTCGGACAAGGCCTTGGGTTGAGATTTCTATAGACTCCGAGAAAGAGGGAGAAAATTCATGTCCCATGGGGAAAATAGCATGAGCGGAGGCCAGAGAGGCAAATGGGTTCAGCCCATTCAGCTGGTCAGACTGGACATGGGGGAGGAAGGATTATTTGCCTCATAGCATTATTTCCAGTCCCAGAGGGGCCATAAAGACCTGTGGTGTCAGTTGACTTTCACAGATGGCGAAACTAGGGCACTAAGAAATTATACAATTTGCCCAAAGGTACATAGCTATTCACCCATAAAACAATAAGCAGAAACTGACCAGCTGACTCCTCTCACTTTGAACTGTTTGGCTCTAACTCAGCAGCAAGATCACCACACATCCTCCCCTTTAAGCTCCATCCCCCTTTCCTTTAGTTCAAGGTCCCCAAAGACCCAGAAGTCTACCCCTAAGCGAGAGGGTGGACATCAGAAACAGACCCATTTCATAGATCAAAAAGGGATGAAGGACAATTTTAGTTAGGGGCAAAGGCCCCATTATTCCCAATTGGCTACCTCACTTGGTCCTGCACCAGAAATTGGACTCTTATTTCATAGAATCATGATTCCCCCAAATTGGAAGAGACCCTCAGGGACCATCTAGACTAATTTTCCTCCTTTATGCATCAACCTTGACGCAGTTATTCAGTCTCTGGTTAAATAGGCAATCTCCTTTAATTTTTGGACTGTTCTCATTGTTAGGAAGTTCTTTCTCATATTGAGCCAAAATTTATCCCTCTTTAATTGCCCCCTATTGCTTCTAGTCTTGTCTGCTGGGATCAAAGACCTCAGCATCTGAAGAAGTGTACTTTTTTCCAAGGCAAACATTGCTCGTTCTTTTTCCTCCTTCCCCACCCCACCTGTGTACCTCTGGTTAGAGGAAGAGTATCTGGGAAGAGGCCTTTGGGATCTCTAACCTACACCTGCTATGTTAAACAAAGCAAATCACTTCTTTTGTTCCTTGGCCTTTTCACTTTGCAAAACTAAAGCCTCCCAGTTTCCCTTCATTTTAGAAGGGTACAGGTGGGATATTGAAGGGAAATATGATGGCGTTAATTTTTATGACCAGAGCTTCACGGAAACCAAACTGTGAATCTAATGGAAATAAGGTTGGAGATTTGATAGAGACCAGGAATGGGTTATATAAAAAACAGTCAGCATCTTACTGATCATTTCCCTCTCACCTTCTCTATGTGGGTCTTACAGATGTAAGCCGCTGACCTTAGCCCTTTTCAAAAATATGGTATCATGACATCTCTCTGATATATAATTATTTTAAGTATATATAGAATTTAACTTGATAGTTCCAACATTGTCCTTGTTTTTTGTGCCTTTCTGAATTAAATTCTTCTCTGTGTATTTTAAAATACTTTATTGATTTTTTTCTTTCTTTTTTTTTTAAGGGTTTATGTGGCACTATTCCCCTCTCCTGACTTTCTATCATAACTCTTCACTCTCCCTAAATAAGAAATCCATACATTGGCCATGTTGGACATGCATGTTGCATTCTGCCCTGTCTGTCCTTCACTTCTCAGTCAAGAGATAGGAAGGAAGCATGATTCACTATCAGTTTTCTGGAGCTGTGATTGGTCATTGCATTGTTAAGAATTCCTAGAACTTTTACAGTCATTTTCCTTTATGATAGTAATCATTGCAGAAATTCTTCTTTTGGTTCTGTTCCTCAATCACTCATATAGTTCAATAGTACACCGTTATATTCATTTGCTGTAATTTGGTTAGCCATTGTCTTATTAATAGATATCCGGTTTGGGTTCTTTATGATGAAAAGAAATGTTGCTATAAGTATTTTTGTACATATGGGTCATTTCCCTCTTTCTTTAATCACTTTGGGGTTATGTGCCTTGAAGTGGGATTATTGGGTTAATGGGTCTGCATATATATATAATGTGCAGATAGTGACTTCTGGGGATATAGTTGCTAATTGCTTTCCTGAATGGTTGGATCAATTCACAGCTTCACTAACAATGCATATGTGTGTCTGTCCTCCCTCACCCCTTTTGAGACACTGGAATTTTCTGTACTGGATGGTAAAAGGGAAGAGGAAGGGTCCCCAATCTAAGATAGGAGCAAGGTAAAAGGGTTGACTAGGGGTGACCTGGGGGGGAGGTCAGTGTTAATTCAGTAGACTTTTCCCCATTCCCTATTCTCATGTCCTTTTCCCTCTCTTTCAATCAACTAATCAACAAGCATTAATTAAGTGCCTGCTATATGCCAAAGACTGCTAAGTATTAGAGATACCAAGGCAAAAGTAACCTCTCCCCTTTCCCTTCCCCCATCCATCTCTTTTTTTTCTTTTTTTTGCCCTTTCTGTCCTATGCTTCTTATCCTCTCCTTTTTGAGAACCTTTTTCTTTTCCTCATGTCCTCTTTTATTCCCTTCTTGAAGCAGCTGAGGGGTTGGCATTTGAAGAGGAAGTGGGATAGGGAAATGACTTCTCTACCAGTTCTGCCCAATGAGCTAGCTCCCCCCAACCCCCAATTCTAAGCAGTTGACAAAAAGGCTTCCATAAAAGGCATGTCAGAGCTGTAGTGAATAGATTAATGAGATTTCCATCGGGAGACAGAGGACAATAGGATCCATCCCTCCCAAGGCCCCCTTTGTCCCAGCCTGAGATATTGGGGGGGGGGCTATGGTGGATATAGAATCTTTTAAATTTTTTCCTTTTTATTATGAACTTAATATCAGAAAACATGAACATTTTAGCATTAGAAAAAAAGCAGCTGGCATATGAAATTTTGAACTTCTGATATGCACTATTTGAGCTTTTCCTCTCCATGTCAAAGGTTTTTATTCTCTGTCATGGACCCCTTTGACCATCTGGTGAAACCTAGGGACCTTTTCTCAGAATCATTTTTAAATAATTCAAGGTAACGTTAAATTTTAAGTAGAGGTGATTGAAAATAACAATGTAAGTTTTTTCTATCCAAGTTCATAGTCCCCCTGAAATTTACCCTAGGTTAAAAACTCTCACTTCCCACGCTTGTTTTTTTTTTTTTTCCTCCCAAATCAAAATTTAACAGAGTAGTTAACAGAGAGGGAAAGTCCATCTATTAAGTTAGAAATTTAGCAATATGACCTAGAACAGAGAGTTTTAGAGGTTTTGGATTATTTTTAGGATTATCTTGGTGATAATTCATTCTGTGACTTTGGACAAGGTATTTCATTTCTCTGAACCTCAATATTTTCATCTGAAAAGTGAGCAATAAGTCAGATATTTCACAATGGCTCGTTTGGAACAACATTGTTGGGAAGAAAGTACTGGAAAGAGTATGAACCCATTTGACAGATGAACAAAGAAGCCCAAGGAGGCTAGGGGATTGCATAGCATAGAGAGTGCTGGGAACTTTTCTTATTCAAGTCTCTAGTCTATATTCACCGAGTCTTCCAAATAAGCCAAGAGCTGGTATAACATTTGAATGGGGCAGGCTGGGATTATCTCTGGCAAGACCAAGTTAGTATTGGCCAAGTCTCTCCTGATAAACTCTCTTGTGGTAGAATAAAGAAGAAGAAGTCATTCATTCAAAAGATATTATCCGGGAAGGAGGGCAAAGCAGGAGGGGAGGAACTAACAGCGTAGAAGCCATCTGGGGGAATGTTGTTTTATACTAAAATACGGAAGACTTGGTTCCTGACTGTGAGACAAAAGGCTGGTGGCATTTTGGGGAGCTAATACTCTGGAAGTTTTTCAGCTTCAGATTTCTTCCTTATATATCCTACTAAATAGAAAAAGCCTCGGAACCCAAAACCTTTCATTCTCATATAGTAAGTTTATTTGTGTTCAGCTAAAGAACCTTTTTTCTCTTCCCCATGTCCTCTTTTATTCCTTTCTTGAAGGGAATATTCAGTTATTTTTTAAAATATTCAAAACTTTATCTCTAAAACAGATGTTTTAGTGGAAAACTCAGAAAACTAATTTTTGGGTTTTTTTTTGTTGACTATATGTAACCAGTGTGTTTGGCAGGATTTGTATATTTAAAATAGAAGGCAGAAAATTTGTAATATCTGCTTGTCAACACCTCCCAGACCACACTTTTATCCTCTTACCTGGATGTACTAGTGTACTATCTTTGAACACTTCCTGCGGTAGCTAAGTGGCACAGTAAACAGAGCACTAGACCTGGAATCTTCAAGAAGACCTGAGTTCAAATGCAGCTGCAGATAACCACAAGTTGTGTGGCCCTGGGCAAGTCATCCTGTTTGCTATTTGACTTACAGCTAAAATGTTCCATGTATATTGTCTCCTTCTATTAGAATGGGAACTGCCCATGAGCAAAAACTGGCTTACTTTTCTGTTTGAATCTCTGGCACCTAGAGAGAATTTTACATATAGTAGACACTTAAAGAAAATTTTTAAAGGTATTCCATCATTTGGCATTGCTAAAAATCAATAGTAGAGGACTAAGCACAGATTCCTAGTACTCCATTGACCTTCTTCCCAAATGGGGATGAATATTAGTAGTGAAGCTAGAGTTTGAACTAGTCTCAACTGTAAATCTAGTGCTCTTTCCATTAAGTTATTATATATTTGTAAAAACATGATTATTTTGGAAAGGGAGGGAGGAGGTGACATGCCTAGGGTCACATAGCTAGTATATCTGAGATGGGGTTTGAATTCAGGTCCTACTGGCTCCAAGTCTGGGGCTCTCTTCACTGTGTCATCTAGCTGCCCCTCAAAACATCATTTTTATTGAACATTAGTAAGACTCATTTTTACATTATTACAAAAGCTTTATAATAAAAAAATCAACTTAAAAAAAGGGGTATTTTCCTGAATTATCATTATATAGTTTAAGCAAAAAATAAGGTATCTAACTTTAAGTATCAAAGCAGAATATTTATATAATTACTTCATATGACATATTTTTTTAAAAATTAATTGATTTAAAATTTTTTTGCATTTAGTATTTTATTTGTTCTCACCCTCATAAAGAAGGCAAGCAATAGACTCATTTTTAGAAAATTTGAGTTCCAAATTTTCCCTTCTTCCAGCCTCCTTTTCATCTTAATGCAGTATCTTAAAGGAGTGAGACCATTGGGTCTTGTGCGTCTGCTTAATAACAGGTAGTCTTTTCTTTCCCTCAATAGTATTTTATTTTTCCAAATACATGCAGAGATAGTTTTCAACATTCACCTTTGCAAAACTTTGTGTTCCAAAATTTTCTGCTTCTCAAGACAACAAATAATCCAATATAGATTAAACATGTGCAGTTCTTATAAACATATCTCCATATTTGCCATGCTACACAAGAAAAATCACATCAAAAAAGGAAAAACCACAAGAAAGAAGAAATTAAACAACAACAACAAAGATGAAAATAGTATGCTTTGATCAACATTCAGTATTTATAATTCTTTCTCTGGATATGGATGGTGTTTTCCATCTCAAATCTATTGGAATTGTCTCAAATCACTGTACTGAATAACAGGGAATCTTGACAGAAAAGTGAATGTGTTTGGAGAGAGGTTAGACAAAATAAAATCAGAAATCAGTGTCAATTCAAACACAAAGTAATTCTACTGTGGTTATCTGGTTCTTAAGAGCTCTGGGTCCTCTTTGATTCCAATTCATTCCCTTCATTTTTTGTTATCTGATAGGATGAAGTATGATACAAGCATCTGGCCTACCAAAAAACCTTGAGGATAAGGGGCCAGTTATCAGGAACCACTTACCCAAGATTCACAGTCTGTGCTTGCTTGTAAATGAATTCATTGGATTTGAAATTTTCAAGATAATATAGTCCAAACCTTTTATTTTGTAGTTAAAGTAAGGATTCAGAGAAAGAGGAGAGACAGAATTCTCCAGTTCTATGGGCCATGTATCCCCTCAGGTAGAATGGGAAACACAGATATTAAATTCTGAAGGCTAAATGAGAAACAATTCCTGTGAGGAGGAAAAAGGGGAGTTTTCTAAAGAGACTGATGTGGTCACTGAGGGAATTACTCAGCCTAGATTTTTTAAAAGACATAGCAGGCAACCGTTAGTGATTCCACCCCCTCCTGTCTTCTCTAGTGGATTCCCCCTCAGTCACCTTTCTTCTCTTGCTGAACTTTCATCTTTCCCTGTATCAAATGAGACAACATATTTAAAGTTTTTTGTATACTTAAAGTCTATATACATGTTAGCCAATGTTGTTGTCTTTGTTGTTACTGGTGTTACTGTTTTGTACTGATTCCTTTCCTGTGGCCCACAAATGACCCAAGTCTTCCTTATTATTAAAAAAAACACGCAAAACACAAAATCTTCACTAGATTCTCAAACTATTGTGTTATATTCCTTCTCCCCTTCTCTGCTGAGCTTCTAGAAAAAGATATTCTCACTTGTCACCTTCACTTCCTCTCTTCTCATTTACTTCTCAACAAATCTGGCCTCTGACCTCATCACTCAACTGAACCTGCTCTCTCCAAAGTTACTAGTGATCTCTTAATTGCCAGATCCAATGGCCTTTTCTCAGTCCTCATCCTTCTTGACCTCGCTCTGCAGCCTTTGACACTATTGGCCACCCTCTTTCTCTTCCTAGCGACTTTCTCCTCTGAGTTTTCTTGACATTATTCTCTCCAGGTTCTTCTCTCTCTCTCTCTCTCTGACTGTTCCTTTTCAGTCTTCTTTGCTGACTAATTGTTATCCTGGCCTTAAACATGGGGGAATCTCAAAGATGAGCTCTCTTTTTCTGTCTTTCCCCCCTCTCTCTCTTTCTCTACTTCTGTCTCTGTCTCTGTGTTTCTGTCTCCCTCTGTGTCTCTCTCTGTCTCTGTCTCTGTCTCTGTCTCTCTCTCTGTTTCTCTGTCTCTCTGCTCTCTCTCTCTCTCTCTCTCTCTCTCTCTCTCTCTCTCTCTCTCTCTCTCTCACATCTGTTTGACTAATCTGTCTGCCTGGCTAATCTATTTATCTATTTGATCCATCTGATATATGTCCATCTGTCTAATCTATCTTTTTGTTTGCCTGCCTGCCTGCCTGCCTAATCTATGTTTTGCATATGTCTGCCTGTCTGTCTGTTTAATCTATGTCTGTCTAATCTATCCATTTGTCTATCTGTCTAATCTGTTTTTCTACCGTTCTATCCATTCACCCATCCATCTGTCTAGAAGAATAGCACCTTCCCCAAATCTGCCTGTTATCCTTGTTCAGGATTCATGCTCATCCTTTCTGTATCATTTCAATTTTAGTATATGTATTGCCAAAATGAGTGCACCTTCAAGCATTTGAAGGTCTGTCATAAGAAATACTGAATTGGGTCTGTTTTACCAGAAGCTTGCTGATGAAATGTTTAGCAAATGGCTCTCTGCACGTTTTTAAATTTAATTCACATCATTTACATTTTCTCCATCACTTTCTTAAATCTAGACAATCAACAAAATAATAAATCAAGCCCCAAGTTGCGGTGTTTCTGATTTCCAAGGTGTAAATGTTCACACTAAAAATGCCAAAGCCAGCTGGTAGGAACTGTCTCTAGGACCCCTTGATATGGCTCTGGTTGGTCAAAGTAGTAGGAACAATAGGTAGAATACTGAGGCTTGCTGTTAGGAAAGCTTTCTAATCATGAGCACAGTCTAAAATATGTGCCTTTGGAGATGGCGAGTTCCCCATCAGTGAAGCTCTTCAGGCAGAAGCTGGGTGAGCACTTGTATAGGTTGTAAAAGAGGTTTTTTAGATCCTAGCGGGTTTAAGTGGGTTTTGTGGCATCCTGCAAATTTGAAACTCTGTGATTCTGTGAAACTCAGGACCAAAAGAGTGACAAGCTTGGCCAAAGTCATTCAGAGAAGATATACCAGAATATGGTATGAAAATGGAATCGTTTTTCTTTTTTCCTTTTTCTTCCCTTTTTTTGTTTTTTGTTTTGTTTTGCAAGGCAAGTAACCTGCCCAACATCATACAACTAGGAAGTGTCAAGTGTCAGAGGCCAGATTTGAACTCTGACTCCAGGACCAGCACTCTCTCTCCATTCCACCATCTAGCTGCTTTTCACAATATGGTTTTGAACACACGTCCTCAGATGTCAAATCCATTGCTCTTTCCACATGCATAGGTAGTGGTTTGTGCCTTGATGTAGACATAGACATGTGTTTTATATCTTTGAAAACAATGTTCTGGGTTTTTTTATATACCTGTGCATTGTTCATGGTCTAGAATTTATCTTTATCTATCTATCTATCTATCTATCTATCTATCTATCTATCTATCTATCTATCTATTTACTTTTTGAGGCCGGGGTTAAGTGACTTGCCCAGAGTCACACAGCTAGGAAATGTTAAGTGTCTGAGACCAGATTTGAACTCAGGTCCTCCTGAACTCAAGGCTGGTGCTCTATCCACTGCACCACCTAGCTGCCCCCATGATCTAGAATTAAACGAGAAGGGACCTTGGAATTTCTAGTCTAGCCCTCTCATTTCTATTTTCTTTCTTTCTTTCTTTTTTTTTTTTTTTAATTTTTTTTTAAGGAAGAAACTAGTTTCAGACCTGGGAGGTGATTTACAATTTCCTAGTGATGTATAGACGGAGAACTGACCTATAGCAAATTTGGTCCTTGTGAATGATGCTGGTGAGAGAGGTGCCCCAGGCTTACCATATTGGCTTCTGATGTTAATATGTATATCCATGCTGTAGTGGAAAGGGACCCAGGTTTTCAGGGTTCCTATCAGCCTGGTCAAGGTGATCCTCCACAAAGGGATGGCACACAGGATTTTTAAGCATTTAGGAAACCCCTTTTCTACCTACCTAACATCTGTGAGACCTCAGAGAGATGTCCAGATTTAAGCCATAATATAGTAAATAGCTTAAAACCACACCAGACCAAACTGTGTAAGAGCCTCAAAGGTGAGCGGGGCTCCTAGTAAGGCAGTAGGTGCTTGAGGTTGATTATAAATTAACCCCTCATCCTGGATGAGCCCCTAGGATATAACCTGTGCTCTGGGGTCACACAGGCTGGGGGTCAGCAAATCTGACCCTGCCTGTCTCTAGACCCTCTGAGCTTGGAAGGGAGGACTTGACAGCTGTTCCTAGCCTGCTTGATGCCCTCACTGGCCCGGGCAGCCTTGGCAAGGTCTGGGTCGGGATTTCACGGATCCCTTTCTTGTGTCTCTCCAGCTCTGTCGAAGATGCACTGGACACCAGAACATGCCCAGCCCCTCAACCAGTGGCCAGACCAGCACCTGGATGTCTCTTCCACCACTCCGTCGCCGGCCCACAAGCTGGAGCTGCCCGCTGCAGGCCGTCAGCGCTGCCATTACGCCTGGGCCCATGATGACATCTCCACCCTCACAGCCTCCAATCTCCTCAAACGCTATGCCGAGAAGTACTCCGGGGTGCTCAGTGCTCCCTATGATAGGCCTGCCCTGGGGGGCTACGCAGAGGCCGCCTTCGGAGCCATCAACGGGGCCAAAGGAGAGGTGGACTCCTGGCCTGGGGCACCCGGGACGGAGCCCCCGTACCCAGTTACCTCCCTCCATGAGGGTCTTCCAGGAGCCAAGGCAGTCAGTGGGGGCGTGGGAGGGGGGTCAGGGGGCCTGGCAGGGTCCCCCGTTTTAGCCGGGAATCTTCCTGAGCCTCTCTACACTGGCAATGCCTGTGGGGGGCCATCTGGGGGGCCTGAGTATGGTCCAGGATATGGTGGGGGATACCTTACCACTGGGTACTGTGGGCAAGCAAGTGCAGCTCTGCCCCCACCACCCTCAGCGGGGCTCCTGCAGCCTCCCCCTCCCCCTGGCTATGGCCCTTCCGGCTCCCTGTACAACTACCCCTCAGGGGGCTACCCAGCTCAGCCTGGATTTGGGGGCCTCCCCCCACCTCCACCCCCCACCTCTTACCTTTCCTCAGGTCTGGCAACACCCACACCTTTGCCCCCACCAGCCCATGCCCCTCCCACACCTGCAGCCTACAGTTTCCAGCCCCCCACCCCAGGGAGCGAGCCGAGCATTTCACTGAAGCGCAAGGCCTTTGACGAAGGTGGGGAAGGCCGATACCACAAATGTGGCTATGAGCCCGCCAAACCCCCCATCCCCGACGGCCCCCCCTACCCTCCTTCGAGCAACAATGGTGAATGCCAAGGCAACGGGTTCCCAGGGAAGCTGCCAGGGACCAGGGAGGAGGTGTCGGGAAAATATGGCGGAGGAGGGGCCCCTTCTCTCAAGGGACTGGGCTCTCCAGCTTATAGCCCACACCCAGAGTCCTTTGAGAAGTTCCCCGAACGGGTGTCGGCGGAGCGAGGGCTGGTCCCGGCCTCCCGGGGGGGCTTTGCTGTCCCCGGGGAGCCTCCCAAGGGTGTGGACCCTGTGGCTCTGGAGCTAGTGACCAGCAAGATGGTGGACTGTGGCCCCCCGGTGCAATGGGCTGACATCGCAGGACAGGGCCCCCTCAAGGCCGCCCTAGAAGAGGAGCTGGTGTGGCCCATGTTGAGACCGGCCACGTATTCGCGAGGGCCTTGCCCACCCCGGACTCTGCTGCTTTTTGGCCCTCGGGGTGCAGGAAAGTCCCTCCTGGGCCGCTGCCTCTCCACCCAGCTGGGTTCCATGCTGCTGCGCTTGAGTGGGGCAGCCTTGGCCGCCCAGGGGGCCGGGGAGGGTGGGCGCCTGCTCCAAGCTGCCTTCTTTGCCGCCCGATGCCGTCCGCCCGCCGTGCTGGTGATCAGTGAGCTCGAGGCCCTTCTGCCTGCCCAGGACGAGGTCCCCCCTTCCGGGAGCCTGCAGGCCCAGCTCCTGGCTTACCTGGACGGGGGTGGTGGCTCTAGTGGGGAGGGGGTGGTGGTGGTGGGCACCACACCCCGCCCCGGGGCGTTGGACGAGGCTGCCCGCAGGCGCTTTGCTCACCGATTCTACGTGTCCCTCCCCGACGCGGCTGCCAGGGGGCAGATCCTCCAGCAGTCGCTGGCCCAGCAGGGCTGCGGGCTGAGTGAGGGGGAGCTGTCCGCTCTGGTGCGGGGCACACAGGGATACTCAGGAGGTGAACTGGTTCAGCTGTGCCAGCAGGCGATGGCCAGAGCTGGAGCTGGAGCTGGGGGGGGCCTCCCGGGGCTGCAGCCGGCCCCCTCCTACAAAGACTTTGAGGCAGCCTTGGCCAAAGTGTGTCCCCAAGCATCCCCCAAGGAGCTGGACTTGTATGTAGAATGGGACAAGATGTATGGCACAGGACACTGATGGGTGGGTGGGGGTGCCCCCAACCCCCCTTAGCAGGGAGCGATAACTACTTTGGGATGTCTCTGTAGCCAGACTGATATCAGGGAGGGGTCTGCGGGGAGGGGGAGGAGGGAGGGAGGGAGGGGGAATCGGTGTGAGCTGCTTCCTTCCGTGGTGAGGAAGATGCTTTGGCCCTGCCTGGACGCCCAGGGAAGGCTCGATATACTCAGGTCTCTACTATTTATTACCCAGCCCTGGGCTAAGTGACCTCAGGTCCCAGGAGCCTTTCTTTCCATCTGTCCCTCTTTTTGTGGAGAGGATTGTCTTGTTCTCTCTTCCCCCTCTCATCTCCATCTTTACTGGCCTCTCTCACTGCCTCCTCCTCTCTTCCTGTCTAGCTCTCTCCAGTTCCATGCATCCTTCTGTGTGTCTTTCCCTCTATCTTGTTAACTGCCATCTCTTTCTGTAGCTCCTTCTTTTCTCGCTATCTCTTCATCTCTGACTTTCTGTCCCTAACAGATAGCCAGAGCAGTGTTCATGAATAGCAGACAAAGGGGTCTGTAGCCTCTGTCTGTTCTTAAAGATCCCAGGAATGGAGAAATAATTCAGTACTCTTTATTTCCGTCTCCTTCCTGGGACCAATACTCTGCTATCCTGGGCTGCCTTCCAGCCTGTGGGAGCCAAAAAAAATTAAAAAAAAAAAAAAGCCAAATAATACCCCAAGCGAGGGATTTTTTTTTTTTTTTTGAGTGGGGGGAGTAGTGTGTTTCATATTCTAGACCTCCCTATTATTTTTGTAAGGTTTGTAGAAGTTGTTGTTTTCTGTCTTTTTTTTTTTTTTAAATGACTCAGGAAGAAACCCCAGAAAGAATGTCTTTGAATAAAGCTGCTCCCCTAGCTTCCCTATAGGGGCTGAGAGCAACTTCTCCCAAAAAAGGGTTTAGGAAATGGGACTAGTATTAGAAACTCCTTGACTCTGGCCCTCCTCCCAACTCCCAGCTCGTTCTGGAAGAGAAGCTGAATGTATTTCTGGGGCTTCCTCTCCAGATCTGAGGCCATAAGTATAAGGCTTTGGGAGGGAGCTGCTGGATTTGGTTATTTAAGGCAGGGGATGTTCCCTAGCCCGGAATCCCCTCTATCTTGGATGTTCTCCTATCTCCCCTTCCCCTTCTCTCTGCCTGTCTCCTGCTGGATTCTGTAGAAAAGTTATAAGTTTTGAAAAAGCTATTTGAAAAAACCACAAACAAACCCAAATCCTACTATGCATCCTGAGATCTTCCCTATCCCAATTCCAAAGCTCTGTGTGCTGGTCATCTCTGGAGCTGGGAGAAGGAAGAGCTCTCAGTGGTTTGGCAGGACTTCAAGGGGCTCGAATGGAGGCTAGGAAGGGAAGATCCTCAAGTCACCGAGTCTTGTCTACTGGGATTTAGGACCCCATCCATCGCTGGGATATAAATTTGTGCTGAGATGTCTCTGGAAGGTTTTTGGTTTTTAGTTGGTGGGAAGTGAGAGGCAGCAGCAGTGCCAGTAGGAGCTCCTAACTCCTGGGCAAATAGTTCTCAGCATTACCTTAGAAGGTTTAGGAAAGTTGAGTTTTCCAGAATTGGAATGGGAAGAAGATTGATGTCCTGGTTCTGATAATAAGGAAAATGTCGTCTGAGTGCCCTGGATTAGAGAGCTGATGGGAGGGAGGTGAAGTGAAATATATTTCTTCCTCCTCCTGCTCTCACCGATACCAGGGACTCCCAGTAGGTTTGCATTCTGTCATGGACACTTCTCCAGAGAACTGAGGCAAACCCGAAGGATCTTCCCCACTCTGCCCATCTCTCAAAGTACAGATAGTCCCGTAGGTGGATGTCTTCCTCTTGGCTTTGGGTTATTTGTACCAAGCTCCTCCCAGGTCGTTTCCCCTTTCCCCCATCTCACTGGGAAAGCCTTTATCTCAGAAATTCAGGTGCTTCTTTCTTTCCCACCCATCCAGATGCCCAGGCTTCTTGTGCTAACTAACCCACATGACCAATGGAACGTGTTTCTGTGCCTTGGTCTATGGAACTAGGTAGGAGTAGGGACAGTTATTAGCACCCAATTTCAGATTTATTTCCTAATAACCTGTCTCTGCCACACCCTTATCTTCTCTCTCCCTACCCTGTCTGCAGATCCTCAATTACTTTTCCATTCCTGCCCCAAATTTACCCCCATTGACCTCCCCTCATCATCCTGGGTCCTCTGGACTCCCTGAGTGTTAATGCCAGGATGAAGATACTCTAACTGGGACCTCTCTCCTTTCTAAATGAAGCCAGTGATTCCCATGGTCCCCAAGGACGTGGCTTAGCCTGCAAAATGGCCTTTCTTGATCCAATCATCAAGCAACCCAACATTACCTAAGCCTACCCAGTTTGCTCTTGAAAGAGGGGGAAGGAAAGAGGCAAGGATTCTAGGACATAGTCTAGACTATCCAAGCTACAGGGCAAAGAGGAAGCATGGTAGAGGTCCTTCACGCCCCCCAGTTCCCAGGCTAGGTTAGAAGCATTTAGGATGAAGCTGAGGCTCTGGAGGAGATGTTTTGCCATCTCTGAGATCCTTCCTGGTGGGGTTGGGCCGAAAGCAGCTCTGGACCACTTAGGATCTAGCTGCCCCAGTCCTGTTCTTCATTCAGGCTTGGCACTGTCTGTGGGACCCTGGGGATGCTGTGCCCAAGGCCTTGCCCCAGCGAGTGTAGGAGAGGGAATCATCAGCTCCTTAATTTCAGCTGTCCTCTTTCCTCCCCATGTCTCTGTCCCTACTCTTATTTCTATCCCTTTCTCCCTTTTGCTCTCCTTTATCCTTTTTTTTCCCCTTCCCTATAAATCTAGCCCTGCTCCCAGGCTCCTTAGTAATAGCAGGACTAGTCATGTCACACAGGAAAAAACTTTGGGAGGATCGGGGAAGAGAAGAGATTTGTAGGTTGCCACTCAAGACTTTTTTTGGTGGAGGACTGGGAGGGAATTAATCTAGGTTCTGGAGAGGTGGATAGATAGCACTGATTTTACAGATTTCCCACAAAGACACCAGCCTCCAAGGAGTTTACCTCTGATTTGCAGACTTGGCTGTCTGGCAGAGATATGTATATAGATCTCTCACTAACCACTCCCTCCCCTCCCAGGGGACTCAGGGATCCTCTCTTTTGCCAGATACTCTCTCCCTTCCTCACATTATTGTATTTACCACTGTTTACCCCCCAGTCCCCACTTTGCACATGGGGAAAGTTATCCCTTGCCCCCCTAAATCCCCCAGATGTCTCGAGTCTGCCCATCTATACAATGGGGACATAGAGATTCACCTACCTCAAGGGGAATTGGGTGGGGAGGAGGGCTAAAACATCTTTAGGTGACAGTGGAGGGAGTAGAGTTGAAGATTTCAAGTCTTGGGGAGGGGGAAGACTGGGAGGGTTTACCAAAGAATCCAGGGGCAGGGGGTCTGGGAGGGACCAGTGCCCTACTTTACCAACTGGTCCTTTTCTTCCTTCCCCCCAGATTTTGGTGGGGGAGGAGGTGTGTAACTAACCATTTCTACCTCATTTTGCAATGTATTGTACATGGGCATATTTATCTCCTGTCTGACCCATGCTCTGGAGTTGTGGTCTGTCTACCTCAGAAAAGACTGTATTTTAAAGAAAAAAAATTGTATTACACAGTATTAAAGAAATGATGTGAGCTGCCAGTGATTTTCTTGGGGATTGGGAGGAAGGCAGAGGTGACACGAACACTCTGAATGGATAATCTGGTGTAAACAAAAATTGATTGGGAGCCTGTTTTTAATTTGTGTTACTAAATCCTCCACTGAAGTCTTATTAACATCACTCACCTTGGCATTAGTATTCCTGAAGGCTCCGAAAACAGTTTAAGAGTCTTCGAATGTGACTCCAGAGATGGATCATTGTGTTTCCACAAAGTGACATACATGTGCAGAGGCTCATTGTTGGACAGGCTGCAGGGTGATACCATTTTGGGCCACAGAAAGTCCTGAAAGACCATTGATTGACTGCATCATAAGATCTGTATTTGGAAATGTTATTGAGTCAAGTTCACGAGGATTCTTGAGCACCTGCTATATAATAAAAAAAATAGCTAGTATTTATAAAAATGCTATACAAATATTTGACCCTCACAATTATTCTGAAATAAAGGCTATTATATTATCTCAGTTTTGCAGATGAGGAAATAAGTGGGCAGAGGTTACATGAATTTGAACACAAGTCTTCCCAATTACAATTCTTGTGCTCTATCCATTAAACTCCCTAGTTGATATCAATCAAACTTTTTATTAAGTGCTTATTGTATACACATTAGCACTTTAGGTCCTTTTCTCTTGTAACTGGGGAAGCAATATTGGAGTTATCCAGGATAACTTTGCTCGGGCATATCCTTTATCCATATAAATTTTTATTTTCTTTAACTGTCCACTGAGAGGTCAGACTCTATTTTCTCCCTTTCAGCCTATGGTTCCTAATGTAGTATGAAATGTGCTAAATTATGTAGTCCAGCCTATGAATTCAAGACTGAGTTCTGAGGGGGAGGCTAATGAGAGCCCGGCCAGTTGTAGAGAGCTTCTTGGAGGAGGTGGGACCTAAGTAAACCTTTTAGGATAAGTGGTATTTAAATAATAGTGAGAGAAGCAGGCCCGGTGTGGAGTCGCAGAATGTCAAAATTGGAAGGTACTTTAGTGATCAGGTCCCATTACAGATAAGGCTCAGAGATGTTTCAGTTTGCTTAGTTTCTTTTGCAATAACAGATCCTGGATTAATATCAGTATCCCTTCCACTCCATCACAAGAAATCCTGACTATGTGCCTGTGAATACTCTCCGGATTCATCTCTCCTTTGTGGCTGTGTGGGTATTGAGTGGTTAAGGGTTTCTCTGTGTGAATGGAGTTCTGTGAATCGTGCATAAAACTGCACACACAGGTGTGGCTGTTTCTCTGGTATTTTATTTTATTGGGATTACTAGGCCTGCATGTCTTACTTTTTTTGTACATTTGGGTGTGAGGGCACATTTCTATATGAAAGAGAGGTGGCCCTGTGTCTTTATGTCTGTACATACTCACAGCCTCCATCCTCCCCATGGATCATGGTATAGCTCTTGATTCACCTCCTGCACTGGGTAGACAGACCCTCCTCTCCCTCTGCCCACAATAGCCAGCTGATCTAAGCCTGCTAAGGGAAGTCCCTCTCTCTCCACATCTCTTCTCCTTTCTTCCCAGGGGAAGGAGGGAGGACAGGCTCACTTTTGTCCAAAGGCATTCACCAGCTCGGTCCTGAATAGGCGAGCCGGAGAGAAAAGGGAGGGAAGAAAAGGAGGAAGAGCAGAGGTCAAGGGGCTATATAGGCTGGCTACTAAATTTGCACCTGAAAGGGATCTTAGGGATAATTTATTCCAAATCATTTATAGACATGGATGAAATTTTGTGCTTTTCATTTTTGGAAAAGGGAGTATGCCTATGAAAAGCTGAGTGGAAACTGCTGATTTATAAAGTGCTTTGAGATCCCATGGGACACCATTTGTTGAATCCTATGCTATCCACAAGGCTGAAGTTGTCCAGGTTTGAACTGATGTAAGAATGTCCATCATTGGGGATGGTGGGGACAGCAGGGGGGTAGAAGAACTTTATTTAAGAAACAAATGAACCCCGAAACAATTTGGAAGAATCAAGGATTCTGGGAAGGTCCTGCCTGATGCCCCGGGGTAATAGATGTTGGGCCGAGCTAAATCTGTGGAACCCCGGCCTAAGACTGCACCTCCACCCTGTACCCCGACTGTGTCGTCCATCTCACAGAGACCTCTTTGCCATCTCTCTTCGGTGGGGAAGCTCTAATGAAAACATGGGATGAGGCTACAAGAAAATAAGGCAACAATCTCAAAAGCCCCAAACCGTGGAAGTAAGGATAACTGAATTTCAGAGGAGAGGTTTTTGACAACTGAAAAAATGATAAGTAATAGCTAGTATTTATAAAAGTGCTAAATGCCATGTAAAGATGGGACAATCGGGGGAGGGAATTGAAACCTCTGTCTCGGAGTCCTTTCCTTGCTACACCACATAACTATGGAGGCCACAGGTAGAGGATGGAAGGCCCAGCCTCAGGAGATTGGCACACTTGTAAGTCTTTGTCCTCAAGAGGTTTTACCTAAGAGAAAGTCTGGTTATGATGGAATGAGATTTAGGAGACAGGCCGAAATCCCCTCTTAGATACTTGTATGCTGTGATCATGGGAAACTTAGTTTATCTTTAAAATGGGTGTAATAATTTCCATACGATCTATTTCCCAGAGGGCTTGTCAGGGAATTCTGTAAAAATGTATTGCCTACTGTGTAATAGGCAGAGATGATCCTGGGAATTATTTGTGTATCCAGTAATTACTGATCCCGATTCCTGCCTGCAGAATATGGGACTGCAGAAGAAAGGCATTAGGAAAAATGACTTGGTCCCATCTCTGCATAGACACTTAATTCTTTTTGATATACAGATGCCATGGAATCTGACCCCTGCAGTCCTAAAAGGCAGGGGGAAAGATGGCTCCTTTATCTCTCTCCCCCTTCCAACCCCCCCCCCAACTCATAAAAAAAAAATCCAACTAAATTTCACTATTGTTGATTGGATGCGGTCTCCAGGGCTCTGAGTGCAAGAGAGGAAAGGGGGAATGGCTTGAGAGTCTGCGGATTGGCTTCGTCTAGTTCTGCCCTTAGATTCATTGTGCTTCCCCTCTCCTGACGAGTTTCCTCACGGAAAGAAGGAGGAAATGGGATTAAATTCCATCCCAGGTCTCTTCCGAGCTCCGAGGGTTCTGTATTTTGTCTGGGGAAACGTTAAGGGAAGGGAGAGACGGGCAAGGCAGGGGTGCAAGAAAATGGGATTGGCACAAAAATGATTATTGTGTAAAGTGCATTGAGATTTCGGGGAACACTCCCAAAGGATCCAAGAGTGTCCCCAAACGTAGCCCTGGCTGCGGCTGAAAAGTTGTAACCAGGATACTTCCTGCTGGTGAGAATGGTGTATGTCTCGAGGGGGGCCCTTCCCATTGGCCCTCTGGGTTCGAATCCTTCTCCTCCCCCCTCTTGCCCCCCCCCCCCCCCCCCCGGCCCTTGGGTTCCAGAGCGCTGGCCCGTTGGGGTCATGGCGGTGCGGAGATGGGCTCGGGCTGCGGTCTTGGCGTTAGTCTGGGGGCTGTGTGCGCGGACGCTGGGGCCGGCTGCGGCCGAGGATGCCATGGGCCCTCACATGGCCGTCCGTCTGGTCGAGATGCTGACCCCGGAGGAGTGCCAGCAGTTCCGAGCCCTCCTGGAGGCGCCCGAGCCGGACCCGGAGGCTGAGCTGGCCCGACTGTCGGAGGACCGGAGGCCGCCGGACCAAGAGTCGGGGGGAAGCCGGCGGCGGCGGCGGCGGCGGCGGCGGCACGAACCGGAGCAGGAGCCGCTCGCCTCGGGCAGCGGCTGCCGGGAGGAGCTGGCCGGCTGGCTGGAGGCCAAGGCGCCGGCCCTGGCGTGGGACCGGGTGGCCCGGGCGCTGCGGCGCTGCGGGCGCCCGGACGTGGCTCGGGAGCTGGCCAAGAGCCTGCACCAGGAAGCCACCCTGGAGCTGCGCAAATTCGCTGTCCCCTACCAGAAAGCGGCGGCGGCCCAGCCGTCCACCGCGCAGCCCCTGCAGCCCCTGCAGCCCCTGCAGCCCCGCGCCGTCCCTTCCGACTGGGAAGCCGGGGACGTCTGGGATGCTCTGGAGCTGGTCGTGGAGAGGCTGCCCCAGGCCCCGTACCCACGCGGTTCCGCTGCCTGGTGGGCCCGGCCCCTGGGTCTCGGCTTCCTCAGCGGCTTCATGGGCGCCTTCGGCTTGGGGATACTGATCATCCTCCTGGCGCTGTGGATTTCCGGGGGCGATGGAGCTGAGAACCGGGACGGAGAGTATGGCCCCGAGACCCCCAGCTTAGTGTCTGTGCCCCTCCTGAGGCCCAGCGGGTCCCACTGCCTGTGGGAAATCAAAACTCTTCCTTAAGAAGGGTCCGCATCATCTCTTAGGTGGCCCAGAGCTGAAGGGCCGCAGCCCTGGATTGTAAGAGCAAGATAGCGAGGGAAAATTTTGGTTTTATGATTCTTAGTTTCCCAATCTGTAAAACAGAGAAAAGTGTTTCTAACCAGACACCAAATAGTGGTAGGAGGTTTCAAACTTGGACAAATACAAAATAATCACACACACAACACAAAACACACACAAATAGCACATGATGGTGTCTCGGAAATAAACCTCTCAAAAACAATATACAAGATGTTTATTTGTTTATTTTTAAAAGGGGGGTGGGGATAGAGCATGGCTTTGAAAAGACTTCTGGCTGAGAGACCTCATCTACTGTTAGATAGAATAGGTTATTTTCAATCGTCAATGCACTGATAAATCATCCAGACCTCAATTCTTTCTCCTTACTCATGTGAGGATATAAGGAAGTAATAGTCATTTATTTCAGCTCTTCCCCCATCCCAGTAAAAGCACTTTCAAAGGGGACCCAACAAATGTATAAAAACTTAAGTTGTTGTAGGCCAAGTTCAGGCTCAAGCAGGAAATGGGAGCAGGGAGAGCAGAAGGGATCACAACGAGGGTCCATTTCCCTCCCTCTAGAAGGAATGAGGATACTGGAGGTTTAGGGGGAGGGAGGGGAAGTCCACCTTCTGGGTGGACAGAGGAGGAGGCAGCAGGCAGAAAACGGAAGTACTTATAGCTATGTGGAGGAGGGTTATCTTGCCACAAGATAATCTAGGGAATTAGTATTTTGGATAGGGAATGAATTTCATTGGTATTGGGAACTAAGTGAGTGAGGAAATTCCCTCTACCAAAGAAAATGGACAATGTCTCTTGATAACAATCGTGGACAGGCTATCCAGGCTCACCCAAATAGTATGTATCAGAGGCAGGATTTGAACCCAAAGCTCCCATCACAATCACCTTGTGAGGAAGAAACTTGACCTATTTTACAGATGGGGAAACAAATGTGTTCATGGTCACACAGCTAAGTTGGTGACCCAGAGCCAGAATTAGAAACCATCTAATGATGGATAGGATTTTAAAGATGGGGGCCCATGTAGTCCAACCCCACTATTTTACAAAGAAGGAACTTGAAGCCCAGGAAAGGGAAATGAGTCAGGTGCTTAAGGTTTCACAGCAAGTTAGTAGCAGTCACAACACGAATCCAGAAATTCTTATTCCAAATTCCACTATGCCGTTTGTCCTGTGCTAGGTGGTGATGCTGTAATTCCTATTTTGCTGTCACTGTGGTAAATGTCAGTGTTTGGGGTGGAGTCCTCTATTTCCTTCCTTCACAGACTGGGCAAATCCTGGGAATTTGGGCAGCCTTTTGACTATAAATTTAGCATGATGAGAATTCTATTCCTGACCTTTTCCAAAGAGGCAAACAGGCAGATTATTGAGTATACTTGTGTGTGTGTGTGTGTGACTGAATGCTTAGGAGTGTCTATTCTCAGTCAGTTCATCAGAAGTTGGCTCAGTCTAAGGGACCAAGGCCAATTTAGCCCATACCCATCTCATCCCACGGGGTCGTTTCTCACCTGGAGATCTCGGCAAACTTCTAGGTGGGCTCAGGAATGAACCAGACTCCTCTCAGTAATCCCTGATTGGAATCTCTCCTTCCCTCCCTCCAAAGCTGGGCTAAAAGGACTCTGCTGAGGGAGATGGAGATTGACAGCAATGAGAGAATGACAGGCCGATCCAAGAGGAGAGTTGAAAACAAGATTGACGTAACCCTTTATTGCAAATTCTAAAGTAAAAAGATGTACAGTACAAAGTAAAATCAAAATTTCAGACTATAATCTTCCAACCCACTATACATTCTCATGTCTCAAGCATGCCTGCCTTTATCCGAAGAAACGGAACAGGGAACAAGCCAAGGGGGTGGGGGAAGGAGATACAGCAAGGAAAACAATATAGACTGTCTAGTTATCACCAACTCTGGAAGCAAGTGAAAAGAAAGCCATTTTCTCGACCTGCTGTTCTGATGCTGAGAAGCGGGGGTGGTTGGAGCAGTGCAATTTAAAATGGCTCTCATAATAGCAGCATTTATGGTACTGTTTTCATCTTCCTCAGTTCAAGAATAGTAATAATAATACTTTTTTGCTCTTCCCTAGTGCCTTTGCCTCATGGACCTCAAAGCGCTTTACAGACATTTAGTTGAAGCCTCACAACACCCCTGTGAGGTAGGTCAGTATTATTATCCCCATTTTACAGATGGGGAAACTGAGGCACAGAGAGGTTAAGTGGCTTGCCTAAGGCCACAGAACGAGCCAGTGGCAGAAGCTGAGGATGGAATCCAGGAGTCCTGTTCCTTTGCTGAAACCACTGGGTCACACTCCCCTTTACCTACAAATGTTCCACACACACAGATACACATACACACGCGCGCGCACGCACACACACCACATGCACACCCATCCTGAACTTCTCAACCACCTCTATGTACAGCAGCAGCAGTGGGAGCCCCAGGAGATTGTTCTGACTTTGGGAAGAGCTTGGCTGGCTACCTTTTGAAAAAGCAAGACCAAGGCAACCAGGCGCTGAGTGATTTGTTCCATTCTGGTACAAACCTTGCATTCTCTCCCTAATCCTGACCTGATTTCCCCACTGTGCTGGCCAACTGGAGCCAATTCCTCAGGAGTGTGAGTAGGTGCAAGAGAGTGGGGTGAGGTTTCTGAAAATGGACAAAGCTTTTTGCAAAAAACTTTGGGCACTGGGAAAAAAGTAGGCAACATGGTTGAAGATGCTCAGGAGTTAAGTCCTAACTGATGGCAAACATTCCTCCATTGCAGGGCTTGGGGGCCAGGGAGGGAGGGGTGGCTGGGAGAAGAGAGCAAGAGTTGGCTTTGGGGATGGGTCCGACATCTACCTCCTTCCAAAACTGCAGCTTCCCAAGTTGAACAAAAAGCACTTGTTTTTGCTACTGCGTATTTCTGGACCAGAGATATGGCCTAAAAGAGGGGTGCCTTTCACCTGGCTGCTGTAGAGGATATGAATGGGAGTGATCTGTATTAAGAACCAACCCCACTTTGTCCAGCTGTAGAAGGAATGATGGCCAGGGGTCAGTGTATTGCATAGCAGGGGGGATGAGGAGGCTATTGGGAGCTGTGCCCACTGGAGAAGGTGTGTATGGAGAGGAAGATTTCTTCCTTATGTAATGGGAAAAGCAGTTGGGACCAAACCAGCAGGACCAACCCTAGTGACACTTTAGAGAAATTCAGCCAGGGGCTGAGATGATTTCCGGAGTTTCTGGGTCAAGATCCAATGTGGGCAAGGGAGGCTATGTACAATTGGTGGGAGGAGGCATCTGAGTCCAGGTCAAGTTTTTCCACTCCCATCTTCATATGCTCCTCCCCCTCAAAAACCAGAGCCTTCCAAGAGCCTTTCTGACTTCTCCCTCCCTTCCCAAATTCAACTTGCTAATAATTTCCCAGACCCAAACCAGAACTCAAGAACCGGGACAGTCAAGCAACAGACACACACCAAGACAAACTTCCCTTGTACAGTAAAAAGGGTAATTTTTATTATGTTTCCTTTTGGCTTATGATAGTGATGTATTTGATCACACCTGTCTTAGAGCAGCATTGGTCTCCATGCAGTCACTAATACACTCAGCTTTCATTATTGGTCTTTTACAGGCTTACAGTTGTTTCGGCAGAAAAAGAAAAGGACTTTGGGTAAAGTGACCCCAGGGGTTCTAACTTGGGGTCTGCTTAATTCTCCTACATGGACTCCCCATGCTAAACAGGGTGCATTCAGCAAGGATTGAGCGCAGCTCATCTGAATTGGATCAGTTTTTCTATCCTTCCCCCAACTCCCATCTTGCCCTCTGATTAGAATTCCTAAAGAGCAACCACAGTTGGAAGGAAAGAAGGGAAGTGGGGGGGGGGGGACAAGTGGTATGAATCCACCGACAACTGCAATGTCTGATGCTGCTGCTCGTGGCTTTGGCTTTGCTTTTTTAAATGGACAGCATCGTGTGTCTGTTTGCTTTTTTTGTCCTCTTTTAAAGGTGGATTCCCAAGTATAAATACTGCACCAAGGACCTGGCTACAAAAAATAAATATTTATATTATATTTATATATCTATATATATATATATATATGCGCGCAGTGGTACTGTGGATGCTGCTGCTTTCCTGATTGGCATTTTTAGTTTTTGGCAAAATACTGCCACTCACCTGCCTAGGGAAAACATACAAAAATGTCAGTAGTAGTTCTTTCAGTTCAGTGCCCATTCTCTGTGGGTGTAAACTGCTGGTGATGGTGTCATTTGCTACCAAAAGGAGTGTGGGGTGGAGGTGGGTGATTAGGTAAGGGCAACAAGGGTCAGAAGAGTTATTATTTCTTTCTTAAAAAAAAAAACAGAAAAAAAGATGAAAATTCAAATGACAGAGGGAATGACCTATTCCCTGGGAAGCTGGTGGAGGGATGTCAGATACCAAGGCCCACGTGGTACTAAGGAGGAAGCTTGTTGGATTGGGAATGGGAAATTTGGGCAAGGGAAAAAAAAAGTCAAATTTCAGAAAAAATCTCATTATTATGCTTTAGTAGCTTAATGACATCATTAGTGTGAGCACTCCATGTACCCGCCATGCTGGATATTACAACTCTGTTGCCCACCTCAAGACCTAAGAACAATTATGAAGTTTAGCCAAATCTTGCATAGAAGTGGTTAGAATTTATTGCACATTGGAACAAAAATAAACTTTTTTTTTTTTGTCATTTTGGAAAAGACCATTAGCAATAAAAAATTTTTTGTCTGTCTGGTTTGGAGATGTACATTGGCTGACAGCATCTAAGACCTAAGAAGAAAGAAAAGTATAAAAAATAAAAATAAACATGACAATGGCATAAGCCAGAAGCCATTTCCTATTTAATTTAGTTACTCTTTTGTATTTACAAAAGGCATGCCAGTAAAATAAAATGATGATATATTACAGTATTTATAATTCTCTTAAAAAGTTTAACCACACGTCTCAGCTTTTGTGCTGTTTACAATGGAGCCTGTACATATGTATGTAACTATACAACCTAGCAGTAGGGAGGATAACTGGCAGGTAAAAATGACTTCCTATTCTTGTGTCTGATATCATAAGACAGACAGCTCTGTTGATGACACTGCTGGAACTGGCCTAGAAAAACTGAATGGAGCTGGCTTACTCCCTCAATCACCACTTAAGTCCAGACTGATAAAGAGCTTGGTTTACTGATTGGCTGTGATTTGGTCTATGCAAAACAAGCCAGTTAAACTGTGAAATGACAACCTAAGTGTTTCTATTGCAAGGCAGGTTGGTGTATATGTTTTGGAGGGATTTTTCCCCTTTTTATGGTTCTAGAAGGTTATATTTGATTTGGTCCACGTTCTAACATCTCTCTCTCTCTCTCCTTTTCTCTCTCTCTCTCTCTTTTTCTCTTCCTTTCTCTCTCCTTCTTTCTCTCTCTCCCTCTCTCTCTCCTTCCTCCCTCTCTCTCCCTCTCTCTCTCTTTCCTTTCTCCCTCTCTCTTTCTCTCCCTCCCTTTCCCCCTCCCTCTCTCCTTTCTCGCTCTCCTTCCTCTCTCTCTTTCTCTCACTCTCTCTCTCTCTTCTTTCACTGGCACTTGGCTGCAGCATCTCAGTTTGAAAATCAAAAGTCAGCACAATGAGAAACCACTGGACTGAAACATTCCTTCCTTAAACAGGAAATGGAAAGAGATAGTTTTTGAGGGGGAATTCATTCTATGGGCAAAGTCACCCTGCCCTAAAATTACACACCAATGGAAGTGGACAGCAGGGATAGAGAACTAAATGGACAACAAAACTGGAAAATATGCTGGGAGAAATTAGAGCTTTCTGGAATATGATTATGAAATCCCTTCCTCATCAAGAGCATTGTAGAGAAGAAACCAAACAAAAGAAAATGAAAAGGTGGCTCTGTCTCCACCTTGGGACTTTTCAACTACTGCTGTACCACAAAGGTTAGTGACATCCCTGACAGTTCTATTGCTTCTGTCCATCCCATTCCAAGGAGGCCAGGGAGAACCCCTGACTGGCGGAAAATGTTATGAAAGCAAAGAAAGGTCATACGGAGAGCCAGGCTGTATAGACCACCCCACTGCAGAAGAGCCAAAAGACCAGGATAGAATATCTGAAACTCCCCCTCCCCCTATCTTTTTCTTCTGGAGAAAGCAAGAATGCAGGACATGATGCTAAGTGAAGTGAGCATTCCTTAACCCCCAACCAAAGGTTGGTTCAAGTTCCCCAAGTTACCAAGAGATAAAAGTGCTATTTTCCAATAGCACTTATCTCAATCCAAAATAATGCCTCTTCTCCAGTGCAAAGGCTGAATAATCATTGTAAATATTGCAAGATACAAATGAACTGGTTTTGTTTGTTTCTGTAAGCCCTAGGATTTGGTTTTACAGTGATGGTTTTTAATACAAGCCATTCGGTGTCAGTATCCCCAAGAATAGGGCATACATAGAGCAGCATTTAAGAGTTCATGTTTTACATGTGCAACAATGGCTGTATGTCAGAAATGCTGATTGAACATACAAACAAAAAATGATTTGGTCTGCTTTTGGTTTGGTTGGTTGGCTTTGTTTTGTTTACCTGGGAAGTGCTGATAAGGAATTATAGTGGGCATGGACATCTTACTGTTTTCTCCCAATACAGTGACTGGTGCAGGGCTGGATCTTGTCCCAAGGATGACCCAGGGCAGGGGACAGGCCATTAGTGTCCTGTGGTGTATGGTTCTCATGCATGACTTCTGATCACAGCATGCCATCATGCAAATCATTTCTACGCATTGAACGAGCACAATGTTTGGAATTGGCCTGAGCAAGTCCTCCTCAGCCTGAAGAAACCTGGTTATTTTTCCCCACCCACCTCCAAACCACGTGAAGCCCATGTAAAGAAGATGTGGTTAATACCAAAGAAACTGACAATTAAATGACATGGGCTAAATGTGTTTTCTTTCTTTCTTTCTTTTTTTAGCTGCTTAACTAATGTAGGAATGCAAATATTGTTTGCATGAACAAACAAACTTTTAAAGTGGTGCTTTCTGCTTCTGAGAATCAACAAAATGAGAAAATAAAACCCATTTGGCTGCAACGGAAATATGCTGGTCCCGGCAGCCTATTCACTGTGTCCTGTTTTTTTGTTTCCTCTTGGTTTTGTCCTAAAGTTGCATTGACTGATGTGAAAACATGCAGTAATCACCTGCCCGAGCATTAGGAAATCTGTGTGTCCATAGAGAAGGGTCCTTTTGCCTCTGGCAGGTCACTGCTCAAGACGCAACCTCGTTATATGGGAAGCGGACTATGTCTGGTATAGATCTCTGGGGAAGGGTCTCCACAGCCGTTCTGCACTGACAATAATCAGGAAGTTTGTAAACAATCTTTCACTTTCAAGTTTTAAATCTGTACAAGGTAGAATTTTTTGCTTTTTCTCTAACACTTGGATTCCCTGACCTCTTTTTGTCTTTTAGCTCTTTCCCTTCTTCCTTCCTCTGCGCGCTCTTGTTTCTCCTTTTCGGGCTTAGTTACACTGTCATAGGATGGGAGAGAGGCTGTCGAAGGGGTCCCCTCTTTCTTCTCCCGGTGCGTGACCCCGTTCTCCAGCTTATTGGAGGTTAGCTTTCGGCTGATGAAGCCTCGTCTGGCTAAATGTCCCCGATAGGCGCGCTGAAGGACCACTGCAGACACATCTTCCTGCTTGCGTCGCAGTGTGGTGGTGATGGGCTCATAAGACATTTTGGAAGGATTGGATGCTACAAACCTCTCTTCCATCTGCTGCCGAAGGACATCCAGCTCTCCACTGTCCCCAAGGACCCTCTTGGTAAAGGCAAAAAGGATGTCCAGGCAGTGGATGCGATCCCCACTTACCATTGGCAGATCCATGGCAATGAGTTCAATGGTGTTGGGCTTTGGGACACGGAGCGGGTGCTCTAAAGCATCAGCAAAGTCTGCCAGTTTACAATACTCAATGAATTGGGTGGCATCAGGGTCAAATTTCTCCCAAATCTCATAGAAGGTCTCAAAGTCATCCTCACTCAGAGGGTCTGCGCTCTCTTCTGTGGCCACACTGAAGTTCTCCAAAATAATGGCAATATACATATTCACCACAATTAGGAAGGAGATGATGATATAGCTGACAAAGAAGAAGATCCCCACGGAAGGGTTCCCACAATCTCCCTTAAAGCCGCTACCTGGGTGCTCCTTGTCCAGGCTACAATCAGGCGGGCGGTTCAGTATGGGCAGCAGGAGACCATCCCAGCCGGCTGAGGTGGTGATCTGGAACAGGCAGATCATGCTATTGCCAAACGTCTCAAAGTTGAACATGTCATCAATGCCAGCTTCGTGTTTGACATAGGCAAAGTTAGACATCCCAAAGATGGAGAAGATGAACATGACCAAGAACAGCAAAAGGCCAATATTGAAAAGGGCTGGCAAGGACATCATTAAGGCAAAGAGAAGGGTACGGATCCCTTTGGCTCCTTTGATAAGACGCAAGATGCGTCCGATTCGGGCCAATCGGATGACTCGGAATAGAGTTGGGGACACAAAATATTTCTCTATTATATCAGCTAGGAACATTCCTAGGGAAAAAAGGGTAGAAGATAAGTCAGACTATGGACACAATCTAGCCCTGATCTCCCTGCCCAAGCTTCTTTAGCCTCAAGAAAACCATGGTTAATTTATAAGCCCAATTCCTCATGTCAGTCATATTCCCCAATTTCTCCAGGTTAAAAATTATAAGACAACTATATTAAATGTGCCAAGTGCCTTTCCTACAAGGAGTTTGAAATAAACATCAAGTTAAGTATCTCCTTTATATTTATAACATCCTTGAAAGACAAGAACTTAAGAGAATGGAAAGGCATCCTCAGGGTTCCAAGGTCTAGGTCCTATATAGACTAGATTCTTATAACTAAAGTCTCAACACAGTACTCCAGTGAAAAGTAAAAAATGTCCTCATGTTCTCAAAAGACACAGATAGACTGACAAAACGTGCAGGCCGAGTCTTTTTCCCTTTATGATTCAGCCTGGATAAAACTCTTGACTGCAGTTCTATAGTGGCCTACTTAACTAAAGTGTGATGGCAGAGAAGAAACATGAGATGGTAAAAAAAAGTCGAAACATAAACATATATGGGAAAAAGTTTCCAAAGAATTTTGTCACAGAAGGTGATGTTATTTTTTATTTCTTTCAATGATCAAATAAATAGGAAAAAGCTTTAACTGGGATGAGACAGTATAAATGAGAACAACTCTACCAAGAAACTGAATACTGAAATGTGCTAATGAGGCCAGGTGTGGAATTCCCTTCCTCAAGAGGGTTAAAAACAAGAGAACCTCTCTTTTAGGAATGTTCTGGGAAAAGGAGCTGGATTGAGTGATCTCTCCTGATTTCTTCTAGTCTAAGATTGTGTGTTGTATTCAAGAAGGCTGGATATTATCTAAAGCCAACAAGGAATAATCTCACTGCCCACAGCTTAAATCCAAAATTTCTCCTGAATTTTTGTTGTTGTTGTTCTTTTTACCATGGGCAATCTATTACTCTGTCATGCCTACGGCATTTATGTGGTGTCTAGTCATCAGGAGTCAGTTCAAATTGGATTTAGATTTTCAGGGAAGAGAGAGGCCAAAATTGGAGAAGCAAACTAGCTTTGAAGTTAACAAAGGAGGCAGATGCAGAATTATAGCACCCATTGTTGTTTCTAAGACAGAATTACTTGTACTTAGAGCTACCAGGAGGGGATGGGGTAAGGAATAATGGTCAATAGTCCCCAAAGTTCCCCATTCGTGAGATATGACAGCAAGTAGTCCCACTTCACATGTCAGTTTCTCTTTTCTCAGCAGGACACCAGGAAAACTCTCAAATATCTTCCAGGATTCAAGGCCATGTCTGAACTGAACCAGAGTAGCTACCCCTTCTTGTTCTAGTGAAAATTTCCAGTCTGCATCATCTAGCTCCTTATACTTCAAACATGAGTATAAAGCCACCTACTCCAAGAACTTTTTTCTGGATTTTCCTCACCATTAAACCTAAAAATCTCTGACTAGGTTTTCTCTCTTCACATTTTCCTCATTATTTTAAACAAATATTTTGATGATGATTATGTCTATTTTTCCTTTCCTATTAGACTGTGATGTTCTTTGACAGTAAGGATCAAGTCTTTTTTCCTTACATCTAAAGTCTAATACATAGCATAGCCATCTCTCTCCTGATGTTCATGAGTGTCTTGTTGATTAAAAGTAGTATGAATGTTTGTGGGCTGGGAGGGTAATCCATTCTGCCCCCACAATGCCAGAAGCCCTCCCATCTTGGTCCCTCTGGCTCACCAACGATAGAGAGGATGACCACCACAAAGTCAAAGATGTTCCAGCCAATGGTAAAGTAGTAGTGCCGTAAAGCAAACATCTTGAGCACACACTCGCATGTGAAGAAGATGACAAAAACCAGGTTGATCCAATACAGGATGTTCTCCATCTGCTTGCTCTGAGTGTCTGTCTCCACCATCATCGTCACCATGTTGAGGCAAATGAGCATCATGATCACGATGTCAAAAGCTTGCTGAGTTACAAAATCAAAGACGACACCCTGTATATTGTTCTGAGGAGATATGTAGAAGAAGACAAAGATTTAGGAGTATTTTCTCCAGCAAAGGAAGCATCCAACTAACAGAGGAAGTACTGGTCACCCTACTCTACTGACCCAGCAGCTTTCCCTTTTCTTGTGCAGTGGTCTGCTCTGATATCCTGCTGGAAGCAAAATAGTTTTGAAGTTAACAGAGGAGGCAGATGCAGAATTACAGCATCCATTATTGTTCCTAAGAGTTCCTATAAGTACCTTGCTGGTACTTATAGCTACCAGGAGGGGATGGAGTAAGAAATAATGGTCAATAGTTCCCAAAGTTCCCCGTTCATGAGGAATGACAGCAAGTAGTCTTTATGCCTGCCTTGTCTGATAGAGATTTGTCTGCAAAAGCTTCTTTTGTGCTCATGGATCTCATTCATGTTTCCCAAAATCTCAAGCAGAACTTCAGAATTGGAAAGGATTACCCCTCCCAGGGTCATCTTGCCCAAGTCACTCCAAAAAAGAATTCCCCACTTAGGCCACATCCAACAAACTGTTATTTGGCCTTTGCTTGAAGACTTATAGTGAAGGAAACACATTAACTTCAGGAGCAGCCAGTCTGATCAGGTTGGCCCTCTGGAGTCAAATAGTAGAAATCTAGTCTCTTTTTCTTCATGACAGCCTTTCTAATTCTTGTAACTGTTCTCACAATGCCCCTTGAAGCACCTTCCCTAGGTTAAACCTTTTCAGTCCTTTCAAAGTTTCCTCATATAGCTTTCTTTTCCTTTCTGGTTGTCCTCCTCTGACCACTCTCCAGCTATTCCCTCATCTTTCTTGTCCCTGTCTCGTAGCATCTGAGTTGGAAGGACCCTCAGAACACCTTCAGTCCAGCCTGTACCTGAACAAGAAGCTCAATGAGTGGTCATCTATCTTTTACCTAAAGCCTGCTAGAAAAGGATAACTTGCTATCTCCCAAACCAGTCTCTTTCATTTTTTTTTTTAACATAATTGCAGCTGTTAGGAAGTTTTCCTTTCATTGAAGTGAAATTTGGTTTTCAGGCCCTCTCTTTCTAGGCCTAGTCCTTGGAACCGAGCAGAACAAGACCCGTCTCTCTTACACATGACAGTTCTTCCAACTTTTAAGTGGTTCTCATGGTCTCATTAATTCTTCTTTTCTCTAGGCCCTTCAAACAATCTTTTAGCACTGGCTCTAGTCTCTTTCCCTCCCTGACCATTCTCCTTCTTGTAAATGTCCTTTTAAAAATGAGATTTCAAGAATCTAACACTAAACCTCCAGAGGTCATCCTGTTAGGAAGAGCACAGTGGGACTCTCCCTTCCCTGAGCCCAGACGCTTAGGGCTGTCTTAGAAGGGTCTGAGGTAACATTAGAGATTTGAATTTGCTCTATTGCACTAACTTTAAAGAATATAAGCATCCACCTGAACAAAATTTATTCAGGTTGATTTTCTCCTGTTACCTCAAGACACAAATTCACACAAATTTCAAACAAAAGGAATGGGGGACAGAAAAATAGCTAAAAATAATATTTTAGATCAAGTTGGGGCAATCTAATGAAGGCTATGAATCCCTTCTCAGAATCCTATTTTTAAATGCATAAAATACATAAAATACAAAGGAAACAAATTATACTGACATTTCATTATTAAAATATATAGTTTTAAAAAACCAAAAGTTCATGGATCCCAAGAACTACTGTTTTTCAGATGTGGCCTAGGAGAGGAATTATTGCCATAGTGACTTTAATAAAAAAGGAAGGAAACTTGGGACTGCTGGGTGAGGATCCTTTTTTCTACATTCTTTATTTTTTTTAAGTTCTGAGTTCCAAATTGCTGGATGATCTCTTTTCCTAACATAAGCAGACCATTTCCTCCTTTGGCACCTGTTTAGCAATCTATCAACGAAGGCACCAGTTGAAGGAAAAGCAATATATCTTGGATATGGTACAACTTCTTAAATATTATTTGTCTAATAATACTACCCAAAAATCAGCTCACACTAAAAGGTTTGATTTTAACTCCACAGGGAATGTGAGCCAGCAGAGGCCTAGGATAGTTTCCTGTTCTGATGCCTTCTCTGCCCTTCCCCAATGGCTAGACATAGAATCTCTGCTAATTTCAAGATAGGGTCTATAAAAATAAAAACTTGTTTCATGGAGAAAAGCAGAGAGGACAATAACTAAAACAAATGCATTTTTAGATTCATTTTCCCTGACAGTTTTTGCTCATTTAAACCCTTGGTCTTGCCAGGCTTTTTGCCAATTATTGTTAACATGACAACTCTATGCTCCTTTATCATGTTCCCCCTCCCACCAATGAAAGAAGGCCCAGAGTTGTTACCTTCCTCAACTACAATCTCTGGATGTCATGATTCATAGAGGAAGAGAGATCTTTACCCTTTTTCTTCCTTCCAAGTGCCTAGGATACTTCTTTTCCCAACCTGCATTTCCATCTTGCCCTTAGTTCTCAGAATACACTTACGAGAGGCCTGGGGATTGGTTTTTGGGGTTTCTTTGAGCCCAGCTTCTTCATGGCATTGTAGTATTTTTTCTGTTCTTCAGTCATAAAGATGTCTTGACCTCCAAAGTAAAGGAAGAAAAGAGAGGACGAACTATTACAACTTTGCTCAAATACCAGTCATTTTATTCTTCCACTTGCAGAGAAGTTCTGAGGGACAAGGTGAGGCTGAGGTAATGCTGGGGCATTGGTCTTGTTTAGGGAAAGCTTGGGGCGTTAGCTCACTCTGCCCTTCACTTGAGTTCTCCTAGAGCATACAGAAGACTCCAAGCCATCATGTGGCTACCGAGTTCTTCTAGTCTCTCGGTGGTTAGTCCTAGTTTTCCTGGAGACTGTCAAAACTTCTCTTAACTGAGTATTTACTCTTAGGAGGGTAATGACTTTTAAAATTAAGTACAAATATTTTTACCTGGACATGCCATCCCCTTCCAAGAGGTACTTAGAATAAAAAGTGAAAACTCATAAAAATAAAAGTCATTCTAAAATAATAAGACTTAAATCATGGTCCATGGCCATGTGATTCAGGTAATATTTAATACCTCCCAAATCAATTTTAACAAGTCAGAGAATCCTAAGAATTTTTGTAGTTGAAGCTGGCTTATAAAAATAAATGAAAGTCTTCAATATAAACCTGAAATTAGTGATCCATAGTTATCAAGAATAAATCAAATACTTTGAACTTAATGACAGTTCACAATGCCATGGACATAGTAGGTGCTTAATAAATACTTGTTGATTGATTCCTATTTTACACTCCTCTTCTATCACTTTTTTTAAAAAATTAGAATGACTTTTTCTGGGTCTGACCTCTAAATAATAGAATAATAAGTAATTAAAGTGCTAAAGAACTGACAAGAGGAGGAAAAAGAAACAGAAAACTTGGATAATCCTCATGCTGCATAATTAGCTCCTGAAACATCAGCAATGAATCTTAATGACTAGGCCAGTGAATAGGGGACTGGAGAAGATAGAAAAAGATAGAAAACCCCAGAAGAGGTTTTCAGTCCCAGGCTGAGGCTGATCTCTGACCTCCCTTCCTTCCAACTCCCAGATTCTATAATTCTATGAGCCAGGAGAGGCCCAGTCTTACGCTGAAGATGCTCACAGCCACTGAGGGCTCAGGGAATGGGGGGCATCAGGCAAGGAGGGGAGAAGACCTATCTTTTTCTTTTGTTGATTGAAGTTGTCAATGATGACACCAATGAACAGGTTCAGGGTGAAGAAGGAACCAAAGATGATGAAGATGACAAAGTAGATGTACATGTAGATGTTATCTTCGTATTTGGGTTGTTCTTCAGGCTGCCATGAGACAAGAAAAATAATTCCAAAGTCAAGTTCCCCTCAGAATGGTGTGTTGGGGTACCTGGTCATCTCTACTGTGGTGGGGGAATAGACAGTATTCATTCTCTCTGGCTACTGAACAAGGAAGGACACCTTGTGCTTCTCATTAGATTGGTTTAAGAATTCTAGGAATAAAAGGGACCCATCTTGACCAAGCCTCCCATGGAAAAAGGGGAAAATCTAGTGAAAAATACATGGCTCTGCTGGGAAGGAAACTGTGCCAGTGTCCCACCTGGGCCAAGTAGAAATTAATATCTGAAGCTTTAGGAATGATTAATCAGGAGAATAAGACTTTCAGGGGAGGAACCAGGATGTGTAATAAATACTCCTGATGCTAAATCCCAGACTTTTCCCCAAAACCCTTTCTTAAATTCACCTTTTTCTCTCACTATTGTTTTCTGTCCAAACCAAGAAGGGATATATTGTGTCATGTTGCCCTTACCTTTCGGGAATCCACAGCTGCATACATGATGTCCATCCAGCCTTTAAAGGTTGCCTGACAAACAAAGGTCATCATTAGACTGTGCAGGTGGCAGTCCGGTCTGCTTGGGACGGGGGAGGAAGGACAAGCAGAAGTACCATAGTTTAGGTAATTTTCAAATAGGTAGGAGTCTCAGGGAGTTTTCAGGAGGGAAGTTTTGCTCTGTGGGAGCCCAGGTAAACTCTGGCTTGGACACAACATTTCCCAATTGTTTGTTGATATGGTTCCCAAGTGGGTTTTGTTCAAGTCACTAAACACAACAGAGGACAGCCTGGGAAAGAACTATACTGACACTTGGGTAAAAAATAGATGGTTCAAGTGGTCTAAGATCTAGACAAAAGGGATATTTTGTTAGAAAAAGCCAGAGATGGAGAGAGGCTGGGGATGGAAGAGAGAGGGGAAGGAGGGAGAGAGGGAGAGAGATAGACAGAGACAGAGACAGAGAGACAGAAAAACAAATCAGAGATGGAAATGGAGATGGAGACGGAGATAAGAGACAGAGACAGAGACAGAGACAGAGAGAGATAGGAATGGAAATGGAGACGGAGATAAAAAGAGACAGAGAGAAAGGGAACCTAAAAAGTGGACCTGAGGGTAATCTAACAGTGAAGCAAATGTGAGGAGGTCACTCTGCTGTCCCTATAGGATAGTTGGGTCCATGGCGGGATGGTATTCCTGAGCCTCAAGGGGCACTTAGTCTCTGAATTAAGGACATTTCAAAAACACTTTGCAACAAACAAGAGGCATCTGAAAATTACATGGTCACATTTTAAAAGCACCCAACTCCCAGCTACCTCCTTCCTCCACAAACACACTTCATCTAAAGTAGTGACTTCAGAAACCTTACCATTGATTCTTCTCTCCTTGTCTTTACCCATTTGGTTTTTAATCAAGCTCTAAACTAGTTATGAGACATGATTAAAAAGTTAGAGGACAGGAAGAAAACCAGACATGGGAGAATAAAATTCTGCAGCAAATTATGTGTAATTTTCTGTAGTTATAGAAAAAAATCTACATATATATACACACATCTCTAAGTATATATCACATATACATAGATATATACACACATACATATGTATATATAATACATGTCCATTCCTTATCAAGGCAATCTTCCCTATTAGAGTTTCTGTGACCTTTCTTTGATACTGAGCATGAAGCTGACTTTGAGTGACAGTTCTAGAAAACTACCATATGCAGGGACACTGTCTTTGTAATTTTCCATTCAAAGCATCTAACTGCACAAGTTATGCATGACTTTAATACAATTGATTATGTATACCAGAATCTGTCTCCAACTCCACTACCCCTGCTGAATCTGACTTGCTTCTTGTCAGCCCAGAAAGAATGAGCATCCTTTCCCTCCCCTCCTTAAACCACTATTTTGTTATTCCTCTCTCTATATATATTTTTTCTTTTCCCTGAGGCAATTGGGGTTAAGTGACTTGCCCAGGGTCACACAGCCAGGAAGTGTTAAGTGTCTGAGGCCAGATTTGAACTCAGGTCTTCCTGACTTCAGGGCTGGTGCTATATCCACTATATCACCAAGCTGCCTCTCCTCTGTATATATATATTTTTTAAAGCACTTGCCAAATAGAAGAATTCCTTTAAATAAGATCTTAAATGTTAGAAGCTTCTTTGTGAATTAATGCTACCTGACATTTACATTGGTAGCATAGGTTTTCAAAACCCTTTATACACAATTGCCTCACTGGATTGTCTTAATAAACTCATGAAGTAATACTTCAAATACTGCCACCTCTGTTTTACTGAGAAGAAAAGTGAACAGCCAAAGATATTATAGAACTTGGTCACTGTCACACTTGTAAGTATCCCAGATCAGATTTGAATTCAAGTCTCTCCTAAGTCTAAGTTCAGAGCTCTTCCCATTGTACCATCCTTGTAAAGAGAAAAGTAGGGTGTTTGCTCTGGGAAATCACAAAATTAGCTTGGACTTTTGTCTTGAGGCAAGTCACCTGTGATCTTGGTGTATGAATGATGCAAGAGATGGTACCAGGTGGGAATATCCTGGGGGATGAGGAATATCAGAACTTACCACCTGGAGAAGAGCCAGATATCCTGCCCCTACATTGTCAAAGTTGATCTTCACGTTCTTCCACCGGATCTCAGTGGAATTCCCATCCATGAGTGCTTCACAGTCTGATTTATTGTTGACTTCCTCTATCTCAAAGCGGTATTCTGATGTTTCATTAAAGCAGTAGTGGTACTTCCCTGCAAACAGGTTCACCCCCATGATGCTAAAAATCAGCCAGAAGATCAAGCACACCAACAGAACATTCATGATGGAGGGGATGGCTCCGACCAAGGCATTCACAACCACCTGCATTGGAAAGGGGGAGAAAGTTTAGACATGGAGGGAGGCTCCAAGAACACATTTCCTTATTTCCAGGAGGGGAATGATAATAATTTATGCTTGTCAGGAGACTATCATATTCTCTTTTGGACTAATTATACCCTGATAGTTCCACAGGAAGGACTAAACCAATCCAGGCCTGTGAATTCTATTTCAGGAGCATTTTAATGAAATGTGCCACAATTTCAATGCAAATGGATTCTCTAGCCCAAGTTGTTCTAAACTTCTTTCTTTCCCAGGCAGCAACATTCTAGATCAAGACTGCTCAGCTTTGTTCTCCCCCATCCCATATCCTTGGTAAAATATGGTCAGATCTGGGATATCCCAGAGCAATGTCAAAACTCCCAGCTGCCTTAAACAAACATTCCCCCACTGTAAAACAAGGTATGATCACTCAAGATCAACCAGAGAACTGCCCTTTGACCATAACAATGAGTCAGTGAACAATACAGAGTCTTTTTGTGACTATGCAAGACCAGTTATCTTATTTCAGGCAATAGCTGAGCATGCATATTTTGCAGGCTCAAGGAAAAAAGCTATATTCCCTCTACCGAACAGAGTCAAATAAAATTGGAATCATGTGCTTTTCACTTAGGCTCTTTCTCCTTCAAGGCTTCTGACTTTGTATACTGCTGAGTTTCTGACACAATGAGCCAGCCTTTAGTTAACTGGACAGTCTATACACTACCCTGTCTAATGTGGATGTCCCTTTAATGGATCCAAGCCTGACTTGGTTCCTCGATCTAATTTCTAAATGCCATAAAAACCCCTTCAGGGAGTCTCTGAAATGATGAAATGGATAATTGTTGGTGATCATTGTTGTAAGTCTCCAAATCAGAAACAAGGAAATCATTACTTTTCAGCAACTAGGCCTTTGTGGGTGGTTCACTATATAAGTGATGAAAATAACCATCACTTAAATAGCATTTAGAAATTTGCAAAGTAGCTGGTTATTATTTCTACTTTTTACGCCATTTTTCACTAGAGGAATTAAAAATTACTTAAAAAAGAACACAGGTCAGATAGGAGGAAAAAATACTCTGCTAATTCTTAGGAAGATTTACATTCTAGTCCCTACCCAGTATTGTTTATGACTCAAGAAGATCTGAGTTCAAATCTCGCCTCAGATACTTACAAGCTGTGTGATCCAGGGCCACTTCGCTTGTGTTTGCTCCCATTTCCTCATCTGTAGAATGGGGATAACACCCCAGGGTTGTGATGAGGACCAGATGAGATAATCATAAGCCACTCAGAACAGTGCTTGGTGTTTAACGTTAGCTATCATCATCATCATTGGGAATAAATTGCTTTTCTTAAGTTTTTCCTTAAGAGGAAATGTAACCAGTTGCTTACAGTATAGATAAACCAAGTGTCTTTTCAGTTAAAAAATAGGGAATGTCAGTGATTTAGCTCTTGCCTTGAATCTCTACCCAAAGCTTCTTTTATTTTTTTATCTCCCAGACTTTCTCCAGACTGTATTGTCACTCTGTAGATGGGACCAAGAGAGACTATTCTTCCCAAGGGAGAAGGAATATCCTCCTTCTATCAAAACCTATGGGCCTGATCTTCATATTAAAATGTGGTGCTGGTATCTCGAATTATGTGATCTCTGAATTGTTTGGGAAGTGAATCTCTTTCAACTTTTTGATCAAGAGAATATTTCTAAGATTATTTCAGTCATTTGAATTTCATTGGGATAAAGTTGTCAAATTAGTCTAGTCAGAGATATCTAATTAAAAACCAGACAATGTTCAAATCTCATTTTAATGGCTTCAATTTCCCCCACAATAAATTTTCCTCTTTTCTTTTTTAAACTTTCTTTTTGTTGTTGTTGTTTTGTTTGTTTGTTTAGGTTACTGGGCTTAAGTGATTTGCCTAGAGTCACACAGCTAGTAAAGTATTAAGTGTCTGAGGCCACATTTGAACTCAGGTTCCTCCAACTGGAGAAGGGGAATGGGGGGGGGGGGGTTGCTCTATCTACTGTGTCATCTAGCTGTCCCATTTTTTCTCTCTTTTTAAAAACAAAACAAAACAAGAACACCTAAGAAATCATAAAATGGGTTTGATTTCAGTTTCAACTCTTCCTACTGCCCTTGCTTACGCTTTGGCAGAGGAATGACTAAATAGGAAATGAGCAAAGGAAGAAACAGAAAAAAGTGGTGTAGTGAGGGGACTTGGATAGTTCTCAAACTGACAAATCAGCCCCTGAACCATAATGAGAATAAGGTGCATAAAGATTCCAGAATTTTATTTCAGGACCCAATTTAGGACCTTGCAGCTGGTCTATGAAAACACAGCACTCTGAGACAGAGAACTTTAAAAATTCTGTATGAAGATCATTTAAGCAAAAGACCACAAAAGCCCCAGATGTTGCTTTTTGAAACTTGATTAGAAGACTACTTCTTTAAGGAAGATTCAGTCCTCTGACTCATCTTTAACCCAGTCTAAATTATTACAAGGGTATAGAACCAAGTATACTGTAGCCCATGTATATGCCACATATCCAAAGAATGGAATGACTTTTGGCAAATTCATTAACTGATCTTCCAATCATGCTCATACCTTAATGACTAATTAATTTTTCTTGCATAGAACTTAAAGCTGGAAGAGACTTTTGAGACCTTTCATCTAATACTCCCATTTTAGAGATGAGAAAACTGAGACCCAGAGAGGGGTACCAGGACTCAAACCTAGTTCCTTTGACTTCAAATTCAGGGCTTTTTCCACTATACAAGGCTGTTTCTTATTATAAACTCTTTTCCCTTTGATGAGAGGCACAAAAGATGATGGACCTGAATGAAATTCAAATATGAATGTAAAAACACTCATTTATTAGCTCTTGCATTTATTGGTACACTCTTTTACTGGCAGTTAAGGAAGCTATTTTATTTTCAAATTAGCTTTATGAACAGAAGAACAAATACAACTAGAATTCATTAATTTAATTGTTGTTCTCTATTCTGGTATTAGCTGCCAAGCTATGATACACATAGAACTAGTTTTTATAGTCTGTCTCACTCTACTGCACTAATACGATAGTTTTTAAAGGGCAGAGAACCATGTTGATTTCTTATTCCAATTTCCTAGTTCAAAGATTTCGTGTAGTGTAGGGACACTGCAAATGTTAATTCATATTTTCTGTGATCAATAAATTAGGCTCTAAAATAGATTTGAATTTTTATTCTCTAAAACTTCCCGTGTGGCCATCCAGTTTTTGATTCAGTGAAGATGCTTTGTCTTTACATAAACATTTATTCTCATTTCTTAGACATTTATCTAGATGTAGGGAGTATTATCAATGATGATTAACTAAAGTTGGGTTTTACCAAAATATAATCTTCTTACCTAATTGATGATACCACAATGAAATGTATACATATTATAATAAGATTAATCTCAACATAGGCCATTGTTCTAAAAACCTTCTCTGTGATCTCTCTATGGTACTTAGCACATTGTGGATATTCAATAAATACATAAAATCTGTCAATTTTTAACATCTGGCAGAGGGAACATGGCTTTCCAGTGCAGATTGTGCATTGACAACTGACAGAAGTGCATGCATGTATCATAGCATTACTATTTTATGTCCTCAATAATTTAGTAGCACATCAAGATCTTTAGAATGCAGACTACTACGAAGGAGAGAAAAGCAAAGAACTACACTGCATATTTCCTTTGCCAATAGCACAAGCATTTCAAATTTCTGGACTTTGGCTTGAGGAAAGAGAGAGAGAGAGAGAGAAAAAGAGAGAGACTGAGGTCAGTTTCCACCAGATGGGGTTGGGGACATCTATTTCTTCTCAAAAATGAAAAGGAAGCATAGCTATTTTATAAGGATCAGAAGCCCTGATTTAAAGTAGCACAGTGACAGTGGAGCCCAGTGACAGTGAGCATGTTCAGATGAGAAGGATATTTAAAGATGGGGGGGGGGTGTTTCAAAATTTTAGTTTAAATGAAAAGCAAAGGTAAAAAACCAAAAAAACAAAAAACCTCCCCCATCCCAAAGCAATTCTTGAATAAATTTGATTTTGGAAGTTCCAGTGATTACAGAGGAACATTGCTGTTTGGCTGAGAGCCTGTAGGCTGCATTCAATCTTTGCCCTTGGAGGCTGCTTTTTAGGGACCTGCCAGGGGACTGCAGGATGGGCCTGAGTCCCCCATATCCTCCCTCTTTCCATAAACACCCATCACCTTGTCCTTCCATAGGCATCACTGCTTGCTGCCTCAGCCTGATAGGCAGTGAATAGGGAGATTGCTGCAAGACAGCAGCCCAGCTCACCGATGTCATCAGGGCTATATTTACAGAGCAATTTCGTACACTAGACATTTAACATTGAAAAGCCAAGCTTTGGTAAAATGCACAACCTTAGAGCAGGTTGTACCCCTGTGCAGACATTCATTTGAAGAGCATTGGCAAGAAACATGATCTAGTTCCCAGGGTCTATTAGGAGCCTTCAGTGCTCACAGACTTTGCCTGAAAGCTAGCAGGAAGGAAATGCTTATTTGGGCAGGGGGACTAAAACTGATTGGAGAGGATGGAGGAGGAAGAAGATGGGGGCAGGGCCAATGAAAGAGCCCATTCTGCATTCAGATAATTTCTAAATGAGCCAGCTGTTTTGGGCTAGAGAGCCGGCCAAGATTCTTCCTGAAGACAGTAAAGTTGAAAAGCCTCTAAGGCACTGGGATATGGGAGAACTAAGGTCTATTATGTATTTTCCCTTAGCTTTTTGTATGTACCACAAACTTAATTCAGGAGACTCTAGTAGTCTATTGCATTTGTGGGCCAACTAGACAACATGTACACATGTACAACATGTGTTGGATTTAAGGAGCTTCTGCAGAAGTCTCAGAGCTGGGAAGAGGCTTAAATAGCTTACCTATCACATGACTAATGTGGTCTTTGTACTGCACTGACATCTCTTGAATAAGCTTGAGCAGCAGGGAGATCATTAACCCTCTTTTCCATGATTCTAAGACAAGCTGAAAAGAGGACTCTGGATGCTTAGCCCTTTGCTTTTTGCCTTTTGCTCTCACTACCAGACGTTCCCTGTCCTTACAGAGGCTTAGTTATGAACCCTAACACTGAAGTAGAGACACTATGGGAGGAAAACAGGGAATTTCATGTTATGCATTCGGGCATTCAGGAGCAGATTCTATTCCAAGAGAACTAAGCTCCCAGAACCTTCCGTGAATTCGTGGCAGATTACAAGATAACTCACACTTGGGAGACCCAACTGTGACTGTGCTACAGTAGGGAAATGAGGTTGTGCAAATGGTACTTGGCAGGATAAACACAATAAATAAGCTCTACAAAGACACAGTGAAATCTTAAGCTTCCTGTTCCTCTAGAGGTAGATCCATGGCATACTAAGATAGTGATTCCAGAACAGGAAGCAGATTCAGAAACCCTGTGCTGGCAGATATAGTTTCCCAAGTTTGCTTGCTTCATGTAGACTACTATAACTGTTTAATTTTCATTTTTGGATTCCAGAAGGCAAATCCAACCCAAATGATCTTTTTGAGAAATTCTGAAAATTCTCTACATATCCTCTGGTTTGCTCTCCTGCATGCATTGGACATCTGAATGGAAACATGAGCGTTTTTTGCCCTCATGAAGGGTCACAGACTCTCTTGATATTTTCTGGGCAACAACTATCATCCCAAATCAGTTGTCCCAGTTGTCTGTTTTGGTTTTGGAAAATCAAATGGACTTCTTGGAGGGGACAAGGATTTATCCCAACAACAACAATAAAAAAAAAAAAAAAACCCAAACCCCCAACAAACCAACTAGAAAGAGGCACCCCAATTGAAGGAGCCTTGTTTTTCAGTTGGCAGGGTGACTACACCTTGTACTGTTTGGATTTGAAAGTAGAGTCTCCAGAAGCAGAGGAAGGAGGTGGCTGAGAGATTTCTGGAAGACCCATTAACGTCCAAGGCTTTTGCAAGTGTTTTGTTGCTAATTTGATAGTGGTAGGACAAGGGTCTATACAGCGCGGGAAGAGTGTGGGGGGGGTGAAGAGGAAAGCTTTGCTATCAGACAAAGGCTGCCAGTCCTCATCTGGACTGGGCTGAGAACAACAAGGTGCAATAAGAGGAATTAAATTGGGGGAGGGGGGAGGGAACCATCCATCTCTTTTCCCAGTCAGACCAAATTCCACCCAGTCCCCAATTCTACTCCTGTTATTGTGGTTCTGGGCCCTCAGGAATCCCTTCACATTCAGTGGCTTGGTTAGTGACTCTGGGCCACTGAGCCCCCAAGAGTTTCCCTACACAGCTCTCTCCCTGAGTGAAACCTAGACTTTTCCATGAGACTTTGGGTTAGAATTCCCCTTCTTTGCACCTGGTGATTCTCCCTATTGAGTCCACAGCCCGGAAGCCGTCTGGAGTGCTAAAGGAAAGCCAGACCAAATGAGAACAGCCAATGTTAACATGTTTTGTGAATGGCACGTTGTTGTGGGGGAAGAGGAGGGGCAATATTCATGTGATGAGGCGGCTGAATGCAACTTCCCTTTTTAAGGGGAGGATGCAAGGAGAAATAAAAAAGTGGAGGATCAAGTCAGCAGCTGTATCACAAATTTGTTTTTAAATGATCTTTCCACCAGTGTGATCAGTTCTAGCATGCTTAAACAGTTTCCATCGGCATGCAGAAGGATCAGCTGCTCTGAGTATCTTACCCTCATCCCTTCAAAACGTGATAAGGCTCTTAAGGGTCTCAAAGCTCTTAGGGTCCTAAGGGACTTTATGGCACCTAGTTCCGAGTAGCCCAGGGCATTAGCTATAAGGCTGACTAAAGAGACCTACACAGAAACAGAAGAGAAAAAAAAAGGGAAAAAAAAAGAAAGAAAGCAGAGGTTCCAGAAGGTTAGAATAAAGTCCCTAGCACTGATAACACAGACTGGGCCCCCCAGGGTACAGGAAGGTGGGTGGCACCAGCTGCCTACTTCAACTTGACTCAAACGACCTGGAAGGAAAGGTGGTTGAGAGAGGCAGAAGTAAAAAACACACAAAGGGGAGAGAAAAGTGAGAGAAGGCAGCACAAATGGGTCAGAAAGGAAAAAAACAGGGCTGGAGGGGGAGGGCAAGAGGGAGGAAATTCCATTGGAAAGAGAAGAGCCTGAAGAGATGACAAGAACCTTACCCTCGCCCTTTTTAGTCTCTGCAGGTCCCAGAAGTTCCCATTAAATTAAGCCAGACAAATTTAAAGGTACCTATGAGAAAGAATACAGATAAATACACACACACTGCACCAGCTGTCCCCGCCTCAGTTTATTCATCACTGGTTTTCCAATAGGAATAATTTCTCTTAATCCTGGTGATAGGGTGGTCATGGTAACAGTTGACAAAACACCATTTGTTTAAGAGTTTGATGAGTTAATAAATGAACAAATAAAATACACCAAATAAGCATCACATCAGACCTAAAAACTCCCAATTGCAAAGGACCAAAAAGATGAGCAATCACCGAGGAAAGATTCTGGCCTATTTACAGAAACTTTGTCTGTCCTGGATTCCCCTCCAGTCTTGGTCAACTCTTAATTATCCAAGACACAGAATTGAATTGGATAACCAAATCCACAATTCACCCCTACATAGCTACTAGTCAAGAGCTTTACTCTCCCATTCTCAAGGTTCTGAACCCCAGGCCATGGAATGTTCTGGTCTATATTCTGTCAGCATCACTGAAATGTAAAATGGAGAAAGAACTTAGTGGTCACTTAGTCCCAATCTCTTCATTTTTCAGATAAGGAAGTTGATGACTAAAAAATGATTGTTTTAGGTGCCTAAGCCTATCAGTAATAGAGCCAGGACTAGAAGTCAGTTCCCTGGAACCCCCAAACCAATGCCCTTCACATTAGAAGTTATTTCAGTGCAATTGAGCAATGAAATGGCCAGAAAGGCAGATGACCGAAAAAACAAGAATGCTGAACAATCAAGAGTTGACTAGATACGGAGAGGAAGCAAAAAATGAGATACAGACTTTCCTGGGATCATGGATTAAAGTACTGCCTGAAGGTTTCCAGGTTAAACTCTCCCTCATCTCTCCAGCTGAGTCATACTTATACTTACCTTGATGGACACAACTATCTATACCATGTACAAGGGCCTCTAAGTACACATAAGTATGTGACAGAGAGGCATAGGTAGCTAGCTCGTAAAATTGCACTGGTCTTGAATTTTGTCTTAGAGACTGACTTTTATTCACTGAGCTGGGAAACTGAACCCTAATTTGGTTCTAAAAAAAATTCCCAGTTTCTACAACCTAGTACCATCTTTAATTTGTTGTTTTTTTTTTTTTAATAGGGTGACATTTTAAAGGCAGAGTTGGGAAAATACAGAGAAATTTTATTTGCTGCCTTTTCTATATTCTACATTAGCATTTAAATATGAAATTTCTGTGCCTCTGGACTGAATGTTCTTTTTTTTTTTTTTTTTTTTTTAAAGGAAAAAACCAATCAGAGTAGAGGAGTGGCACAGATGGGTCTAGGAGCAGGGGAAAATTAAGATCCCCAAGGATATAAAGATTCAAGGATTTAGTTTTTTTTTAATGGTATAGGACTTTCAGTGAGGCAGATTTCTTAAGCTCAGAATGTCCAGAGTTTCAGGATGACACCAAAAGGTTTTCTGAGAGTTAAAAGACATCTTGCAGGGCCACCCAAGGGATGCATATAGAGAATCTTAGCAAGGCAGCCAAGACAAGCTTCAAGGAGTTTCATTTAAAGAGGAGTTAGGGCTTTAGAGGCATACTCAATATTACTGATAACACCAACATTGGAAAGATCTGCAAAGGGCATGATGGATATGGTCAGCACAAAACCCATATCTGAAATCAATCTGAAATTACAGATTTTAATCTTGCCCAAGATAAATGTAGGGAAAATAAGGTAAATAGCAGCCCCACCAATCCTTTGTCCTCTTTATCATCATCATTATCACCAGAAGGGGGCAATTAAAGTCCAGTCCTAGCCTCATGCTGCATAATGTAGGGTTTCCATATGAAGATATTTACTTAGCCCCAGTCATTCTCCATATACTGGATTCTGAGAGAAACATTAACACATGCATCTGATGAACTAGTCTTGTCCCTACCAATGTACCATGAAAGCCGATCCGGAGTTGTCCTGTTTAACCACATCTTTATAAAAAAGCCTATCAACCCCCTCCTTACTGGTTTTCCAAACAAGGCACACAGAGTCCAGCTCATCAGGGTGGGTAGTTAATCCTAAGACAAACAGGTTCACCTAAAGTGGGGAAAGGGGCTGGGGAAGTAGAGAGACCAACTCAGAACCGCTGCAGATGACCTGTCTCCTGTTGCTGCTGATAGATTTGGTTGCTCAACTGGTCAGTCCTGTGAGATTTATCAAGATAAACAATGGTGGGCAAAGACATACCGTCTGGGTCATCACACAGTATGTTTAAAGACTCACTTAAAATTCTCCAAGCTGCCGTTCTGAGGCCTTTGGTGGAAATATGCAAAACACCACTTAGGCTGGCATAAGGAACTAAGGGGAGGCTCAGACCTAAAATGAAAGATCAAAGAAACAACACAAGGAGTCTGGGAGATGGTGCAGGGCTGAAAAGGGGAGGAGATGCCAAGAGATTGCCACCTAGATGGGAACACTGTCGAATGAGAATGTTTCCGTGGTTACCAATTCCGGGAGGTAGTTGGTACAATTTGAAGATCTCTGGCCCTAAGCACGCTGGTTGATCCCAGGGTTGAAAGGAATTCACTGTGGAAAAAGGGAACAAAACCACACAGCAAAGGGATGAAGTGCCTCTGGTGTAGATGACGATCTAAGCACAAATGATTCCAAACTCATGGCCTTGAGATTAAAATGTAGAGGGAAAAAAAATCCTTGGAAGTTACCTGGATTTCCTTAGGATACTAAAAAGGAGAGTGAGTAAAATGAGATGTGTGGCGGTCATAGTACAGCAGCCTGGGAGGTGTGTCAGGGAAAAAAGGAAATCTGTTAGACAAAATGAACATGGCAAGGGAGAACAGATTTAGACACACACACACAAAAACCCCATCCTGGCTAAAAAGCAATGGGCAGAGGAAATGACTTAGAGACAGTCCACATGTAGTTAGGGGAGCTCTGAGAGACTGTACTGAAATTTATACCTGCTATTTTTCACAGAAAAGTACCAAGGGAGCTTCAGCTCTCTAAGCAGATGGGCAGTCAGAAAGTACCTATTGGGAAGGTGACAGCTCTGGCCCTCCCTGCCAGTTCCAATGAGAAGGTGGCAACTAAGTGATCCTATGTCCCTCCCCTTCTCACACTCTCAACATGTCCAGCTAGCCTAGCCTTATGGATGCTCCTCATATACACCAAAGCCATTTTCTATCACAGAGCTGTCCCTGGGATTTGAAAAGCACTTCCCTTGTCCCTGTGCTTTGTCCAATTCCTTCAGGACTCAGCCCAAGCTCAGTTTCTCCTGATTCTCCACCCCCAGCTGCCAGTGCTCTCTCTCCTTGGTTTTGTTTTTGTATTTATGCACATATATATATCTGAAAGAATGAAATATCCTTGCAGGCAGGGCCATTTTTGTCTGTGTATTCTCAGGGCCTGTATACAGTAAATGCTTGCTGAGGGACAGCTAGAGAATGCTGCCTGATTTAATCAGTAAGAGAAGAGAGAAGCTCCCTAGTGCGACAACTAGGTCCGGCCTAGGATGATACAGTGACTAGCCAACATCCCAATGATGCCAGCAAGCACTGTATCTATTGGCTATATGTTTATAATCTTTGCATCATTCACAGTCTTGCATAAAGTAGGCATTAACTATTATTTGTTAAAGGAATGATGAGGTGGAGGACAGAAAAGTATCTAATAGGTAGCTGTAACACTTAATAGACACCACTGGTCTTTAAGGCAGTGTGGGTCAGGGAAAAGAACTTACTCTAACCTACAATTTCTTAAAAGTCTGGAAAAGGGAATCATTCTAAGGTTTACTTGGGAATTTATTTTTTGGCTCTAGACGCCTAAGGAGCCAAAACATGAACTGAATCTCTGCAATCTTTCTTGGTATAAACTGGGATAAAGCAATGAAATGGACCAGATCTCCTTAAACCAGCCCCAAATCACTTAGGACAAGAGCAGATCTACTGCTGTTGTACTTTAGCTTCAAAGTTCCTCCAAGAGGGCCAAGCTACAATCAGTCCATTATCTGATATATGAACCAGCTTGAAAGGAATGGTGAAATCTCTTTTTCTGTCTTCTTATTCTGGGCCTTTATCCCAGAAGGAAGCTGTCAGGATGGAGGAAAGAAAAAAACATTTCTAGCTCCCATCTCTGGGCTTGTTTCTAAGACGGCTATTACTATGGGCTGCTGTCTAGATTTAAATGGGTTCCTTGGCATCTCTCTCAATGCTGGCCAATTAGACCTGCAAGCTAACTGTAACCAACTTCTACACAGCTTTGCTTCATTGGCACTTTTCTGTACTCATAGTAAACAAATTCTCCATGGGTCTTGGCGCTGTGTCCTCTGCCATCTCCATTCACCCTTTCCTTAAAAGGCCACTTCAGCTGAAAGAAGAAGGCTTCTGTTATTACTTAGGAAAAAATACTTTCCTGTTAATAAAGCCAATAAGGAGCTAAGGAACAGTCATGGGATGTGACTTTTAAAGCAAACATTTAGAAAAATAACATTCAAGGTAATGCTTATTGTCACCCCAAAAGTGTCTCCAAACATGGTAGGGTGGGAAGTGAAGAATAAAAAGCCTTCTAATATTTGATCCTTAATGTCGAAGGAGGAAGTGGTAGGCAGGAGACAGATTCATCCAATATAACTCTTAAAACATTAATAGCCAGAGTAGGCCCTATTTCTATGGCATATTCAGTTCATAAACTTAAATACTGGGGAACAGGAATTCTTCATCAGCTATTGATTTACTAAACTCATTTCAGAAAAAGAATAGATCAACTTTGTTTTCTTGTGAAAGGTCTTTTTCTTTTTCCTTATATATTGCATTATTTGGAGTAATGTGAGTTGCTCAAACTAAAGAGAGTCTATGGGCCTGATTCAATGCCAAAATGCCAAACATCTTGGAGCTAAGGGTTAGCTGACTTGTACCCAAAGCATTCTCAGTTTTATGAAATTACAACTATTCCAACCCACCATTTTGGAGACTTTTGTCCCTTGAAAGACCCTCCCCCCTATCCCTTCATCCACCCTTACATTGAACCTCTACTTTCTAGCCTGGCTGTAATAGACCCTCCCAAGAGGAATAAGGATGACCTGTTTCTATTTCCTGGCTAGAAAGGGTGAGAAGTAGTAAGTGAGACACGTACAGCCACAATGAGAAAGTCCAGCCAGCACCAGGCATTGGTGAAGAACTTGACAAAGCCATATGCTGTCCACTTGAGTAACATCTCCAGGATGAAAATGTAGGTGAAGACCTTATCTGCATATTCCAGAATGGTGCGAATGGTTTTCCTCTGTTCAATATAGATGTCCTCAAAGGCCTGCAAGAGAAATAATTGTCACTTATGGCTGTGGGGTCACCAAACAAACAACCCCCAGATTCAGCATCAGGCATCCTGCTCAATTGCACTTGGGCATACAACTTTCCTTTTTTTTTTTTTTTTCCCCCTCTCTCCTGCCTCTGTTATGGGTTTTCTTTATATGAAAAAGTAGTCTCAGCCTCCAGATACTGCAGATATTATAGATGGCATTCAGTGGCTGAGGGTATCTCAGAGGACAGGGAATCCTAGTACTTCCTTCTGACTTGTGTTTCCTGGAAATGAAGGAAGGAGGGCTGGGAACTCCCATCTTAACTCCTAGAGCTTCAGCTCAGGCTACTGCAAAAAATTAGACTGAGTTCCCAAGTATTTATAAAAGGGCTGAATCAACCAAGTTCCTGATGCTTCAGAGAGGCAATGGGGATAAAAATAAACCCATTCTCCCAAAGTAGAAAGTCCCTGCTCTGCTCCTGCATCTTATTTAGCAAAATATTCCCCAGTCCCTTTCATGGTGTTTTCTTCATGATAAAATAATCTACTTAAGGACAAGAGATATTTTGCTTTTGTCTTTTTTGTACATTTCTTATCACAGTGCATATCTCACACTGGTAATGGGATACTTGAGCATGTTTATAAGCAACAGGAAAGGTACCAGAATATAGAGAGAAATGGAAGATTAGAGAGAGAAAGGAGAATGACTGAAGAAGCAGTCTGCTGGAGAAGATAGAAAGGGCTGGGACTGATAACTTAACCATGATGGAGAGAAGGGTTAGAGCGCCAGAGACTGGAATGCTCAAGTATCCCATAAGCCTAATAATACCTCAACAGACAGTACAATTCTCTCAGCCTACCATCCTATGTTATACTTTCTTAAGCCAAACTCCTTGAAAAAGCCATCTACACTGCCTCTACTTCTTCTCCCCCCCCAAACTTTTGTAATCTGTCTTCTGACTTTACCAGTCAACTAAAATTGTTCTCTTCATAGTTGCCAAAGTGCAAGCCTTTACATTTATTACTACTGAATTTCACTCTATTAAGTTTGTTTCAATGTTTTAGTCTGGTTAGATGTTTTTAAATCCTAATACTTAGTGTATTTGTTATTTACTTCATCTCACCTGCAACCCTCTTGGTCATCTCATCAGCACCTAGGGGGGGTTAAAGAACAGTTCTGTGCACATAATTTCTGGACATATATTCAGCCCAACTTTCTTTCTTTCCCAAGATCTAATCCTGTTTCACAAATTTTCTATTTGACATTTCCAACTGGATGTTCCACAAGTATCTCAATGTGTTCAAAACAGAATTCATATCTTTCCTCTCAAATATATCCCTCTCCTGAATTTTCCTATTTCTACTATTTTTATAAAGGATTCTATAAAAGAATAATCATACAGATTAACAAGCTCAAATGGCACTGTCAGCTTCTCAATATTAGCCACTGCCCTCAAGATTCCAATTTCCTTCTTGTCCTACTTCTACAATAATTCTTGCATCTGTTCCTTATCTTCATTCACAAAAACACCAAAATGATTACACCTCCTTTCTATACTATTGCAATAGCCTGCCAAGTGATGGGAGTCCCAGCCTCAAGTCTCTCCCTTTGCCAACCTGTCTTGTATGTGTGAAGTTACTTTTTGAACCTAAATGCAAGCCTTTACATTTATAATTATTGAATTTCATTCTATTAAGTTTGGTCCAATGTTCCAGCCTACTTAGATTTTTTTAAATCCTGATATTTGATATATTTGTTATCTACCTCATCTCATCTGCAAATCTGATAAGCATGCAATTTGTGCTGTTATCCAGGTCCCTGGTTTAAAAAAAAAAAAAAAAGTGAAATAGTACAGGGCCAAGCACAGACCACAGGGGGCCAAAGGTACTCCACTAGGGACTGCATTCCAATTGATCAATGAATTATTACTTGTTACTCTTTGAGCCTTTTGACCATTTCAAAGTTATTCAACTGTACTATCCATTTATCCAATGCTTCTCCAACCTTTTCACAAGGATAGCATAAAATACTACCAATTATTTAGCTAAAATAAAATCTAGGTAAATTATGACTATATCATTCCTCTAATCGACAAGTCTAATAACCGTGTCAAAACAAGAAATAAGATTTTTCTGGTATGCTTTTTTCTTGATTCTTTAGAAAAGCTTCTGTTTAAAGGCTCTTTGGGTTTTTTGCTTCTTTTTCTAGAAATTCACTAACCAACTCTCTAATATCCTGTTCTAGAATTTTGATAAGAATTGAAGTCAAGTTCAGAGGCCTGTATTTGGAGAATCTATTCTCTTCCCTTTTTGGGAAATGGAGAATATTTGCCCTTCTTCAGTCATATGGTGCTGATGTGGGTTGAAGTCCCTTTAAGATTCCTTTCTGATTCCCAACCCCGCCATGGGCTGAAGAAGCTAGGATCTTTGATTCACAAATTCTGGTCAAAAAGCACCCTTTTGAATTCCAATGATATCCAGGCTTTCCCAGCCCCCACTGGATCTGAGCTAACTTGGGCTTTCCCAGTGCTCCACTATCTGCTCAAGTTTCTCCAACCCCCTTAAACAGCTTCTTCCTTATCTAAAAGCCCATTGAATTTTATTCAATGCTAACCCTGGCCAAAACCAGCCAGGAGTTTGGGACTCCACCCACCTTCAATATTATAAAAAGGGAAACCCTGGAGTCCACTCTTGGCCCTACCATGTAAGGGTTCCTGTCCACTCGGTGCCAGCTCCGGCCCTGGCATCTTTCTACCTTTACCCTTACTTCCAAACCCTACAATAAATCTTTTTTATCAATCTAGGTTTTGGGGCCTGTAAATTCCTTTACAGGGGATTCTGCGCCATCACTAAACTGCATTTAACTATGTATCCTTGAGCCAAACCAAAAGGGATTACCCCTTTCCTAACTCTCATCAATGCCACTGCTATGCTTCATTATCTTTCAAAGATGACTATGCATCCCTTAGTTCTTTTAGTACTCTCAGAAATTTATCTGGGATTTCTGAATTTCAGCAGGAAGGATAATGTTGAGAACATCTGTGACCTTCTCCTCCAAAGTAAAACCTACAGTCTAAGTAGCAAGTATCTAAAATCAAGTAGCAGATAGCTAATCATTTGAAGGTAAAGACCATGCCTCCTGGAATGGTCTATATATGGCACCCTCTAATCATTAAAGAAAGCACTACAAATTTCTCCTTGATTTTCATATTTTCAAGAAATCCTTCTTAAGTCATCCAAGTCACTGCCATGTTATCACTTCATCACTGAATTCCTTATTGTCCTCCAAACCAAATTTCTGTTCTTCTCTGCTTCATTTAGACTCTGAACAATTCCAATTCTGTACAGAGCTTTCTTATACAGATTCAGGTACACTTGTGGTTCTTTCACTAATAAAATGTCCTTTGTTCACTCAGCCAAAGCAAATCAGAATACTGTCAGGTGAATAATAAAGAGATTTAGTGTTGATCTTGTCATTTTCATTGTTTGAAGATGGGAGTGAAGGAGAAGAAGAATCACTTGCTTAATTAACATGTATGCACATTGTATTCAATTATAGATTCCTTTCTAATTCTTTCTTTTTTTTCTTTTTTTCAGGAAAGAATACCTTGTCTCCCAATTAGCTTATAAGTTTCTCAAATGCAGGAACCATATCACTTCTTTCTTCTGTAGCCCTTATAGCACCAATAAGTATAGTCTAGTCAAAGGCTATGCGATCCTTTAATTAATTTGTGATTCTGATTCCCAGCCCTTCCTAGCTGATGCATTATCAATTCAGGAAGCTAGGATCTTTGATTCACAAATCATGGTCAAAAGCACCCTTTTGAATTCTAATAGGAGATCTGGGCTTGTCCCAGTCCCCCCAGGACTTGAGCCAACTTGGGCTCTCACAGCCCCCATCAGATCTGAGCCTATTTGGGACTCCACCCCAGGCCTCTTTAGCTAAATCTTTCATTATAAAAGGAGCCAAACTAAAATCCTCTTTTTGCAGAGGTTCCAAACATGGCAGCCCTATGCCTGGCATGCCAAGGGTCTCTGCCTACTGGAATACTGTTTCCTGTGCCCTCTTCTCTTTACTAACACCTTTTATTAACTAGACTTTAACCTTACTTCCAATCCCCATAATAAACCTCTTTTATCAATCTAGGTTTTTGGATCTGTAAATTCCTTTACAGAGAACTGCTTGTGCTGCCACTAGACCTCATTTAACTCCCTATCCTTGTGCCGAATTCTGAGGACTTCCAGGGGAGCTCCATTTGACTCCCTGTACCCTGGACCTGCCACTAGACCAGAAACCCTAATTTAATTTGGATACCCCAAATCTAAACCTCATCAAGGATCATTATAACTTGTGGTTCTCATTATGAGAATAAACAAAGTTATTGTCATGAAAATCAAAGCAGTATATGAACCAATATCTCTTTCAAAGTATGAAACAATATAAGCCATTTAATGGGGTCTTCTAAATGAAGTCAATGTGCACCTTAGTACTTAGTGATTTCAATGCAAAAATAAGCAATACAGTTCAAGTATTAAGAAATGAAAGTGGTCAAAGATTTGTAAACTAGACAGAAGCATCATACTGAAATATCATGAACACTTTCTTCAAAAAGAAAATTAAAAGGTATTGGGTATTGTTTGTGGCAGCTCTTTTTGTAGTAGCTAGAAACTGGAAGATGAATGGATGTCCATCAATTGGAGAATGGTTGGGTAAATTATGGTATATGAATGTTATGGAATATTATTGCTCTGTAAGAAATGACCAGCAGGAGGAATACAGAGAGGCTTGGAGAGACTTACATCAACTGTTGCTGAGTGAAATGAGCAGAACCAGAAGATCACTACACACTTCAACAACAATACTGTATGAGGATGTATTCTGATGGAAGTGGAAATCTTCAACATAAAGAAAAACCAACTCACTTCCAGTTGATCAATGATGGACAGAGGTAGCTACACCCAGAGAAGAAACACTGGGAAGTGAATGTAAATTGTTCGCACTAATATCTGTCTGCCCAGGTTACATGTACCTTCGGATTCTAAAGTTTATTGTGCAACAAGAAAATGATATTCACACACATGTATTGTATCTAGACTATATTGTAACACATGTAAAATGTATGGGATTGCCTGTCATCGGGGGGAGGGACTAGAAGGAGGGGGGGATAATTTGGAAAAATGAATACAAGGGATAATATTATAAAATATATATATATAATAAAAATTATTAATAAAAAAAGGTATTGGGTATGCAGGCACTGAACAATATCATGAAAAATGAAAACAACTCATCTTAGCACAGAAGAAATGAATAGTTTTCACTATGGGAGCCATTTCTGAACCAGCAACCTATGTGCTGTCAGAACATCAATTTGTTACAACAAAAATAAAAACCAATCCCCCCCAAAAGGATAAAGAAGAGAAGATAGCGTGCAAATTAGAACAGCTCCAATCTGCCCCATTCAGACAAAGTAATGACACTAAGTGGAAAGAGAAAAAGATGCCAAAAATTGATTTCCCAGCTTTCCTAAGGACATTTAATTGATAAAAATCAATAGCATTTGTAGGGAATTAGCCTAAGAGTTAGGAATTCCTGAGCTCAAAATCAACTTCTCACAGGTTGGCTATGTGATCCAGATGAGGGGAGCCCCGAAACTCTCATTTTCTCTCTGACTTTGCGGGGAGCACTAAGCTCTCCCCTGAGAGACCTGCCCCAGGGAATCAAGATAAAGAGGTTCCATTCTGTTATCTGGATAGGACTAGTTGAGTCCAGGACCATTCATACTTAGCCTGAACTGGAGATCTAGATTTCTATAGACTTCTATTGAGTTGAAAATTAGCTCAGGACCACTCCCAATAAACTGTCCCAATCTACCTGAAATCTAGATTTGGGGCAGTAATCTTATTCAATTGAAACTTCTATTGAAAGATTTCAGTCTGATTTCAGCTCAAGCTGCTCCCAGCTTCTAGCCAAGGTTTCAATTATAAAAGGGGACAGCTGGGCTCAATCCTTTGCAACCGAGGCCCAAAGCAGCAATCATGCCAAAGGACTCTCTGCCTGCTGGAAAGAGTCTTTCCAGCATAAACCTTTATCTCTCACCTATTTTCCTAACAGGACTATTCCCTCTTTACCTTCCTGCCAGGATTTCTCTGCTAGGATAGGATTTTTCTACTAAAAACTTTATATCCCTCTGTCAGGACCTTGCCACCAAGGAATTCAGTCTTTCTAGGAAAGGCTGACTTCCCCATGCCAATAATAAACCTCTTTTGCCAGTTTAACTTTTCGGGTTTGTAAATTAATTTACAAAGGACCTGTACTGACCAGAAGGGGGTTCCCACAACTCTCTGCCCTCTGCTGAACTTCATCAATCCTAAGCAAGTTACTTTCTCCTTTAATACCCTGGGCACCAAAAATATGATTGTACATTGGTAGAGGGATCTCTTTCCTGGGAGTCCTCTATACTAATAGAAATATACGTCTACTTAAAAAAAAATCCCACAAAAACCAACTGTCACAAGGATGAGGTTAATAGAATATACAAATCATCTCAGTCATTAAACACAGGATCTTCATATTAAATGTAGGAATACGGCAATCTAGGGCAACTTTGCTTTACAAGAATTTCAAGTTTAAAACTCTATTAAGGCTTTTGAGTCACTGTATATCCATTTACAATAGACTTTATAGAAGATAGTGGAAATTAATGAGTGGCATGCCAATTACCTCATAAAACAATGAGAAAGGATTGTGCACGTTTGTAGAAAGTTAGGTAGGCCAGGTTGTTCAATAAAGCTGAAAGTGTTTAAAGACTTTATTAACAATAATGTAATGACCAACCATGATTGCAAAGGACTAACAATAATGCATGCTTTCCACCTCCTAAGAGAGAGGTGATAGACTCAGGATACAGAATGAGTCATATAGCTTCTGGACATGGCCAATGCAGGAATTTGCCTTAATGATGTATATTTGTTATATTGATTTTGGGTTTGTGGGGGGAAGGACAGGGAAGAAGAGCTGGGAAGGGGAAAAAATAGGATTTTGCTAATTAAAAAAACAAAATTCAAATTAAAAGACTGAAATGGAAGGATAACAAAAATGGAATAGCTATTTTGGACTTCTGCTGACAAAATATTTTATTTCTTCTTCAATGACAATGGAACAATTATATTTGGACTTTACTATCTCAATCTTTAATTTATTAAATGAGGGAGTAGAAATGACAATACAGATGACAAGCCCAAGTATAACAGCTAAACCAGAATAAGCATACAGAAAAGAAATCTATGTTGGAAGCAATACAATTTTGAAGGTGTTGAGGAAAGAATTCTCAAGTTATGTGAAAGAGCAAAAAATTCAGAGCAATTGGGAAAAAAATCAGAGTTTGTATTACCAGTACCACAAGGATATACAAATATTCAAACATTTCTCCTCTCATTTTTGTAAAATCTTTTTGGAGAATGATTAAGGACATATTTGAAAAAAGAAAAAAACAGGCAGGTTCTTTCAAGTCACACACTTGACTGAAAGGTGAGACACCAAAAGATCCCTCTCTGTTTGCTGTTTATTGATTCTTTAAAAAGCATTTAATTCAGAAGTTCAAAACGCTCCCCTAAAGGTTCTCCTATGACAAGGCATCTTCCATGCATATGGTTAAGATCATACAAGATTCCTTGCAGGCCACAAAACAAAGGTAACTAACTGGTAACTGATCCTCGAATAAGCAGTATCAAGTGGGGCTATAAAAAGGGAAGAGGATGCTTATCCACTGTGTTTGTCAACATGGAGAAGATTTGGTGCAAAGTCCGAATTAAATATGCTCCAACTGGTGGATGATATTGTGCCAACTACTTCAAGCCTAAGGAGATTATAAATCCTCCTTAAATGAGATCCACAACCATTCAAAATATCTCAACCTAACAATCCACATAGGGAAAAAAGCAAGTGGGTAAAGAATGCCCATTGTTTAGATTATGATGTATGGGTAACAGAGAAATCATTGAGCTGGTCCATCAATATCTATACTTTGGAGACTTAAAGATGGCCATTGAACTAAGCCCAGAGTTAAACAGGAAGAAGATACAACTAAACTGCTTTTGGGAAATTTCCACAATCCCACAATTATACAAGAAAAACAAAAATATATCATACCAATATGTACACCAATATGTGACTTTCCAAAAACCACAATAACTCAAGAATAAAAATTGTAGGTGCCTCTACGACAGAGACATGTGGTAAGTGTAAGCATGTTGGAGCATGTTGCCAATGATGATGTAAAAGAAGTTGCACAGAAGATCCTGCATGAGATGTATATTTTAGAAAGGGAGAGGCCAGTTACAGAGCAAGACCCCTGCTATATATTCTGCTTTAATTATTTCTGGAGAGCTGTATTCAAATCATCGTAGTATACCATGTTATAGAAAAGGATTAATTGTAAAGAGTCCAGAGGAAAAAATCAGAATGGTGAAGAGCCAAAAGTTCTTGCCATGTGAAAAGCCTTGAGATGTTTGGCATATGGAAAACAAGGCTCATCAGGCCATGGTGGCTGCTTTTAAATTCCCAAAAGGTTACAGAAAGGAAGAGGCAGTGATGTGGTACAACTGAAAGAGCACTGGATGGAGATAGGAAGACCTGTATTTGAATCCTGTCTTGCTTGTTTTGATTAGTTTTGTGACCCTGTGGAAATCACTTAATCTCTCTTAACTTCATTTGTAAAATGGGATAATAGGATACCTAGCTTACATGATAGCTGTGAGGACCAAATGAGATATTTATAAAGCATTTTGTAAACCTTAAATTGCTAGCTATTATTGTTATTGTTGCTATTGCAAGAAGAATTAGATTTCTTCTGTTCACAGTGCCAGAGGGCAGAATTAGAAATAATGGGAAGAAATTATAAGAAGACAAATTTAATCTTAATGGAAGGAGAAGCTTCCTGATAACGAAGACTTGCCAAGTGTTTTGCAGTTGGAATTCTTTGGGGAATATCTAAGATCCTTCCTTCTCTGAACATTCTGTGAACCTGAGGGATAAAAGTTATATATTCAAATGTTGCATCTGTTTCCATGTTGTAACGAGCTGTCGTCTCCAGAAGCTGCTGGATCGCTCTCTGGGAAGAGATCTGCTGTGTCTTCTCAAATCTCTCCGACAGATTCTTCTTCCTGTAATGAACCGTTGTCTCCAGGCAGTTGCTGTTAACTCTTGTCCAAAGAAGTGACTTCCCTTCCTGCAGAGAGCCCCGTCAAGCCTGATGCAATTCAGAGTCCTCCTCTTTCTCTGAGAGTCCTCTCTTTTATTCTCCCAGAGAATGGGCGTGGGATAATGCAAGGGCTTCTGGGAAGAACCACCCCAGCCAATGAGCTTTCCCCCTCTATCAAGTCAACCTGAGTTCTCACCTTGTAATTGTCCAGAAAACCTCAGTTCTCACTTAGTAATCCTAACACCATGTGATGTTTAAAAACCTAAAGGAGTACCTTTAGCATCCTGGGTGAACCATATATGGAAGATTTAGTGAGAACATGGGCAAGAATTGTAGAGGATGAAAAAATAAATTTGCACCCTAGGAAGGAATACACAAATTGATGAGGACACAAACCTTTAGAAATGCAGTATAGTGTTACTGCTCAGAACATACTCAATTGATGACTATAGAATAAAGGAAAGATTTAGGAAAAAGTCAAAGCAGCCTTGTCTGTATTGATCCCGATCAAACTGAAAATATACTCGTTAGCTTTTTTGCTCATTATTTAGTCCCCTACAACTTACCAGAGCACCACTGCTCAGCAGAATCATGAAGATGATGAAGGTCTCAAACCAGTTGTGTTCCACAATGAGGAAACAGGTTTTCCGTAGGATCCACCAGGACTTACCCAGTCCATCTTCAATGTTGACCTGGCAGCACTTGAACCGCTGGACACAACCTGAAAAATGTCAAGAGGAACAAATGTGCCTGACCCAGATATACCTTCCTGTGTCCCAACTAATCCATGTTTCTTCATACTAACCAAGAATATAATATCAGAATCAGAATGCTTGATTCAGAGATGAGTGTGTCCCATTCCATCTAGTTGTTAATTAGTAACGCACAGGTTTGAGCTGATTGTGTCTCTCCCCTGCTCAACAAATTCCAGCAGCTCCCTATTACCTCTAAGATAAAGTACACTCTCTTTGTGTATGTAAAACATGACCCAACTTGGATTCTTTTTCAGGATTCACCTACTTTATGGCATAGCCAGACTGGCCTTCTTGCTGTTACTCACACAACAGTTCATCTCCCATCTCCATGACTTTACTGAGAATCAGAATAAGCCTTTTTATAGTTTGGAAGAATCATTTGGAGTAATAAGAAATGAACAACTATCAAGCAGGAATGGCCTCCATCGACTGAGACCTTTCCATACATGGTTCTATGCTAGTGAAGAATGAACACAGAAAATGCTGAAAGGAATCACCTAGGAGTCTGGCTTCCCCTCCAAGATCTGTATTTTCATCCTATTGCGGGTCATATCCTTCCTAATACAGACTATTCTGATCTCTACAGTACCATAGATGATTTAGGAAGTAGGCACTAAGTCTCTCTCCAACTCTTTCCCAGCTGGGTCATTGACAGAGCATTAGGGGAATCCGTTCTCTCCCATCCTCCAAATTAAGCCCTATCCAGACCCTTCCTCACCCTCTGTGAAGCAGGCATCTGGATCCAAATATTCCTCAGGTTGCTCCACAGGTACTTCCTCCACTTCTGGCTTGATATCAATAGTGCTCCCCTCAGATGAACTGGTATCATCCAGTTTCTAGTTTCACAACAAAAAGAAAGCTTGGATGAAAGCTCCCTCTCCACACTGACAATTGCCCTTGGCATATTATATGGACCATATATCATATATAATTCTAACGTGCATTCCTATTCCCCAAACCCATCACTGGTAACTTATGATGGTTACACAATTAATATGATGACCTGAAAATTTACTAGTCTTCTCTCTATTGGGAAAGTACAATAACATTCAAGTCAATAAAACAGACAAAGGATGATGCTCCTCTCTGCAGAAATTGACTTCCAGGTTAGTAAGGGGTTCATGGCTAGAAAATGTAGGCTTTGGAAAGCCTACAATAATATAATCCTAGATTTGGAAAAGGCTTTTCAGGTCATTGAATCGAGCCTCCAATATGACTTCAAGTTATCTCTGATCTGGAAGACCAGAGGAGACTGGGGTGGATAAATACGGGTTCTTTCTAGTTTTTAAGTTCCCCAAATCCCTTAGAACCAGCCCAGAGCTAAAGCAGCTCTTAAAGGAAGGAGACCCATAGCTAGCATAACAGACAACCCTCTATTTCTTACATCTTTGCTGCCCTCAGGATCTGACTCGCTGCTGACATCCTCAGTATTGAGATTTTCAAAGTCAGACTCGCCCACAGCAATGGGAACCCGCACGGTAAGGTTGGGGTTGTTGATGAAGGACATGTGGTCCTCATCAATGATATACTTCTCCACGCTGCTTCCAATGCCACTCGTGGTACCGTTCCCATTCTTCTGGTAGTCCCCATTTCGGTGAATATCAGCCCCAGTGTGGTTGGCAATGCAATTGGCCTTTTTGTCATATAGCTCATCCAGGGGTTTCACCTCATCAGCCTCCCGTTTGAAGTGGGTCTGAACAAAGGCATGCACTTTCAACTTAATCCAGGCTACCCCCTTCTTAATTCGGATGACAGAGATCTGTAGGTTGTTCATTTCTCCATCATCATCCGTGGCAGCCAGATTGTCAGCACTAAAGGAGCTTAGAAGCAAGGCTAGAAACAGATTCAGCACCTGCAGTGAGTGGGAGAGGAAGAGAGACTGAGGATGCTGACTAGGTCAAGGTCAGACTGATTAAATCTGTCCAGACTTGGGGACTCAGAGGATTCACTCAAGTTCATTATTTCATCAGAACCAACTGTATGGAGTGCATGAAAAAGTATTAGAGAAATATCTTATCTTTCTATAGTGTTTTAAGTAAGCATTCAATGTTTGGCCTTGGAAAATCACTCCTACAAGGTATCTGTGTGTGTGTGTGTGTGTGAGAGAGAGAGAGAGAGAGAGAGAGAGAGAGAGAGAGAGAGAGAGAGAGAGAGAGAGAGAGAGAGAGAGAGAGAGAGAGAGGAAAGAGAGACACACACACACAGAGGGAGGGAGAGAGGGAGAGAGAGAATGAGTGGATCCCTTCACTTTCTCAGACAAAATCCTTGAAAAAGCAGTCTTCTCTCTTTGCTTCCCATTTGCTCTCCCCTCACTTTCTGCAATATGATTTTCTGCATGATCATTTCACTATTTCAGAAGTTATCAAGGATCCCTCCATTGCCAAATCTGGTGGCCTCTTTTTATTTCTTGTTGACCTCTCTGCTAATTGCTCCTCTCTTGCTGGATAGTCTCTACTACTTGCTGGATAGTTTTCATGATACTGCTTTCTGGGTTTTCTTTCCACTTGTCTAATTATTCCTTCTCAGTCTCCCTTCCTACATCATCATTCACAACGCATCTCCTAATTGTGAGGATTTTCCAAGACTGTATTTTGGATCCTTTTCCCTCTATATAGGCTCTCTTGCTTGGTGACCTCATCAACTCCCATAGGTTTAATTCTTTCCATGTTCTTGAAACCTTCTTACCTCCATATTAAATATAAAATTTTTTGCTTGGCATTTAAAACCCTTCACAATCTTACCCAGACTACTTTTCCAGCCTTTTGTACATGACTTCCCTTCATACACATGCATGTAAGCCAAATCAGTCTTCTTGCTATGCATTATAGCCAATATTCCCTCTCTCAGTTTTATGGCTTTCCTTGGCCTTACCTTTCTTCATCTCCCCACCACCAGATATCAAAATTCCTCTTCTTTCAGGGTGTAGAACCAACACTAGCTTTTCTATTTGATTCTTCCCTTTGGCTACTTGTGACTTCTTCCCATAAAATTCTACTTTGTATCTATTTATACATGTACATATTGTTTCCCTTGGCCAAAATGGAAGCTTCTTGAGAGCAGGAACTGTTTTGTCTTTCTATCATCAGTGAGTGCTTAGCATATGGCCTGGCACACAACAGGTGTGCTTAATAAAATGCTCCTTGATTGATCCTGAAGGTTATGACCTGGCACACAATATCTCCTACAAAGATATCTCTTACTAAGATACCACAGCCTCCTATAAAACTGAAAATTGAGGATCAGTTAAAAAATCCTAAATACTATCCACTAGTTATGAAAGAATTTTGATGTGATTCAATAGAGGGAAAACACACACACACACACACACACACACACACACACACACACACACATGAAATTACAAATCTTTGAAATACTGAAATAATATTCCAACTATCTAGAACCCAGTCACCCAGTAATCTTGCCATTTTAAGCGATTTAAAAATGGAGAATGAGAAAGTAATCAAAACAGGCTTCTAATTTTGAGTCAAAATTGAACTTCCTGCATTTTGTTAACAGGAGAGTTCCACTGCCCTTCATTTCCCTTTTAAAAAGTTTGTTGATCTGGTTTTCTAGTCCACAGCAGACAAAAGGGGATTTTACCAGTAGGTACATGGACAGTAATAACAAATAACTAATGGCAGGGAAAATGACATAAGACTAGAAAGAAGCTGCTATAAAACCTTCAAAAATGATAGATGTTTGGGTCCCCTGAGGCTGAGTATAATAGTTATGGTCTTAAAGCATAAAGAAGGGCTAAGTCATCTTTCTAAGAAAGCAAGATAATATATATTTTAGAAAGTTTTTTTTTTTTATGAAAAATCATTAAATCAAGTTTTGATTCTCAAAGGGTTAAATCACCAGCTATTTGAGAAATGATGATTCATCAATGATTGCTTTAGAGTATAATCTCTGTGCCCAAAAGTACATTAGAATTATAGTAAAGTAACTAAATTTACTCCTTCAAAAAGGCTTCTTAGAGATGGAGTTTTGAGTTATATTATCAAGATGACCACATTTCTTGATTGTTCCCTTTCCTCACTACTCTAATTCAGGTTCATCCCTTATCTCTCCCCAGCACTACTATAATAGCCTCTTAATTGATTTCCCTGCTTTCAGCCTCTCCCATCTGTGATACTAAAGCACTGGTAGGATTATATCACCTTTCTGTTCAATAACATTATATAACCTCTAGAGTCAAATACAAGCATATGTTTGGCATCCAAAGTTCTTTGCAGATTGGTTCCCCTTACCACATCCAAACCAGCCTTTTTTGCTTTTCCTCACCCAAGACATTTCTAAGTCTAAGTTCCATGGCTGGAATGAACTTCCTCCTCAAGTCCACCTCTTGGAATAGCTACTTTATCTGCCAAGCTCAGTTCAAAGGCCCTTCCTGACCTTGATAGCATTGGCCAAAGTGCATATCCCACTTTTTCAGCCTTGGAGAATGCAGGATCAATCATCCCATGATGGGGCACTGGAGCAAGACTTCAGTAGAGGCAATGAAAATGGCTTATATATAATACATTTCATATAATGTCTCAAGGCTTTCAAAATGCTTTCCATGCAACAACTCCAGTAACTCCATTTTACAATATTAAAAAATTGAGGCTACGTGAAGAAGTTAAGTGAAAAAAACAAAAAACAACAAAAAAACCCAAACCTAACATTGATATAGCACTTTATCGTTTATAACATGCTTTACAAATATTATCTCTTCTTCTTTTCACATCAGCCCTGGGAAGTAAGTGCTATTATTATCCCTATTTTATTGAATGAGAAAACTGAAGCAGACAGAAGCAGTGGTATGTAAAGGCAGGCCTTCTCACACTCCAGGCCCCATGCTCTATCTACTGCACTAACTTGGTCAGTCACCCAGCTAGGATCTGACCACCCATATCTTATGACATCAAGGCCAATATTCTTTTATTACACACACTATATAATAAGGAACCACTCTAAATTCTTAAGGGAATACAATTCCTATAAAGAAGTCTGAGGAAGATCATTTTGGTAGCTGTGTGTACAGGGAGTAGATCAAGGAGAACAGGTTAAAGGCCCGGAAGTTTCAGAAGAGACTATCAGGAGGAGTACACACTCCTTGGGGTGAAAACAGAGCAGGTAAATAATGAGATTACAAGAAGATGGCTAAGAACTATTATAAAGTCCTCTAGTTTTACCCTTTCTGATACATAAACCATTTCTATAACACAACATCACTGAGTGCTCCAACCAGCTCCTGGCTTGCTTCTCTCGAGGTATGGGGTACTCCTCTAATGAGGCATTCCATTCAGTGAAATTCCAAGAAATATCATGCCAGATGAGCTGAAATGATCTCTTTATTCTATGGTAGGTTCACTGGGCATGTGGAAAGCAAAGAACAAATCTGGCTACCATTCTGGCAGACAACAGGAAGGTTCAACACAGGGGGCTGAGAGATAAGGTGGGGAGTGACCTCCAAGTCAGGGAAAAGAGATCAATAAAACGATACTAACCACCAAGTTGCCAATGACCATAACCATCATGAAGACAATGAGGCACATGGCCTGGCCTGCCACTTCCATGCAATCCCACATGGTTTCGATCCACTCCCCACATAATACACGGAAGACGATGAGGAAAGAATGGAAAAAGTCATGCATGTGCCAGCGAGGGAGCACACAGTCTTGATTGATTTTGCAGACACACTCCTTGTAACTCTTCCCAAACAGCTGCATCCCCACCACAGCAAAGATGAAGACAATGATGGCCAGCACCAGCGTCAGGTTGCCTAAAGCACCCACTGAGTTCCCAATGATCTTGATCAACATATTCAAGGTGGGCCAGGATTTGGCCAATTTGAAGACTCGGAGCTAAGAAGGAAAAAAAACCCATAAAAATTATATTCAATTTATTTTTTTACTAACTGCAACTAACAAAACACAATAAGGTAAAAAAGGAATAAAGATTACTTAATGGTGTCCCTGGGGAGCTCTTAGCCCTTTATATGGAGCAAATTGAGAGGAAAATGTAGGCTATCTCTGCCAATGTACAAAGGGCAAAACTGAGGCACAGAGCAGGGAAATGACTGGATTTCCTTTCTAATGTGTCTATAGGAAATGTAGAAGCTAGGAATCCTGCTCTGAGGACTGCTTTCTATCTCCAGGTCAGCTTGTCTATTTAAATCTAAGTACAAACAAGTGATTTTTCCCATGTATACTTTTCTTGAGAAAGGTCTTCAGGAAGATCACAGGAAAAGGTCAGTTTTGGGGAAACCAAATTTGGGAAGCACTGGCATAATGAAGAGATTTCTTACCTACTTAAAAATGTTAGGAGGAAAAATCAATAATAATAGTCAGTTTTCAGTGTTCATATTCATAATTTCCCTGGTATTTTCTTAGTGAAGCAGCTTAACATAATACATGCAGTGCTAGACTTGGAGTCAGAAAGACCTTCCATAAACACTCAGTAGCTGTGTGGTATCAGGTATGGACTTTAAGTTTTCTGCATCCCAGACTAGGGAGATGCAGTACAGGAACAGATCCACAATGGTAGCTGCAGCTTATTCCCTAGGAGTCCAATACAACAATGAAACCACAGGTCGGAGCAACAAAAATTTAATACTATGCTCTATTAATAGTCTGTCTATTATTTAGAATATGTAAAATTGGTAACATTTATGTTGATAGTTCTGAAAGAAGCAATTCTGAGAATATGCTTTAAAAATCTGATTTTAAATGAAAGACGAAAGAGCAATCTCTTTTCCTGTATGTCAAAAGATCAAAGGCTAAAATGGAAACAAGATTAAAATCTTTGTGAAGATCATATAAAAGTGTCATTTGTGAGTAAGGTGGTTCTGTATCATCAATAGCTTAAGGAGTAAGGGACCAACAGATACAGAATAATAACAATGGATGTTTATTTAGTTCTTGGATGTTTACTAAGCCCTTCACATAAATTATTTCATTTTAGCTTCATTACACTCTATGAGGCAGGTACTTCAGAATTACCATTTTATAGATGAGGTTCAGAATGCTTAAAGACCTGCCCACAACTACTAACTTAGAGGCAAGTCTTCTTACCTTGAACATGCTACATCTTAGGTCAAGTTGCTTCAGAAGTCAGACCATCAACGTCAAAATGAATGACTGGAACATATTTGGACAAGTTTTAGATTCCTGTTTTATGTTAAAACTAGGAAAGGCTGAGCCATAGAAAATCATAATCACCTGTTTTACATGATATTATTTATATGTGGCTATTTTGGTGAAAATATAAGTGGTATAAGACATAATACAAGACATTAGCTACAGAGAGATATCACAAATTGCCTTTTGCTAGATATGACTCGGATCTAATTTGAGGAGCAGGAATGGGATTTCTTCTGTTTATGTTCTACATATCTGTCTGAGACCCATGTCTTTAAGGTGATTGACCATAGTCCTTGCCTCTTTTTTAAAATGAAATCCTGGAAATTATGCAAATGTAACTCGTGTCTTAATCTCCATTAGTTTGCTGAACTTCCCATCTAAAAATTTCAAATGTTAAGGCATTTCTCTAAAGGATAAAAGCAATTTAAGGGAAAGTGCAGTAGCAAAAAACAGTCTAAGAACATTCAGAGAAGGTAAGAATTGAATATTTTATCCACCTTGGCATGTCTTAGCTCTTTAAAGGATTCTTTGAGAATATCATTTCTGCTTGGTTAGGTTTAGACAACTTTTCAAAAAACGCTTATCAGTTATTTTTGTCATTTACCATTATCTTATGAAAGGAAAAAAAAAGAAATATTCTTCTTAGTTAAAGATGTAGGAATAAAGACAGATGTTCAACTCAACATCTCAAATATTATTCAATCTCATTTTATAGGTGAGATAAGCAACTTAGAAAGGGTAGGAAATTTCATCAGTCCATGTCATTTAAAAGAGATGATGGGTCAAGGCAAGACCCAGAGTCCATGGACCTTTTGAGGATCCATGGATAAATTTCAGTGGGTCAGTGCATTTGAAAGGGAAAAAATTACATCTTTATTTTCAATTTTCAGCATAACTTTGTAATCTCAGGTATTTGATTTTATGTATTTAAAAATATTATTTGAAAAGAGGTGAACAGCCTCCACCAGACTGCTAAAAAAGTTCATTGTACAAAAATATGTTAAGAACCTCTGAGTTACAAGAAGAAATATCTAAGATTGTCTTAAAAATAGGCCTGGAACAGAAGTCATGCTTAGCTGTCAATTTTATAGAAGAACCAATGCCTATAGTTTAATTTTACAAAGAAACTAAAAGACTGGATATTAAGCAGGAAACCATAAATTCGACAGGTTAATTCAAAAGAAATTGGAAAAAGGATTAAGGATTTGAACTGGATGAACTTGGAGGTCTTTTCCATCTCTTAGATTTTAGTACAGTTTAACATTGGAATTCTGTGATTATCAGATTGATTTTTACAAAAAAAAAAACAAGATAAGAAACTTTAATAAGAGAAACTGAAGAAATTTAGAATACCAAACGGAAAGATCTCAGCACTGAAAGTCCCTCCACATCTGCTAGACCGAGTTCCATTAAACTGAGGGAGACAATAAATCCGTCAAAAATGTTCCAACCTTCTTGGAAATAATAGTAGGGGTCCATGGCTATGAGCTTCAGAAACATTTCTGCTGTGAAAATTCCAGTGAAAACCTAGGGAAGAGGGGAAGAGAAAGAAAGGATAAGAGAGAAAAAGAGACATATAAAAATATAAAGCTTTACTTATTTAACTTGCCTAAAGTAACACCAAGGTGGCCCCATTATTCAGTCTTACCTCTACCATGGCCTAAGAGTACTCATCCTTACTTTGCTATTTCAGAGACACCTGAAACCCAATATGGTAAAGAAAAAGTTTTGCTTTTTTTCCCTCTACCTTCCCTTTACCCTATTTTCCTTCTTTTGTTGGAAAGGTTACCCTTTCAGTCATTATCTCTCAATCTTGACTTTACTTTGGTTCAAATTCATCATATATTCCAACAGAGAACAATCTTTATATCACTCTCTCAAATCCCTTGTTCACACCTGTTTAGAGTCAATTCATAGGGAAATTTGGAATTCAGGTTTCTAAAAGGATGACCCCTCTCCTCCCTTATGCCCACAGGAATAATGTAGAACAAGCAGTATAAATTTATGATTGATATTTCTGACTGAGGTATCAGCATATAATAATTTGTATTGTTGATGGATTCTTGATAAATGGTTTGTGGTTGACTGATGGGGGAACTTGGATCACTACTATTCAGATAAGAGGAATGATATTTTTTTCTTTAAAAGTGCAACTTTTATAAAAAAACATGTTTTGATGACACTGGGACATTCTCCAAATTTCAAAGTGTCTCATCAAAAAGACTAAAATATAATTAATGTGGAATAAGCTGCAATTGAACAAACTGTAACATGTTTAAGGTGACACAGTTTTAATAGAACAAGGAGACTAGAAAAAGGAAAGTCAAGAATACAGTATCATGAATCAAGAGATACAGATCAGACAGCATGTTGATCATAGGAAGATCCTCTTTGTATTCTAATGGTTACCCATGTCCCTTAAGATGAACCAGTTTCCTCTGCTCTGCTTTTTTTTTTTTTTCCAGCTGACTCTTTCTACTCAGCTGATTTGCCAGGCATCACAATGTCTATCAGGAAGGGAATACAGACAGATTCTAATCACTAAAAAAGTGTATCCCATCAGGAGAGATGAAATAAATGATTGATGTGAATCGTCTGAATCCATCTTTGCTACCAGAGATGCTTTATCTTGGAATTTGGTCCTAATGTGAGTGAACAGACTATAACATAATCTGTTCTTCATGATCTTTAAGGACTAGTTGTCTCTGTACTAATGAATGACTCTACACCAGGTCTTCTGAAAGACTCCATAGCTTGAGTTTTTTTTTTTTTTTTTTTAAAGGGAATAATACTTCCCAAGGACAGATTTTTTTCTATTATAGGCCTAGAAGGTGTTACCCGGAGACTTTTGAACTGTTTTGCATTGAATGAGACTATTATTTGCTACTCTGGTACAGAGAGAAGAAAGAAGAGCCAGAAGAAGAATGTACCTGTACAGTAACATAAAGGAAAATTAGATTCAAATGTAACTGAACTCAGATTAGACACAGTGACCAAAATACATGAAACACATTTTCTTTCTCTGGAGAAAAATATTAAGTTCTGTGGGCGCATAATATCATAAATACTGTCAGATATGGTTGTCATTTGTTTTTCTCAACTGCTTATAAGAAAGAGTTCTATGGTGGGATTACTGGGATGTGAAAATAGAAAGCATCATTAAAAGTTTTTTAAAAATTCCCTGGAGACCTAGAATCCTATAAACCAGTTTCAAATTGGGAAAAATAAAGGCTTATGTGGGGCCAGAGAGTACAAGAACAAACAAAGGTCATAAAGGCAAAAACTCTTATTTGTACATCTCTGGCTAAGAGAAATAAACTTACATGGGATTTTCATAATTCTATGCGACATCTTTTGTTCTTAAAGTACTACAGTTAAGTAAGATTTAGAAAGTATTGATTTAATAAGTAATATATAGAACTAAAGAGCCCTGTAGTATCTAACTTACAGATTAATCAGTTTTCATTTGGCACTGAGCAATCAGAATTCACATGGGCTGCCAAAGCCACAGAAAGGATTCCTCTAAATTATCTTTACTCTGCTCTCTGACTACAGGCTAGGGAAGCAACTGAGGCAACCCTATGTGTCAGGCTATGGGCCCAATTAGCTACAATTAACAGTCCTTTCCAAACTCTTCTACACAACTCCCAGTACTAGACCTGATATTTAGAGCTGTTCTTGAAGAATATTACAATGCTAGTGACATTTTCTTTTTAAAATAGTAAGTATAAAATTATATGTGTATATATACATATGCATATGTATATATATATTTATATTTATATTTATATAATGCAGCATTTTTTTCCAATAACAAAGGCCTAATTTCACTTATTGTGCTCCAAAATTCCTCAACTTCCCTTTGTCTCTGAGGTCATTCCATGCTATCAGACATCCCCAACCAAGCATTAAGAAATATTTTCTATGTATACATATACTGTATTTAACATATACTTTAACATGTTTAACATGTATGGAACTACTGGCCATCTAGGGGAGGGGATGGAGGGAAGAAAAGGAAAAGTTGGAACAGAAGTTTTTGCAAGGGCCAATGTTGAAAAAATTATCCATGCATATGCTTTGTCAATAAAAAGCTATAATAATAATAATAAATAAAAAACCCAAAAAACAAAACAAAAAAAGAAATATTTTCACATATTTCAAGTCCCAAAAATCTTCCATAGCCAAATTAGCTTGGGAAACACTGGTTTAGAACAGCAGCACTCTTTCATAATGTTATTTTCATAAGGCTACTTAGACAAAACTAACATTCCCACTTTGTTCCCAACAAACCAGGCTTTGATTATATATACATATTTAGGGGACATTACCCAATTTGATGTACAACCGTATTTTTACAATAAACTATTATAAGAGGATTCTATGTTATTTTGATATTCCTACAAAGTCACTCCCTGGAAAGGATGGAAATCAGCTGATCTATCTCTTTCAGTCAATTTTCAACAATTAATCTAAGTAGCATCAACTCAATTTGTTCAATAATGGAGATAAGCAGAGGCAAAATAATTCAAGCATCACTCATATTAGACTTTAGAATAAATTTTATAATTTTTTTCCCTTCTGTATATTTGTCTTTCTAATTACAACTCAGGCTCAGGCTAACATTATAATGAATTTGGGATGGATTGGATTCTGGTGGCTCATGACTGGAAGACAGAAGGAAACCATTATAGATCAAGAATTCACCCTACATAATTCCCAGGGAGTAGTCAAGAGTTGATTAGGGAAAAAGTAAGCCATAACTCCATTTGGTGCACAGAAGCACCCTCCTCTGTGTGAAATTTATTACTAAAACTTAGAAGAAAAAAAGGCCTGAGGTGCCTTTAGAAGAGACACAGAGGAATCTGTCTTAAAGATAGGATGAGAACCCAAAAGCCTGTAGACCCTGGTTCTTGAAACCATCCTAGTGTTCCATGCTTCCCTTTCTACCACTATGGGCTGGTCTGCAGCCAGTAACTTTAAGTGGCATTTCTCAAATTTTCTAGAAAGAGAAAGGAGCCAAGGAATCACCAAATTGAGGAGTGGCTGCTACTACATCAGTCTTCCAATTAACTATCATTTTCTTTTCCACCCAACCCAAGTCCCACATTTATAGTGATTAGCAGACATATCAGGAAAGGATTTCCTGTAAGAAAAAAATGACAAAATCAGGAATGTTCTGTCTTACCAGATTTCCTACAGCTAAGACGTTTTCAAAGTGTGGTGTCATGGGATGATGCTCCATTGCCATAAACAAGGTGTTCAGGACAATACAAATGGTAATGGCTAAGTCCACAAAAGGGTCCATAACAATCATGTTCACAATCTCCTTTAGCTTGATCCAGTATGGATGGCATTCCCAGATGAGGAAAGTGTTGGCAAATTTGTACCAACATGGAGGGCACTTTCTCTGAGACTCTTCTAACTCTGTAGCAGGGCAAGAGCAAAGGGAGCCTCTCAATTAAATGATAAAGAAAAAGAAAGCACATTTTCTCATAGCCATTTCTAATGATATAAACTGTAAAACCGAATTAGCAATACATTAAGTTTCCTTGCTTCTCTATGTGAAGGAATTATTACATCCAAAGACTCCAAATGATTTTATTGGGAAAGAACTCTCCCCTCACACAATTTTTTGTTCCACTAAATAAAATGAAAAGAATTGGAATGACCAACACAAGGTTATACATAAACACATACAAGTGATATGGTTTGTTGTTTAGTTGTTCTCAGTCTTATCCAACAATTCACGGTCCTTTTTGGGATTTTCTTGGCAAAGATATGGGAGCAGTTTGCCATTTACTTCTCCAATCCATTTTACAAATGAGGAAGCTAAGGTAAATAGTATTCAGGACCTGGTCAGGATCACCCAACTAGTGAGTATCTGAGGCCAGATTGAATTTAGAAAGATGAATTTTTTGGCTCCAGTCCTGGTACTCTATTTACTGCATCACTTAGTTGTCAAGTAATATGGTAGTTTTAAGTAAAAGAGAAAGTCAATCAAATGAAAAAGTACTTATTGAGTGCTATGTGAAGACACTGTGTTAGGTGTTAATAGAAGATACTGAAGAATGAGATATAGTTCCAGACCTCTGTGAGTTTGCAGGAAGGAATTAAAAAAAATGTCATTGAATGTTTCCCAATATCTCTCTATGCTCTCCCTCATATAGTCATTTCTTATTGCAAAAATAAAGAGGAAGAAAAAAGTCCAGCAAAAGAAATCAACACACCAACAAAGTTCAACAGTCTGTGAAATATCCAACAATCACAGTTTTCCATCTTTGTAAAAAATACAAGGAGCTGAATTCTCTTCTCTGCTTTGGGATCAAGCTTGGTTATTACAATTATATAACACTGGATTTTTTGGATTGCAGTTTTTCTCATTAATTGTAGTGATTATGAATGTTTTTGTATTGCATAAGTTTATATAAGTCTTCCCATGTTTCCTGGTATTCTTCATATTCATTTTTTTAAGAGCAGATTATATTCCATTATGATCATGTGCCACAATTTATTTGGTTATTCCTCAATCAATAGTCATCTATAATCTATTTCCAGTTCTATGCTACTGCAAAAAGTGCCTTCTTAAATCTCCTAGTGTATATGAGGCTTCAATCATGACTTCTTGGTATTTATGCCAAGTGGTAGGATCATGGTGACAAAGGATCTTAGCATATGAGTCACTTTTTAGCATAATTTCAAATTGTTTTCCAGACTGGTTGGACCAGAACAGATCCACCAACAGGGTAGTAGTGTAGTAAGACTTTCTATACTCCTCCAACATTGACTAATCTCATCTTTTGTTACCTTTTATAATTTGCTCAGAATTGTTTTAATTTGTATTTCTCTTAATATTACTGATGCAGGATTCTTCCTCTTCTCCATGTCTTTATAATAACTGTTCTTTGTGTTTGAAATGTTTCTCTTAAAATCCTTGGTTTCCTTCAAAACTCAGCTTAAAAGCCATCTTTTACAAGGGGCATTTCCTGTCTATCCTACCAATCCCTAGCAACTGGTCTATTCTTTTAATGCTTTTTCTTTGTATCTTTAGTACTTAAAATAATGCCTGCCCCCCCCCCCTTTACACACACACACACACACACACACACACACACACACACACATCTGGTAAGCACTTAAATATCTGGTGATTGAACTTTCATATAGTTGGTAACATTTTAATTTTTTTGAGAATTGTTTGTTCATATTCTTTGAAAGAATGGTTTTTCAGTTCTCTATTATTAGGTATTAGATCTTCCCCCTCAATTAGATTTCTGCTAAAACTTTTCAATTTCACATGATCAAAATACATTATCTTGTGATATCCTCCAGTTCTTGCATGGTTAAGAAACTGTCCCACTTTGCATCTTCTTCCTTCTATTCCCATAGGTAGAAGAGAACAGGTTCTCTTTTAATACTGCCATGGTATAACCTTTGATATTCAGGTTCCAGGTATATTTTGGGCTTATTCCGGTATATGGTATAAACTGCTGGTCTGAACCCAATTTCTAACAAATAGTTTTTCAATTTTCTTAATACTTCTTATTAAGTGGGGAGGTATTTTATTTGCAAGTAAATTATGTTTTTCTGTTTAATAAACACTGGGCAGTTGAACTCAATGTTTTCCAGTTCTACCTTATCGTGCTTATTCCATTAATCTTTCGGGTTTTTTTAATCATTATATTTTTACAGTGAAATTTCAAACCTAGAACTGTTTTTCTTCCTTCACTCCTATTTTTTTTATTTGTTCCTTAAAATCTTTCTTTTATATGAATTCTGTCTATTTTATCTAGCTCTATAAAAGTATCTCCTGGGCAGTTTAATTAGCATAATACTAAATCTATAAATTAATTTAGGTAGCATTGCCATTTTTATTATGCTATTGCAGCTCAAATACCTCAAAATATGCAGGGAAGAAACTTCAAGTAGAATGAGCAAAGTCATGGAAGAGGAAAAGCCTAGTATAGTTTGGGGAAAATGTAGTTTTCCAATTTGGTTAAGTATGTATGAAGGAATAGTATAAAATAGATTGGAACTAGATCTCAAGAGAAATTGAATGACAGGACTACAGAATTGGAAATTTATCTTGGAGGAAACAGGAAAATACCTAAGAAGGTAAATGGCAAATCAAAGGGTTATCTTAAAATCACTTATATAGCAGATCTCTTCATGTAGAATTTCAGGGAGAAAAGAAAGCATAGAAAATGGGAAAGTTTATGGTTAGAAGGACTAATTCTATATTGCTTTAAAAAAAAATTAAAAAAAAAAAAAAAAGAAAAAAAAAAGGAAAAAAAAAAAAAAAGGAAAATGGGAAAGTTGTCAGAAGACTGCAGATCATCGTTCAATCAGTTAATAATTTATTAACTACCTATTGTATACCATGCACTACACTAAATGCTGAGAATACAAAGAAAGGCATAAAACAATCCCTGATCTCCAGCATCTTACAATTTAATGAGAGAAACAATATGAATATAACTTTATGTGTGGAAAGAGAAGAAAGCAGGAATATACTGGAGGAAGGGAAAGGAAAAGAAAAGTTAGGGAAAATTATCTCCCATAATTAAGAGTGACACACAGACCTCGATACAATCAAGAAAGAAAGGATGGGAGAGGAGGGGCTGATATTTAAATCTCATTATCATCTCAACTGGTCAAAAGAAGGAAAAATATATACACAGTTGGGTCCAAAATATCTTTCATTTAATAAGGAAATGAGGAAAAGAGGAGAAACAAGGAGGGGGAATTAGAGGAAAGGTAGATTAATGGAGGGATAAGTTTTAAAGAAAAAAATATATACAAAAATACTTAATAGTTCTTTTGGACATGCCAAAGAATGGGAGCTTAAGGGGGTATTGATAAACTGAGGAATGAATGAACAAATGATAGCATACAACGGGATGGAATATTATTGTGCTTGATCCTTATCAATGAAATGATCAACCAGAATTCTAAAGGATTAATGAAGAAACAGGCTTTTTAATAGAGGTGAGGGACTCAAAATACAGAATGAATTAAATATTTTTTTGAACACAACCATTTGGAATTTTTTTTCTTGGCTATACATATTTCTAATGGATTTTGTTTTTCATGTATTCACAAATGGGGATAGGGTTGGAGTAGAGAGTGGAAACTGGATGGGAGAGTGAGAAGATGGATACTGATTAAATTAAGCAAATATTTTTTTAAAATCATGGATTAACATGAACTTGAAGAGAAGTTTCCAATTATCATAGGGTTATCCTTGGTTCCATCTTAAAAGGCACTTTACCGTTTGTATAACTGTAAAGCAGGAATGTTTGTCAAATTTTTGGCTAACACAAAACTGGGAGGGTTTAATTCACAGGACCACAAATTTATAGCGGGAAGGGTGTTTAGAGAATCTATTGTGCAGATGATGAAACTGAGGCTCTGAAAGCTTATACAATTTGTCATTAATTAATCAGGAGATTGACTAAAGATTCAAAAATTAAAAAGTGAGCTGGAAAAAGGAGTCCAAACTAAAAATTTAAGATGAAGTTTAATGGAGATAAATCCATTAGGTTAAAATTTATTATATAAGTAAAGAATGTTGGAAAATATATGCATTTAACAACAGTTTTAAATGAAAAAGACTTGAAAATTTTATTTAATCACAAGCTTAGGGAGATACAGTTGCTAAAAAACAAAACAAAGCCCAAAAAATCCCACCTCAAAACAAATGTAACCACAGATTGTGTTTGATAGAATGATATTTCCATAAAGGGAAAAAAAAAAACCCTCCCTTATTGGGTTGTCTACTCTGTGCTATACTAGAATTATGACTGATTTGGAATCACAGTTTAAGAGGGACTCCAATGTGTATAACATGTCCAAAGATGGGGGATTGGGAGGAGTAACCAGAAGGCAACACAATTGTAGTAGATGGAGCTTTGCAAAGAATGCTGGATTTGGGGTCAAGAAGACCTGAGTTCAAATCATACCTCAGACATTTACTAGCTAGGCAATCCTGGCCAAGTTATTTAGCTTCTTCAGTCACAGTTACCTCATATATAATAATAAAAGCACTTACTTCACAGGGCTGTCGTGCCCATCAATGGAGATAATATACATAAAGAGCTTTGCAAACCTTAAAAACTCTATAAATACTAATGACTAAATACTATTTATCATTTGTGATATTGGCCAGATTCCTCTATGGATTCATAGATGAGTATTCTTGCCTGTTAAATAAGAGGAGTATATTAGTTAATCTCTGTGGTTCCTTCCAGCTCTAAATCCTATGATCCTAAATCGGGAGGCCACATCATGTAAGGAATGGTAGAAAGATCTGGGGATATTTAGCTTGGAGAAGAAAAGGTGTAGGCAGAGGAAGGACATGATGGCTATCTTAAAATCACTGGAGAATTGTGACATATAAAGGGAACAGACGTTCCATGTGACTTCTGTGGGAAGAATTAGCACCACGTGTAGGAGTTACTATGATGCAGACTTCACCTCCATATAAGGAAGAACATTTTAGCAGGATTATCGCATTGTTCTGAAGAGCAGCAAGCTTCCTATGAGCGGAACTGTGCAGGCAGAGAGAGGTTGGATAATCCTGGGTAAGGGATATTTCCAAGGGGGTCTTGTACATTGGGGAAGACTGGAGGGAAGAAGCTTTAGGGTGCCCTTCATACTAACCCCTTGTCAACACTGACAAAATTCTATAGAAACAAGGAACCTTGTGAGGGTAAGTGAAATAAAGGGAAGAATCTTGATGTGAGAACATTCTCAAAACTGTAAAAATGCCAAACCATTGTCAGGGAGTATTTTTAATACTTCTTCTACTCTCTCTTCTGAGACTTTAGCTTACAGAGTTACCCATAGACTACATGACCTAAACACTAGACAGTATACTCTAGAAGATACATTTCTGAAAGCTGCTCTGTCTTTGGAACAAGATGTTATTTCTATAGGAAAGGATTTATAGGATTTCTTCTCCCCCATGGAGATGAGAGAATTTGATTTTTGGAGGGGGGAAAGTTCTCTATTATTTTACCAAGAACAAATCAAGTCTATCTTTCTTTATTCTGACCATGAAGTACCCATGGTAATAGCTTTATTTTAAGTCAAGTAGTTTTGCCTGGGATTTCTGATTGGCTGCTAGTTGCTAGGAAAATGGTTGCCTTGGTTCGACAGATTTTAGAGCCACAGTGAGTGCCATGTGGGAGTCTGTGTGGGGAAGGAAGAATGTTAAAAAAAAAAAAAAAACAAAAAAAAAAAAAAACCATTTTGCTTTGGCTTCCTTTCCTTAGAACTCACCCCTCCCCAAGGTAAATATAGTTTTCTTCCCAAAAAAGAAAGGGAAAAAAGGTTCTCATTTCCATAAATTCTTATAGTACATATTTGGAATCTGGGTCCATCCCCCCCCCTTTTTAATCTTTAAACATCTGCTATTTGCTGGCATGTAGAGACTGGAGTCTGAAGTGGTGACTTCTCATTTCAGAGTTACGATAGAGCATGTTGAGTTTGGATCTGGCTCTTTGCCAGTTTGAAGTTGGGAATAGGCATTCCCATTTCCAAAAGAAATACAAAGGAGATTCCAGGGGGTGTCCTCTGTCTCCTTTATCCATGTTCTTTGGGAATGGAGATTTTGCAGTCCAGGATCATTTTCCCCACTTCTGTCACAACAAGAGCATTTGGATTCTGTAAGTTGGGAAAGAATCCAGAAGGATTGGAAGGTTTATTAAATGACTCAACCTTGCAAACAGTCACTCGCCCCCATATGCTTGGGATGGTTAAAAATTTGGCTTGGAGGGAATGGACAAGCAGATGTATAAGTGAGATGATTCTCTCACTTTGCCTTGTGTATTTTCAGAGATGGATGCAGCCTCTAAGTCTACTGGGAAAGAGAGCCTTGGTTGCCCAATTCATTCAGGACTGTGGTTTGGGAAGGTCCCAGTCAGACAGGTAATGGTAATATTGATGAGGAAACCCCAAAACTCTTAAAAAAAGAAAACCTCCTTGGACTCTGCCTTAGGGAAGGGACTCCACCCTAAACACAAAACAGTTTTCATCTTTGTTATCTGGCTCAGTACTGAAACCCATGGAATTCAATTCAAATTTTAACCCTGGCTGAAGCCCAGCCTGGAGCCAACCTGGGACTCACCTACAAGTCCCTTCAGCTTGCAGCCAAAGCTAAGAGCCAAGCTGAAGCCCTCTCTTTGCAGAGGTCCCAAACATGGCAACCTTACGCCTGTCATGTCATAGGATTTCTTTCCACTGGAACCATTATGGCTCTAGTGTCTTTCTCTACCTAACACCTTTTAACTTTATTTCCAAACCCCATAATAAACCTCTTTTATCAATCTAGGTTTTCGGGTCTGTAAATTCCTTTACAGGAGACTCTTGTGCCATCACTAGACCTCATTTAATTCTGTATCCTTGCACTGAATCCAAAAGGGTTACAGGGGAGCTCCATTTGACTTCCTGTACCCCGAACCTGCCACTAAACCTCAATTAAATCTAATTTCATTTAAGTACCCCTTACCTAGTTCTCATCAAGATCAGCTAACGGCAAGATACTTCTGGATACTCTAATAAAAGATCAGCAATAATAAATTCTTCTGCTTTCTACTCCCCATTCACTTTTTCACTAATTTCTTCCTATCTACTATGCTTCTGCCCTTAAGATGCTTACTTTTCAGTAGGGTGTTATAACATGCATATAGACAAATAAATACAGAGCAATAATTAAGAGGGAAAAGGCATTAATAATCATGGAAGGATGTGTATGTGTGTGTATGAAGGAAATGATACCCAAGCTGAGCTTTGAGGAATAGTTAAGGATTTTTAGAGATAAGGAGGGAGTACATCACAGGCATGTGAAAATACAAAAAGGTGGGAGATGGAATGCAAAGTCTGGGGAATAGCTAGTACTACAGTTTGGCTGGAAGGAAGAATGTATAAGAAGGAGAATAATGAGAAAAAAAGGAGAAAGTGTGACTGAAGCCAGACTGTGAAGGGCTTTAAATGCCAAATAGATGAGTTTGCATTTTAATCTAGAGGTAAAGAGAGAACTACTAGAAGTTTTTGAAAAGAAGAATAATTAAGTCAGACCTATTCCATGACAAAATTATTTAGGCTGTGTGGAGGATAGGTTAGTGAGGAAAAAGACTAAAGGAGGGAGACCAATCAGGAGACTTTTCTTCGAAGGAGGACATGAAGAAGACCTGAAGAGTTAGGGAGAGGGCTCTGAGTAGACAAAGAATGATGGCTCATATGATGACAGTTAGACAAGTATTTGCAAGGTGCCAGGGCTAAGCACTGAAAAAAGGAGAAAACCAGCCCTCATTCTTGTCCAAAGGGAGGATATCACACACACAATAACTAACAACCAAGGTGAATGCAGGACAAATTGGAGATCATCACCATGGGGAGGATAGAAGCCTGAAGAAAGATCTGGGGAAAACAGACTTCTTGTAGGATTTGAGTGGTACCTTGAAGGGGACACAGTAGGTAGAGCTGAGAAGGGGGAGAATTACAAGTATATGCAAGTTAATGAAAACAAAGAGAGTAAGGAAATGGACTACTTTGCTCAAGAGAAAGTCCCTCCTCAGCAAATCACAGAGTTCAATGGTCTGGACTGACTGAGGCAGAAAATGAAGAGGGAAAGTTAACTGGTAAACAAAGTAAATTCCATCAGACAGCAACTCTGAATCACAGGCATAAAGAGCAAGTGAGAGTTTGCACATGGAACAAGCCCTGGGCTCCCTGAGACTTGGGATCCCTGGCAGATATGAATCCCCTTTAGGCAGAGGCCTTCTACACCTAATCAAATTATTTTTTGAACCTGAGTGCGGGTATTTACATTGCTCTCTCTTAAATTTTGTCATAATGGATTTAGCCCACCATTCTAACTTATAGGAATGTAGCTTAGATATGATTTTATGATTTTAACCAAATCACTGTTAAAAAAATAGAAAAGAAAAAATGGATAAGGAAGGAGCTTTGGACCATATGAATGACTACACTTCTACTGAAAAACTGATTATATCATAAGAGTAAATCCCCAGGCCTTATTTTGTTTACTAGGCAGTGTCACATAGGAACCAATCCACTACATGGTATTCTAACATTATTGACCAGTTCACTGCAGGTACAAGTCTAGCAACAAGTTACTGCCTTTAGTTTCATCTTCTGTGTTCCCATTATTTATTTTTGTTTGTTTGGGTTGGGGGGGGGAGGGAAGGGATTCAATGGAGGCAATTTTACACACTATCAAATTGCCCAAATACATTTTTTTTGAGCTAGATGAACTTAAGTGACTTGCCCAGAGTCACACAGCTACTATGTGTCTGAGATAAGATTGGATCTGGATCCTCCTAATTCCACGTTGGTGCTCTATCCACTGTGACATCTAGCTACTCAAGTATATTCTTAAGGGGAAATCCTAATGGTCATAAATAGTCAGAAGAAAAGGAATGTGGGAAGGATGACTGAGGGAGGGAAAGCCATTTTTCCTACCTTTCACTGGTTCTTTGGTCTGCATCTTTTTGGTCCTCTAAACTCTCAATCCTCCTTTCTAAATTATTCATAAGAAAGATGGCACAAAGGACAAAGAGAATTGGGTTTGGAGTCAGAAGTGGGTTCAAAGCCTCTGACATTGATGGGCAAGCAGTATGACAGTGGGTAAGTCACAGTCTCTGTGAACCTCCCAGAGGGGAAGAAGGTGATGATACCTGCAGGGCTGCTGTAGGAGAAACACACTCTGTAAACCTCAAGGCACATTATAACTATGAGATCAGACAGGCCAACTGTGAAGTGCTAGGTAAATGGGAATTATTATAAGGTCCTTGTTCATTTCTGCCTCCCATGCTTTCTGTTGGTCCTCCCCTCTGTTTCAATGGCTATGGATATTTTCAAATCAGGGAAGGTTCAGTTCCAGTAGGGACTATACAAATTGACTACACAAATTCAAGAATGGAACTCTGGCTAGTCTCCACAAATACAGAATTCTAATGTTCTGAGACTCATACTATGAGGGGATTCATACATGTGCATGCACATACATGCGCACACACATGCAAACACATCCCCAGCCCCATTCCATATATGTATACTGCCTAGATTTCGATTACAGAGTACATACCTTCTACCAGCGTATTTGTAACAACACTCATGACACTGTTGACTCTGTCCTTGCGTCCATATGAAGCATTCAGCTGGTTCATAGAAACTAAGAGAGATCCAGGGCCTTTCTTCTTAATTTCCACCTCAGTTGTTGCCTGTAAAATTACCAAGTTGGGTAAGTGGGGCCTTTTAACAGTCAGGTCTTACTAGGTGAACACACCAGTGTTAGCAAAGATTTAAGCCTTTCATTTCATCTCCTAATATGGTTTTAGAACTTTATATGCTACATAAACTAACTCCAGTGATAATAGATTTTCAGTAGTCTTTAGGCCAAGGAGGCTAAGTTGTTTAGGGGTTTCCTGGGAAATATATGTCTCATCCTTAAGTGTCGGGCTACCCAGAGACCACTATATAGTGAGCAAAACTTCTGGGAGGAAAAGAAAATAAGCCAATCTAATTTCTTTGAGGGTCATCAGATCAGACTTTGCACCGGTTTAGATAACCTATGGGATAATCCCAACACAATGGATCTAATGGGCTTTCTCATACCCAATCTTAAGGTATTTGAGTAGGAATGAATTAGCCATCAAATTCTTATAACATAAATTTTTCTTAGCTTTCATCTCAGCCCTTGATGTTACCAAATATCATTGGTTTCACTTCATTAAGTATGAAAAAACTAGAACTACTGGCAAATTCTTGGTCATCAATTGCCCTACACAGCGATGGTTGCTACGACTATTACAATCAAGTCAGTCCATCTAAGATACATACTTTAATCTGGAATATAAGGAAATATGGACAAAATAAACACATTGTAAAAAATAGTTATTTAGTTTTTAACAAAGGCTATAACACTTATTTTACTTTTCCCTGTGGGGAGAGGAGAAGAAAAGAAAAGGTTCTAGAAGTTGCTGTCAAATTCAAATTATGTTACGGTAACTGCTCATTAATCAAATATCAACAAAATTAAAAATTCTAAGAAATCCATCACCAATCCATTCTCCAGGAGCATGTGTTCCAGGCCCACTCTGTGGCAGCATTAGGATGGTAAAGAATAGTAAAGACACCAAATATGAACTTTAGCTTTCCTTCTTTGCACTCTGTATATTCCTGATCTTTCTGTATCCAAACTGGCTTCAATACAACCAATATGCCTTCTGGTCTTGTAGCTCATGCCTAACATAGTGCAAGAATCTTTGACAAGTATCATCCAAAGTACAGAGAAGGGAAATGTTTGCAAAGGGCTGGAAGTAAAGTCTAACAGGGCCTTACTACTAGAAAGGACATAAAAGCTAGACAGCAGCAGAATGTCTTTACTTTAGCATATACATTAGACTTACTGCTTTAAAGTCAACAGAAGATGTTTTCTAGCAGATGCTAGGTTTGTCATTTATTACCTGGATGACTTTGGGCATCATTCCTCTGAGGTTCAACTTCTAACTGGTACAAAATGGTACCAGAGGACAAATCCTCCTTTGCCATTCCCAGTATCTGTAGCAAGATACATGATTTCCAGTGCCACAGAAATCAGAGTAATCAAGTAACTATGCTCCTTTTCTTCCTTCTCTCTCTCTCTCTCTCTCTCTCTCTCTCTCTCTCTCTCTCTCTCTCTCTCTCTGTCTCTCTTTCTCTCTGTGACTGTCTCTCTCTCTGTGACTGTCTCTCTCTCTCTCTATGACTGTCTTTCTCTCTCTCTCTCTCTCTCTCTCTCTCTCTCTCTCTCTCTCTCTTTCTACACCAGTCATTTGGAAATGGCCACAGAAAGCAACAAACTCTTGTTTTGTAGAAGTAACAATTGTTACTTCTAGACATCTATTATACTGGCAGTAATTCATATTCACAATGATAATCCTGAAGTACTAGAAGGTCTATCCTGATCTGCTTGGGTGCTTTGAACTGGTTTGCCCCACCTTAAAGCTTGGTGGCCCCTCTTTTCTGAAGGGCTCATCAAAATGATGCTGAACATAGTTCTAATATTGGTAGAATCCACTGTCACAAAGGAATCCATAGCTTAAGAGATCGCTTTCCCTAGTGACTGGCAGGACACATCATGTTCTGCCTTACCCAGCAATTGCACCCCTTCTAAGTGATATAGTTATATTTACTTACAAAAGAGAAAGCACTCTATTTTTAAATAGAGAGAAATAGTAAAATCACTGGGAACTCAAATTCTTCCTTCAAGCACTTTCCAGAAAAGAAAAAGTAAAAAAGTAATCTTTTAAGTAACCTATTTTCATTTCTTCCAATACCAAATGCCAAGTTTTCCTGAAATGTAAAATTTATTAGACCTCTGATGTCTTAGGTTGTCTTTTTTCCTGAGTGAAAGGGATGGGGAATGGACCCGTGATTTCATCATGACAGAAAACATCCTAATGAGGGAAGTTCCTCTACAGATGCAGGTTGGCATTTTCTTGAAGTTTACTGTTTTAGTCTCTAGTCATTGACAAATTAAGTGACTTGCCTAGGGTCACATAATCATTTTGTATCAGAAGGTAAATTTGAACTTGAGCCTTCCTAGGTCAGTACTCTACCTGCTGTGACATTTGGTTTCTCTCTCTAAGATATCCTGCAGATGGCAAGCATTTGTGTTCTCCTCCAGTTTTAGTAGATCTCAATGGGGAAACTCAGCTTATTTTTTAATAAGTTTAGATTTCAGACTGAAACAAGTAAAGGGAAATATATCATTCCATGGCTTCCTTCCTTCCTTCTTCCTTCCCTCCCTCCTGAGCTGAAATGATTTTATAGCTTCAGCATCAGAAGTCAATTTTTAAAAAAAGTCAATTAATGAACCACATATCCAAATCTTTTATAAGAATCGATTAGCTTCCTGGCAATCTCATCCTTTCCTCCAATTTCTGATGAAGAGATGACGCTTACCTAGCTAACACCAGCTCCTCTACATGTATCCTCTAGTCCTTCTCTTTCAGTACTTCTCCAGGGGATGATTCCTTCATCTAATTCTTAATTTTCTTCATCTTTCCCTGCTGCCTACAAACATGTATGAGCCTCTCTCCAACCTCTCTACCCTTTCCCATAATTGATAGGTATCATCTTATATATCTATATATCTATCTCCTATATATCTCTTTTCCCTATCTCCTTGAAAAAGCTGTCTTTTCTCTTTGCCTCTCCTCCCACTCAGCTCATTCTCTTCTAAACCTTCACTCAACTGAAACTATTCTTTCTCAAACTATTCTTACCAGGGTTCTCTTGATTAACAATTTTAAGAGTCTCTCCTCAATTCTCACCTTCACAACCTCTCTACAGCATTTGACAGTGCTGTAGGCCCTCTTCTCCCAGATATTTTCTCTAGTTTTCATGAAATTACTCTCTCCTGGCTCTCACAGTAGCTATTAGACTGCCCTTTCTCAGTTTGCTGGATCACAATCTAGGCCAATATAAGTAATGTTACTTCTATCTCTACGATATTTCTGGCATCTTTTCTTTCCAATTGTATACACACTACTCTTGTTCAGGGGCCCTCATCACTTTTTACCTGGACTGCTACAAGAATCTCTTAATTGATATTCCTAATCTTGAGTCTTATCCTATTCCAAATCATCCTTTACATAGCTGCAAAAATGATTTTCTAAAAGTCACCCTTCTATTTAATTAATTCCAGTGGTTCTCTATTACTTTTAGGACCAAAGGTTCTATATTCCTTGGTTCCTCTGGAACTCTGAGATCCCATCATGCTGTTCCTCACACAACATTATACCCTGTCATTTCCTCACCTTTGCATGTGAGGCACTTTTGTCTCTTAGAATCGCTAATTTCCTTCCAAACTCATCTCAAACAAGAGCTCCTAATTCAAGGTCATTTATGATTTTCTATAGCTGGTTAGGTCTTCTCTCTCCTCTCCCTCCTCAACCAGACTTAAGTCAAAGCAGTGTATATATGTATATGTGTATATGTTTATACCAGTATAAGTATACTTTGTCTACTCTGTGAGAACATAAGCTCCTTGAGGATAGGAACTATTTCAGTTTTGTATTTATGTTTTTAGAATCTTGAACAGTGCCTGGCAGACAATAGGTATTAAATACTTGTTCAGTGTGTGTGTATGTATGTGTGTGTGTGTGTGTGTGTGTGTGTGTGTGTGTGTGTGTGTAAAACACATACACATATACCACATATATGCATGTATATATTCCCCCCTCTTTCACAATGATAACTGTAGTTTTCAGACTATAGTTCCATAAGGAGCTTATGACTTCTAAGGTGAAGATAGAAAAGATAAGACTCATGAATGGGGCAATCAAACCAGGAAAATTCTGGGGCTGTAAAGATTCCCTTTTTCAGGAAGTCACTTAGACAAAAATCTATGTCATTAAATCCATCAAATAAATACCTGACTCTTAGTTATTCAGGGAATCCAATTCACAAATCATATAGGTACCTTCTCTTTAACAGAATACATTTTAGTTAGTCATCATCCAGTTAACCAGCAACTCAATGCAGAAAAGGCACTGAAAGAGTGCTACTTGAAGAAATGCATTTTTATCCGAAATACTTCTCTTTAGATTTGGTGAGAAAGAAAGGCCAAACTATCAGAGTGAAGTTTTAAAATTTTCAATGGATTTTAATCATCTAAATTCCTTTAACCTCAGATAATGGGGAACATCTATGCAAATTATTTTTCAAGTGGGGCTTAAAAAAAGATAAATTGTTTTAAGCATTTAACAAGCAAAATGTTTCTAAGGAACTATAAATGAGGTTATCCTATCTGGATAATTAATGTTTCTACAAAAAGGCCTTCAGCAGATCACCAAAATTAAACAGGCCTGGATTTAAAAAGTCTAAAACGCTCTAGAACATAGACTTTTGTCTAAGTGACTTCCTGAAAAAGGGAATCTTTACAGCCCCAGACCCAAAGGTAAAATAGATGACATCAACTTTTTAATATGTCAATTCAGAATAAAGACTATTCCGAGTTAGTCTAAATATCAAGACTGAAAGTTTGCATACAGCTAACAGTCGATGATCTGTGTATGATTTAACTATGTAATAGATTGCCCACAACAATATTTTAATTCTAGAAGCTTCCCCCTACCATCTAATCCATTCTCAAGGTAGCTTCCTCATAACTGGTGTGAACTGAGGGGACACTGTAGCATGGGACACATCAATCCTGCACCTGCTCCTTGCAAAAACAAAACAAAACACCATAAAGCGTATCTACCTTCCTCTTACCCAGACTCACAAGAACATTACTCAGACACAACTACGATGAGTAACAAACATATCAGTTCTTTCCCTTTCAATCTGTGTTGATGAATAACTAGTAGCTTAAATGTAAGCCAAATTCCCATTCTCTCATCCGATCTCAATCCTACTGCTCTTCTATCCCACTTTGACTCTACTGGCCTCCTCCATTGTGTTCCTTGGAATTCCTTCTCCAAAGCTTGACCTCTTTCTTGTCTCTTTCTACCTACTTACAGAGAACTGGCTACTCTCCAGATTATACTACACTTTCTCTCATTATTCCTTTCCCCTGTTCCTCAACAACAATCTAGTCCTGGAAGAATGCGCCCCATTGTTTCTAGCACCCAGCAATATCTTCTCCTTTGAGGTTCTCTCTATTCAAATTTATTTACTCCATCAAGAGTCTACTTGTGGAACAGAAGGTTTCCCAAGGGTCAGTGTTGAAAAACTACCCATGCATATGTTTTGTAAATTTAAAAAAAAAGAATAAAAAAAAAAAAAAAAGAAAAAGAAAAGAGTCTACCTGAGGTTACATATTAATCTCTAAGATATCTTCACCCATTACTCAGGGAATTCAGCTCAGTTTTCTTTTCCATCCCAATTGCTAAGTACCCTAATCTTCCAGTTCCTCAATATTATCAGTTCCCATGAGCTACACTTCCACTCCATCTTAGCTATGCATAGGATGGTCCCCACTTTGATCTTGCTATCTAAATTAACTAGAAGCATGGCATGTATTGAATGAAATATCAGAATGTGACACCTGATTTTTAGTAAATATAATTCTTGCTTTATGCCAGGAACAAAAAATATAGTTGCCATAAAAATAGAGATGATCAATATTATAAAAGATTAATATTTAAGAACTAATTTGAGGATCGCTAGTGGTCTCCGAACTAGTCTTTGAGACTTTGTATAGTATAAAACTTTGAATATTACTCTAAATAATCAAGAAAAGAGAAGCCAAGCTTTAGTTGCAGGAATACCAGGTCTGAAGCTACCTATTGCATTTTAGCCAAAGAGGATATCAAATGGAATCTGGTACCACTCCTACCTTCACACCCAAATACCTCACCCTTCTGAGTTATGGTTATTTTGTTTTCCTGATCCAGAGGAACAGATCTGTTATTTGATCATTCTTACTGCAAGGCAAACTTTTAATATCTAATCTGAAATAGTTTGTTTTCTGCATTGGAAGTACTTGGAGATGCCAGCCCTGTCCTGATCACTTGCTTGATTCTGAATTTAAACTGCTGTTTGAGCGGATACTCCACACTGCTGACATCATCATCATCTGATTCAGTAGTCTGTGCCAAATGCCATCCTTCTCTCTCTCTCTCTCTCTCTCTCTCTCTCTCTCTCTCTCTCTCTCTCTCTCTCTCTCTCTCTCTCTCTCTCTCATCTCTCTCAGCAGAGTGAGGGCTCTTCCATAAGAAATCTACTAAACTTACTCCCCAATTTCACACCCACATCACACAATGCACATGTTGCTTTGAAACCTTCTCCTATGCCTTCAAGCAGGTATTCAAGTATCTTTTTAGAACAGAGATCATTTTCTTTTCTAGACTTTTCTCTTTAAAAGAAAATTACTAAATCTAACCTGGCCTATTGGCCACCAAAATTCAATTTGATTCTCCTCCTGCCACCTCCTTTCAACATAGGAAATTTCTATTTTTGAAAGCTGTACTATTCTTCTTTGTTATCAACTCCTTCACTTGTTACCCCTTTTATCTGGGAATTCAAAGTTTAGCTACAGACTGAATTTATGAAAACCAACCAAAAATGGAATTGAAAGGACAATTAAAAGGGTTTTCTTTTAAACTGACTACTTGATTTATCTGTGATCCTAGGCATATCAAGTAACACTTAATTTAGTTCTCAAGATCAACCATACAAACAACTTCTATATCAATAATTCTATTTTGTTAAAAAGGTAGAGTGGGGAGGGAAGCTGAGAGAAGCCAGAGCCCCCACCTATTCCAAATAATGGAGCTGACTTAAATAAAAAGTTTATCTTATATATGAAACCATCCATATAAGTTGAGTTGCCCTATATACATGCATCATGCTAATTAGAGGAGCTGTGTCTCCATGCCATGTTAGAGGGAACTGAGGTATTAGAATAAAGTACACTGACATGCTATTTGAAGGAATTTAATACCAACTGAGGGAGGAGTGAGGAAAGTCAGGAAGCAAGAAGTGGAAGAAACCAGGGCTAATTAGGTGCCAAGAATTTAAAATTGAAAAAAGAAATTAAACAGCTTGGAATTGAAAAACCAGTCAGAAAAAAATGGCTTCCACTTTCCAAATACTTAATCTCATTCATGGATGATTTTATGCATATACATGTAACTCTTTTTGCAGCCCAACATCCATTATACTTCATTTTCTGCTTTCCTTTCCTCCTTCCTCTAGATATCATATGTTCTTGTCCCAACTCCCCACTTTTTCCTTCTTTGGGATCTTTTCTCTTTCAAACTCTTTTGAAAACCCTGTTTAATGCTGATCATCCTATTTTTATCCTCTTTTCTCTCCAGGCTTCCCATATGACACTCAATCATCCTTAGATAATCTTAGCTCATTCTTGTGGAGAAGACTTAAGAATTAGTAAAAATTAATGAAGCAGTTTAAAAAAAAAAGGCTTTTTTTTTTTTAAAGGTAAGAGAAGTTTTAAATTCCAAGCTGTTTTCCTAGGAGGCCCAAAACAATTAGTTCAGGAAGAAGAGGCAATGATAGTTTTCAATTGGTCAGACTCTGTCATTGTTGTGACAAACCCAATCTCATTCCATCAGAGCATCATCTGCTGGGCCAGAGGCATTCAGTCAAAGCAAGTGAAGGAACTAAAAGTGACAGGCACACAAACAAAAGGTAAAAAGTGAGAAGCTGGAAAGGGATAGACTCAGAGACAGAAACAGAGAGTCAGAGACTGAGACAGACATACACAGTTATAGAGAGGGGAGACAGAGGATAAGGAGACAGGAGGAGAGAAAGAAAAGATAAGAGAGGAGAGAGAAGAATGGGGGAGAGAAAAAAGGAGGGATAAGAGGGGAAAGAAATAGGAGACAGAAAAAGAGTCAGAGTCAGAGAGAAAGAGAGAGACACATACAAGGTTATAGAGGGGAGACAGCATAAAAGAGAGAGGTTGAGAGAAAGAAAGGATAAGAGAGGAAAGAGAAGAATAGGGGAAGAAAAAAGGGGGAGAAGGAAAAGAAATAGGAGAGAGAGAGTCAAAGAGAGACAGAGTTATGGAGGGGAAAGACAGAGGATAAAGAGACAGAAAGAGAGAAAGAAAAGATAAGAAAGAGAAAAAAGGATGGGGGAGAGAAAGGAGAGGGAGAAGAGAGAAAGAAATAGAAGGAGAGAAAGAGAAAATGAGAGAGAAAGAGAGAGACACACAGAGTTATAGAGAGGAGAGCCAGAGAGAACAGAGAGTGGAAAAACCAAGATAGAAGTTAAGTTTGAAGTAGAATGATGGGGGAGGAGAGAGACAGAGATAGAAAGATACAGAGAGAGAAGGAGAGATAGAGGGGGGGAGGAAGAGAAGAAGGGAAGGAGGGAGGGAAGGAGGGAGGGGAGAGAAGGAGGAAGGGAGAGAGAATGTTGAATAGGAAGGTAGATGAGTTGAAAAATAGAGGGAAATAATGGGCCAGTAAAAGAAGAGGAGGATGGAAAGGGTGAATTCGAGAGATGAAGACAGAGAAAGAAGAAGAAAAGGAAAATAGAGAAATAAATGGAGACGGAAAGGCTCAGATAAACAAAGAGACAGACACCAAGGGCAGGCAGGGAGGAAGGCCTGGAAAAGGAGGGAGAAAGGGAGCAATGGCCATGCCTAGCCTGGGTCTATCCATTTACTTCCTTACACTGTTATCGGTAGCTGCCTTATCTATTTTCACCTCAGGCAGAAGTCGCCCTGGGGCCATGGGCCCAGGCCCCCCGATGAGGGACACCACTCCATTGCAGTCCACCGTGCTGTTACGTTTGATGCTGCGGCGTAGACTGGGAAAGATGCGGGAGGAGCGGCTGCCCTGGCTGTAGCCGCTGTAGCCGCTGTAGCTGCTGCGCCGCTCGTGGGCCCGGATGGGGATGAAGAGCGAGTCTCGGCGGCCTTCACTTTCCTCCACCGTGCTGTGCTCATCATCAGCAAACTCGTTCTCCGAACCAGGGTCTCGGAACCTGCCGGGGGTCTTAAAGCTGAAGATGCTGCTCTTGCTGTTGTGGCGAGAAAGGAATGGGGAACCCGGAATGCTGAGCAGCGACTGTGGGAGCCAAAGAGGGAAAGAGTGAGGGGGGTGCTGGGATTTCCAGCGTTAGAACACACAGCAGAGGCCATTGGGCAGGCAGCCCCCTATCTCTCCAGCCCTCTATCCCCTGCCAGTTCCCTACCCCCTTCAGCATCTTACCCCCTTCCAGTCCCCTACCCCATGCCAGTGCCTTACCCCTGCCAGCATTCACAGGAACCTTACTACAAGGTTCCACTTCTGTGTCCTGGACCCTTCCAATAATGTCACAATTCATATTCTTCTCCGCTGTATTTTTACCTAACACTTTTTTCTTCCAATCTAATTCATTTTGTCTGGAATGTTTCCTACACTCACAACTCTTTGCCTCTAACGTTCGGTTCTTTCTAGACTCTGGGTCTTTCTAAGCTGCTTAAAAATGAACTGAAAGGAATCAATGATTTTGATCAGGAGAAGTAACAACAAAGAAACCACAAAACTATGGACAGCTCTTTTGTAAAAGTGATTGCTTACCATGACTGACCATACATTGTCAACTTCTAATCATACATGCTGATAACATTTAATGTGGATTATCCAAAAACCTTAGGAGTTTTCTATATTCATAAGATGGTTTGGGACCCTTGTCCCATTTTTCATGGCAAATTTCTTTTCTCTGGAAATTATAGCTCTGCTAGGATAGTTCTGCATGATTTTTCATTTCACCAATGTTCCTTTATAACTGAGGTACATAATTAAATATTTACCTCTTTTCCATGTCATATATTTTACAGGATGGACAATGCTAAGGCAAATTATTGTACCATAACTAATGAGACAGATAATTCTTGGTCCTAGAGGAACTGGCAAGGAAGCTACTGACCTATTTCACATGGTATGTTACAGGTTCTAATCAGGATGTTAAGACAGAAAATGAGGAACCCAAGCTGAAGAAGGTTGATTGCCTATTCTACCCTGGAAAACTGACATAGTAAAAAATGATGCTTCCCCAGTTGGGGAGAACACAGTATTCATGATAAAAACAGAAGCTTATATTTGTGAAGTGCTTTCTAATTTTCCCCTAAGGAAGCCATGATGTCATAGGTGATAATAAGTCATGAGTTAGATAGGACTATGGGTCAACTCAAAAATGGATTAAGCAATCAAGTCCAGTTGTTGACTCTAGTAAATTTTACTTTTTTATCTTAGACTAGTAAATGTTTCATCTTAGAAGAGCTCAGAAGTAGATAGGCATCTTCTAGTATTTGAAGGGCTTAATATAAGTTAAAGATCTACCATGTCAAAGAGAGATCAGACATGTTTTGAATGGCTGTGCAGGCAGAACCAGCAGGAGCAAGTAGCAATTACAAAGGTGCAGATGTAGGTTTGATACCAGGAAAAGTTTGATAACAATGAGGGCTGGTCAAAAATGCAGTGGACAGCCCTCAGAGATGGTGGACCCTCTCTCCTTATAGGTCTTCAGGCATGGGATGGGTGACCCACCTTTTGGCTAGCTTTATAGTAGGGATTCTGTTTTTGTGTATGGGTTGGTTGCTTAGGTCCCTTCTTTCTCTTACTGTATGGGGTTGCAATAACAGCACATATCTGCAACTATCAACAAATGTCATATTCAAATGAACTTGGTTCATGACTTAAAAGACTTGTTATTCCTTCTCTCTAATTATGATCATATAGGGCTCATAACAAAAGTTAAGTCAGCCTATGGAAGACAGGAAGAAAAATTCTCTTCTAGGAAATTTGGGGCAAAACTAATCCTTTTAGAACCTGCAGCTTGAGAGCCTGATCTGATTGCTATTGAAATAAATCTATCAATGCTGAATGAAATCACAGAATTATTCCTAAGCCTTTTTCTCTTCTTCCTCTTTCCTAGAATGTAGTTTCCAAATTGGTTCTAGCTACAGAAGGAAAGAGGAAACAAAGATCTAAAACTTATCGTCTCTATGAGTCTTCATTAACACTGAGACTGTTTCTAAGAGCCAGTGTGTAATGTCTGCTCCTTCCATGGGGCTAATTCCTTAGCCAGTATATATTAACAAAAGTGACTGATAAATCTAAAATGTAAATGGGCCAAGTCTAGTTTCCTGGTTAGCCATTGCCCTGAATGCTTTCTTCATGTGAATGTTGCTTGCCCAGTGTGAAGGCTTAGTTCAGTCTGTTAAGAATTACTTTCATTGTACCTGGTATATCTGCACAGGTTCTATGGATAATGTCCTCACAATAACAAGACCCAGCCATCGTTGCCATCTCAACACAAAGGACTCTGGCCTCCAAAAGCAAAGGTCTAGGTCATCTGGCTTGTACTAACCTGTTCTGGCAATCCTTAACATAGAGCTCTTTATATAAATTCTCTTTTCATCTGGTTCCATTTCAATTTATCTCTAATTTCAGAGTACTTTAGCTTCCTGGTACACACTATAGAAAGGGGCAATTGAGAACAGAGTACAGTATAGAAGGCAGCCCTAGGGATTAAGGGAGGAGGAGGCTGGAGGACATATAGGCAAAAGAAAAGAAGGGGGACTGATGGAGAGCTTGTAAATCATTAAAAGTCATTCTTGGCTCATGCAGAAAAGTACTCTACCTGGTTCATGATAGAAAACTTCCTGCCTATCCTGTTGTCTGGTAGGCGAAAGGCCTTCCTCCTCATGCCATCTTCTGACTCTGATTTAAACACCTTCTCACTGTCCCCTTTCTCTTCTCCTTCAGAGAGCTCCTTCTGTTTCCTCTTCTTCCTCCTGTTACGTCTTTCTTTGGCACTCTTTGAACTAAGTTTGGAAATTTCAGAGGAGCTCCGAGACCCCCTCCCTCCACCTTCTTCTTCTATAGCATCTTCTGACACAGTTCCAGCAGAAGTGGCCATTGCAGCAGCCTGTGGGAGTAATCACAGGAACCAAATCTAATCAGGAACAAGTAAGCAGTAGCAATCAAAGAGAGCACCTACAATTTTTTTTAATTTAAAAATATTTTTTCCAGTTACATTGTAAAAATAGTTTTCAACATTTATAAGATTTTGATTTCTATTTTTTTCTCCCTCTTTCTTTGCTCTTTTGGTCCCCCCTCTCTAAGACAGCAAACAATCTGACATAGATTATACATATACAATCATGTTAAAACATATTAGTCATTAGACATGTTGTAAAAGAAGAATCAGAAAAGGGAGAAATCATGAGAAAGAAGAAACAAGAGAGAGGGAAAACAGCATGCTTCAATCTTCATTCAGACTCCATAGTTCTTTCTTTGGGTGTGGATAGCATCATGAGCTTTTTGAAACTGTCTTAGATCATTGTATTGCTGAGAAGAGCCAAGTCTATCATAGTTGATCATCATATAATTTTGCTGTGACTGTGTATAATGTTCTCTTGGTTCTGCTCACTTCACTCAGCATAAGTTCATGTAAGTTTCTCCTGATTTTTCTGAAATCCAGCTATTTCTCATTTCTTACAGAATAATAGTATTCTATTACATTCTTATACCACAATTTAGAATCTACAATTTTATAAAAATTGCTGTACCAAAGATTTAAGTAAGAGAGGAAGGAAAGGAAAACAAGCATCTTTGACAGGGAAACTAAAGTTAATAAAATCTTCAGTTTGCTTTGTATCTTGGGCAAATATTTCTAAAAGCATTTGAACAGGATCTTAAAAGATAATGATTCTGGGTTGTATTTCCATATAAATATCCCTAGTAAATAGCTCACCTACTTTCTCAAAACAACAGGGGATCACCTGAGAAGAAGCAATCTGGTTATTAATAAAAACAAAATGGCTCAGTCATTTCCATCACTCCAGTGACCCAAATGCACTATATTGGGGAGATAGAGATACAGCTTCAAGGATGTGCTGCTAACATGAGGCCCAGTACTAACCTGGGCTTCTTCTTGTTGCTTTTTTAATTGTTCCAGCATTGCCTTGAATTCTGCCTCCTTTTGCTCTGCCTCCTCCAAAGTTGCCTGGTTCTGCTCTTCATAGGCCATGGCCACCACAGCCAAGATAAGATTGACCAAATAAAAGGAACCCACAAAGATAACCAGGACAAAGAAGATCATGTACGTTTTTCCTGCTGCTCGTAAAGTCTGCAAAGACAAATACCATTTTCTAAGTCTTGTGCATCAATTGAAAGCACTAGAAAAACATACAACCTTTTCATAGGTTAATTTTTTAAAAAAGCTAGATTTTATTTAGAGTTGTTTTCTTAAGCTTGAATCAATAACAAATAATAAGACAATGTGTGTTTCCTCCTGATAAAAGGATTGAAGAAAAGACAAACCTAAAAATTACCAAATTAATTTGATGAAACAGAATAATGTATTCATTCCAACTGAGGAGGGAAGATTATCTGCATCAAACAGATGTATATGTGCTATGTCCTCTGGTAGAATGTAAACTCCTTGAAAGGAGGGTTTACAGTAGTCATATTGCCTTTTGTAGCATTCTGAACACAGGAGGTGATTAATAAATGGTGTAAAGTACTACAATTATTGGTGACAAGATGAATGTTTTTGATTATAGGAGAAAAGGAAACACATATTTATTAAGTGCCTACTATATGCTAAATACTGTGTTAAGTGCTCTTATAAATATTATCTCATTTGATTTGAAGATCAATCCTGGGAGGCAGGTACTATTATTATCTAAATTTTGCATTTGAGGAAACTGAGGAAAATTGGGATTAAGTGTCTGAGGCTGGATTTGAACTCAATATTTCCTAACTCCAGGCCCAGTGCTCTATATCCACTGTGCAATCCAGCTGCCTCTATAAGGATTTTTTTTAAAGTAAGAAGAAATAATTCTAAGCAAATTGGAGACAAAATATAAACAGCAAATAGATTTCATAAAAGTAGGTGCCCAAAATCTATAAAAAGAGGATATATTCATGATTTGGCCATCTACTTACTCTAAGTATCTTTGCTCTAAGGTCCTGCTCTTTTAATCAGTAACTTCCTTATATAATTTAAGAAAACACAGAAAAGAGAATTGGAAAGAAAGGGCAGGACATTCATTACTCATTAGGGTACAAAACTACTGGTGAGACATTGACTCCAGCAGGGAAGCAAGTGAGAACATTTTCTTGATCTGTTAAATAATCCCTCATTTTGCCCTGGATCATCATTGCACACCCTCCTAGCTCTGACTCTGTGATCCCAAGATACTCTGATCCATTCTGACCAAGTTTTCCCTTCCCCCTGCTCCCATGCATCAAGCAGCCAGGGAGGGACTCAAAGAACACAAGCCTTCTTCCCCTTTTCTCAACAGGGGATGATTAGCACTATGCCCTGTCTTATCTAGGACTACTTATTGTGTTCGCACTTTAGCACCACCAAATACTGAGTGCCTTCTCCCAGCAATGCAGGGCCCTCTGCTAAATCCCAGGGAACTGCTTTACTTGTTCCCCCTCAGAAAGTCCAAGTCAGGCTGCTGAGTACCAGTCAGAAATGCAAATCTGAGCTAGAGTCTTGAGTTGCAGAACACCTCCCATAGTGGCCGGGCAGCCCAAAGCTGCAAGCCACGCAGAATCAGAGTGTTCTGGCCTTGGATCGTGTGACTCCAGCCACCTGTTTATAAAGAGATCATCTGAATGATAAATTCTGTGGCCCAGTAGAAAACAAATTTATCTTTCTTCCAGCAACAACTGAATATTCCCAAAGTACTGAACAAAATCAAAATGAAGGCCCTTTAAAGCATGAAATATGTATTATACTTTGCTATATTGTTTGTATTTCACTTTAAAAAATCTCTCTCAGAGCCTACCATGGTGCCTTTTGAGGACACAAAAGATGCTCAGTATATATATATATATATATATATATATATATATTTTTTTTTTTTTTTTTGATTAATTAAAAGTCCCAAGCACAAAAGCCTGAAGATGGGCCTAGCTGACTCTGGGCCATGCAGGAAACAGCCAAAATGGTGTTTCCATATACAGTGAAGCACCTTCTTCTCCAGCCACCATTTTAGGGACAGGACAGGCTGGCCATTCCCTGCCCAGCTGGGCTTCTAACTCTCCTGACTCTCCTACCATGACTCAGCTGCCTTCTTATTCATGAGCTACCCTCATTCTGAAACATCCCTTTATCATATTGGCCCCCTTCTTCTACCAGTAAATTCCCTTTCAGGGCCTCTATTTTGGGGAAGAGCTGCAGCTGGCCATGCTTCCTTCCCCTCCCCAGAAGTGCTTCTGGCTCTGGACTTTCCCACTATGGCACTGGGTGGGCAGCTTCACAAACCCTCCCTCCTCCTTTTCAGCTCCCTTTATGTTTTGTCATCCCTCATTAGACTATAAGCTCCTTGAGGGCAGAGGCTCCTTGAGGGCAGAGGCTATTTTATAACTTGTATTATTGGTATATAATAATTGCTTAATAAATGCTTATTGCTTGTTTGCAAGAAATTGATGACAACTCGAGGGCTCTAAACTATCACCAGGTTTTTTTAGGCTAGAAAATGTAATCCTACAAGCCTGCCTGGAATTTCTCATCACATTCTCACAGAGAATGTCTTTATGTCTCTACCCAATGTGCTGTCACATAGAACCTCTCATCAAAGGAAATGACATTACTCACCAACTGATACAAGTTTTCCCAATAGTCCTGGGTCATAAGGCGAAATAATGCCAAAAAGGCCCAGCTGAAGGTATCAAAGCTTGTATAGCCATAATTTGGATTCCTTCCTGCTTTCATACATAGATATCCTTCAGGACATTGCCTGAAAAGAGAAAAGGAAAGAATAGAACTTTTCAATTTGGTCAATTTAATTCAATTTTTAAAAATTGCCACCTGCTATTTACAATACATTCAACTAAAGACCACTCAAAAAACCAGCAACAAGTCACCATCAAATTATGGAGTATTGAGCACAAATCCTAGCACCAGTTTAAGAAGGGCATTACTACACAGGAGAATGCCCAGAAAAAAGCAATAAGAATGATGAGGGGCCTTGACACCATGATGTTTGAGGGAAAATTGAAGGAACTGGAGATGCTTAGTTTGGAGTAGAGAAGGTCTGAGGCAGGTGGTGAGGAAATGGTAGCTTGCTTCAAATATCTGAAGGGCTATCATGAAGGATTTCTGTTGATCCCAAAAGAAAGAAATAGGAACAATGGCTGGAAATTTCATGTGTAGGCTCCTTCTTTCTGGAGATTTTCAAGCAAAGGCTGGATGACTACTTGTGGAATATTCTAAAAATATAGGGGATTCTCTTTTGAGCTATACATACAGCATAAAATTCAGAAGGGCAATAAACACAGGAGTAGTTCAAGTCTGCTACATCTTGGATCAGTGAGAAGTTTGACTAAATTCACTCCTTGTTTTATTATGCCAAGTCAGAGTCAAAACCAAGGAAAAAATGAACAGAGATTCTTAATAACCTTTCATCCCTTTAACATTTACAGCAGTAGTGGGATGCTTGGGATGCTAATAGCCTCAGATAAGTCACTTACATTGCTCCTGGAATTGCTGACAGATTTCCTAATGCCTGCTGCAATGCAGGTACTAAAAGGGAGTCTCTTTGGTCGCAGGTCATCTTAAAATGTCTTTTTCCAGAAGAATATATCTTAGGTAAATTCTGAATAACATCTACAAATATTGTTGTTCCTTTAGTTTTAAGACAACAGCAAAATTAGATATTTTATTCTATCTCTAGACAGTCAGCTGCATTAAGGAAGGCAGAGAATCGAGTGACTACAAAAGGAAGGCAAGAATCTAATGTTCAGGACCTATCCATTATGCTATTAGTGAAATTTATGAATATAAGCTTAAAATGAAGAAAGGCCAGAAAGGAAGAAAAGAGATAACCAATAGAATAATGTTTCTATTAGTGATGTCTCAAGTCTATGCCAGTGAATCTGGTGGGTACCCTTCAAAAACTGCATATAATAGCCCATTCATAATTGGCCATCCCTTGGGATTCTTGTCCTTATCTTTCTTCACTCAATCATAAAGGATCAGTGCAATGTGCTAAGGTCTTTCCTAGCATTCTTTCAAGACTGGATATATTCTGGTGAATCATCCATTATGTATGCTGTCTTTCAGTTATCAGTTATTTCTCACTCTCAGTATGTGACTGGGCCATCCTTTTTTCCAGTCTTACATTTCTCTGATTGCCTCACTGATCCTTTTCTTACATAATTCCTTGTTGTTCATATTCCAACACACACCTATCATGTGCTTCTCTACCATCTTATGGGGGACTTTCAACTTTTAATTCTGCAGAGATTGTAGTATTCTAAGACCTACAGTAATACAACATCAGGGGAATGCAATCACTGCCTAAAAAACAAAACAAAACAAAAACAGAAAAAAATATAGGTCTTTGTTTCAGAAAGAAGCCTGAGGTCATCTGTGCAATTTCCCAAAGGGAATCTAACTCACTCTCTTCTACCTCTTCAATTCTGAGCCTACCTCATTGTTCATTTAAAGTGTTCCAAAGGATTAGTTAGCTCTCCGGGTTGTTTATCATTATCTGGATAAAAGGCATTCTTTACCCATTTGGTTTTTTCTATACAAAATTAAGCATTTTGCTTTTGAATGATTGTGGAAGCTACCTATTCATTCCTGGAATCATCAGATAAGTGGGCCAACTGGACCCGGCCAGTGCTGAGTTGGACAATATTATCATTGTGCTTGGGTCTTGAAACTTTTTCTTCAGGAACTTGCCTAACACCTGTTGCCCTGTAAGTGTGACTTCCTTCTCCCCTCCCCTTAAAAAATCCTTCTATTTTTTTAAACCATAGCAGCTGCTGTTCTCGATATAGGAACTCATAAGTTAAATGCTAAAGTCTAGTCAAGACACATTTTGATAGATCCTGGAACAAGGGGGCAGCACATGCAGACAAGATCTGTATGACACCCTTCTAACCCTTTGCAAAACACACAGACACATGCAATGTAGGTATTGTATTTGGGCCATTTCTGCTATAACTGGAGCAAGAGACCTTTGAGCTGACTATCCATATCTTCTACCTTATGGCTACTGAATGACTTAATCAGTTTAACCCCTCTTTTCCTTAACCTTTGAAGCCTAGATGCTGCCCCTCCCCCAAATTTGCAAAGCTGACCCTACTTTTGAAAGAGAAGAGAAGGAACATCATTTTTTTTTCAGTAGAACAGGTTCTTTCTTTGAGGGATATGATATCCATTGGTTTTTCCTCTTGGGAGATTTAGGGAAATGTGTGATCTTCTAGAAGGGTTCTCTGTTAGATTATGGTAGACAGGGATTCTATTTTACAAACTGTGCCAAACAAATGATTTTGTCTTTATCTTTGTAATTTTGAATTGACCTAGATGACTTCAGAGGAAAAAGTGAGGGCTGGTGACTTTACCCAGCCCCCCTCATTTAAATTCAATTCACTTGCAGGTGATTTGCAAGTCATGATTCTGGATTGAAAGGAAAGCAAGGCTGAGGAGAAGAGGATGCCTTTCATCTTTTTTCTTACATAGGTTTGACCATGTCATTTTCCTGTTCAAAGAGATCAAAGTATTCCTTACTATTTCTAGGATAAGATACATACTCACTTCTTTGGCATTTAAAATCTTTCTCAAACTGATGTCACATTATTCCTCAATACAAACTCTACATTTTGCCCCAAACTTTCCCACATATAACATTCTATTCTCCCAACCCTATGCCCCATTCATATCTGAAAAACAGTTAAACTCTTTCCTCACTTCTTGGAGAGCATCCCTTGTGCACACTTTCTCTCCATCTCTCCCCACCTCCCATCTACATCAACTCCCAGGGATTTACTTATCTCTATACAGATGACTCTAAGATCTATATATCCAGGGTTGGTCTGCTTCCTGAGCTTCAATCCCACAAAATCAATGTTCTATTCCACATTTTTAAACTGGACATTCTGTAAACATCCCAAACTCATCATCTCTAAAACAGATCATTTTAACTTTTCCCTTCTTCCCAATTTCTTCATTTCTGCTGAAGAGACTACCATCCTTATGGTCACCCATACACAACCTTAGAATCGTTTTCAACTCCTCCTCTCCCCCTCACCCTACACATCCAATCACCTGCCAAACTTTATCTATTCCCCCTTCACACCATCTCATCCATCTCCTTCTCTCTATTCACACAACCACTCCTCTAATTCAAGCCATAATCTCTTCCTACTCTACAAAGTACTGCAATAGCCTCCTGACTTATCTTGCCTCTGCTCTCTCCCCTCTGTCATTCTTCAGAGCTGTTAAAGCAATATTTCTTATATTTTAGGAATATAAAGTCTAAAATATGACTACAACACATTCTTTTTCATAAATTCTAATTGCTTCTATTACTTCAGAGGTCAAATACTAACTCCCCCCTGCTTAGCATTTAGAGCACTTCACAACATGGCTCTGATTTGTCCTTCCATACAGATTATATATGACTTCTCTGCTCATGGTCTATTGTTTATTAAACTGGTTTGTTTTCTATTGGTTAAAACTGGTTTGTTTCCTATTGGGTTACACACAGAATGATCTTCCATGTTCAGCCCCCATGTCTCTACACAGGCCATAGTTGTCTGGAATGCACTCCATCCTTACTTCTGCCTCTGAGGATTTCTGGTTTCCTTTCAAGCTCCATGTCTGATATGTGAGCTTAACTGATCTCCAAGTGTCCAGCCCTTTGGAATTATCTTCTTTATTTTGTATATATCTTGAATGTACTCATTTACATGTGTCTCTCCAAATCTAATGTAAGATCCTTGAGGGCAGTTTTGTTACTGTATCTTAGCACGGGTTGTATCTGGGTGGCCACATGCCAGACACATAGGAAGCAAATAATAAATGCTTGATTCCTTGATCCTCAGCCAGAGCTTGTACAGAGCAGATTACTTGTACAGATGCTGAGAATGTATTCTTTGTTCTCTTCCTCCTTGAATTCCCAGGGTGTTGTCCAAGGACCTTGTCCATAGAAGTAATTTAATAAATGTTTAATGAATTGTATAAACATTTCAATCTAATTTATAAGGCTCTGAAGCTTGGTCTAATCACCCCAATGTTTACAATAAGACAACAAGCATTTATTAAATTAAGTGCCAGTTCTTACGCTGAGCTCTGGGGAGCATTCAGAGGAGCTCACCATTCCTACAGGACCCTGGTTAAATGTGGCCTTAGTCCTGGACCTTTTCTATCAGCAAGAAGAATGCCTTAGATGAGCCTATAGCTCCCCATCTAATGCCTTCCAGGATATTAATAAGTAGAGGGTCACTGAATAAAGTTACTACTCTTATAAAATCTCCCATTTCTTACTCCTGAAATATTTTTCACCATCTTTATTTATCTCTACCTTTATAATGAACTCACAGAGCATCAAATTATATGTTAATTTACTTGCATATCCTTTGCAACTTACATTAGTACATAAGTTGCAATTATTTCTATGGCATGAAATAATGGGGTTTCTTTCTGGATGCATAATAAAACCAATCCTATCTTCTGTGTTATTTGCCCTCAAGGAAAACCAAGCCATTTTATATTTTCTCCATTTCTTGGGCAGTAATGGTAGTGTTCTTTAGTTACTTCCATCATGTTCTATTCTTTGTGATTCCATTTGTGGTTTTCTTGGCAAAGGTACTAGAGAGGTTTGCCATTCCTTTCTCCAGCTCATTTTACAGATGGGATTTAATAATTCACTCAGGGTTATATAACTAAGTGACTGAGGACATATTTGAACTCAGGGCTTCCTGACATAAGGTCTGGCATCCTATTTATTGAACCATCTAGCTGCCATGACCAATAAATGCATCTCAAAATGACTGGCCTATATATACAGAGCTGGCCCCAAAAGTAGAAGCAGCCTATTGCTGGGACCATCTCCAAAGCTTTGCTAGCATGGTAGAACCCAATAGTGCTTACAACACTCCACTGGCATAACAGAACCTTCAAGAATCCAGGATTATACAAGGATCTGCCTCATAGTAGGGTTTTCATCTATCACAGGAAAACAAACACTAAACAGGTACATTTCTTTAGTTCTTTACAATTTACAAAGCACTTTAACAAGTTACCTAATTCCCCACATCATGTCTGCAATTTAGGAAAGGCAAGTATCTTACAAAAGAGGAAATAAAATCATTAGGGTAAGTAAATGGTAGAACATAAAATCCCCCAAATCTCTTCAGGTCTTTCCATCTAGAATCCAATGATTTTTTTCTTTTTTCTTTCTTTCTTTTGGCCACACAAAGGAAAAAGTATATGAAAATACTGTCCATCTTCAACAAAATATGAAGTAGATTGTTTTAAGGGAGGAGAAAACATTCCAATGGGTTACTTACCCAGCATCAGAACTATTCCCACAAAGTAAAGGATCTAACATGCCTGGTATGGTATAAAAATTTGCTAAAAAAATGTGAAAAGAAAGAGAATGAATTAGGCATATTTAGATTTTTTAAAATATCTTATCTTCAACAACAACAAAATTGCTCCCTCCATCACTGTTATCTATTTCCTCTTCGTTGTCCTAGTACCAGGTTATCTCCTAACCACAGAAGTATCTTGTTTTAAAAGAAGAGTCATTCTTTCTCTAATATTCAAGTATCCATCCCATTACTTTCTTATGGATATGTCAATCTAATTAAACTTCCAAAGCAAAGAAGGAAAAAACAAGCATTTATTAAGCAATCATTGTGCTAAGCAAATCATAATTATTATCTGATGTGACTTTCAGAATAGCCTGGGAAGGAAGATTCTATTATAATCTCCATTTTACAGATGAGGACACTGAGATAAACAAAGGTTAAGTGACTTGCTCAAGATCTTACACTATCACTGATTTTTTTCCTTTATAAATCTGCTTTCCCAGTTCTCTTGAATACAGCACATCAAATAATAGTCGACAGCATTAGTCTATTATTAACATGATCAAATAGTACTTTTAGTTTAATAAATTAATTTTTAAAAACTCAATATGGTTCTATAACATGGGTTCTTTCTAATGAAGTCTGTCTTAAGTGACCAAAGTGGGAAAGAAAACACTCTCAAAGAATGACTGGTTCTTTAGACACATTTCTTTCTCAGTTGTAGCATAGAAGGGCACCTTCCTTATTCTCTGGCCCTTAAAAAACCCTCACTAATAAAATATGCAATACCTATAATATGATCCTGTGATTCTAAAAATAGTAGATACACATTTAAATAGTGCTTTAAAGTTCATAAAAAACACTTTATAAAACCTTGCCGTCCCTTCAGTGAAGTGGGAATATAGATGAATTACAATAGATAATATGGCAGAGGAGGGGGCGAATGAGAGAATGTGACACTAATCGAACTTAGAACTTAAAGAAAAAAATCTCAAAGCAACTCTTATTTTTCAAGAGAAAATGAAAATGTAAAGCCTTGTTCTTTTAATATTTTAAAGGGGAAAAAAAAAAAAAACAAGAATTACTATCCTGGTAAAGTCTGACTGCCATTTGCCTCTTAAACAGATAATTTGGATAATCTCTCCAGGTCATCTCTGTTAGCTATGAATAGACTACTGAATATACATTCTGCTAACTTATCAAGGCTATTCTCTGGTGTTCCCTTCTTATGAATAAAGAAAGACCTAAAAAACCCCAAACAGATAAAACATTTTACTGGTGCATTTAGTCTTTATATAAAAATCCAACCCCTTCTGATTGAATCCTTTCTTTCCGCTCCCCCCCCCAAAAAAAACAATTAAGTAAAAATATCTGATAGCAAATACATCTAAATACACACACACACAATTCTATTTTTATTGTCTCCTGTTTCTTTTCTGTTTCATATCTATTTTTGATATTTTATATCATAAATATTGTTTTAAAATTAATTACTTAGTATTTGACTTCCTTCTATTTTTCTTATTCTTTCAATAACATGAATTGTTGTAGTTTGGTGCTCACTTCTTGGAACATTCATATTTCAATCCCAGTACAGATTTTCTGGCCATGTAAGTCAGGAAAAGACTGTCCCCTTTCTACAAAGAAGGGCATACTTACTTTTGTTGTTGATATACTCTTCCCAGTCAAAACCTTTGGTGCCATTTTCAAGGAAACTCTCATTGAAATTAATGGGCCACACAACACATTTATTTCGCAGGTTGCCCATGAACAATTGTAGTCCAATCAAAGCAAAGACACTCAGGCAGAATACAGTTAAGATCATCACGTCAGACAGCTTCTTGACTGACTGAATGAGGGCTCCTACAATGGTCTTCAGACCTAAAGAGAAAGAACCATCAGAATTAGACTAAGTTTTTGGCCCTCCCAACCGCCCAACCTCCCAACCTCCCAACCTCCCTTTTAGTGTTCCAGTACTGGCCCATGCCTACCCTTTAACCAAGAGGAATTCATTCTGTATAGCAGCAATAGATAAACAAGAATCTTTATGTTTCAAAATATCATCACTATCAATATCCATCAGAAGGAAAGGATACTTAATTCAAACTCAACAATATGTAGAGAAAAAAAAATAATTGTTACCTCTGTTAACCTGAGGCCCTTTTTAAATTAGAAATACTCTTTTCTCTTTAGCCCAATAGAATAGGAGCTACCAGGAAGATAAGGAGCTACTAATAAAAGAACTTTTCAAGAGTTTCCAAGTTGGGATAGCCTTTTCCAAGAGTGCCCAAACTACCAATGTAGCTGCAAGATTGGTTCAATAATAACAATGATAATAATGAGCATTCATTTAGTGCTTAGAAATCTTCAAAGTATAGTAAAACTATTACCTCCTTTTGTCCTCACAACACCACAGAAAGATGAATACTATTATAATCTTTATATTAAAAACTGAGGTCACATTTGAATGCAGGTCTTCTTGACACCAAATCCCAAAGTACCCTTTCTACTATCCCACTTAGCTGACTCCAGTAATGAGCCAATCCTTGGGTTATATCTGCTACTAAAGGCAATTCCTCTTTCAGTTATTTCCTGCCTTTTCTGAATGCATACCCCAACTTCTACAGCAGACTTTTCTGTCACTTAAAGGTAAAAAATAATTGTATAGAGCACCAGCTGTTAAGTCCTTAGAAGGACCTGAATTCAAATCTGGCCTCTGTGTGACTGGCTAAATCACTTAATCTCAATTGCCTCAGCAAAAATAAGGAAATTTAAAAATTTTTTTAAAATAAAAAATAATCCTAATAACCATTTAAAGTGCAGATTTAGGAACAAATCATGGTTTGAATTTGAAGCCACAGTTGAATTGCTTAAATAGGGCTGAAGAAGAGCAGGAAATAGCTTTAGTTCTAACACTATCATTATCTCTGCAGCCATATCTTAATCTTTGGGGGTATGTTTAAAGGTAACACAGACTAAATACTAGCATTAAAATACAAGATGGGCTGAAGGAGGAAAGAAAGGTGAGATATAAGCCTAGACACACTGCCCCTATTCCATGTCTATAGGTAAGATGATTAGACTGAGAAGTAAGAGACATCAGTTCCTAATCTCTGCTTGGCCAGTGAGACGCTAATTAAGTCACAATTTCCAGGGACAGTAAGAGCTTCTCTGATTATAATAAGATGATGGAAATAAAGATGAGGCATATGAAGTAATGTAAGCTGTTTAATTAAAAGTTTTAAGTTCAAGATACTGCTAGTGTTGTGGATGATATGGAATAATATATCACCTTCTCCATATTCAGTGACTCAGCAGTACTAAGGCTGCCAGATCTTCCTTGAACATGGTATTGCCATCTCTTGCCTCCGTGATTTTATACTGGCTGTCCCTCATGCCTGGAATGTTCTCTTCACTTCCCTGTCTTCTTTTAGGACTCAACTTAAAAACACTACTATCTGTCAGAGGCCATCCATTTTTCCCCTTGAGTATTCCTCTCTAAGATTACTTTGCATTTCAACTTATTTTCTGTGATTTTTTTCTCCTGTGCTCCCATCCTCCTACCTTAGTACCTTAATCCCTTTTGTGAAAAGGGACAATATTTGTGCTTTTTGCCTTTCTTTGTACATCAGCAGAGTAACTGGTATCCTGTAAGAATTTAAGAAATGCTTTACAGTTGGTAGATTAACTATTTCTATGTGTTTCTTTGCACTTGGCTGGCTGAAATTTAAGAGAGGATAATAGATCTATTCATTGAAAATTTTAGTACAATGGCAATTATGAACAACATTCTCTTCTCTATGTTATTGTTCAGTCATTTCCAACTCTTTGTGACCCCATGTTGGGTATGTTTTGGCAAAGATACCGCAGTGGTTTGTCATCTCCTTCTCCATCTCTCCCCTACATTCAATGCTTATGCCATGGCAAATCCAAGATAAGGAGGGAGAAGAAATGAAACGACATCCCCATCCCCCCCAAAAACTCTACCATACCTAGTTGGGGCCAAATATGAAAGGTGTCATGTCCACACAGACACCCTTATTCCTACTAGTAAAGAATCCTTGCTCTTAAGTCAGAGGGTTTTGTGTTCAAATCTCACCTGTGACATTGACTACTTGTGGGCTGTTAGGTCTTTCATTTTAATTTTCCTGGGCCTTTAGTTTCCTCATCTTTAAAATGAAGGAGTTGGAGTAAATGGCTTCTGAGGACTCTTCCATATAGACAGCTAGGTCCTACCAGATTAGGTAGACCCTTTCCTATTTTCTCTCTTATGGGTTTAATGAGTCTCTATGAATGAGTCTAACTCTTCTTATCCAGCCCTAACCTATCTCTTAGGTCCCAGTGTAGCATTATCAACTACCTCTACGATATCTAGAATTGGATATTTGGACTCAGCACGAGAGCCTGTATGGTTCAGACCCATGTATTATGTATTTCTTCTATTTCCCCCAATCTTCCTTCATCCCAAGCTTACTACTCCACCTGCATTCAGATCACACAACCAGTCTGTTGCCAAATCTTGTCAATTTCCCCAACTCCAAAGTCTATATATCCAGATTAAAGTGTTTTCACAGCTCCAGGTTCCCACTAATCTGCTGGACATATCTAGTTGGATGTCCTGGTAGTGCTTCAAATCCAACAGGATCCAAACTGAACTCTTTTTCTCCAATCTGCCCTATGTCCCAGATTCCTTATTTCCCCCATTATCTCAATGAATAGAATGGAAATCTCAGACTCACCCTTGACTTTTTAATCATACCAAGATCAGTTAAGGAACTAGGAAAGCTTAGGCTGAAGAAGAGTTGGGGAAAATGTTTTCTGCCACAGTATTCAGGGGCCTCTCATTTGAAAGAGGAAGTGGATTTATTTTGCTTTAATTTAGAAGGAAGAGGCAGAAATTGCTAGAGGGTAGATTTCAGCTGAGTAAAGGGGAAAACTTCTTAATAAAAGGAGTTTTTCAGGGATGAAAGAGAATGCTTCAGGTGGAAGTTGTTCCGTCACAGATGATCTTCAAGTGGAGGTTGGGTGAATATTTCCAAGTGTGTTGCAGAAAAGATTCTTGTTCAGGAATGGACCGGAACTTGTGCTTAATCTGAAGAAATGCCTCTCTGGAATTAGATTCACAGAATTGCAGAGCTGGAAGAGACCTCAGAAAGGACCTTGAGTTGATTCACCCTGTCTCTGCGGAGATGATTCTCAACCCTAATCTTTTCCCTCAGTACTGATCTTGCATCACCAACCACCTATTATACATTTCCAAACTCAACATGTCCCAAACTGAACCAAGAATCTTTCCTCCAGAGAGGCTCCACTCTTCTTAATTTCCCCATTTCTTTTAAGAATAGCATCACACTTTGTTATTTGGGTTAGGAACTTCAGTTTTTCTTGACAACTTTCATTCACCCTATCCTCACACCTAATCAGCTGCCAAATTCTGTTGTTTCTCTCTCTATAAACATTGAACATTTTCCTTTTTTCTCACTTCTATCATTACTTTCATATTTCAGAAACTCATCTCCTCATTCAGAACTTTTACAATGGCTTTTTAATCAGTTTCCTTATCTCTATTCCTTATCATCCATAGAGCTGCCAAATGACCACTCCTAAAGCACAACTCTCCAAGACTCAGCCTTCTCTTTAATTCTTTTCTTTGATTTTATTTACTCTAGTGATTTCAATGACCATTTTTAATGCAGATGGCTCCAAAACTTATATAGCCATATTAGAGATCTCTGCACAGTTCTAGGTTCCCACTAGTATCTGTCTGCTGGACATATCCAGTTGGATGTCACTAGTGCTCTCTGATGGATATATCCATTTAAATGTCCTGGTAGGGCTTCAAATCCAAACACATCACTCTTCAGCTCAGGAGCCTGCAGTAGCACCCTCGTGCCACCATCTTCTCTGGCATTTAAAGCTACTCACACTTTGGCTCCAGTTTACTTTCTCCAATTACAGTTTCTTCAGCAGACATTATGCTGCTGTCCTTTACATGCTTGACATTCCAGTCAATTTAGTGTACTTGTACCCCACAAATCCCATCTCTCACCTCTCCTTGGATAGGTTGTCCCCCATCCAATGCATCCTTTCTTTTTGCTTCCTTCAAGATACAGCTCAAGAGCCATTTCCTACAGGACCTTTCCCAATCTCTCTGGAGGTTTGAAGGGTAGGGAAATGCCTTTTCCAGTCCGAACTACTTTGTACATATTTTGTATTCACACATTTGGGGTTCCTCCCAGTAGAATGTAAACTCTTTAAAAGCAAGAATTGTTTCATTTCTACCTGTGAATCCACAGTTCCCAGAAGGAACCTGTAATATCAGTTCTTACTGAATGAATAAACAAATGAATATTCAATCAACTGCTATGATATTCTATGATACATCCACAAGAGTTCCTATATCTTTCTGTTTTCGCCTCTTTATTCACATGGCTATCATTGTGGCCTAAGGCTTCATTATCTCTTGCACCAACAAGTTAATAACATCTGAACTGAGTTCACTCCTCAAGTCTATCTCCAATTCTTCACAGAGATGTCAAAATAATATTCCTAATATACAGATCTCACCCTTGCTCAAAAAACCTCCAAGCAGTGCTTATCACTTCCAGCATAAAATACAAACACCTCAGCCTAACATCAAAGGACCAATCTACCTTTCTAACCTTATTTCGGAAAGCACACCATCACAAAGTCTAAATTTGAGCCAAATTGGACTACAAGCTCTTCCTTGATCTTGCTTGGCCCTATCCTGCCTTTGTGTATTTTCACAGGTTTCCTTCATGTTGAGAGTTCTGGCAGCTAAAGTTCCTTTTCTCCTGCCTTCTTTAGTTTAGATTCCAAGATGTTCATGAAATGCCTTCTGAGCTCTCATCTCAAAGTCATCTCAAGAGCCTCAACTGCTCCTGTTACATTCTGTCTGGATTGCTACTTTACTTTTACTATGTTCCATCTCAGATCACAGTGACTTAGGCACTTCTCTCACCTCCCTATTAGACAGTAAGCTTCATGAGAGCAGGAAGTACGCTGCTTTTAAATCTTTATATAACCAGCACTTAGCACAGTTTCTTGAACATAGACAATAGTAAATGGTTCTTGAATTTAAGCAAAGTTTAAGAATGTCATTGTTCTGGATGCAAAAATAAAATCTTTTTTTTTCTTTTACTGGTGTATGGGACAAAATGCTATACAAAACCAAGATGCTTTCTGAGAAGCAGCTACTCAAAATGCACCATAATGCTACTTTGAACAACTCCCACACAGCAGAGTGTGTAAGAAAATCCTGTCTGCAGCACAAATTGGACAGCAAGCACTTAAAAATGCAAACACCAAACAGGCAGAGAGATAGAACAGTGGCAGCTGATGTCAGATTTGATGTTGACCAAAAAAGGAGAATGGACATCTCTACCCTGGGGTCACCTGCCACAGAGAAAGGCAATGAAAAAGGAAGAAAGCTCACAATCTTGCTAACACCTCAAAACATCTTTCTCCTCTCACCCCCTTGAGGATGGCCAATCATTTCAGGCAAATAAGCAATGTCAATATCCATGGAGATATCTCCTATATAATCCAAAATGCACCTGCACAGAATAAATTCATCATATACCAGAATGTCAATGCAAGTTTAAGGTAATGAACAAGTTGGTGATGCTTTTGTCAATAATGTTTCAATATTAAATATGTTTTGCTAGATGTTTGACCACTAAAATTTCAAGAAAAGTCTTCTCTTTGTGAAGATTAAATTTTTAACCTTTGCTCTCAAATTTTTTTTTAGTCCCAAACAAAGATAAACAATAAATAATACTTTTCTCCTTCATTCCCTGATTTCAAATTGGCATATACAAAAGGTCAGAATGTGTAGTTGCTGATAACTAAAATGGAATAAGACATTAAAGTAAAGTTATTCCTTCAAATAATGGCATAGTCAGACCTCTTAAGAGGTGACTTTTATAGTTGTGATTAAAAAACAAAAAAGTTAGAACTAAGAGTATTTCAAGGTGAATTGAATGTTCTATGTGCCACAAAGGAGGATGCTATAATAAGAGGCTGAGATTTAGAGGCCCTTGTCAGGTCCTCATAAGTCTCCCAACAATTGTTGTAGTTCTTGCCTTCTATATACTTTGTGACAGCTCTAAGGAAGGACCAGGATCAGGAGGGTGTTAGGTAAAAGCTGAGACACTGCAATCCCACTCAAATAATGCACGAGTGAAAGAATCTATCCCTAAGGCAATAATTCTCCTATAGTGCCTGTTATGAAGCTGGAATTAAAAGAATTTTAATTTCCTAGCAAGTCTACTGACTCATAACTCTGCTGTATTCAGACAAGGGAGATGAGCAAGAGTATACAGCAGGGAGAAGAAGGTCCCATCAGGTGGGATGAAATTGGATGGAAAATTAGAAATCTGAGCAAAGAGGGACAGGGTTTCTGAACAGGTTGAAGCTGATCCATTCAAACAGCAAGTACCTTGGCTTTCTCTAGTCAGATTGAAGTTTTTTACTCAATGAAACATACAAATCCCTGAGAATTCAACTACAAGACAAGGATAATTGTTCTAGTCTTTTCTACATTGTACAAAAGTACTAGGGATAAAGCCTATCAAAGGCTTTCATAAATGAAGGTGACAGAAAGCTACAAACCTCAAAATTACATAGTCAAAAGTTAATTAGGTAGCATCAGTAAAATATTTTAATGCCTTTAAAAAATAAGGTTTTTTTGTTTGCAGAACAAGACATAAATAAAGCAGTTGTTACTACTTTGTTAAAGTGAGTATATTTTTTAAAAAAACTAAATGTTCATAGTTCTTATGCAGTTCATAGTTTCTTATACAACCTTCATAGTCTATGTAAAAATGTCTGTTTACTGGTTAAGTTTGCAATTAAAAAAAATATTAACTACATAGCTAAATAAGAGGTGAAGACTTAAGAGTCAAATAAGTGTATCAAAAGTGTTCCTGCAATCTTCCCACCCAGATTGGTTATGTAAATGCAATTTTTGGTTCTATTCTAGAAAAAGTTTCAGATCATGAAAACAAGAAAAAATAACTAATAAGATTCTCCCAGAGTAATACGTCAGGGAAAGTAAGCAGGAAAACAGAATCACATTTAAGAGGAGCAGAAGGCGTTGGAATAGCCCTAAGGAAAACTAGTAAGCATTTTGAGAAACTAAGAAAGAGGAGAAGGAAGAGGCAGAATGGAGAAGAGGGAGGGAAGAAACTTTTTTAAGTGCCTAATATCTGTCAGGGACTGTGTTAAGCACTTTACAAATATTATCCCTTTTGCTCTTTACAACAACTCTATGGAGTAGAACCTGTTATTAATCTCATGTTAAGGAATTTGAAGCAGAGATTAAATGACTTGTCCAGGATCATACACCTAATAAGTGCCTTGGCTGGTTTTAAATTCAGGTCTTCCTGATTCTAGGCCCAATGCTCTATGTGCCATTAAGATAGAGAAAAACTCAAAAGTTAAAATGCAAGCAGCTGGCTGTAGTGAGATGGATCAAAGGATTCAGTTGAAATGAATTTAAACAGATGATTAAATCTCACTAGTTCAAGCTTCTTGCCAAAATTTCTAATGACTTAGTAGATTCCTCATTGGGTTAATTAAGTAGTATCAATAAAACATTTTAATGCACATAAAAAATTTTTTTTGGTTTGCAGAAGAGGACACAAATAAAGCAGTTGTGTTGCTACTTTGTTAAAGTGAATATATTTTTAAAAACTAAATGTAATACTGGATTACTTGCCATCTAAGGCAGGGAGTGAGGGGGAGGGAAGGAGAAAAAATGTGAAACATAAGGTTTTGCAAGGGTGAATACTGAAAATTATCTATGCCTATGTTTTGAAAATAAAAAGCATGAAAAACTAAACTAAATGCAATAGACCACAGTTTCTTATACAAGCCTTTTCACTCCACCAGTCATCCTCACTTATGGATCCTTTCCATTCCAATAATTTTAAATAGAAACAGTGAAGTCTCCAAAGATATGTGACCCTAACCTCTCCCATTCATCTCACAGAATCCCAGCTCTATAGCCCTTTCCTAGTGCAATTTAATCTTCTATGAAAACGGTGGGAGAATGACAAGCATGTTTCCCGAATCACTAACTAGGATAAAAGTTAACCCAAACAGAGCATCTGATTATTCTATGCTTGCCAACCTGCTTCTGCAACAACTGTAGATAACATAATATAGTTAATATAGAAGAATTGCTGAATGTAATAAAACTGACCTGACTTGACTTATAATTTAGACATTCCCCTCCCCAAAATCATAAAATCTTCTTCAGCAAATCAGAAGAATAGAAAAGGAAATAAATCGTCCCACTATCTATATGGCTTATTAGTGTACAATACTGTTTCAAATCAGGTAAAGTCACTCCTACGGTTTTCAATCAGCTCTGTTCCATCTCCTGCTCCTTTATCCTCCCAAAAGATTCCATCTCTTCCTTACCAGTCTTTGCTTATCCTCTCTTTGTGCTATCCTTCAGATTTACTCTATTTTTCCACCTGCACTGAAATACATCTCTCAAAACTTACCTTGGATTCTTATAACTCCTGTTACCCTTTTAAAATGGGGATTTTCTCTTTCCACCTGCACTTAAATGCATCTCTCAAAACTTACCTTGGATTCTTATAACTTCTGTTACCCTTTTTTTTATGGGGATGTTTTTTGTTTGTAAGTGAACCTTAAATAAGTTGGGTTGTGACTATGTGCTCTTATGTCAGCGAAATAAGCAACAATAGAGAATGAGGCACATAGAAAGTGGGCTTTATTAAAATTAAGGTAGTATGGGTAAACATTTTCATCGACTCCAAGGTTCTCAAATCTGTCAACAGGATTGGTTAGACTAGATAATCTGTGTTAGTCTCTTTTATTCAACAATTCTTTAAGTATAATAACACATATATGTGATTATGTGAATAATAGCCAATGAGTAAAGGAAATAGTCAAAGCAATAGTCAATGAGCAAAGCCAAAGGAAGTTTATCAGTTACAAGCAATGGAATTATGATTAACACTAATCCACTTTGATTTCACAGGCATAAGAAGCAAATATCTTATTCCCAGAGAAGAATTAGTTTTAAGACAATCTTGCAAATATTCTAAAATCTAAGTGCATGCTTTAAAAAAAAAAAAAGTCATGGATAGCAATAGAAATGTGTCTACCAGAGCACCCTAGCAACATCCCCATCCCCCTTCTCAATCAGCCTAAATGGTGCAGTGAGCACATGGCTGGCAAGTAAAGCGAGAGAGAGCCATGTCCAAAACCTTCTCCTGGTTGTCATGCATACTGCCAAGCACACAATCAAATGTTCCTGTTCCATTTCAGAATGCGACAGATAGGAAAATATAGGGGAAGAAAGAAATAGGACCTCCCCCTCCAAAAAAAAAAGAGCTGTTGGATTTAAATGTTCTCACCTGGAATTACAGAGATAGTTTTCAAAGCTCGGAGAACCCTGAATGTTCTCAGCGCTGAGACATTGCCCAGGTCCACAAATTCTGTCACATATCTGCAGTAAGGGAGGTTACACACAAAAACAAATGACAAATACAACACCAAAATAAAAACCAGAACAACAAGCACAACAAAACAAAAAGTACAGTACGTCACAGCAGGGCCCTAGCCCAACACCTAACACCAACCCCAGGCCACCTTACCTGGGATTACTGAAATAGTTTTCAAAGCCCTCAGTACCCTGAAAGTGCGCAGAGCTGAAACATTGCCTAGGTTTACAAACTCTGTTATATACCTGCAGAATCAAACCAGAGGTGACTTGTAGTGGTACCACCGGGCAAGTATTGGAAACAGGGGGAAGGAGGGACTGATTCTAGGATTTTATCTTTTGCATTCTTGGAAAGGAAAGACGTTAGTAATGTAAACACAAGTTAAACCACATTAGGGAGGAAACATCCAGGAAAGGTAAGCCCAGAAATAGAAAGAACTTTGTAGGAAAAGAAGCAGTTGGGTTAGTGAGGGTTTCTCCTGGCATCAGTCCTGTGATTTTCTAGATCAGAATTATTTTTGTTTTCAGTTCTTTTCTTTCTAAAATGAACTAAAAAGAAAAAGAAGGAAGAAGGGGCTGGATCTCTTGCAAACAACTGTATAGCAAAGGGGAGCAAAATTCAAGTTGTATGCTCTCCAACTGAAATAGGCCTAAAATACATGAGGGCAAATACTGTGGGCAACAGTAAACCAGTCTATGGGCAAACCCTTTGCCCAGGAACTGGGGAAAATGCCCACAGATGAAGGTCTGATCTATGTCATATGAAAGCAATATATGGAATACCCCCAATCATGGTATAAGAGCACATGCTCTTTTTATTATCCCTGTGCTTCACTTAAAATTTTTTATTTTAGATATAGTATTTGTAGAGCACTTTAAGGTTAGCAAACTGCTTCAATTATTATCTCATTTGATCCTCACAACAACTTTGTGAGGCAGGAGTGATTTATTATCCCCATTTTACAGATGGGGAAAACTGAGGCACACAGAGGTTAAATGACTTGTCTAGAGTGACACAGCTAGTATCTGAGGCCATATTTGAACTTGAGTCTTCTTGACTCCAGACCCAATGCTCTAAATACTGTCTCTCCAGCTTCCTCAATCTGCTCATCTGTTTGGAAATAACATGGCTTGTATTGCTGAAAATGAGGTAAGGACACCAGTTAAAAATATAAGCCAGTGTACATTTCTTACAATAGAAATACATTAGTAACCTCAATACAGTGGAAACTCAATCTTTTGGGTCTCTTTGTTGATGGGTCTCACTCATCACTCACATTTTCTCTTATCACAACAAGGTAGGCTTTATAAAAATTCATAAATTTTTAATAACTACCCTACCCTCGTATATCACCCTTTCCCCCCTCTCCCTCTCACATTCCCTAGGAAAATTAAAATTGGAAAGAAAAAAATAAAATCCATTAAATATTTTCCATTGTCAGTTCAGTTTTTCAAGGAAATACATTTTCGATGATAAACTTAACACAATCACTATATAAAAAAATAAGGAACATCATTGGTCTTGAGCAAGAAATCATCGAAGATCCTAAAACATGGCTCAAATAATTAGTCACCTTCATTTTGTTGGCAACAACAGCAACAATTTGCTTCTTCCTTCAGGAAGTGACTGGTGTGAGATTTGAGGGTTAAGATAAAAATCCCCACTATCTCCTCTGACACTTCCTGGAAACATGTATAACAAAACATACTCAGGAAACTCACCCAGTCCTTCCCTTTTCCCAGTCCTGTGACCCTTTGCCTCCACTTCCAATCCCATCTACACAAACTCTGGGTCCTCACCAAGACCCCCTAGTGGTGGGCCAGGAAGGAAAAAAAAAATGAGTAGTCATGGGAAGTAGAATCTTCTTCCTTTGATCTGTCTGGGATTGGGGGAATATCCAGACTGTGAGCCATGTCCATTCAGGCAGAGTTAGTGCATATGCATTCATCCACAACCACACACACACACACAAAACCATGCACAAGAGTTACAATCATACCGAGAACAACAACAAAGTAAACAAGAAACTTACGCCATCATAATGACGCTGAAATCTAACCAGTTCCATGGGTCTCGTAAAAATGTAAAACCGTCTATGCAGAAACCTCGGGCGATAATTTTCACAAGTGATTCAAATGTATAAATCCCCGTGAATGTGTACCTGTCACAGAAACATGTGGGTTGAGGATGATATTTATTTTAACAGACAGAAAAAGGCATAATGGCTAATTTAATATCTGTATAACTTAATCCCTCCCATTTCCAAAGGATGCAGAGCTGAAGGTACATAAGAAAGTACCTCCATGCTGACCTCCAGAAATGCTCTAAGTGCCTTGACTCAGAACATAGCAGAGGCACCAAGGCAACTGTAAACCTTCTGGAGGGAGGGACAATGGGCATCTAATTATAGAAAAAAGAAAATATGGGAAAAGATCAAGTGAAATGGGTGGTAAGAGCAAAGGGCAAGTGAGTGTGGCAGGACACAGGTAAAGATAGGAGTATGGGGTGGCAGTTTAGTTCGCTAGATTTTATTTCCTTTTAGTTTTTTTTTTCCTAAGAAGCTTAAAACTAATTAATACTAATTACTAATCATCATCTTTCCCTCTGAAATAATTAAGAGGTAATAGTTATTTTCTTGTCCTTGAAAGAAAAATTGAGATAGATGACAATTAAAAAAAAATTAGTTACTTACTCCACATTCTTCGACCAGTCTGGAGGGTTACTAAAAGTCATGAATACACAGTTGGTCAAAATAGTGCACATAATGATCATGCTAAATACTGTAGAAAGCAGTCAAGGGAGAATACAGAATAGTGGACAAGTTTACACTCCCATAGTACACAATAGCATTAAATCATTCGAGAGGTTCCAACTCTCAGAAGCCTGACCAAAGTAGAATAACAACAGGTCATACACTACTACCACATCACAAATTCATTCAATACCTAATCAGGATTTGAAATGGGGGTAGGATGCCATTCCTTTCTTTAAAGAAGACCTGAAACCATCTTGCTCCCTATTGGTGAACTTATCCTTTCTCGGCATCCCCACCATGTGGGAATCTAGGAAAAGGAAGAAAAAAAAAATCCAATAAACGCCTTACATTGCAATGATTCAAATTGCCTTCAAAAACTGAATGGTAAATCACTACTAAAATACTAGCCCACCAATCTGCCTATCTTACAAAAAGTATTCAGATAAAAAGACTAAAGAAATCTGTATTCTTCACCATCCATTTACAACGAGTTGTTCCTTCTGAGCAAGTTATTTGAGAAGCTGAGCATGGGTAACTTGAAATTTTTTTCTGAAGATATATTTCACATGTAGAACTTTCAGCATGAGTAAATAGCACAGCTCTAAGGTCTTGAAGGGCTGAATAGTGCCTGAGGTGGAAGCAGTGCCAAAGATCCCTCTAGCTCCATAGTATGGGGATACTAGCTAGAAGCCTAAAAGCTAAGAATTCCAAAAATATCTGCAGCAGTAGGAAACCTTTAAGCCTGAGGAATGCCAATGCTTTTAGAAGCTCCCAGGGCCACACAAGGGTATTATATGACTTCAGTGGACACATTAATCCAGTTAGAGGCCTTTTCCTGTTCTTTTCTGACCCCTGGCTAATGGGAAAAAGTACAATGTCACTGAAACCTCTGATTCAAACTCAGATTTAAACTAGCAAGAGTGTTGCTGAGAGTATTCAAGCTATCATTTTAGGAAGCACAGAAGCTGATATTTCTTATTTTATATAGGCTGATTTTTTTCTTTTTAATGGCTTCCTCCATCTTTTTTTTTTTTCTGCTACTAGTGTTTTGTTTTTTTCCTCAGAGAGATTAAATCCACTTTCTACCTAATTCATCCAGAAGGCATAACAAAAAATGAGAAGATTAGTCTGGATGAGCTCTAGGGTCACCCTTCCAGCTCTAGTTCCCTGATCTGTGAAAATGCTCTTTGGGACCAGAGAAAACCCTATATTCTTCCTTCTACTGCAGTTAGTCAGGGAAAACATAATGAATTCCTTCTCCTAGCATAAACTTTCTTAAAGCTTCTCTCTCTCTCTCTCTTTTTTTTTTTTTTGTGTGTGTGTGTGTGTGTGTGTGTGTGTGTGTGTGTGTGTGTGTGTGTGTGTGTGTGTTGTGTAATTCAATCATGGATGACTCAGTGACCCCGTTTGGGGTTTTCTTGGCAAAGATACTGAAGTATTTTGCCATTTCCTTCTCCAGCTCATTTTACAGATGAGGAAACTGAGGCAAACAAGTTAAGTGACTTGCTCAAGACTCACACAGCTAGGTATATGTAAAGCTCAATTTGAGCTCATGAAGATGAATCTTCCTGACTTCAGTATTATCTCCATTGCTCCATCTAGCTGTCCCCTTCCCTCTAATCAATATCTACCCAAAGATTACTTTTTTAAAAAAATTTCTGTAGCTTTATCGCCAAAACAACTAAAAGAAAGCCACTGATCAACTTCTGATTTTAATGCACTAGATAGCCAGTAATTCTCTCATCTTATCTTGTTGGATTCAAGAATAACATCTCCCGGAGCACCTGATGGGAAACCCTGGACAAATCTGTCAGTCCCAGTTAAATTGCTGTCAGAGAGATAACTAAGTATAAAGTATCTAAATAAAACTACTAATCCTTTTACTTAGATTTTCATATTTGTGTCTGATCTTTTTATGTTAATAATTAAAGATAAATAAGAAATATCTTATACCTTTTTAAGATCACTGGGACTGACAACATTAAATATTTACTTTTGTTCAAAGCACAGTAAGTATATGCCCCAAAGGATGCATATTTCCCAGAAATCTACATCTTCTAAATTTGATCTTTTAAGAAATGAGAAAAACCAAGGGAGGCCTTAAGGAAGAGTGCAATCAATCAGTGCCCAGTTTTAATACTTGCAGAAAAGGATATGAATGTATCAAAATTTTAATAGCTATTCTTCTCAACAGGTTAAAAGGACTTAAAATGTACAAGGCAGGTGTGGCACTAAATCGGAAGAGTGTTTTCCCTCTGTTTAGTACTACAAAGGTCTGTGAAGAAAGAAAAGAGAGAAAAATTATTAAAGCATTGTTAGCACAAAGCATAAACATGAAAATCATAATACTTTTTTCTTTTGGTATAACCACAGTGCCTTAGAGAGGACAGGAAAGAAGAAAAGGGAAGGAAGGAAGGAAGAAAAGAGAAGAAAAGAAGAAAGGAAAGAGGGAAGCAAGGAAGGAGGAAAGAAAAGGGAAAGAAGGAAGAAAGAAAGGAAGTAAGAAAGGAAAGAAGGAAGGAAGGAAGGAAGAAGGGAAAGAAGGAAGGAAGAAAAGGAAAAGAAGGAAGAAAGGAAGGAAGGAAGGAAGACAAGGAAAGAAGGAGGGAAAGAAGGAAAGAGGGAAGAAAAGGGAAAGAAGGAAGGAAGGAAAGAAAGAAGAAAGGAAGGAAGAAGGGAGAAAAGCAGGAAGGGAGGAAAGAAGGAAAGGAAGGAAGAAAGGAAGGAATGGAAGAAAGGAGGGAGGAAGGAAGAAAAGCAGGAAATTTATTACTATGTGTATTCCTTTCATACTTCCCATTGGCAGATCTATGTCATTCTCACCCAGAAAGAAAATCACCACCATTACTAGGCAGTCAGCTTCCTGACAATATTCTTTTTTTCCACTATCAATGGCTTGAATCTTGACATTTTTCTTGCAATATTTTTCAAATACCAAGAGATATCATACTGTGTATTTCCCACCCCAGTATATACTTCAGAGCACACATAAAAAGAATAAGAAGACTTACAGCTTACAGGAAAAACTAGACATAACCTAATTTAACCTCTTCATTTTACAGATGAGGAAAATGAGACAGAGATTATTTGTCCGAGATCCTACAGATTATTCTGATTTGAATCCTGAGCTCGCTCGCTCTGTCTCTTTCTATCTTTGTCTACTTCTGTGTGTGTCTCTCTCCATATACACACATACATATATGTAACTTAAAACCTTGATAGGAAGCAGAGAGAGTAGAACAGTACAGTTACATGCCAATGTCAGAACTACAACTGTTTCTACATGTTTCTAAATCCACATGTTTCTAAAGTGGATGTCAGGCTTCTCAAAGCAACAATCAGAACAGGACTTTCCCTGAGATCCCCTCTTTAAAGCAATTTTCTCCCCCTTAATTTTTCTATAGCAACTCTCTCTGAGGAGCTCCCAGATATTATTTAGTCCTCCTTCATCCTCATGATATTACCGTGCAGAATGATGAACCTGGAATTATCAGACTCAGATTTATAGAGAAGGGAGGAACTTTAGAAATCATCTTAACCCCACACTCTCATTTTTTTGATGAGCCCATTTTAAGAATTCAGAAAGATTAAGTAACTAACCCTATCTATTCCCCACCTGGCTGTACTCCTTTGACTAACTCATCAGGCCCCTTCCTCTAACCTCCCTCTTCAGCCCAGGTTTTAATTTACATGTCAAAACCCTTTATTCATTTAATTGAGAGAATACATAAGGGGGGAAAAAGGTAAGAAAACAAGAAAACTGAACCCCAGGTCTGGAGCTTCTTTGCAATAACCACAGGGTCAGGGTAGAAAGTAATTCTCAAATACCACTGTCCAAGACTTATTTATCAGAATGGAAGAAAGGCAGATCTGAGTATAGTATCATGCTAGCCCATCTATGCCCTTCTATTTTACAAAAGGAACTACCACATAAGTCCATTAAATTTTTGGTTATTTTTGGTTAAATGAAGCCACTTAAATTATGTAAATTTAATTTATACAGAACTTATCAAGAATACACAAAATGTGTAAAGCTAGGGCACACATAGATTAATACAAATATTAAATTAGTGGAAACTTCTTGAAGTTTGTCAAACTACTATATCTTCCCTAAATAGAAAGGCAAATATTTATCAATATGCCTTTGACTAGCTTTGGGATCTTTAACAATGATCTCAAATATATCAGGACCTCAAAATCATCACCTGTAAAATGATGGTGTCCATCTAAGAAGGTCATTTAAAAAAAGGCTCTTTATGGGCCAAAATATTGAGAGTAACATTTTTTGTGGTAGCAAAATAAATATACATTAATTGGAGAATGAGTAGATAAATTATGGTATAGGAATGGAATGGAATATTATGTATTGAAATGACAAACACAATGAATACAAAGAAGCATGGAAAGCTGTATCCATGAACTGATGTTAAGTGAGGTGAGCAGAGCCTAGAAAACAACATACAAAATGACAACAACAATGTAAATGGAAAGAATTATCACAAAACATCCCAAAATTAATGATGCAAAGTTATAGCAAACAAGCTTGGCCCCAAAGAAATAATAAGACACCGGCACAGGTGTAAAAATCTGTTTTTAAGAAAGAAATGAGAAAATTTGAATAGAAGAATATGGAGTTTTCTAGCACTAATATTCTTCTTCTTTTTTTTATCGGTATAGAGCAGGGCTTTTTTATTATTATTATTTTATAATTATAACATTTTTTACAACATTATCCCTTGTACTCCCTTCTGTTCCAAATTTTCCCCTCCTTCCCTCCACCCCCTCCCCTAGATGGCAGGCATTCCCATACATATTAAATATCTTATAGTATATCCTAGGTACAATATATATGTGCAGAACTGAATTTCGTTGTTGTTGTTGTTGCAAAGGAAGAATTGGATTTGGAAGATAAAAATAACCTGGGGAGAAAAACAAAAAAATGCTCACAGTTTACACTCATTTCCCAGTGTTCCTTTTCTGGGTGTAGCTGATTCTGTCCATCATTGATCAATTAGAATTGGATTAGCTCTTCTCTGTGTTGAAGATAACCACTTCCATCAGAAGACATCCTCATACAGTACTAATATTCTTTTTAAAAAAAAATTCTACACAGCCCTAAAATTCAGGCTCACAGACTTTGGGAAGTGGACAAGAACTTGAACCACCATGTGGTCCAACACATACAAAAAAAAAAAAAAAAACCACATCAACATATTCAGTATGTGATTGGCCAGTTTCAAAACCTCGAACGAAGGAAAACCTACAATATATCAAGACAACACATTCCATTATGGAATTTTGAACTTGTTAGGAAACTTTTCTGATATCATGCTTAAATATACTTCCTTGCAAATTCCATCCATTTCTTCTTGCAGATTTCAGCGGGATTTCCTTTTGGAAGCTATATCTCTCTTCCTAGTCCAAGAGATTACATGAGCTTTTTTATTTCATCACACAACATGGCTAACACTTATTGAGATTATTGCTCAACATAGTATCCTGATGTTCTTCAGAACAAGTTCAGATTAATCACATCTTTTCCATATTATTCTTATGAAAATGATTATTTTGTAACTAAATAAAAGAATTCCCTATCAGATTTCATTTTACTAGTCCCGTGTTCTAGCTTGTCAATATCTTTTCAGATCCTGATTATCATCCAATGCATGAGCTACCCCACCTAGTTCTGTGTCATTGGCAAATCTAATGAGAGTACCATCTATCTATATACATTTTTTTAAAGTATTGCTAGATATGTTAAACAAAATATTTCCAAGCAACAGGTCTCTGTGATATTTCCAATGTAGATCTCTTGCCACTCTGATACAAGTAAAAATTTTATAACTTTATATATGTATATATATAAACTTTATAACTTTAACAACTACATATAAACCACATCTCTCCATTTTTTCCACAGGAAAAGGATGAGATACTTTATCCAGTTTAAATCTAGGTAAAGGATATTGATAATATTCCCTCCATCTACTAGTTTAAAAATCCTATCAAAAAAGAAAATTAGTTTAGTCTGGTATGTCTTGTTCTTAATGAAGCCTGATGGCACTTTGTAATCAGTCTTTTTCTTTCTAGATGTTCACCACTATCTCTTTAATGATCCATTCTTGATTTCTCCCAGGAATTAAAGGCAAACTCACTGGCCTATAGTTTGCAAACTCTGTTCTCTTTTCTTCTTTGAAAATTGTTTGTCCTTCCCCAATATGGTGCTACTTCTCCCATTTCCCAAGATCGTTCATATATCAAGAAAGTGGTCCAGAAATAACACATGCCATTTCCTTCAGGAACTGAAGATGAAATTCATCTGGACCAAGTAACATGAATTCATTAAAAGTCACTAGGTGCTCTGTTTCTACATCCTTTCTTAGCTTGAGCAACAATTCTTTGTTAATATTTTGTTCTGTCATTTCTAGTGTAAAGGTCTATTCCTTTGTAGAAAAAATAGAAATTAAAGAACTGAAGTAGTCTTGCTTTCTCTGATGTCAGTTTTCATCTTCCCATCTACCCCCAAGCAAAGGAAAGATCCTTGATCCTTCCTTTACTTCTAATATATCTTAAAAAATAATGTTTATATTTTTGAATGTCTCTTCTTCTTCCTTCTTTGTGTCTCTTCGCTATAAAATCTTACTGTGAGTATAGACACAGCTAATTTTTCCCTAACATTTTACTGAGCCTCTTTTTCTTCCCAATATACCTAAAGAAACAAACAAAAATATTTTTGTCTTTAGTTTTATTCAGCAGTTTTAGCTGACTCTAAACTTTAGCATTTGGGACAGTACTTTAACAAAATTCAGCCCCATTCTCATATTCTTTTTTTTTTTTTTTCTTTTTTTCTGTTACTCAGTCTTGCTTCCAGCACATTTATTTTAAACATCTAAATTGATTAGTGAATTCCTTGTGCATCCAAATTAGAAATTCTATTTCTAATTAGAAATTGTTAGAATTGTTTATGTCTTCAGAATTTCATCTCAAATGTTTCCTACTTCTCCTGGGCTGATTTCTTAAGAAGAATTTTACTCCATCATATCCTATTTATCTTTCTTCTGCACCCTTTGAAACATGTTTTTCTAAAACACAATATTTATGCGAGACTATTTCCAGATTTTTTTTTCTTCTTTCAAATTTCCCTCTAGTTGGTTCCTCCACCTGGCAGTCAACTTTCCAGTCATTAACTCCATTTAATTTTGGAAGTCCGGTCTTGAGTTAGTCCTATGATGTTTGCCCCAACTCATAGCCTCCCATTTCATGGACATAGCTTTTAAGAGACCAGAGTTAACTCCATACCACAGTGAAGTATCAAAGTGGGATTTTAATAGTTTAAGAAGATAGTACAAGTAGTAGTATCTCCATTTGATAAATGAAGAAATCAAGACTCATTAAGGTTAAGTAATTTTTTCAAGGTGACTCATCTAGTAAGAACTTGAATCCATGATTTCTGATTATAAATTGAACTTGATCAAGTCCAAGGTTTTTAGTTCTTATCTACTTTAAATATTTTGTGTAATAATATTTTAGTTATGTTAGCTAGTTTAGTTTTTGTCTAACTTTTTGTGTAGTAAGTATCTACTTTCTGTAGTATTTTTTTTGGGGGGGACAAACATTGCATGCATGTGCATATGTGTGTGCATAGTGTGCATGCTTGCTTACTATAATCACTGTTAAGAGATTATGACACCCACCTTGGAGACAGAAAAACATGGGATCAAGTCCTATTTCTGATACACACTGAGCAAATTACCTGACTTTTACAGGACCCTGGGAAACTCTCTAAGACACGTAGAGACAATTTCCCTACCATGTGTTCCCTCTACCACTGAAATCACAAGTTCAGACAGATGATTCTGGGCATTAGTCAGGAAATTTCAATATTTCCAGATTTCCTCCACAAACAAAACAAATTTGATCCTTAGGATGTATATAGACATAAAAAATCAAGTAGAATTGGGGTAGAACATGGGTGGTCCTGGAATAACCCAAGAAGGCCAGAAGGAAGATCCCAGGACTGCACTTTAACCAATGTGAAGTGCAAACACCTCTAGACTAGCTCTGTAGAAACACCCAGTAGAGATGCCTAGGGTGCGCTGAGTGTCGCTCTACAGGACCCACAGGAACTTCACCTCCAGACTGCATGCTGAGTTGGAGGTCTGAGTCTGGAAAGACTGAGGGAATCCTGGCTGATTAGGAACACTAGGACTAGCTGTGCTGCAGAGTGGGCGCTGGGCTGGAAGGAGCCAGCACATTTGGTGAGTGCAGAAGCAGTGGGGCAAGGACTCAGCTGGCTATGGGCACTTACAGGAGGGGGAAGTTCTTGGTTTGGGGTTCCAGGTCAGAGGGGAGAGCTGAAGTGAAACTAAAGGCACCATCACCTCACCCCACTATTAGAAATGTTTACATTAATACTTCTTGTTTTAAAAAAATTTTTTTAATGAAATCACAAATTCAGACCTCCACCTCTCTCCATACAAAACACCTTTAAACTTCTGGGATGGTTCTAGGAGGAAAAAAAAATCATTCTTAAAGGGCTCCCATACCAGTTCTACCAAAGCCCAAATAAAGACAACAAACCTCTGATCCCTGTGAGAATACTTCTAAAGCAAAAATCAATCAGTTCCCATGAAGCACAATAATATTTTATCTAATCTAATTTAAATTATATCTTTCTGCTATAAATGAATTAAAAGGGAAGTAGAAATCAGATTGTGGTTTGGTGCCCAAGGGAAAAAATATCAGTTTATAACAACCACCACTCAATGTGTTTGAGCACAGGGCCTAATATAGAGTTATGGAGTACCACTTGAGTTATAGCATAAAGTATTAATAAATCTGCTGTACCAGCATAAAATACTTCTGAAAATGCTTACACTTTTCATTTCTAATTAGTATTATCAGGTTTGTAGCACATGGTACAGAGGTATCCCTACTTATTAACAGAAGGGAAGAAGTTATCTCTGCTATGTCTACAATTAGGGGAAAATCTAGTTTATGTTTGTTGGAGATTGGTGGGGTGGGTGGAGAGAGTATGAATAGGAATTGATAAGAGGTCCCTTAAGAATATTTCTGTCATATATATCACTGCTAATGTCCATCATGATATCTCTAAAAGGGAAGTAGAGTAAGGTGATAAAGTAGGTAGTATTAATGCTTGCTGTCTCATTAGCAATAAGCACCTTCTAAATCTATTACTGTGATCAACAAAGCTATTACCTTTCTCTAGGTATAATAAAGAAATTATTCTCCAGATCTGAAGAGTGAGCCTATGTGTAGAACTGTTTATCATATGCTGCCTCACTCTAGAAAAATGGCTTGCCAAGAAAGAAGGCCAATCCTGGATCTGAAGACTGGGCATTTAGAGAAAGGAACCTTTTGGCCCAATGTTGGAGAACAGCAGTGATGACAAGGGATACTCCTTGCTTAACTACCAGAATCAGCTGGCCATTTATTTGTTGGTAAATGGCCAGCTATACAATAGATAAAGGATATAATTAAATAACTGCATTTTAAAAAATTCCACTGAACAATCAAGCAGAGTATAACATAAAAACTAAACTAATTCTACTTTGGTTAACCAAAGCATTCTTTTGCCTGGAAGCTTGCCACTGGCCCCAGGCCATCCCTGGGTAGAGATATCTTGCCAAAAATAACTTTGCCACATGAAAAAAAAGAATCTTGTGGGCCTTCCTGACACCTAGAATTGCTTGGTAGATCCCTCAAAAGCACAAATCAGGTTGAAAAGCCTCGGCAGATCTAATGGCAAGTAGATACAGAAATTAGTTCTAATTCTATAGAACCTTATGTTTTGATACAACTTGCCCAGAGAGAAATATTCAATCGGAACAGAATACAGAAGGGGCTGGAAGAATTTTTCCTGGGTTCACTTCTGTTTGAATAATTTAACAGTTCATAACTTTCAAATGCTTAAATCAAATCTAGTGTGAATTCAGAACAAAAAACACTATTACTTAAAGTCAGAGAAAAAATTCAAATGAAAGGTTTTACATATTTCAGATGGAAAAGGGATACTTATCCACAAGATTTATGAGGCATTGTCAGCTCTGAAAAGTCCCCATATATTTTTATTATTGGTTTTTAATTTTTTCTTTTCTTCCTTCCCTGCACAACCTCCCTTAATCTCCTTATTTTAGTGCCATTTTGCCAATCTCTTTTTCTGCTTTCCCTCACCAACTGCTGAAATATATCTCAACAAAAAGTCATTTTTGTAAAAAATGTTTCCTCAATTATATCTATGAATTCTTGCAAGTATAACTGGAACACAGAGTTGGTCTGGCAACAATAGTGCTATTATCAATATGGCTCTATGTCCGCTGGAAGTATGTTAAGTAGAATTCTAAAAGATTGAGTCCCAATCAATTTAATATTCCTATCAATAATATGGATGAACTAAAGAGTACTCTACAGCTACTAATAGTACCAACTTAGATACAAGGGCAACAAGAGGAAAGGATTAAAATTCACACTGATCATGACAAGTGTGAATATATATCCATCATGATACTTCCAAAAAACTATAGCATTGTGAGAAAATATATAGTTGCTCTTTGCTATCTCAGTAATAATAATTAATGGTTGTTGGAGATTGGTGGAGTGGGTGGAGAGAGTAGGAATAGGAAATTGATAAGAGGTTCCTTTACCTTACCTCTTAAAAATTTCATAGGGGCAGCTGGAAAGTCAGGCACTTCAGCAGTGGGGTGGGGTAAAAAGAAGGGGATAAATGAATTGCATAAATTTAAAATCAAGTGGCATTATTAATGACCTAGAAATTCATAAAAATATTGTTGTTTTTAAAATCAACAAAATCTGGTGAGAGGTAGCATGGCCTTTTAGATAGAGATCCAGTTTGAGCCTTAAGCTCAAGTCCCATTTCTATCTCACAATGGCCGTTTGACACCAGGCAAGGCCTTTACACATGTCCCAATGTCCCAGACAATGCTCTTAGGACTAAATTGCAGAACAGAGGCCTTTATGAATTAGTGTAGTAAGTTTCCTCATTAAGCATTCCCTAAATAATTTCAGAGAGACCTGGAGAGACTTACATGAACTGATACTAAGTGAAATGAGCAGAACTAGGAGATCATTGTACATGGCAAAAACAAGATTATACAATGATCAATTCTGATAGACGTAGCTTCAAAAATGAGATAATTCAGACTAGTTTCAATGGTCTTGTGATGAAGAGAGCCATCCACACCCAGAGAGAGGGTTTCCTCATTTTTTTACAGGTTTGATTTGATTTTTCTTGTGCAGCAATATATGTGTACATATATAGGATTTAACATATATTTCTACCATGTTTAACATATATTGGACTACTTGCATCTAGGGGAAGGAATGGGGGAGGGGGAAGGTTTTGCAAGGGTTAATGTGGAAGAATTATCTATGCCTATATTTTGAAAAATAAAAAGTTTAATTTTAAAAAAGTGAAGGAAAAAAAGTTTTGAAATCACAAGTCCAGATTTTTAAAAAATGGATAGGTACTCTATTTCTGTTCCACAAGTTTTCTTGCTTTTGCTGATGCTCTCCTTAGTCAAGTGTCAGAAAGAAGTAGGCACAGTTTTTTTTGTTTTTGTTTTTTTGTTTTTTTTGTCATTTTCCTAATCAATTAGAAGCTACAAGGAAAGAACATGAGGATGAGCAATAAGATCTGGAGAGCAAGAGAAGGACTCAGGGAAGACATTGATAAAACAACTCTACTTCATATCATGATCTGTACTCTTCTCACCCAAACTTGATAAATAATTACATCTACTCCTTCTTTGTGTGGGACAAGCCTTGTTTGTAGTATTCTGTTCCATTACATTTCAAAGCTAGTCTGTGGAGAAGATGGGAAATCTCCACATATTTGGGCTGCTTTATGTTCAAAGCTCCCCAGGGCAGGATGATTTCCTGAGCTGGATTACTCACCCTTCACAGAACCATTCAGAATGAGGACATCTTTCACCACTATCACATCCCTCTAGCCCATCTTTTTATTATTTTTTCCATTTACAGGAAAAGTCTCCCTATTTTTAAAAATTTCATTTACCCTTATATTTGCTTTCATATATCCTACAAGATGAGACATTTTCCTTTCTTTATGCTTCTCCAATGACTTTCTGCTTTGGTTCACATACAGTTTATTCTTGGAAGTGCCTCATTGAATTGCTTTGGCTTTCCTAACATCCTTCACCTGCCATTCTGCAAGTATCCCAGCTCTTTTCTTCAGAAAGATATAGCTACATGGGGCAGGTATTATAACAATTTCTTCTCTTCCCTAGTTTTGCCATGTTTTCCATCCTTTACTCCTCTAGCTGCAAACTTAACCGTCTTTTATGAAAGTCACTAGACATATTTGTGTTTTGGTTCCTGGACTTTCTATAGCTGTACTCTGAAATGATTTTTAAGGTACGATTAAACCCAAAGTGACCAGATACCAAGAAAGGTCTGATGTTCTTTGCCCATTTTACATCATAAAAATCCTCAACATGAGTTAACATTAACTTCCTGGGGATTTCGGCCAAGATGGCGGAGTGGAGGCAGACAGCTGCTTGAGCTCCTCGTTTTCTCTCAGAACTTACTTCATGACAAGTCTCAGACTTTATGCTTGACCCAGAAAGAAATCCACAAATAATCACCAAGAGAAGACATCCTTGAAAGTCGCCAGAAAAGGTCTGTGTTTGCTTGGGGGAGGGTCAATCAGACTGGGCGCAGACTGAGGGCAGACAGCCAGAGCAAGACAGGCAGCTCACACAGCTCAGACCTGAAGGGGAGGGGTACGATCTCTGCCGTTTCTGTGAAAAGACTTTTTCCCCAGTGTGGATACTCCATCTTGGCAGCAAGCTAAGATCAGCGGAGAGGGTGTAAACACCAGAGGTGAAGATTAAAACCCCGGAAAGCCAGCGTCTCTCAGAACCCGGCCACCCCCAACCCCCACCTGGACTGATTCAGTGCATTCTCAGAGCCTCAGAGCGCAGACTCAGTACAGTCATTGCTGTTCTGTTAGTGGCTCTCTGTTGCCCTACCCCCAGTCTGTAGAGGAAGCCCATTAATACCATCCAGCCCCATCCCCCGCAAAACAGACCAATTGTTTCTCTTGTCAGTTTGTTTTCTTCGATTCCTACTCTGACAAAATGAACAAAAAATTCAAAAGGGCTCTAACCATTGACAGCTTTTGTATGGAGAGAGAGCAGACTTCAAACAATGAGGAGACTAAAAACAGACTGTCCCCAGATGAATCCCCTAAGAGGGATATGAGATGCTCCTCAATACAAAAGAATCTCCTAGAGGACATCAAAAAGGCTCGCACAAGAGAGCTGGAAGAGAAATGGGAAAAGGAAAGGGAAGCTTGGCAAGAGAGCCTGGAGAAGTCATCCCATGCATTCAAAGACAGAGTGGATAAAGAGATCAAATCATTGAGAAACAAGATTAGTGAGCTGGAAAAGGTAAACAACTCCAAGGAAAACAGGATTAGTGAGCTGGAAAAAGAAAACAGCTCTCTAAAAAGTAAAATGGATAAAATGGAAAAAAATTCCATAGAAGATAAAAACTCAATTGGACAATTACAAAGAGATATAAAAAAAGTGAGTGAAGAAATTACATCATTGAAAATTAGACTGGAACAAGTAGAAATGAATGATTCAAGGAGAAACCAAGAGGTAGTCAAGCAAAACCAGAGAAATGAAACAATTGAAAAGAATGTGAAGTACCTTACTAGAAAGACAACAGACCTGGAAAACAGATCCAGGAGAGACAATTTGAGAATAATCAGACTCCCTGAAAAATGTGAGGAAAAAAAGAGCTTGGACACCATTTTCGAGGAAATTATCAAAGAGAACTGCGCAGACGTTCTGGAAACAGAGGGTAAAATAGACATTGAAAAAATTCATCGATCACCTACTGAAAGGGACCCTAAAATCAAAACGCCAAGAAATATAGTGGCCAAGTTCAAGAACCATCAGACAAAGGAAAAGATATTGGAAGCTGCTAGAAAAAAGCAATTCAGATATGGAGGATCCACAATAAGGATAACCCAGGATCTAGCAGCATCCACATTAAAAGAACGCAGGGCCTGGAACATTATATTCTGAAAGGCTAAGGAACTTGGTATGCAGCCAAGAATAACTTACCCAGCAAGAATGAGCATCGTTTTCCAGGGAAGAAGATGGACATTTAATGAAATAAATGAATTGTAAGGGCCCTTTAAATGGGCGGACACAGTGCATCGGGATTGAGGCCCAGAAGTAATTTCTGTGGATATTAGGACTGCCCTTGGGCGGGATCCTGGCCATATTGAGATAGTTTTGTAATGGGTGACTCTCTCGCTGATTGGCTGTGTGTGTGACCTCACAGGCCCTATATAAGCCCACTGCAGGCAGCAACCGCCCTCTTTAACCTCGTGCTGTTCACCCTGGCTCCTAGCCTGGGTGGCCAAGCCAAGATGGGTAGCCGAAAGAGGTAAGGATTTTGGTAGTGAACACATGGGTCTTCTGACCAGGTGTTCACCAGGGAACCAACAAGTCAGGGCATCAGTTAGGGCATTATGTGAGTAGGTATAATAAAGGCTTTTAAGATTACATGTGGTTGTTCTTGAGTGCGCTACCGGTTACTAAGCTATAGATTCAAGAGATTGTGGCCAGAGACCTTAGAAGGCCTCAGAGGAGGCGAGCCGGGTAGAGCTCACACTGCAAAGGACAGTGGTCAAAGGTGCTCTGGTGGGTCTAGGACAGACTAGAAATTGTAACTGCCAGGAGAGCACGTTACAAATGGCGCTCAACGTGGACACATCAGGAATTATCAGGTTTTGAAAATATTTAATATTCAGAATTAAGATTCTGAAAGATCCGGTAGAAACGCCACTTAGGAGGGAAGACAGAGAAGCAATATGGACCCAGGTAAATCTGGGATCAGGCTCAAGGACACAGCTGAACATAATGCTTATTATATAAAGAGGTTAAAGAGCCAGATGGAAGATCTTTTAACAAAGATCACCACTGAAGAACAGCAGGAAGCTTGTAATCAAGCTCCACAAAGGCTATCCCCACACCCAGTAAATAGAGCTAGGAGAGGGAGCAACCTAGAGCTAATGTGTTTGTATGACAGTATAGAGTATAAAATGCCACAGCAAGAGTTGCTGGAATTGCAGGTTAAACTACAGATGGAGATAGAGAAAGAAGAAAAAGCTAGGTTACTACAGATAGAACAGGAAGAGTTCAAACCAGTGGCAGAAACTAAGGAAGGAAATAAACGAATCACATGGACTTCAGTTGTAGAAATTCTTCTTAGCGTTTTGTTGGTTTACCTTGTGCATTGTTGTTTTAAGGAATTTATCCATTACTCTTCCATTGAGAAGAAGTTTAGTTCTTTTTATGTGCAAAGCTCAGGTTTGATTTGGAATCAGCCTTTGGGGGATTTTCCAATTCTTCTTCCCTCTGCCTCACCTTCTTGGGCCAAGGGAGAAGGGGGAGGAGGAAAAGGAAGGGCTATAATACCATCAGCACTGCTCATTAATCCATTCAAAACTCCTGTGTCTTTTCAAAGGACCGGAGTAGGCTTTGTGCCCCAAGGCAAAAAGGAATTGTGGGGTATTGAGTATAATCAGAAAAGTTTTAAAAATACAGTTCAGTTAATTTCTAAGAAACCTTACAGGGACAAGACCTTGCAGTTAGAGAGAGTGGAGTTTTATACTTGTAAAACTGCTAGGATCGTCTTTGGAGAGTTGGAACTCCTCTTTTCTTACCTCGTGGATTTTCCACTTCCACAGGTGAGCTTGATTTCCCAATCCCCTACGGGTACTTATAAAACAGTGTTTATGTTTAGAATGGGTTGGAAAATTGCTGTTTTAATCACTAGAATAAATAGACAGTGTGTGATCTTTGACCCAGGAGGAAAATATCAGATTTATTGATTCACACTCCTGGAGTACAATTCGGTATCAGAAATTCAAACTTTGATTTTTAGGCAAAAGAATTCAGGGATATAGCCGAGTGTTCTAGTAAAGTCATTACTGCACAGACTATCCCCAAGATCTTCTCTTCTAAACAAGAGAAGGGAATTTTGGGATATGTGATTGCTTACAATTTTTAAATTTTGATTTTACATTTTAAAACATTTTTGATTTTGCATCTTCAAAGTATTTTGATTTTACATTTTAAAGTTATTTTGGTTTTATATTTTTAATCTATTTCGGTTTTACACTTTTAAATTATTTTGGTTTTACATTTTTAAATTCTTTGCCTTTTACCTTAGCAATGCACTTCGGGCATACAGAGAAAGTGCAGCTAAGTGACAGACTAACTTTTGTCTGACTTTTGATCTTTTTGACAACAACTTTGTTTCCACTGTGATGTGGAAAGGCCTGGATGGCATTTGGAAAGGCCCAAGTTGGGCCCTGGGTACATTCCTTCCTAGGTGCAGATCCAGCAGTAGAGTTCATCCCCACCAGAGACATTTGTAACCTGGGGATCCAAGAGAAGGACCAGACAACAGTCCAGAGAGACCAGCCAGATGTCAGCAGCCCTTCAGACGCTGATGGCAGCAATGTCCCTCCTGACCATGACACCAGAGACACCAGACACAGTTCCAGTGTTGCAGCTGAAATGGACTGTTATGGGTGATACGCAATATAAAGACTGTAAATGGACAATGGGCCTGCTTGCTTCTCCCGTGGCCACTTGCCATATGGTGGCCTGGGAAGAGGCTTTGCCCTATGCTTTCTATTGAAGGACTATGCTTTTAAATTAGTGGGTGAAAAACCAACACACCCACCTGCCATTGTTATTGAGACAATGTTACTGGACATGACTGCTTATGTGCACCTGTGAAACTAGAATTGTTCTAGAATTGTGAAAAGTGCAATAGAGAATTGTGATAAGCTAGAATTGTTCTAGAATTGTGAAAAGTGCAATTGAGAATTGTGATAAACTAGAATTGTTCTAGGATTGTGAAAAGTGCAATTGAGAATTGTGATAAGTTAGAATTGTTCTAGAATTGTGAAAAATGCAATTGAGAATTGTGATAAACTAGAATTGTTCTAGGAGTGTGAAAAGTGCAACAGAAAATTGTAAGAAACTAGAATTGGTCTAGAACTGTGATAAATGTAACTAGAATTGTGACAACCTACCTCACTGATATTTGTTAACTAGAATTGTGATGTTTTACCTTGTTGACTTCCCACCTCAGTGTTGACATCCTACCTCATTGGCATCCAACCTCTTTGGCTTATCTCGAGTATGACTTTGATGAATGGGTTGAACACTTGGGCCACTGTTGAGCCTGGTTCTCATTGTCATACTTCTGTTTACGGATCTGCTGCTTTGTACCTCCTTGGGCATAACACTCTGTCATCTCATGGACCAAGTGAACTATAGCTGGTGCTAAAAGTTTAGCTTGGTGAGATGTGCGGTTCCCGCAAAACAAGAGAAAGGGAATTGTAAGGGCCCTTTAAATGGGCGGACACAGTGCATCGGGATTGAGGCCCAGAAGTAATTTCTGTGGATATTAGGACTGCCCTTGGGCGGGATCCTGGCCATATTGAGATAGTTTTGTAATGGGTGACTCTCTCGCTGATTGGCTGTGTGTGTGACCTCACAGGCCCTATATAAGCCCACTGCAGGCAGCAACCGCCCTCTTTAACCTCGTGCTGTTCACCCTGGCTCCTAGCCTGGGTGGCCAAGCCAAGATGGGTAGCCGAAAGAGGTAAGGATTTTGGTAGTGAACACATGGGTCTTCTGACCAGGTGTTCACCAGGGAACCAACAAGTCAGGGCATCAGTTAGGGCATTATGTGAGTAGGTATAATAAAGGCTTTTAAGATTACATGTGGTTGTTCTTGAGTGCGCTACCGGTTACTAAGCTATAGATTCAAGAGATTGTGGCCAGAGACCTTAGAAGGCCTCAGAGGAGGCGAGCCGGGTAGAGCTCACACTGCAAAGGACAGTGGTCAAAGGTGCTCTGGTGGGTCTAGGACAGACTAGAAATTGTAACTGCCAGGAGAGCACGTTACAATGAATTCCATCTATTTTTGATGAAAAAACCAGACCTACATAAAAGGTTTGATCTTCAAATACAGAACTCAAGAGATTTCTAAAAAGGTAAAAAGAAATCTTGAGAACTATACTTCTGCCAAAAAAAATATGTAAAGAACATATGTACAATTTGTCTTAGAAACTAGAGGTGGAAAGGAAATTATATCATAAAAAAGTGTAAAGTGGTGGTACTACATCTCATGAAGAGGCAAAGGTATCCTATTATATCTGAGAGAAAGAAAGGAGGGAGATGAACATAGTGTGTATCAATAGATATATTCGATTTATAGTGAAACTTCTTCCACTTCATTGAAAAGTGAAAGGGAAGGAGTAAGCTAAGGGGAAGGGAATACAGAAATTTTGAGGAAAAGGGGTAAAATAAGGAGAGGATCTTTAAGGTGGGGGAGGGATCCTAAAAAGGGAGGGCTGTGAAAATCAAGTGGTGTTCACCAGTTTAATACTGGGTAGGGGAGTAAGAGGGAAGGAAAGGGGAAAAGCATAAGCAGGGGTTAGTAGGATGGCAAGCAATATAGAATTAGTCCTTCTAACCATAAATGTGAATAGGGCAAACTGCCTCATAAAGAGGAAGCAGTTAGCAGACTGGATTAAAAGTCAGAATCCTACTATATGTTGTTTACAGGAAACACACCTGAAACAGGGTGAGACATTCAAACTAAAAGTAAAAGGGTGGAGCAGAATCTATTATGCTTCAGGCAAAACAAAAAAAGCAGGAGTAGCCATCCTCATCTCAGATCAAGCAAAAACAAAAATTGATCTAATTAAAAGAGATAAGGAAGGGCATTATATCCTGCTAAAGGGCAGCATCAATAATGAAGCAGTATCAATATTAAACATATATGCACCAAGTGGTGCAGCATCTAAATTCTTAAAAGAGAAATTAAGAGAGCTGCAAGAGGAAATAGATAACAAAACTATAATAGTGGAAGATCTCAACCTTGCACTCTCAGAATTAGATAAATCAAACCACAAAATAAATAAGAAAGAAGTGAAAGAGGTAAATAGAATACTAGAAAAGTTTGATATGATAGATCTTTGGCGAAAGCTAAATGGAGACAGAAAGGAATATACTTTCTTCTCAGCAGTTCATGGAACCTATACAAAAATTGATCATATACTAGGGCATAAAAACCTCAAAATCAAATGCAGTAAGGCAGAAATAGTAAATGCATCCTTTTCAGACCATAATGCAATCAAAATTACATTTAATAAAAAGCCAGGGGAAAATAGACCAAAAAATAATTGGAAACTAAATAATCTTATACTAAAGAATGATTGGGTAAAACAGCAAATCATAGATATAATTAATAACTTCACCCAAGAAAATGACAATAATGAGACATCATACCAAAATGTGTGGGATACAGCCAAAGCAGTAATAAAGGGAAATTTTATATCTCTACAGGCCTACTTGCATAAAATAGAGAAAGAGGGCCAACGAATTGGGCTTACAACTAAAATTGCTAGAAAAGGAACAAATTAAAAAGCCCCAGACAAACACAAAACTTGAAATTCTAAAAATAAAAGGTGAGATTAATAAAATTGAAAGTAAAAAAACTATTGAATTAATTAATAAAACAAAGAGTTGGTTCTATGAAAAAACCAACAAAATAGACAAACCTTTAGTAAACCTGATTAAAAAAAGGAAAGAGAAAAAGCAAATTGTTAGTCTTGAAAATGAAAAGGGAGAACTCACCACTAATGAAGAGGAAATTAGAACAATAGTTAGGAGCTACTTTGCTCAACTTTATGCCAATAAATTCGATAACTTAAATGAAATGGAAGAATACCTTCAAAAATATAGCCTGCCCAGATTAACAGAGGAAGAAGTAAGTAGTCTAAATAGTCCCATCTCAGGAAAAGAAATAGACCAAGCTATTAACCAACTTCCTAAGAAAAAGTCCCCAGGACCAGATGGATTTACATGTGAATTCTACGAAACATTTAAAGAACAAGTAACTCCAATGCTATGTAAACTATTTGAAAAAATAGGGATTGAAGGAGTCCTACCAAATTCCTTCTATGACACAGACATGGTACTGATACCTAAACCAGGTAGATCAAAAACTGAGAAAGAAAACTATAGACCAATTTCCTTAATGAATATTGATGCTAAAATCTTAAATAAGATATTAGCAAATAGACTTCAGAAAATCATCCCCAGGATAATACACTATTACCAAGTGGGATTTATACCAGGAATGCAGGGCTGGTTTAATATTAGGAAAACTATTAGTATAATTGACCATATTAATAATCAGATTAATAAAAACCATATGATCATCTCAATAGATGCAGAAAAAGCATTTGATAAAATCCAACATCCATTCCTACTAAAAACGCTTGAGAGTATAGGAATAAATGGACTATTCCTTAAAATAATAAGGAGCATATATTTAAAACCTTCAGTAAACATCATATGTAATGGTGATAAACTAGAACCTTTCCCTGTAAGATCAGGAGTGAAACAAGGTTGCCCACTATCACCATTACTATTCAATATAGTACTAGAAACTCTAGCCTTGGCAATAAGAGCCGAGAAAGAGATCCAAGGAATTAGAGTAGGAAATGAAGAAATCAAATTATCACTTTTTGCAGATGACATGATGGTATACTTAGAGAACCCCAAAGACTCTGCTAAAAAGCTATTAGAAATAATTCAGAATTTTAGCAAAGTTGCAGGACACAAAATAAATCCACATAAATCATCAGCATTTTTATACATTAACAACACAATCCAACAGCAAGAGATACAAAGAGAAATTCCATTCAAAATAACGGTCGATAGTATAAAATATTTGGGAATATATCTACCAAAGGAGAGTCAGGAATTATATGAGCAAAATTACAAAACACTTGCCACAAAAATAAAGTCAGATTTAAATAATTGGAAAGACATTCAGTGTTCTTGGATAGGCCGAGCGAATATAATTAAGATGACAATACTCCCTAAACTAATCTATTTATTTAGTGCTATACCAATCAGATTTCCAAGAAACTATTTAAATAACCTAGAAAAAATAACAACAGAATTCATATGGAACAACAAAAGGTCAAGAATTTCAAGGGAAGTAATAAAAAAAAAATTAAGTGAAGGTGGTCTAGCTGTACCTGATCTAGAACTGTATTATAAAACAACAGTCACCAAAACCATTTGGTATTGGCTAAGAAATAGACTAGTTGATCAGTGGCATAGGTTAGGTTCACAGGGCAAGATAGTGAATAAAAATAGCAATCTAGTGTTTGACAAACCCAAAGATCCCAAATTTTGGGATAAGAATTCATTATTTGACAAAAACTGCTGGGAAAACTGGAAATTAGTATGGCAGAAACTAGGCATGGACCCACATTTAACACCACATACTAAGATTAGATCAAAATGGGTCCAAGATTTAGGCATAAAGAACGAAATCATAAATAAATTGGAGGAACATGGGATGGTTTACCTCTCAGACTTGTGGAGGAGGAAGGAGTTTGTGTCCAAGGGAGAACTAGAGACCATTATTGATCACAAAATAGAACATTTTGATTACACCAAATTAAAAAGTTTCTGCACAAACAAAACTAATGCAAACAAGACTAGAAGGGAAGTAACAAATTGGGAAAACATTTTTACAGTTAAAGGTTCTGATAAAGGCCTCATCTCCAAAATATACAGAGAATTGACTTTAATTTATAAGAAATCAAGCCATTCTCCAATTGATAAATGGTCAAAGGATATGAACAGACAATTTTCAAATGATGAAATTAAAACTATTTCCACTCATATGAAAGAGTGTTCCAAATCACTATTGATCAGAGAAATGCAAATTAAGACAACTCTGAGGTATCATTACACACCTGTCAGATTGGCTAAGATGACAGGAACAAATAACGATGAATGTTGGAGGGGCTGTGGGAAAACTGGGACACTGATGCATTGTTGGTGGAGTTGTGAAAGAATCCAACCATTCTGGAGAGCAATCTGGAATTATGCCCCAAAAGTTATCAAAATGTGCATACCCTTTGACCTAGCCATACTACTACTGGGCTTATATCCCAAGGAAATACTAAAGAAGGGAAAGGGATCTGTATGTGCCAAAATGTTTGTGGCAGCCCTTTTCATAGTGGCTAGAAGCTGGAAGATGAATGGATGTCCATCAATTGGAGAATGGTTGGGTAAATTATGGTATATGAATGTTATGGAATATTATTGTTCTGTAAGAAATGACCAACAGGAGAAATACAGAGAGGCTTGGAGAGACTTACATCAACTGATCCTGAGTGAAACGAGCAGAACCAGAAGATCATTATACACTTCAACAATGATACTGTATGAGAATGTATGTTGATGGAAGTGGATATCTTCAACATAGAGAAGAGCTAATCCAATTCCAATTGATTAATGATGGACAGAATCAGCTACATCCAGAAAAGGAACAATGGGAAATGAATGTAAACTGTTATTTTTACCTTCTGAATCCAATTCTTCCTGTGCAACAAGAAATTCGGTTCTACACACATATATTGTATCTAGAATATACTGTAATATATTTAACATGTATAAGACTGCCTGCCATCTGGGGGAAGGGGTTGGGGGAGGAAGGGAAAAAATCTGAACAGAAGTAAGTGCAAGGGATAATGTTGTCAAAAATTACCCATGCATATGTACTGTCAAAAAAAAAGTTATAATTATAAAATAAAATAAAAATTAAATTAAAAAAAAACATTAACTTCCTACACAAAATCTTTGCTAACTATTCCAATAACTTAACATACTTTCACTTATACCACTTGGTACTTATGCATGCCAATTTTCCTGGACTCAAGGCTCTTCACCATCTATCTTCACCATGTCTCCTCAAGACATTGTTTACATGCAATTTTTAAATATTCTTTATATGCACCCAATTATATACAAGACATTCTCAAACATATGAATTCTCTTTTTAAAGGGCAGAGTACAATGAGTCTCTCACCTCTCCATTTGTGGAAACTGTAGTCCTTCATGTATGTGGAAACTGTAGCCCTTCATGTAGCTCAAGATCTTTCTTAGCTGCCAAATCACACTCCTAACAATTAATTGCTACAGTCTATCAAAACTTTCAAGATCTTCAAAATAATTGTGATCTAATCATATCTTTCTTATATTATATTCATGAAGTTTTTTATTTTGCACCCAAGTAAAAGACTTCACATTTATCTCAGTAGGATTTCATCTCACTAGTCTAATGTTTGATCAAAGTTTGTTCAGATCTCTTTGGATCCTGATTGTCATCCACTGCTTTTACTATCCCCCACAGTTGTGTGTCAACTACAAATCTAATGAGTATATATCATCTATGTCTCTATTAAAGTACTGCCCAAAATGTTAAATAACACAGGGTTAAACACAGATCTCTAGGGCAATCCACTGGAGACTTCCTGCCTAAGATGCTTTTACAACAACTCTTTGAGGTCTGTCATCCAACCAGTTCTGAAATCCATAATCTATAATCTAGACGAGGGGTGTTAAAACTCAAAACAGGAGCTGACCCAAGTTGACAGATTGATTTGGAAAATCACACATTAACATTATCCATTTTAATGCATTTTCATTTATCCTGTTTAAAATTTCCCAATCATATTTCAACCTTGTTCAAGTCACACCCACGAATTTTGTGGGTCACTACCTACCAACATTGAGTTTGCTACCTACAGTCTAGACCACATTTCTCCATCTTCTCCACAAGAAGAGGGTAAGATACTTTATCAGTTTTAAATCTAGATAAATTACATCAACAGCATTCCCCTCATTTGCCAGTTTAGTAATTCTGTCCAAAAAAAAAAAAAAAAAAAAAAAAAAAAGGAAATAAGAGTAGTCTGGAATGCTTTGTATTTAGTATTTTATTTTGACCCAATTATATGCAAAAACAATTTTCAACATTCATTTTTGAAACCCTGAGTTCCAATTTTTTTTCTTTTCTTTCCTCCCTATACCCATCATTGAGAAGGCAAGCAATTCAATATTATACATGTAGAGTCATGCAAAACATATTTCCACATTAGTCATGTGAAAGAAAACACAAACCAAAAAACTCAAAAAACTAAAACCTACCTCAAGAAAAATAAGGAAAGTAAAAAAAAATATGCTTCAATCTGTAGTCAGACAGTATCAGTTCTTTCTTTGGAGATGGATAGTATTTTTCATCATAAGAGTCTTTGATTGCCAAGAACAACAAAGTTATTTATAGCTAATCATTGCTGTTACTTTGTACACAGTATATTTCGCTTTTTATCAATTCATGTATTTCCAGGTTTTTCTGATAGCCTTTAGTTCATTATTCATTAGAGCACAATAGTACTCCATCACCATCACATAACACAATTTGTTCACTTATTCCCCAATTCTCCAATTGGATGGACATCTCCTCAATTTCCAATTCTTTGCCACCCAAAAAGCACAGGTATAAATATTCTTGTAAATATCTATCTTTTTCCTTTTTGTTTCTTATTAACAGACACTTATTAACAGTGACATTGCCAGGTCAGGTTTTACAGCCCTTTAGGTACTGCTCCAAATTACAGAGTAGCTGAATCAATTCACAATTTCAACAATACATTAATGAGTCATTTTCCCCATATCTCCAATTTTGGTATTTTCTTTTTCTATACTATTAACCAATCTAATAGGTTTAAGGTGATAACTCAGAATTGTTTTAATTTGCATTTCTCCAATCAATAGTGAGTTAGAATTTTTTCTCATATGAATATAGATAGCTTTGACTAATTTATATGAAAACTATTCATATCTTTTGATCATTTATTAATTGGGAAATTGCTCTTATTTTTATAAACATGACTCAGTTCTCTATATATTTTATCAAAGAAACTAGTTTCAAAAAACTTTTACATAGTTTAATGTATTTCCCTCCATCCTATTTTTCTCTCCTACTTATTCTATTCTTTCTCCTTTCACTCTGTCTCTCCTCAAAAATGTTTTGCTTCTGATTACCACCTCCCCCAATTTGCCCTCCCTTCTATCACTCTTGTTTTATCCCCTTCCCCTCCCACTTTCTTGTAGAATAAGATAATTTCTATGTCCAACTGAGTGTGTATATTATTACCTCTGAGTCAATTCTGATTGGAGTAAGATTCACTCTTCCTTTCCCCATTGTGACAGACTTTTCTGTTAATCTTCTAAGTTGATCTTTGTCTAGAAAAATATTTTTACCCATTATTTTGTGGGTTCTGCTGTTCCAAAAATTGTTTTATTAAATTATTTTAAAATGTTTAGAGGGGTTTTAGGGAGAGCTCAGGTGAGTCATTTTCTTTTCTCCATCTAGCTCTGACTCCTTGGCGTCAGATAATAAAGCATATTGGCTCTTTAAAAATTCCTTTCCTTTCTAGATGTTTATCACCTATCTCTTTAGTAATCCACTGTTGATTTCTCCCAGTAACTGAAGACAAGCTTGCTGGCTTATTGTTAGCAGACTCTGTTCTCTTCCCTTCCCTGAAAATTGCCCTTGTCCAATATGATGCTTATTTCTCCCATTCCCCAAGATCTTTTACTGTACATTGACAGTGATCTAGAAATCACACCGGCCATTTCTTTCAGGAACTGAACATGAAGTTCATCTATGTCACATGACAGTCATCAGGGACTCTTAGGTACTCTCTTCCTACCCCTTACTTGCCTTGAGCATTAACTTTTGGTTAATTGTATTTTGTTCTATCATTTCCAGTATACAGGCCCACTCTCCTTTGCAAAGAAAACATAAATGAAAAAACTGAAGTAACCTTACTTTTTCTCTGTTGTCAGTTTTCATCTTTTCACCTAAAGCAAAAGGAAGTTTTTGATTCTTCCTTTTATCCCAATATAGCCTTAAAAACAAAAACCTACTCCTCTTTTTGTTGTCACACATACTTACATACACACACACTTTGTCCTCTTCTTTTCTTTTTAGTTTACAGCCACTTGGATTAGATATCTGCAAATACACTATTACCAGCTTTTGATAAGTCTACTCTATATCTAGCAAAGAATTGATTAGTATTATAAACCATGATCTAGAAGTTCAAATTCCACCTTAAATACCATTCCTCAGAATACCACCAGCTGTACACTTTCCAGATTAACTTTTTTCTTCTACATTCCTTGCTTTCAATAGAGAACAGTGGGGAAAACACAACCTATGCCCTATGTTATTCTAGTTTCTCAAAACAACAATCAGTATGAATATTTTTAGGTCCTTTTGTTTGTGCCCATATTAAGCACTAACAGTGGGTAGCTGTCATCTACTTTTGAGAAGTCTTGCAAACATTCTCTACTGTCTTAGATCCATGTCCCAGAAATGCAACAAACTTCTTTATTATTGTTATCAGGACAACAAATAGCTGCTTTGTTACTCTATCCTTGATTCTTCACCCTCTTTCACCTCCCATATCCAATGCCAGATCCTATTGATTCTACCTTTGGAACAACTCTCAATAGATTCTTTTTCTCCATTGAGACTGCTACAACCCTGATACCTTCTTGTGCCTGGTCTATTGAAAGAAGTTTCAAATTGTTTCCCTGCCTCAAAAAAAAAAAAATTATTGTCTCCCCTCTTGCCCCATTATATTGTGGGCCCCTTGAGGACAAGGATTTTTTTTGGCCTTTCTTTGTATTTCTAATACTTAGTATATTATAGCCTAGCACATAGCAGACACTATTAAATGCTTGTTGTTTTGGTTTGACTCTACCACCCTGACAAGAGTTAAGTCTCTCTTCCTTTACTACAGTTTTTCTTCTTCTCCTGATATCTGACCTTTCCTTACGAACCTCTTACCCTTAAAAAACTTGAATGTGGAAAAGCATTCTTTGAATTCCTTCATCTACTCCTCCAGGGGGGCAATCAGTCTGTTCTTGGAATATAGACAAGAATTATTTGGTTATGACCAAAACACAAACAACAAACAATTGCTGCCCAGTGTTGAACAATGTCTTCTATTTTCCATAATTAAGATTGTCAACCTTATTTCTTAAAGCTACTTCAGTTGTTTATACTTCAATCCTAAGCATCAAGTTAAAACTTTATAAGTAATTATTACTTCTTAATAATTTGACAACCCTAGCCAACCTTTGTGTCAACAATTCCCAGAACAGTCAAAACCATAGCCACTTTCGCCAATATCAGATATGTTTTATTAAATTTGCCCCATTCATAAATCTACTCTTAATTTACTCTAATTGTTCTGCTGACCGTTTCTTACTTACCTAGCCTTTTCTTTTACTTTCTTCTACAACTACCTTTCCTTTATCTTTTTTGAGAATACTTCATCACATTCTACTGCCTAATTCTCGTAGTTCATTTACATTCCTCTTAGTTTTCCTTAATCCTGCTTCTCTTATAATCCAGTAGTAGACTCTGAACCACCATCTGGGCCTGGAATTTGTTCTTCAAATTTGCCTCAATTTTTCCTCCTCCAAATCAACTTCTATTTCTTCATCATTCTAAATGTCACTAACAAGACTTTCATATTACTATTATTCAACTCAAATCCATAGCCCTTCTCCAACTCCTCCTAGGATAAAGAGTAGAAAAACTAATAATTTACAATTAGATAAAACTAAGTTATCATCCAAACTCAATTTTAAAATTCCTTAAGGGCAGCAAATACTCCATTCTTTGGATTCACAACTCTAAAAAAAATTTAAATATTCATTAACTTGCGGAGCCAAGATGGCGGAGAAGGCACACATGAGAATCTGAGCTCCTCTCACCCTCATTACCAATTTTTAAAATCAGCCTCAAAAATAGCTCTAGACTGGTAAGATCAGAAGTATAATTCACCAGCCAAAGATAATCTGGATTATCGCCAGAAAAGGTTTGACCTGAGTGACAGGGATAGAATCAGGAGCAGGGCAGCCTCTGCAATTGGAAGGTTTACATAGAGCTCTCTGCCATAGCCTGACTGCTTTGCTTTGGTGGCAGAGTAATGGACCAAGCAGAGAAGTTGGAGCCTAGGGTTGTGGGTACACTGAGGGATGCCAGAGCCTGAGAGGATCTGGCTGCGCCCACCCAGGACGGGAAGTGACTTAGTCCAGACCATAACACAGCTCTTCGTGGCATTCTGCAGCTAGAGACTCTTGTTGGGGGGAGGGGGGATGTCACACACAGCAGGAGCACAGCCTGGGGCAGCCGCTCATTTGCACAGTGAGGGGCTCCGCCTTGGGTAGTGGAATTTCCCCAGCTCAACTATGCTGCCTAGGTAGAGACACTTCCAGTGCAGGTGACTGCTAATACTCAAAGCAGGCATTTGTGGGGGGCAGTGATACTTTTGCTGCTTAACCTGTAGCCCCAAGGTAGTCACTAATCCTCACAGCGGGGTTCCTGGCAGGGTACTTATACATCCTGGCCGTTGATACCCAGGCCTACTCACTTCCATGTAGAGCTCTTCCCAGAGCCCTCCTGCAGCTCAGCTGTTCCTTGCAGGCCATTGAGAGGACAGTTACTGTCCATATACCCATCCTTGCTCTGCAGAGGAAGCTGGTAACCTCCTTGCCCTGAAGGCTTTACAAAATAATGAGTAGAAAAATGAAGAAAACAGTGATAGCTTCTATACAGAAAGAGGGTGGGTTTCCAACCCCAGGAGACTAATAGCAGACAGCCTCCAGGCAATACCCCAAATATTCATTAACTTTACTATAACATCTGATACACTTGATTTAAATTCAGTATTGACTTATGATTAACAATTGTCTCTTTCAAAGTTGATTTATGAAGAAAACAAATTCCTATTGGCAAGGCCAAACATCTACATTTTGGCCTTTTAATCTTCTTCCCCAAATTCTCCTTACTGAAGTTCTGATGTGGCAAAAAAATAAATACTTCTCAGCTTCCAACTTCCTGAATAGTCCTTTTTTCTAGAGATTCTCTAATTGATAGTTTTAACATTCAAGAAATTAAAAAAAAAATTTTGGTGAGTTCTAAACTCCTTTCTTCCTGTACTTCACTCATTGAGAAGGCAAACAATGTGATAATAATTAAACATGAAATCATGCAAAACCTATTTCCACTTCAATTGCTACCTAGCAGTCAAACTGAAACTTGTTGAAGACCTTAGCTTAAAAAGGATTGTCTCAAAATTGCCTCTACTGCTATCTCCAGTCATCCTGATCTATATCTTGCCACTGGCTCTGGAGGGGAAAGTGAGGCAGGTGACTGCCCTCATGCAAATCCAATTCATTTGCATCTCACAGCATCATCTCCCTGATGTCATGGTCCTCTTCAAGAACAAAGGACGAATAACAAAAAGAAAACCAAGAAAAATTTAAAAAGTGGAAAAATTATATTTCAATCTGTCCTCAGATTTCATGGATGATGACAGTATTTTTCCTCATGAGTTATTATATTGATCCGAAGTAGCTGATTATCGTAAACATTATTGTTGTTATATATGCTGTTTTCCTGGTTCTGTTTGCTTCACTTTGATCAATTCATATAAGTCTTTGCAAGTTTGTCATCATTTCTTATAGTACAAGCACAATCATAGGGTTTATTGTTCAACCATTTCCCAATTGATGGGTATCCCCTAAATTTCCAATTCTTTGTCATTATAAAAATAACTGCTATAAATATTTTTTCTTTGATCTCTTTGGGAGAGAGATCTAATTTGTAGTATTTCTGGGTCAAAGGATATATATATAGTTTCATAGCTTTTGGGGCATCGTTCCAAATTGTTCTTCAGAATGGTTAGACCAGTTCACAACTCTATCAACAATACACTAGTTTTCTAATTTTTCCATATCCCCTCCAACATTTGTCATTTTCCTTTTCTGTCGTGTTAGCCAATTTGATAAGTGTGAGGTGAGAAATAGTGAAAAATCCAGTATAACCCCTAAGTCTGAGAGACTGGGATGAAAACTCTACTCTCTACAAATCAATAAGTAAGGTAGGAGGCAGGGAGGGTTGGGTTTTTTTTTTTTGGGGGGGGAATAATGAGTTTCATTTTGGATATACTGAATTTAAGATGACTACTGGATATACATTTTGAGGTGTCTGAAAAGCAGCTGGAGATATGAGATTAGACACAAGCAAAAAGGCTGAGACAGGATTGGGAGATTTGAGATCACCAAGTGAAACTATAGAAGGGAAAAAAGTAGAAGTTTCAAAGGATACTGAAAAGACCCCTATGAAATAATGTAGAATAAAAAGAACTAGAACAATTTATACAACGGCAACATTGAAAGACTTTTAGAACTCTGAGTGATATAATAATAAACCATGAGTCCAGATGGACATGTTACTAACCTCCTGCCAGTGAGGTGATGGGTTTAAGATGCAGAACAAAACATATATTTTTGGACAAGGTCACTATTTGAATTTATTTTGTTATTCTGATATTCTGTTATTAGGATAGTACTTTTAATGGATCCATGGGAGAGTAACAAGAGGGAACACTACTCTTCCAAATGAAATTCAGAATCAGTGATACAAGTTGTTTCAGTAATTTTTCAGCCTAGATATCTACTAGACCCTGCTTTTATCTTGGCAAATTTATTTATTGTATTGGAATTTTAATATTTCCCTCTTAATTTTTTTATTGATGGAGAGATTTTGATTTTAATCCCCCCCCCCTATTTTTAACTTAATGGAAAAAAGAAGCTTTAGTGCAATGTTAAATAGCCTTGCCCTAATTTCTGGTCTTCTTCAATACTACTTCATCCCTTTGTTCCCAGATCTTTCCCAAATTCCTCAATTCCTCTAGTAGTAACTAGAGTCAGTGTCATTTATAGAACTGCCAAACAAACCTCTCTTCCTAAAGCCAAATAGCCTTTCTAAAGAAAGACCTCTGGGTGTAGCTGGTTGTTTGCTCCACACAAAGATACAACTCCTGAAAAATTATGGTCAGGGGAGAGAAGTGTATGAGAGACCCAGGAAAGTACTGCTCTTATAGAATTGTCTTTTCAAGAAAACCCAAGTATAAATCTCAAAGTTGTTCTGCTGATGATTTGTTGTATCTAGAACTAGCCAGTTTCCTTATTATGTAAGCACCCAGTTGAGTATCTGATACAAGATATGCGCACACAACAATGGTTTATATAATCTTTTGATGTTCTTTTATTTCTTCAAATAAGCTAAATTGAGGGCCAAGAAAGGAAGCAGTTAAGAAGTCCCAGAGCCTAATCTTTCCTCCATCCATTTTTAGAAAGGGATCATTGCTTAAATCATTAGGATATCTTTTATATGAGTTTCCTCTAGTTTCCTATCAAATCAGGGTTTTCAAAGGATTCTCTTGCTGTCTGGAATGTCCCATTTGTCTTCTCTTCTTATGAAAGCAAAAGAATAATTAACTTGTACATGTTCTCCAGATAATGAAGCTTTCATTTCATGGAGCTAGCTCCCTGTCTCCTGGATAGACTCATTAACATGATGATGATGAAAAAACTATTGAATATCAGAGCCCCAGAGCATATGCAGCTAGTCCTCAAATTTCAAAGAGCTTCTCAAGTGTCAGGAACCAACTGAAGAGGATTCTTTTAACCAATATAATATTGTCCAACAATGTACATTTCGTATGTAAGTTACTGGCCATGGACAGCAAAGAACAAACAGGGATGAAATAAGACATTCCCTATCCTCATGGAACTTAGTTTGTCTTTTGCTCTTTGAACATACGTCTAAGAATGAGAGGAAATTATCTTGGATAAGATAATTTCGAAGAGAGTGATTAACTTATAGAGCTTATCTAACCTTTCTTTTCCACTCAACTTAGCCATTCAGAGGCACCACAGTGACAAAGTGGATAGAATGCTGGGCTGCAGTTAGAAAACATGAGTTCAAATCTGGTCACAGGTATTTCCTAACTATGGGACCCTGGAGAAGTCACTTAAGCACTCTCAGTTTCCTCAACTGAAAAGTGGGGATCATAAGAGCATCTACTTTCCATGGTTGTTGTGATAATCAAATGAGAAAATATTTTTAAAATATTTAGCACAGTGCCTGGCACATTGTAGGTGCTTAATCCATTATATTTTTTCCCCTCCTTTCCTTCTCTCCAAAGTACTCACCCAATCAGAAATCTTACCCTGTCTGTGGATCCTAAAACCCAAAGCTACCTGCCACCAATTCTGTCCCCATATATAAAATCTTTTTAGTTGTGGGATATGGATTATATATATCTTCAACAGATTGACCCTCATTTATTTTAGTCTCACCAGTCATATACTCTAACCAATCTATACAAGCAATACAATTTTTGAGTCTTCCTCCTTGCTCCAATAGAATGGGATAGGAAGTCCATGAAGGACCAAGGAGGAAATGAGCCCTATATATATACTTCTCCTCAATCCAGCTGTACTAGCCTCAGTAATCCCAGTAATATTAGCAATAAGCATCATGTACTTCCAAGTACCAAAAGACAAATGGACATTAGAGTGTATGATAGGAATATATTAGGATCCAGAAGAGCTCTACCATTTACTAAATGTGTGAGCTTGAACAAATGTTTGAATCTCTATGGATCTTAGTTTTCTAAAGTATAAAAGGATTCTAAAGTCTTCCAACTGTAAAATGTTATGATCTGTGCTTTTAGTCAAACTTGGTAGATTACACAGTTTTGTTTAACTATTTTTTAAGGAAAAGGGATATTTATTGGTGATATTCAAATGAAATTTATCAATTATTCTCTATGACTCTAAAGAGGGTCTGAATCATATTACAGTGATTATATATCTTATCATGAAAAGTGATAGAATAGGGAAGCAGAAGTAGAAATATTGATTTTTAACCTTCCTGTTTAATTTGAATATTTTTCTGCAAGAGACTGAGCTATTAGAGAATTAATTCCTTCATGTACTAAGTTGTAAGCACTTTTTTTTTCAATTAGTTATCTGAAAAAGTGACAATAATAATGTTAAGGATGAATTAGTCACTCTGGTTTCCGTCAACACCAGGAGATTAACTTCTGAGATGAAACAATAGGCAAAGAACTGATTTCTCCCAATTTTGATTAAGCTCCCTAAAACTAATATGGCATCCCTTACTGTATGTTTGCCTGCATCTCCCCTTTTATTTTACATATCAACCCCTCAAATGTCTAGAATCAATAGGAAAAGCTAGGAGACTTAAAATACCAGAGTTTGCATGAGTTCTGCTAAGGATTCATCTATTAAAAATCTGGTTTGGGGGGCAGCTAGGTGGCACAGTGGATAGAGCACCAGTCTTGAATTCAGGAGGACCCAAGTTCAAGTCTGGTCTCAGACACTTAACACTTCCTAGCTGTGTGACCCTGGGCAAGTCACTTAACCCCAGCCTCAGGGAAAAAAAATCTGGTTTGGGAAAATTCTCTGGGCTCCTTTCTAGAATAGTCACTAGAACCAAAGAGAAGATTACTTAGTCAAACTCATTATCACAACCTTATAATGTTAAAAAAAAAAAAAAAAAAGTCTCTGGGATAATCCACGAGGAATTGTACATATCTCTATAATTAAGAACCCAGCATTATTGACTATGTTAGTACCCTTTGCTTACCTCCAAGGTAAACCTCCTATATATACTTCAGAATACATATATATATATGTATATATATATATATATATATATATATATATATAATATACATATACATACACACACACACATACACACAGTGTTGAAATGATTCAACAAACATTTATCAAATACCTAATGCAGGCAGTGTTAAGTGCTTGGGGAGATTCAAGGACAATGTCCATACTTCTAGGGGCTTCCAATGTTATAGATACCACACCAAGGTTTTATTAAAAACAAAACAAAAAAAACCCTCACCCTTTCCCTTTAAATTTGTTTTGTTCTTCAACAGCAAATACATAAATTGGAATGATGGGATTTTTAGGGGTAAAGTGGAGTATAATTTTAAAATTAATTAACTTTTTAAGGTCTGAGGATCTGATAGACTCCCCTTACTCTATCTCTTGGAGAAAGCTCCCCTTTAGCTTATAACAAATGTAAATAGGCTAAAAACCAGCTATTTGGCAACTATCCTCTATCTTGTTTTGATAAAGACCACCAGGAAATTTTAAAAAATGAATGAATGAATAAAATACCTACCAGAATTATTAATTTATCAAGACAGATGGAAATCAGATAAAGTTACCCATAATAACTAGTGATAAGACTGAGTTTTAGCTGAGTGCAAATAATGTGGACTGTTTAGGGTATGATTTTTGTAAAGGGAATTATAAAGTCACCATTTTCCGTGAATGAGTAGAAAAGCTACTTCACCCACCTAAGTAGTTTGACATGTAAGTTTGTCTTGAGTTTATATACTGATAGAAATTCCCTTCCTGGAACTTTGTTATTCTATTTACTCTCAAATTTGTGGTTCACTGAATAGCTTCCCTTCTCTCTCTTCAGAGTTGGCTATTGCTAACCATTTCAGAAGGTTATAAATTTCAGATGAGAACACTAGAGACTCAGAGAGGTTAAGCAACTTGTGTCTCACAGTAAGTAGCAGATGCATAATTTTAACCCAAGTCCTCTGATTCCAAATATAGCATTTTTTCTACTATACCAGTTGTACTGTTGTTCCATAGATAGATAGTGCTCCCATTTTACAGAGGAGAAAACCAAGATTCAGTGATGTTAAGTGACTTTCCCTAAGTCTTATAGCTAAAAATGTGAACTTTGGATCAAAGGCCTAGGTTAGGAGCATGGCAAAAGAGAAACTTTTATCCTGTGTTTAAATAGGACATAAAGAAGAAAACTTTAGTCTTTAATGTGTTAACATGGAGCTAAGATTTGCTCAAAAAGCAAATCCAGATGGATGGGTCTTTCTGCTTTATCATATCCCTTCTCTTTTCTAAAAACACCTATTCTGGTCTCAGAGGCTCACCTCAGATAGAAAGCGTAGGCATAGCTTTATAACAAGCAAAGATAAGTTGGCACAAAGGGAAAAAGAGAAATATTGGAGGAGTCTGGGAAAATAGATTCTTTAATGAATTGTTGGTAGAGTTGTGAATCAACCATTCTGGAGAACATTTTAGAACTATGTCTAAAAAAACCTGGGCATTCCTTTTGACTCAGAAACACTGCAACTAGGTTTATACCTCAAAAGAGATCAAAGAAAGACAAAAGAATCCATCTGTACTCAAATATCTATAGTAGCTTTTTTGTAGTAGCAAAGAACTTGAAACTAAGGGATGCCCAATAATTGGCTAATGGCTGAACACGTTATGGCATGTGAATATATGATGGAATCCCATCATAATAAGAAATGATGGAGACCAGTTTCAGAAAATTGTGTTTTTTTGAAAGAAGAAAGAAAAACTTCTATGAAATAATGCAAAGTAAAGTAAGCAAAACCAGAAGAGCAATTTACACAATAGCAATATTGTAAAGATATTCAATCAACTTGGAAAATTTTAGTAACTCTCATCAATACAATGACTAGCCACAATTCCAAATTCCTCAAAATGAAATACACTATCTACCTCCAGATAGAGAAGTGATGAAATTAGAGTGAAAATCAAAGCATAATTTATTTCCTTCCTTCCTCCTTCTTTTCTTTCTTTTACAGAATGCAAGAATTTGTTTTACATGACTATACATTCTTGTAAGTGAGCTTTATTCTTGCTTTCTCAATGGATAGGGAAACTGGAGAGGGAAGGGAGAGAATTTAGGAATTAAAAATAAAATAAAATTGAATTATAGCAAGCAAAAACTCTTCTGTCCCACCCCTTCCTCTAGCTTCAATGGAATGTGCTTTCCTACAATGTAATTTCCTCCATCTTTATATCTTTCAATCTTTTCCTATTCCTATCCTGCTAATACCTGGAATCTTCTACTACCTTTTTTTTTCCTTCTAATTTTCAAATCCTGAAGTATTTATGGAAAAAAATTCAAAAGCCAAGCTAACTCAATTTCCTATAAATATATACCAACCACTAACTAGTTCTTCAGTGCTAGATTAGATGTGAGCTCCTTGAGGATGGGGACTGCTTTTGCCTTTATTTGAATATCCAGTTACTGATCCAGTGTCAGGCATATTGTAAGAGCTTAACTGATTAGATGACAATCATTTAATTCATTCTTTATTGATACCCTAGCATATTCCCCCTAAAAGTTTTTTAATCTTTTTTTAAACCTGTATTTATTTAAAACTTAATTACAAAACAGAAAAAGAAAAAAAATTGAGAAACATTGCCATGTGCACACAGAACATGAAGATTTAAAATATGAGACAATAAATTTCCATTTCAAGAAAGCCTACATAATAAATGCTACATATTGCATCCAGAACTATCTATTATTTGATTCCTTATAGGTTTTCTTTTGTTCTCTGCTGTGCACTTTTTACTTTATTCTTTTCCCCCCTTTCCTCCTTCTTACCTCCTCCAAGAAAGCTATGATCAAGTGTGAAGATAATATATGTGTGTGTATAAATGTATATATACATATAAAATATGTGTATAATATATAATATGTATATTTACACACATTTATGTACATATATACAAACATACATTTACATATAAATCCATATACATATATATACATACACACTCACAGGCATCTAAGTTAGACCATACTACACTTGTTTGTCCCCATAAAAGTTTTAAAAACATCATCTCCCATCATTATACACTTCAACAACAATACTGTCTGAGGATGTATTCTGATGGAAGTGGATATCTTTGACAAAGAGAAGATCTAATTCAGTTCCAATTCATCAATGATGGACAGAATTAGCTACACCCAGAGAAGGAACACTGGGAAATGAGTATAAACTGTTTGCATTTTTGTTTTTCTTCTCAGGTTATTTTTACCTTCTGAATCCAATTCTTCCTGTGCAACAAAAGAACTGTTCGGTTCTGCACACATATATTGTATCTAGGATATACTATAACATATTTAACATGTATAAGACTGCCTGCCATCTAGGGAAAGAGGTGGAGGGAGGGAAGGGAAAAACTGAAACAGAAGTGAGTGCAAGGATAATGTAAAAAATTACTCATGCACATGTACTGTCAAAAAAAAAGTTATAATTATAAAATTAAAAAAAAATCCTTTCACCTCAAGTCCCCTTTCCTTCAGTTCTCAGAGGAAGAGAGTAACTTCTGCTAAAGCTAATCTTTATGCTTGTAATTTCCTCCTTTTGACCCCAAAAAAGCAATCACTTTAGGAGTTCAAGCCTAGGACCTTGGGCAAACTATTTAAACTCTCTCAGTTTAAGTTTTCACTTTTGTAACAAGGCAGCAGTAGTAACATTTGCAGTATCTACATTACACTAATCTTGAGATAATTTGTGTAAAGCACTTTGTCAGCTATTCCTCCCTATTATCTTTCTGGGACCTTACTATCTATATTGATTATAACTCTCTTGTCTTTTGTTCCAGGACATCAGGGAGGTGATGCTATGACATGCCAGTGAATTGGATTGAAGGGAGGGAGGGCCTGCAAGATCACCTGCCTCACTTTCCCCTCCACAGTCATCAAGGTCCAGTGGCAAGATATAGAACAACTAGAGATGTCTCCTCCTCCTCCATCTCCTACCAAAACCCTGGGGCAAGATTTTTCTCTACTCTGAACCTGTTTCCTAACCTGTAAAATAGAGGTAATATACACTTTGAAAACCTTAAAAGTACTCTATAAACTCTGCCATTCTAATCTCAAAAAGATTTATTTTCACATCATTATCTCCTCCACCCCAAATGATCATCCTCTTTGCTACTCTTCATTGTTAAGATTACTAGACTGAGTAGTCTATATTAGCTGAAAGTTCTCTTCACTTTTAGACTGAGCAGTCTATACTGGCTGAAAGTTCTCTTCATTTTTAGACTGAGTAGTCCACACTGGCTGGAAAGTTGTCTTCATTTTTAGACTGAGTAGTCTATACAGCTGAAAATTCTCATCACCCACTTGCACTCCTCAAGCCTCCTCCAATCTGGCTTCTGTCCCTATCCCTCTACTGAAATGATACTCTCCAAGGCTATGAGGGACCACTCATAGGGATGTAGGCTCTTCTCAGTCCTTGTCTTCCTTGGCTTTGCTGCAACTTTGACATGGCTGAACCTCCCTTCCCCTCCCCCCCTCCACTTTCTTGACACTACCTTTATCTGGTTCTGCAACTCTTCTTCCTACCTCCATGCTCCTTCTTGGTCACCGGTTTGTCCTCCTCCTTCCTATTAAATGTAAGCATACCCATGGCCTTCTCTGTAATGCTCTTCTTCCTTTTTAACCACTAAGCAGATAACTCTCCAAATTTATCTCTTTACTGCTAACTTCAAGGTGAGTTCTACTCCCATCTTTCCAAAAGCCTGCTAGATATCCATACCTAGACAATCTGTTGACAATTCAAACTCAACACATCCAAAACAGAATTAATTTTGTTCCCCAAAACTCCTTTTTTTTCAAATGCCCAATATGGGTGCCATAATCCTCCTGGTCACCCATATTGAAACCATAAGACATCTCTGATTTTTTCTTCTTTTTCAAGCTTTATATTCCAACAGCTGCCCAATCCTATCACTTCCATTTCCCAATATTTTTCAAATCTATCCATTCCCACTTCCAGTTTCCTAGTTTGGGTCTTCTTTGTCTCTACCTAAATTAACAGATTCCAAATTGGTCTCCATGATACCAGTCCTATTCTTTTCTAAAACAACTGCCAAATCATTTTCTTAATACCCAGATATCATAAAATCACTCTCCTATTCAAAATCCTTCACTGGTTTCCCCAAAGTTTCTTGAACAAAATATTAGCTCCTTTGCCTGATATTTGTTGCTTTTTATAATTTAGCATCCATCTGTCTTTCCAAGCTTATTTCATATACTCCCCTTTCTTTCCATTACAATCCAATTAAACTAAACTACTTATCATTACCTGATCTTGTCCACTTTTCCCCATCTATGGACATTTGCACCCATTTATTCTTCATGCCTGAAAGTACCCCCTCCAGATTTCTGCCTTTTAGATTCATTCTCTTCCTCCAAGGAATAGATTAGCCATTACCTCTTCCACATATAGTGACTCCCTTCTCTTCCATTCATCACCTTGAATCTCAAAAGAAATTATCCCCTTTCTCACATGACTGCAATCTTTATTTACTTAATCATATTCAATATGTCATTTTCTTCTAGGTTTATAAATGTCTTTTTTTTTTTTCCTTTTGACAAGGATTTTCCCAGGGTCACACATTAAGTGTTAAGTATCTGAGACCTCATTTGAACTCAGGCCTCTTAACTTCCAGGCTGGTACTCTATTCACTGTGCCATCTAGCTGCCCCTATAAATGTCTTTAATAAAAGAATTAATGTCAATTTTTACCTCCTCATCCCTGGTGTCTAGCACAGAGTATATTCTTAAGTTTTGCGTGATTCAAATAATACTGAAAACAGTTCAGATTGCTTACCACCAAAATTATTCTGAAATTATCCTGAGTGACAAGCCCCAAACAATTTTTCCTAATTAACACTACAGTTGTAATTTCCTCAGGATAAGCACATCATATATTCTACTCTAAATGTTAAAAGGGAAATTCTTTATTACCTCCAAATTACAGACCAATTAGCCTGCCAAGTATTTCTTCCAACTCCTATACTAGCTTTAGCTTCAAAAATTTACAGGAATGAATCTTCTAAAATACTGTCTTACATGAAGAATGAACAAGATTCAGATTCTTCCATTCCTGGTCACATTTATAACTTGATCTTGGCTCATCAAGAAAGCTATAAAGGACAATTTGAAATTATTCCTGCTCTAACATCCATGTTTTCTTCATTAGGCAAGAAGCATGTGTATGTTTGTACTACCTCAATACAGTTCCTGGAATATAGGCTTTTTGGGGGTCTATGGCTAAAAACAGAATTAATTAAAATAGTCTCATGACAGAGGCAATTAGAATCCCAGGGTCTTAATATTTCTTTCTTGATTAATCTTTAAACAATAATTGATCAATCAAGGAAGGAAGGAGGAAGGCAATAAACCAGAGAGTGTGCTAAGCACTTTACAAATATGTCATTTGAAACTAAGTGCAATCCTGCAAGCAAGTGTTCTAATAAGAGTATAATAAAATTCATTTGTTTGAGGTAAAATCTGAACTTACATCTTTTTGACTCCAGGCTGAATGGTCTAGCCACTGCATCACTTAGCTGTCTTTACATCAATCAAATCTAACTCAATAAGGATTTATTAAGCATTTTATATGCGCTAAGAACTGTGCCAAAAGTCAGAAATGCAATGAAAGCAAAAACAGTCCCTACTCTCAAGGAGCTCACATAACAGTCTAATGGAGGGGGAAGCAATATGCATATAAACAAATAAGGTAAGTAGAGTAAATACAGCTGAAAAGACCAGGAAAGGCTTCTCAAAAAGGTGATGCTTGATCTGAAAATAGAAGAAAATCCTGGATTCTAACAGATTAGGGAGAAGAGTGAAAGCATCCTAGGTGTGGGGGAAGGCTAGTGTATGGGCTGGGATAAGAGATGGAGTGTTATGTACAAGAACAGCAAATAGGCCCATATGGCTGCATTACAGAGTGCAAGAGATGAGTAAACAATTTTGTAGTACTTTTAGGTGAATTAGGTACCCCTAAAGCAAATGGCAACTTCCACCCCTCAAAAAAAATTTTCTTTATGTTGATGGCATGGTCTTATTGTCTTTTGTTAGGTAAAGGTTTAAGAAGAAATTGGATCTTAGTTATTTGTTGCCAAAAAAAGCTATTTCAATGATACTAAAATATATTTTATATTTGGTAAGAATTCACCCACATTTCAATGATCAAATAATCTCATTTAAAAGACCAATTATTCAGCTACTTAAGAGGTACATGTTGCAGCTAACCCAGCCTACAAAATCATTAGGAAGAAGTTTGTAAAATTCCATAGAGGTTACCAAAGTTATTTTTGGAAATTAGTTGTAATATGTCTCTAAATCTTTCAATGGTCTTTAATTTTCCTGACATGAATCTACCTACCAGGGCATAATTGTAAATTCTCTGTAATTTAATATTTGTAATTTATGAGTTATTATAGTCAAAAAATCCATCCCCTTGAAGCCAACCTAGTAATGAGTGAGCCCTTTTGTATTTAGCTAGGATGGTCCACAAAAACAGGACTTGTAAATCCTTATCTGAGCCCACATTCAAAGCCTTTCCAGCTTGGTAGTACTTGCTGGTTCTTGTAGTCTTTTGGCATAACCTCTGAGAATCACAGTTTATCTCTATATCATAATCAGCCATTCGGGAAAGGCAGCTGATGATACTTGTCCTGAATTTTTTTCAAGCTCAAATTTCTTCAATCAATATGACTCTGATTTCCCTTTTCCCTTTTATGTCTTATAGCATTTTAAAATGTCTGATTCTCATTTTAACCAACAACAAAATCTGTCTCTAGCCAATCATGACTTTTCTGTGATCCAAAGCCAAAGGTGTGCTTAATAAATCTGGAGAATTCATAGAACCAGTTCAATAAACACTTTTTAACTACTGGGTCCATAATTTTCTAATGTGGATCCCTAAATGCTTTTACTGATTTCTTATTTTTAAGTTATACATGCAGGCTTTATGGAATAGGCAATAGAAAAACCTTCTATTTGAAGGATATTTTTAGTCTTTAGTAAAACCATACTTGAAGATTTCATCTAATAATCTATTAGGGCTAATACAATATATTCTTGGGCAGCTAAATGGTGCAGTGGATAGAGCACATACCCAGGAGTCAGAAGGACCTGAGTATAAATCTGATCTCAGACACTTAACACTATCTAGCTGTGTGACCCTAGGCAAGTCACTTAATCCCAACTACCCTGCAAAAAAATAAATGAATAAACAAACAAGAGAAAATAAAAATAATATAATATATTTCTTCTATGTTTAGTTACAAAAAGTTATCCTACAAATAATAAGTTTCCTTTATATCTATATCTATTTCTCTTATATCTATATCTATAGCTATCTATCTATCTATCTATCTATCTATCTATCTATCTATCTATCTATCTATCTATCTATGTTTCCCTTTTTGCCTTGGCTCACAGGAGACATAACCAAATTTAGTGTCCAATGTAGTAATCAGCTCATCTCAGGTGACTAGAAATAAATCCACTCACCTTCCTTAGATGGTTTCTGCTCAAGTTTTCTATAATATTTAGCTCCGTCCTATCTCATATTAAATTCATTTTATCAGTTATTAAAACATATCAAATTCTCTTAAAAGTAGGCAACATACAATAATAATAGCTTCTATCTTTGGAAAATTTGCATTTTTAAGTAGTTAAATGCTAATTCTTACTTAAAACTCTTCCCTATGTATTTATTTAAGTAGCAAGAAAGTCACTGGGTCAAAAGAAAACAGTCTGCAGCTACATGACCTACTGACGGCCTCCATTCCATTTAGCAATTAACCTGCATAGCTATATGTCAGAAGAAGAATGAAGGACCACATGACAGCAATATGAAATTTTAGGTTGGCAAACTCAAACAGTATACAGCCTACCTTTAGAGGGAAAGGGATTAGAAAGACAGAAGGTAGGTGGCAGTAAAATCAGGGAAGAAAAAAAGAATATATTCAGCATTGAGGGGAACACTGAGAAAATGTGCTGATGGTATTCCCTAAAAATCCGAGTTATCTGATTCAATGGGGCCATCATTACAATAACTCTTTCTTTTCTTCTCTTATATAGTCCTGTAATATTTCCCACAGTGATAATTCTAGATCTTGCCCCCAAGAACTAACACCACCTGTAACTTCCTCACTCATCAGGAGGTTTCACTTTCTGCTTTACACTACGTTGGTGGCCAGTGGATATATGTCCTTATTTGTTCTCCTCTTTACTTCAAAATATTTTTTCTTTTCAACCATCATCTCTCCTTCTGTCTTTCTGTCTCACAGGAAGAAAAGGGTCTCTTCTCCTTTCTAGGTAAACCACCCAATTTTACTCTTAATCCTATCTCCCTGCCTCTTTAAGGACCTTGCTCCATCAATAATTCCTTCCCTTTTGATCTCCATCCACTCTCTTTAATCTCACCCTATTAGCTTCTTCTCACTCTAGAAACATGCTTAGGTCTTCCCATCCTAAAATAAAATTTCCTGCCACTCCCTATTTCTTTCACTGCCAAACATTTGAAAGAACATTTATTCTATACCCATTCTTAGTATTCATTTCTTACAGTCTGACATAATTATCTTCCCAACTAGGCTGACCTTCTACACTGGTCCATTGAATTGGGGAGGGAGAAGTAGTGAGAATGGGCAACACTTTATATTTCTTTATCTCTTTGCATTTCCCATGATGCTTCCCTCATAAATGTTCATTAGATAAATTACATTTCACATAATTTAAACCAAAAAGGAATGCATCCCATTCCAACAACTATCTCTTTTCTTTTACTGTGGACTCAGATAAAAGAAGATATAGCTAAGGAAAATAAACCAATATTTCAGAGAAAAGCAGAAAAACTTCTAAAAATCAAAGGAATGTAAATTTAGAGCTGGAAGACATTTTAGAGGTCATCTAATCCAGTCTCCTCATTTTTACAGACAAGAAAAGCAAGACTGGGAATCAGCAATCAATATCCAAAACACACCTGAGATGTATGGAGACCTAAGGCAAAAAGAGAAAAAATAAAAACAGGAAAAGCAACATCCCAGCAATAAGTTAGTAACATCTAACAATAATTATCTAGAACTAATAGTAGTATTCTCATTTCTATCAGTAAACCTTCAGCAAAGGTCAGGAAACAGCAAAGAGGTCACATACGTTGCCTTTTTTTTTTTAACCAATCCTATATAACAGTCAATTTTGAGCTAAAAGGGAGCAGAGGAGAAAAAGATTATTGATATTATTGATATAACAATCATTGGGGCATCTTATAAATATATAGCACTTAATACTTTTTGGAGAATTGTCACACATTATCTCAAATGAGGTAGGACATAGAATATATGTTATCATTATTCCTTCTTTGTGGATGGGAAAATAGATGCTTGAGAGATTAAGTAGCCTACCCAAATGAGCTATTTCTAATTCACATAGTAAATTCCTAATATAGTTGCAACCAGAACTCAGGCCTCCTTATTCCTAGAGTCAATTGTTAAGGTCATCATACTTGTGATAGGTAATATTTGATTCTCAAAAAATACAAAACTATAAATAAGAAATCTTTAATAAAGACTGTAGTGAGAATAGGAAAAATTCTCCAAATACACATCAACTTCTGACATTAGAAGTAGATTATCTCCTATGGCCTTCATAAGAACTTGTTTTGGAACTTAGATTTTTTTTTTTGAAAAAACAATCTGGGGTCAGCTAGGTGGCACAGTAGATAGAGTACCAGCCCAAAGTCAGGAGGACCTGAGTTCAAATCTGGTCTCAGACATTTAACACTTCCTAGCCATGTAAGTCACTTAACCCCAATTGCCTCAGCCAAAAAAAAAAAAAAGGAAAGAAAAGAAAAAATCATCTGGAGATACAGAGAAAGGCAAAAATATAATATCTGCCCTCAAACTCATATTCTAATGGGGGAAACAACATGCAAACACATATACACAGAATAAATAAGAAGGTAATCCCAAAAACAAAGAACTAGCAGAGGGAGACACAGAGGACAAAGAGAAGGAACTGGGAAAGACCCCTTGCAGAAGGTGGAATTTACTTTGAAGATCTATAACCTCATAACAAGGAGGGATATTCCCTCCACCAGCATATATTACAATCTCTCTACAACTTAAATGATGAGTGTAAAATTCATCATCTTATGGCCAACCAAGAGTCTTTCCAAACAGCTAGGATATCTTCAGATAAGAGACTTGTCTGTCACTATGTCTATATTCAAAGCCTTTTCAGGCTGGTACATCCTCCTAGAGTTTAGTAAAGTTTTAGAGATCCCAGGATCAATGAAGCATCAAAGTAGGGGTTTTTAGGAAGTAGCTCTCTAATTTTTTTATTTTTACAATTAAAATTTTTTAAAAAGAAATAACTGCTTAATGAAGGTGGCCTAGCTGTACCAGATCTAAAACTATATTATAAAGCAGCAGTCATCAAAACCATTTGGTACTGGCTAAGAAAGAGTAGTTGATCACTGGAATAGGTTAGGTTCAATGACTATAATAATCTAGTGTTTGACAAACTCAAAGACCCCAGCTTTTGGGATAAGAACTCACTATTTGACAAAAACTGCTAGGAAAATTGGAAACTAGTATGGAAGAAACTGGGCATTGACCCACACCTAACAACGTATACCAAGATAAGTTTGAAATGGGTTCATGATCTAGACATAAAGAATGATATTATAAACAAATTAGAAGAATATAGGATAGTTTACCTTTCAGATCTGTGGAGGAGGAAGGAATTTGTGACCAAAGAAGAACTAGATATCATTATTGATCACAAAATAGATAATTTTGATTAAAAAGTTTTTGTACAAACAAAACTAATGCAAACAAGATTAGAAGGGAAGCAATAAACTGGGAAAACATTTTTACATTCAAAAGTTCTGACAAAGGCTTCATTTCTAAAATATATAGAGAATTAACTCAAATTTATAAGAATTCAAGCCATTTTCCAATTGATAAATGGTCAAAGAATATGAACAATTTTCAGATGGAGAAATTGAAACTATTTCTAGTTATATGATTAGGTGTTCCAAATCACTATTGATCAGAGAAATGCAAATTAAGACAACTCTGAGATACCACTACACACCTGTCAGATTGGCTAAGATGACAGGAACAAATAATGATGAATGTTGAAAGGGATGTGGGAAAAATGGGACACTGTTACATTGTTGGTGGGAACTGTGTACAGATCTAACCATTCTGGAGAGCAATTTAGAACTATGCTCAAAAAGTTATCGAACTGTACATACCCTTTGACCCAGCAGTATTTCTATTGGGCTTATAACCCAAAGAGATCTTAAAGGAGAGAAAGGGACCTATATGTGCAAAAATGTTTGTGGTAGCCCTTTTTGTAGTGGCAAGAAACTGGAAACTGAGTGGATGCCCATCAATTGGAGAATGGTGAATAAATTATGGTATATGAATGTTATGGAATATTATTGTTCTATAAGAAACAACCAATAGGATGATTTCAGAGAGGCCTGGAGAGACTTACATGAACTGATACTAAGTGAAATGAGCAGAACCAGCAGATAATTATACACAGCAACAATAAGACTATACGATGATCAATTCTGATGGATGTAGCTCTCTTCAGCAATGAGATGATTCAAACCAATTCCAGTTGTTCAGTGATGGAGAGAGCCATCTACACCCAAAAAAGAGGACCGTGGAAGCTGAATGTGGACCACAACAGCATAGCATTCTCACTCTTTCTATTGTTGTTTGTTTTCTTTCCCAGGTTATGCATGTGTGTGTATATATATATGGGATTTAATACATATTTTAAAATATTGGATCACCTGCCATTTAGAAAAGGGGGTTGGGGGAAGGAGGGAATAATTTGGAGCAGAAGGCTGTGCAAGGGTCAATATTGAAAAATTATCCATGCATGTTTTATAAATAAAAAGCTTTAATTTTTAAAAATTGCTTAAAAACATAGGGTTTGTTTTTTGGTTTTTTTTTTAAACCAGAAATCCCTTTCTAGGCTTTTTGGACAAAATCAAGGATTCTTTACAACATTTCAAATCACATTTAATTAATGCAGATTCTCCATTTGTAATTTGTATTTCCTCCAATTGGAAATTACATAATAATAAGTCTGCAAGAATATTCTGTTCAGAAAATATTATTGGAATATTTTGGTAAGAAACTAGAACTTGTCCCTTTCTTAAAACTGTTATTTATTTATTTATTTATCTGTTCATTTATTTATTTTGTTATAGCTTTTTATTGACAAAGCATATACATGGGTAATTTTTCAACAGTGACCCTTGCAAAAACTTCTGTCCAATATATAATTAAAAAAAAAAAAAAAAAAAAAAAACTTCTGTCCAACTTTTCCCCTCCTTTCCTCCACTCCTTCCCCTAGATGGCAGGTAGTCCCATACATGTTAAATATGTTAAAGTATATGTTAAATACAATATATGTATACATATTTATACAGCTATCTTGCTACACAAGAAAAGTTGGATTTAGAAAGAAGGCAAAAATAACCTGGAAGGAAAACAGAAATGTGAGCAAACAATAACAGAAAGAGTGGAAATGCTATGTTATGGTCCACACTCATTTTCCAGTGTTCTTTAGCTGGATGTAGCTGGTTCTGTTCATTACTGATCAATTAGAACTGATTTGGATCCTCTTATTATTGAAGACAGCTACTTCCATCATAATTGATCCTCATATAGTATTATTGTTAAAATGTACAATGAGCTCCTGGTTCTGCTCATTTCACTCAGCATCAATTCATGTAAGTCTCCAGGCCTCTCTGTATTCATCCCGTTGATCATTTCTTATGAACAAATGAACAAGAAGAAAGGTTCAAGAGGTTAACACTTCATTTCTTTCTTACCAAATTAACATGGCTTGCAACCTCACTTACATTCCTGAGTCTTGGGTTGCTGGAATAGGTGCTATATTAATCAAAGTAAGTTACATTAACTGCTAAACCAAGAAAAATATGTTATTCTCTTCAACTACTCAAAGAGCTCTAAGGCACTTTTTTTTCCATTTCTTTATTGGAAAGAGAAATCATCCTTTAGAGAAGAATAACCCATGGTAAGTGATTTACAGCAATCTGGAGCAAGCACTAGGTAGTGAATTCTTCCCCTGCTATCAATGAACATTAAAGTTTCATCTACCTATGCAACAGATTGGTCAATTTAATGCAGAGAAAACACCTCAAACCAATGCATTTTCCTTCTATAATCAATATCAGGGTTCTTGTAAAGATTTTCTTATTGGAAAAACAACTCCTACTCATAATTAAAATCTCAGATGGCAGAAAACAGACAGATTTTGAGATCAATTGAATTTGTGTTTCAAATAACAGTTAAATGTTGCAGAGGAAGATGAAAAGTCCCAAGGTTTGCAACTAGAGGAAGAAAAATCTTATGATAAATCTATGTTGATTACACCTAGAAAGATGGTAGGTTTTATCATACTTTGTGTAAATTTCAGCTTGATTAGCATAGTAGAAAGATTTGGAGTTAGAATACCTGGATTTGGAAAGCAGGAAAGGAGGAGATGTAAATTGGGGATGAGAGGGAAAGGAGAGAGGAAGTCTCCTGTATCCACATATATACACAAGTCTACCTAATAAAAATTTTTCTCTTGTGTGATCTTGAGAAAGTTACTTAAACTCTCTAGATTCCAGTTTTCCTAACTGCAAAATAGATAACCTCTCTTGTCCCTTCCACTTCCAAAAATCACAATTCTCTAGTCCAAAGCTATTACAGAGCTCTGATTGGGAGCCCATGTTTCTGCAGATAACTTGAATAGTATTCTTCTAGCAATAAGATTTTCAGGCTATCTGTTCAATACCTGTTCAATCTTAATCATTAAGATTCCTCCACTTTTTTTTTTTTTCAGAGAAAAAATCCAAAGACTTAACAAATTGCAGGAGTTATTCAGAAACAGAAATCAAAAAGTGGTTCAATTTTCTTGATTGCATATTCTTCTGACAAGCTATAAAAGTAAAAAGATAAGAGCTGATGGGAGAAAATTGGAGAGGAGAAAAGAAAAGGGGATTAAAGAATGGATAGGTAGAATGAAGTAGGTATGTATGATAAATCTCTTTATGCCTCATTTTTCTCATCTATAGTTGTAAGGAAGAGAAAAGCACTATGTAAATGCTAGTTACTAGTGTTGTTGTTACTATTATTAGCTTTTAGTTTCATAAAACTTTATTATTAGTTATATATAAACACACATAAGTAAATACATATTATATATAAATATACCTCTAAATATACAAAAGTATCCTTCATTTTATGTAATAGAAAATTCCTTCCCTCCAAAAAAAAGCAAATTGGGCATTCTTAACCTTTTGTGTATAATGAGGCCCTTTGGCAGTTTAAGGAAGGATCCCTTCTCAGGATAATGTTTTTAAATGCATACAAGATTAATATCAATGCTAGTCAAAAATAAAGATGGCCTTCCCCCCATCCAAGATTCAGAGCCTCCTAAGAGCTATCCACAGAATTATTGGTGACCATGGATCTTAGGTTAAGAAGCCCTGTTGCTATAATAGACTTAGCTCTTCTCACCAATGCAGTGATCCACTTTCACTACACTTGGGAGGGAAAATACTACTATGGAGACTGAATATGGATCAAAGCATACTATTTTCACTTTTTTGGGGGGGGTTGTTTTTCTTTCTTGTGGTTTTTTCTTTTTGTTTTGATTTTTCTTTCCCACGTGACTAATATGGAAATATGTTTAAAATGACTGTACATGTATAACTTAATTTGGGGGGAGTAAGAGAGGAGGGGAGAAAAAAATTTGGAATTAAAAATCTCACAAAAATGAATGCTATTTTTACATGTAATTGGAAAAATAAAATACTGTTGAGAAAAAAAAAAGATATCAGTAAAATAAAAAAGAATCCCTGTTATAAATTAAAATATTATCACATACTTCAAATACTTCAAAGATCTACATGCCTATTTCTCTCATTTATGATGGCATTCTTTCACCACGTTAGTAGTCTTAATGAGTAGATATATCTGGAAAACATATCACTTGACAGTCAATCTGGTGATGAGCTTCTCCTAACTTAACTAACTGGCCTTTCAAGAACTGATTTTCAGTTCACTTGATGAAGCTTCCCAGCTTCAGAGGGTTTGCCAGAACTTACCTGCTACTGACTCAGACATAAAGAGATACCATAGCATAGAGATACCACAAAAAAGACACCACATGACATAAAGAAATACTTCTCCACATAAAGAGACAATAAAATATAAAGTTGTAAACAAAAATATTTTAAATGTACTAGAGAAGTTCCCTACCTAAAGGAACTTGGGAATAAATCTACTGAAAATGTAAATTATAAAACTGTTCTCAATTTAATGTAATTTAGATTATTTGTATATTACACTAATATCTGATAACACCTTTGTGATTAAAAAAGATGCATATACCAATTACTAAATTTAGGAAACAGGACAGGAGCAGGCAAAAAGTCTCTGGGTTAAACTGAAATGAGGCACTTAGGGATGGCCTTTATTAAAGCATTGGACTTGGGAGTCAAGAAGTACTGCATTCAAATAGAGCTTCAGATATTTACTACCTATGTGAAACTAGGCAAGTCACAAATCTCTTTATGCCTCATTTTTCTCATCTGAGGAAGAGAAAAGCACTATGTAAATGCTAGTTACTAGTGTTGTTGTTGTTACTATTATTAATAGCTTTTAATTTCATAAAACTTTATTATTAGCTATATATAAATTATATAATAATTTAGCTTATTATTTTCTTTGATTCTCTTATTATTGAAGTGATTAAGATTCACAAATTGCAGGGGTTATTCATAAACAGAAATCAGAAAGTTTTCTTGAAGGAATTTCAATTACCCAAGCAAACAGCTAACTGAATAAAATTTAAATTGTTGATTGGAAAGCATTTTTTTATTTTAAAAATCAAGGAAAAATCAATCAAGATTACTATGTGAAAGGCAAGCTTAGAGAAAATGTTTGTACATTGATAAAATTTGAGCTACATTATAAAAACAAAAGGGGAAACACAAGAAAATCAAATTTAAAGATGGTAATTTTAGTTCACTAATATGGCTAACAAGGATTCTAACCAAGCCAAAGTACTCTTAAGACATGGCTTACATTGAGAGAATCACAGAGCCAAAGTAGCAGGTGAGACTGAATATTTAGGAGGAAAGGAGAAAAGAGTTCTTTCTTTCTCTGAGAGAAGGATGAGGCTCATCAAGTAAAGTTTGGGCCTGGAAATCTTACATAAATATTTTCTAACCTTATGATTCTATGACTGGGGGATTAAGTTATTTCCCTGTTTTTCTAGACAGATGACAGCCAAACTGGAAGGAAAGAAAAACATGATACATGGGATCAATAAAATTTGAAATTGAAGTTTCAGAATGCATAAAGATTTCTTTAAAACAAAAACAGTGAAAAGCCTTGGCTTGAAACTATAATGGGTTGATGAACTGTGAAGACATTTTTCAAAGTGATGACAAGGCATAAAGTAGAAGCCAAATATACAAAACTAACTCCATGGCACAACTCTGCCAGCATTGAACTGGGGGAAGTTGACTTCCCCCAGCCAACAAGTGAAACTGATCAGGGATTCCAACGTCCACACTCCCTGGCACCATTTAACAATCACCACTGCCCAGACACACCACTAATGTGATGCAAACTGAAAGCAGCAGCAGGTTAAAAAAAAAAAAAAAAAAAAAAAAAAAAAGTGAAATGGTACATAAAGGAAAGCTGGATTATAGCTATTAATATTTTAATATTTTTCATGTATGAGAAAGGATTTTACAAGTGAGTAGAAGGTAAGAGAATAAGCACTCATGTAGCACCAATTGTGTACCAGACACTGTGCTAAAGTGGGTTTTTTTGTTTTGTTTTGTTTTTTCAAATATCTCATTTGATCCTCACAATAACCTTGGAAGGTAGATGCTATTACAATCCCCAGAAGTCTAAAATTCTGTGTGTTATTTAACCTATATTAGATTGTTTGCTGTCTTGGGGAAGGGGGAGGTAAGGGAGGGAGAGAGAAAAATTTGGAACACAAAGTTTTACAAAAAATTTTCATGTGTGTTTAGAAACATAAAATACTATTGAAAAATAAAAAATTATTCAACTGATACACATATCAAAACCAGATTGAGTGCACAAGCAGATATGAGAAACCAGTTGAATTCTATTGAGGTAGAAATTAAAGAGATTTGCAAAAAATGTAAAAAAAAAAAAAAAAAAAAAGAAGTGATGTCATTCTACTGCTAAAACTGAGTCCTCATCTTAAAAAACTCAAACAATTGTACATTTACTTGCATCAGAACTTTATAAATCCTAAAAACTGAAAAAGAGAGACAGAAATGGTGAGAAAGACAGACTAGAAGAGAGGAAGAGGGGGGAGAAACAGACACAGAGAGACAGACACAGAAACAGAAGAAGAGAGAAAGGAGAGGAAGTGGGAGAAAAAAAGGGAAAGAGAGAGGAAGATAAAAGGAAGAGAGAGAAAGGGAAAGGGAAAAGGAGAGAGAGAGAAAAAAAAGAGAAATGGGGAGAGAGAAAGGAGAAAAAAAAGACAGAGTGAATGAGACAGATATTCTAAATAAAATGTCAGGCAGAAAGATGACTCCAATGGATTTAGGATGGAAGATGCCATCTGCAACTAGAGGAGATTATGGAGACTGAATGTGAATTAAAGCATATTATTTTCACCTTTTTCTTTTTGTTTGCTTTTTCTTTTTCATTATTTTCCCTCTTTTGTTCTGATTTTTCTTTCACAACAGGACAAATATGGAAATATGTTTAAAACAATTGTATATGTATAACCTATGACTTGGGGAAAGGAAAGGGAAGGTGAAGGAGGGAAAAAAATTGGAACTCAAAATCTTATAAAAATGAATGTCAAAAACTATCTTTACATGTAATTGGAAAAATAAAATACTATTGAGAAAAATATTTTTAAAAATTGTCAGGCAGAAAGAACAATCTGACAAAAATTATCAAAATGAAAATCTTCACATCTTATCGTCACAGAACTTTTTTGCACTAAAACTCGAAGGCATCTTTCATATCCACAACCCAAATTCAAAGTTTGTAAAAAATGAGAATCAAAGAATCTAAGGAGTTGGAAGGGACTCAATGGCTACTTGAGAATTAGAAATTTAATCGCTATTTGAAGTCTTTCAAGAAGGAGAAGCCCACCACTTTCTGAGACAATACATTTCTGAACAGCTCTAATCATTAAGAAGTCTGTCCTGACTTCAAGCCTAAATCAAGGTTTTTCCCGGTTCTGAATTTTATATCCAAAGAGAACATGCCAAAACCCTCTTTCACAAGCCAGCTCTGAGCCTTCTTTTCTTCAGACTAAACATGCCTACCTCCTTCAATTAAATCTTATGATAAAGACTCAAGGCTTTTGATCATCTAGGTTAGTCTCCTCTGGATATTTTTCAAATGATCAATATGCTGTGGTAACCAGAATTAAACATATTACTCCAGATAGATGTGATAAGGGCAGAGGACAGTCAGACTGGTACCTGCAATTCCTGAGAGCTATGTTTCTCAATGCAGCCCAACATTTTATACTATGGTTCCTTTATATAGTGAGTTTTTATATTACATTTAAAACAATTTGTTTTCTTAAATGTAAGAGGGGTCATAAATATAAGGGGGGAGGTATGGCTCTAGAAAAGATCTGGAGGTTTTAATAAACTCTGGAGAGTAAGTACTAAATCAATTTCTTGTACTCAGGAGTAAGATTTTACATTTATCCCTATTGAATTTCACTTAAACTGATCCAATTCAGTGCTCTAAACTGTCCCTCCCAACTTTGTAAAATCAGAAAACTTGATAAATGTGCCATCTATTTCTTTATCCAAGTCATTAATAAAAAACATATTAAACAGCCCAGAGGTGTTAATTTAATATATCAAGCACACTCAGATTCCTGGTGTCTCTCTACTGGAGACCTCCTGCCCTGCTGACTAATAACTACTACAGCTGAGTCCATTCTGAATCCATCTAATTAGGTTTATTGTCTAGTCCACAGGACTAGTGTGGACTTTCTTCACAAGAACAATGTGACATACCTTACCAAAAACTTTGCTAAAACATCGATAAACTTTCATTCTCTTATCTACTCGTTTAGTAATTGTATTGAAAGAGAAAATCAGGCTAGTTTGGCAAGATCTATTTTTCATGAAGCCAGGATGACTCTGAGAAAATAACCATTTCCCTTCCAAGTATCTATCACCTACATAAGAACCAGGAGAAAAAAAATGCTTTCCCATCTTTTCCAACCTGAGGCAGAGAGGTTCAGATGCTTTCCCATTCCCATGCCCCTCCACCTGTTAGTCCTATCTCCAACCCAGAAATGGGTGTCCAAGGTTTCTCTTCCTCCAACTCACTTTCTGTGTCAAATAGTACGGGTCAAAGTCCTCCAGCGGCACAGCAACAAGGCCTTGTGGGATGTCCCCGTAGATGAAAGGCAGACTCTTTCCTGCTTCCAAGTCACTGTTTGGCTTGGGCTTGCTGTCCTCGTCATCATCCCGGTGGCTACCATCCTGCTTTGGTGGCTTCTTGATCTTGTCCTCCGCAATTCGCTTCTCGATGTTAGCCAGGGACTCAGGGGTGAAAGGCTTGAAACTATCAGGGCCTGGTGGTGCAAGCAGCCGAGCTGCCATCTTCTCATCCTGCAGCAGCTTTGTTTGTTAGTTATATTGCATTCAGGACAGGTCAACTCTGAAAAGAAACAGGAAGACAGACAGCATGAATAAATCACTGAATTGAAAGAAGGCCATCTTATTCTCAACTTACATTCCTTTGCAACCTGGAAGTGGTATCTTAAGTCCCAGCAACATCAGTTACTTTTCTCTTCCATTAATGTGTGGCAATTATTGGGAATAGTATTTGATCAAAACTTTTAATTATTAAAAGCCCCATCATCTGAAAAATCTGCATAAATTTTTAACCTTCCCTTCATAGGAGAGAAGATGTTTGAATTTTTTATTTGGGTTGATATTATAAAATACATGTTTTAGGCATTTCTGAGCTTTCTTATGCCAACTTATGATAGAGCAAAACCACAATGGGGAAAGTCAAGATGTGGAAGGGATAACAATACCACCTTTGGGCTTTATTTCTGAAACTCTACACTTATTAGTTGTGAAATGTTAAGTCAATCTCCTACCCTTAACATGGTCCTGAGGCATCCATATGATGAAAATATGTTATTATTTTCTGTTTTCTTAACAAATGACAAACCAAAAAGAGTAAGAGGAAACTTGCTCATTTGGAATGTAACTACGATGAATTTATCTACAATGGGTATATATGAATCTAGGAATTCCTGCACATAGGGCTCTTGTCAAGCATCCCTAAGCAAGAAGACCTGTCTCATACACATAAAAAAAGATGGAAGGAATGAATGATAATCTCAGCATACACGATGGTTCTGAACCTTTTCTTCTAATCTATGGAATTTGAGCCATCCTTTAAAACTTTGAGACAAATGTAATATCAATGTCCAGAACTGTGATACTTATGTAACTATCCTTTAAAGATGATTAAGAAAAAAAAATCAAGATAAATAATACCAACCGTTAATATTCAATTCACAAAAGATCAAAAGCTATGAACAATTTTCAAAATAATTGAAAATTATAAGTGAAATAGTCCAAATCATTAATAATAAAGAAAACAGCAAATTAAAACAACTCAGCTTTCATCTCACAACAAGCAAATTTATCAGAGCTGACGAAAAGCAGAAACAATCAATGCCGAGGGGGAGGCTGACGCCTACTGTGGGTGTAGTTATGAACAAGTTCAACCATTTTGAAATATACTTTGGAATCATTCAGGAAATATCACTACAAACTGTCCATTCTGTTTGACCCAACAATCCCACTGTTTGGCATATAATCAACAAAGTAAAAGATGAAAACAAAGATATAGACAAAAACCATGGCACTCTTTGTAGCAGCAAAGAACTAGGGAATTGATTGAGGAAAGTAATGGAACATTATTATGTAGTAAAACTGAAGCTCATGAGGGATTTAGAAAATTATGTGAATTCTCTAAGGAACAGAGTGAAAAAAAATCAGAAGCAAGAGAACAATATATACAATAACTACAATAATATAAAGGTAAAGATAACTAACAAGAAGTTAAATTCCAAATAATCAAAAAGCAATGAAGGAATAGAGAACAGACAATAAAATTTATCTCCTCCCTCATGAAAGAGAGGTAAAGGATGACAAGGACAAAATATTGTATAGGTATATTATGTAAATATTGTACATACATTATCTCATTACTGTATGAGATTTGCTTAACTACTTTGGAGATGTTGCAAGAGATGACTCAGTCTGAAAGGGCAGAATAAAATTCTTATGATTTAGAGGGAAAAGCCATCAATAAAACTTTCTGTTTTTGAGATAGGTGGTGCTGCAGTAGGCCACTTTAGGCCTGGAGTGAAGAAGGCCTGAGTTCAAATCAGTTTCAGAACTTACTAGCTGTATGACCCTGTGTAAGTCACTTATCTGTTTCCTTCAGTTTGTTCATTTGTAAAATGAAAACAATAACAGCTCAATCTCTTAGAGTTGTTGTGGTCAAATGAGGTACTGGTTTAAAAACAACAAAAAGGAAAAACACAGCACAGTGCTTGGCCTATTATATGTGCTATATAAATGCTTATTCCCTTCTTTTCACTCCCTTCCTATATTCCCTTTTAAATCACAGTATAATCAAAGAACTAGCTAGAGATGAGTAGTACTTGATGAAATCTTAACTACTCACTAAAAAAAATAAGAAAATTCTAGTTGAAGGATTTAAATTCCCTTCAAAATCAGTTTTGTATCACAGTATGCACTATATCCACCAACTATTTAGCATAGGTTGAAGTCTAGCAGAACAAGGTCCATATGGATTTTGTTTACAAAGCTAGCACTGGAAAGCTAATAGCAATAATCTATATCAGATTTACTTACTGTCTTGGGGAGGAAGGAGGTAAGGGATGGGAGGGAGAAAAAATTTGGAACTCTAAATCACACAAAAATGAATGCTGAAAACTATCTTTACATATAACTAGAAAAATAAAATACTATTGGGGAGCAAAGAAAACTAATAACAAGCTCCTTTCTTCAGTGGACCAAATGATGCATGAATTTAATCAAAATCAAATAGAAAGGAACAAATGAACTTTATGAAGTATAAATAAGAGAGGGGGAGGAAGTGAAAGAAAAAAAAGCCAATACTTCAACAGAAATTGCCAATAAAATGTGTGCATAAAAGGAGAAAAAAAACAAATAATCACAGGTGTCAAGGAACTAGAGTCACTTGAATTACTAGTATTTCTTTTTTGAGAGGTAGCTGGTCTTTGGTGGATAGAGAACTGGCCTTTAGAAGTCAGGAAAATCTGGCTTCAAGATATACCTCTGAAACAGTAGCTATGTGACCCTGGATGAGTCATAAAACATCTAAGAGAGCTAAAGATTTATAAATTGTCAAAAAAATGCTAACTTGCATCGGTAGAGGAAAGTTCCTTCTGCCAATGAAGTCACAGACCCAATCACTAATTACTGTAATCAACTAACTTTCCGATGGGAATTACATAGAAAGGGCAAAAGTTTCTAGCTCATAAAGTATGTTTATTCTAAACAGTAAAGGCACATATGATCCAGAAAGTGGAGAATGATTAGTTTTTCAGAACTTCTGTAAGCAAGACCCCCTTCCTTTCTTGGAATTCCATTTCCCCAAAAGTCATTCTATATCATTATGCAGAAAATACAAAGAAGACTTTATGATCAGTCATTCCTTAAATTCATCCAAAACTGACACACAGTTGATTCATTCAATCTTGAATTATCATTCTTTCCAAGATCTAGTTTCAAAAAAGGCAATGAACCCCTCAGGACATAGGACATAAAAAATTGTAAGGGTTAAAAAGCCTCTAGAAGCAAGGAATGCAGTTCAAGGTGTGTGGGAGGACCTGAGGGATGAAAGGTTCTGAGTCCCAGGCGAGTCCTAGGTGGAGGTGGGGCACAGCCCCAAGAGGCGGTGTCTGATTCCAGGTACCACACCTCCCTCCTTAGTGCTCTCAAAACCTAGCACGCCTCCCTCCTTCTCCTCGGGCCAATCCCATTATGCCAGGTTCCTAGAGGACCTCCCCCTTCCCCCATATCATCAGGGGGGTATAAATATGTGTTATCTAAGAATAAAGTTCTCTTTCGCTTCACCCCTACCTCCTGGTGATCTGTCTCTATGGGATCCGGGTTGGTGCCCGAAGATGGGTAAGTGTGGCCTAGCCGTGCAGTCGACGGATGGGCATTAAGAATAGCTCTAAAGGGGAGCTACCAGATTAGAGTAGTCCATAGGGGTATAACAAAAAATGTTTAAGAAATAAAAGTATAAGAAAGAGCTATTTCATATTTTAGTTTTTTGTCTTGGGAAAAATGTCAACTTGCCCATATTATGTAATATTACATTATTATGTAAGTGTGTGAGTCCATTAAGCCAATCAATCAAGTTATCCCACCACACTTAACTGCTAAACTCTGCTAAACAAACTGCTAAGCCCTGATAACTTTATCAAGTTAGAACACATCTCAATTGAATCAATTGGTCCATTAGTCCAATCCCTTCATTTTACAAGTGAGGAACTGAGGCACACAGGAGGGAAAATGATGTCTCCAAGATCACACAGATAGAAATTAGCAGTAATCTTTTGGAGCAATTTCAATGAAAGCTTCAAAAAGAACTTTAAAAAACCATGGGAGAAAGAGACAAGAAATTGATAAGTGAAAATCTTCATCTAAAAAGCAAAGTAAAAATGAATACATAATAGAATATTAATTTCTTAACATCCTTAAAAAGCCCACTCTCCATTCAAATATATGATTGAGCCTATCCAATAATCCTAAATTACTTAGAAAAATGGGTAAACGTCTGAGATCAAAATGGTGTAAAAGAAAGAACCAAACTTGGAATGACAGGACCTGAAATCCAATCCTACATCTACCATGTTCTGTCTCTGACATCTTGGGCAAACCATTTGATTTCCCTATGACTCATCCTTTTAATCTGCAAAACAAAACAAAAAGAAAAAAACTAGAAGGCCCTGGGATTCCTTCCATCTTAAGCTCTCTGATCCTGAGGGAAAGCAATACTCAATCAATCTCTTCAAAATTAAATTCAGTGAGCATGTATAAGCACAAGCAAGAATAGTAAATTAAAGTCTGAAGATTTCTTCTTTCCCTACTCCCCACAACTTCTGTCTGATGAAATTCTATTCCCCCTTTATACCTCCTCCATGAAGCCATCCCTGACCCCCAACTCCCCAACACACATATTCAGACAATAATGATCATTCCCCTCTCAGACACAACTAGAATAGGTCTTGAAGATCTCCTTCATTTTAAAGATGAGAAAACTGAGATGCAGAAAGATTATGCGACTTCCCCAAGACCACACAGCCATATTACTCACCTTACAGTACTTGGTACCTCTCCTTCTTAAGAACACATTCTAGTTGTTTGCTTATGTGTCAGATCCCCATCCTAGGCTATTACATCCTTAAATGGAGTTACATATCACTTAATCTTTGTCTCTTCTCTAGCTGTTAGCACAATGCTCTTCATAGAGCAGGTTCTGAATAAATACGTGATGAATGAATGAAAGAATAAAGACAACTCCCCAGAAAGAAAGAAAAAAACAAAAACAAAACAAAACAAAACAAAAAAACCTGTGGTTCTACGTTTGTTGTTTTTGTGGTGAGCTTCCATTTGTTTGGAGGAATTTTGGTATCTTTTGGGTTTTTTTTAAGTCTGATATTATGAAATATGTCTGTGGCACAGAATTTCTAGAACTAGGAGCTCTTTCTAGTGCACTGAGTTTCTGGAAGCCTCCTTTCAATAGATTTGAGAGACACAAATGATTGAAGACTTGGGGAAGAAATACTAAAAAGGTAGTAGGAACTCAAATAGATCTCAAATTTCAATCATCTTCTAAGGAGATTATGCAAAGGTAATCCTCTCATACTCAACCAATTCCCAAGTTCAAATATATGATTGAGCCTATCCAATAATCCTAAATTACTTAGAAAAATGGGTAAATGTCTGAGATCAAAATGGTGTAAAAGAAAGAACCAAACTTGGAATGACAGGACCTGAAATCCAATCCTGAAAAATTCAATACTATTAGCTTTATTTGTCAACCAACAAGAATCTATTAAATGCCTACTATGAGCCAGCTGGGGATACAAAGATAAAACTGACACAGTTCTTGCCTCCAAGGAGTTTATAATTCTGTCAGACACAATATGTACATAGATTGGCTGTGCAATTTCATTCAAATTGGGAACTCCGGGGTTGGAGGACTATAGTCTTAGAGAATTGCCTACAGCACTGAGAATTGTGATTTGTTCAAGGTCATAGAGTCAGTTCATAACAGATGTGGGGAATCTTCAGGCAAAGCTCGGGTACCTCCTGGTCAGGTATATTGCAGAGGGATTTCTTCGGTTCAGGGGAAGGGAACAAACATTTATTAAGTATCCACTATGTGCCAGGCATTGTGCTAAAAGCTTTTATGTACATCAGATCTGGCCTCTGAGGTCCCTTTTAACCTTGATATCTTCTGGTTTCCTGAGTGAATTTGGGAAACAGCAAATACATGGAGTGTCATGTAGGAGAACAATGAGACTTCAATGACTCAGGGAGAGGCTGACAGCCGTACTAGTCTGCCATTCACACCCCAAGTCCAGTCACCACCCATGATGTCAACAAAGGATGGACAATGATGACAGCAGAATGGGAACTGGATCATTTTGGTTGTGGGGCCTGTTCTCTCAACACTATGCTACAGAGCTTTTTTATACATGCTAACAACTGCCACCATCGCAATTATGATGATAGCTAGTATTTATACAGCAATTTAAGGTTTACCAAGTTCTTCACAAGTATTATCTCATTTTGTCCTCACAAGTACTCTGGGAGGTAGCTGTTATTATTGTTTCTCATTTTACAGATGAGAAAATTCAGGCAGAAAGAGGTTAAATAATTTGCCCTGTACATAAATAAACATACAATCTAAATACAGGTAAATGGTGGGGGGAGGAGGGTTAGACTCCCTAGCAGCTGAGGGATTTGTATAGTACTTTATGATTAAAAAGAATTTTGTTCAGTCATTCTTTAGGACCCCACTTGGGGTTTTCTTGGCAAAGGCAATGGAATGGTTTTTCACTTCCTCCTCTGACACATTTTACAGAGGGAAAACTGAGGCAGAGTGAAGTGATTTGCCCAAAATCACACAGCTAAGTACCAGATTTAAACTCAGGTCTTCCTAACTCTGGTCCGGCAATCCATCTACTGTACCATGTAGCTTCTCCATAAAAACTTTATGTACATTAATTTGTTACCACATTTAAGCAACCCTGTGAGATAGGCAGGTCAAAAATTGTCATTCTCACTTGCCATTTCTAGGAAACTAAGGCACAGAGAAGTTCAACAGCTTGCTCAATGCTACAAAGCCCTTAAATGGATAAATGTGAACTTGACACCATGCCTTATGACTCTGAATCTAAGTACACCATCTGTCTATCCATGTCAGAGCCCCAGGGTGAGCATAGAGGAGGATGGAGCTTCAGAGACAACGTGCTTGTGTACTATGAAGCATTAGGCCTGAATGATGAGTCACCTATCAGATTCAGACAGACTAGTTGTGATCACATTGAGTTTCACACAACCTTCTAAGCCATCTTTTCATCTCTACTTTCCCCACTCCAATCTGTCCTTTATACCATTAGTTGATAAATCTTGCTTCTATGCAGATCTGGTTGTGCTCAAAACTCTCAAATACCAAACACTTCTTAACTAAACTGATTGAGATATATATATCAATATTCAGTCTCTCACCATCTTTCTCTCATACTTTCACATATTCTACTCTCCCACCAAACAGAATTCTCTCTCCTTCATACAAATTCCATGGTGTGTGTATGTGTGTGAAATCCTTTACTCCACATTTTAGGTACAAGCCTTCAGAAACATATTATATTAATTCATATTATTTGAAATCCAAGCATGTTTATGCTTAGAGAATATTACTCTAAATAGTATTCTACTACTCAGAGAGAATCCTTTCGTGTTTTCAACACAAGACATTTTGAAGTCCCAATTTTTGGTGACTTTTGTCACTATCTTTTTGTTTTGTTGTTTTTGTTGACTACCAAAAACAAAGGCACTGTGCTTTGACAAAGTGGGTATTTAAGAAATGTCAAGCAAGATTCTTTAACCAAATGCCACATTTTTCAGGTTAGTTCAAGCAAAATTTATTTGGCATTTATTATACTCTCTACCATCAAAGAGCTACCATTATACTAAGGGGGGGGGGAATAAATATGTCAAAGATAGTTAAGAGATATAAAAAGTAAAGATAAGGCTCAGTTTTGGAGAGAACTGAAGGGAATGTTTCTTGTAAGATACAATCCTTGAGTTGAACCATGAATTGAATTAGAAAACATAACTTGGGGGCAGCTAAGTAGCATAGTGAATAGAGAGCTCCAGCCCTGAAGTCAAGAGGATCTGAGTTCAAATCTGATCTCAGACACTTAACACTTCCTAGCTGTGTGACTCTGGGCAAGTCAATTAACCCCAACTGCCTCAGCAGAAAAAAGAAAAAAAGAAAAAAAAAAAAAATCTAACTTGTGAAGGCGAGGAGGAAAGGCATTCCAAGCCTGGAGCACAGCCCAAAGATAGTAGAAGGAATGTTGTGAATGAGGGGCTGCAATTAGGTCACCTTGGCTAAAAGAAAAAGGACATAAAGTGAAATGATATGTAAAAAGCCTAAAGTTACACTAGAGCTAGATTAGGATGTGAACCATTAAATGTCAACTAGAGGAAGTGGCATTTAATTCCAGGGCAATTTGGAGGCCTTGTTCATATTGCTATGACAATACTACCAAATTAATTTATAGATTCAATGCCTTACTATTCAAACAACAAACAGCAAGATTCATCTAAAGGAACAAAAGATCACAAATCTCAAAGGAAAAAATGAGTGGGAATAAATAAGATTTAGAAGTACCAGATTACAAATTATGCGACAAGGCAATAATCCACACTATTTGAAACTGATTAGAAATTTTAAAAAGTTCCTCAGTCAAACAGTTTAGATAAACAAAACTCAGAAGCTATCAAATATAGGAGCTTGGCAGTCGATAAACACAAGAATTCCATCTACTGGGATAAGAATTTATTATTCAGTAAAAACTATTCAAAAAGTTAGAAAGCAGTCAAGCAGAAATCAGTTTTAGTTTGACATTTCAAACTACATATTAACCTAAGCTCTGAATGGAGGGCTATATATCCCATGTATAAAAGGCCATATCATAAACAAATTATAAGAGTAGAATTGGAGTTAAATTCCATAACTATAGCAAGAAGAACAAACATGGCACCAGAGATGATAATAGGAGATTTAAAAAAAAATTTAATGACATTAAATGGAAAGGCTTTTGCATTTAAAAAACAAAAAAACCCCCAAAAAACAAAAAACAACTCCCAAAATCAAACCAGTGTTTTTTGAAGTAGAAAAGAAACAGTGAATGGGGCGGGAGGGGGGGGAGGAGGAAGGGAGGGAGAGAACCTTGGTAGTAAGTTTCTCTAATATCAAAGACATACAGGGATTTGGTAAAAACATTTAAGAATGCAACTCATTCCCCAATAACTAAATGATCAAAGTATATGAACAGGCAGTTCTTAGAAGAAGAATGGCAATCAATCAGCAATAGTGTGAAAAAAAGTGGTCTCAATCAACTTAAAGAAATGCAACTCTGAGAATTTACCACAGACCATCAGATTGGCAAAGATAAAAAAAGGTAAAATCATTGTTGGAAAAGAGATAAGAGAATGGGCAACACTTAAGTATTGTTGATGGAGTTATGAAGTTGTCCAACCATTCTGGAAATCAATTTAGAACTATACTCCAATATCCATAAACTGTGCACACCTTTTGACAGATATTACTACTAGGCTTATATTGTAAAGAGATAAAAGAGAGAAGAAAAGGACCCTTACACATGAAAACATGTATAGCAGGACTTTTTATTGTAGCAAAAACTGGAAATAAAGGGTATTCACCAATTGGTATCTAAATGCAATGGAATATTATTGTGCCATTTTAAACAATAAAAAAAAGAGAATTCAGAAAAACCTGGCAGAAATCATATGAACTGATGTTGGGTGAACTGAACAGAAACATGAAAACAATTTATTCCATGGCTACAATAATATAAAGGGAAACAACTGTGAAACACTCAATGACCAATCCATACCTCCAGAAGATTAGTGATCCTGGCTTTTGGCAGAGAGGTGACAACCCAGATAGAATGAGAGATAGATATAGATTAATAGATAGATATAGATATGAATCTCTACATATATACACATATACATCTTAAAGACACAACTAATATATGTGTGTGTGTGTGTGTGTGTTATTAAAAATATAACTTTGTTAAAAGGGAAGGCATTTAAGGGAAAGAGCTGGATAGTGCCAATACTTTTTAAAATACCAATGAATCAATATAAAAAATATAAAGTAGGCAGAAAGACCGTCAAAATGAAATAAAGACATTGTTGGAACTACCATGTTAAATTTAAAATATACATTCAAAAATTCAAGCAGTGAATAGCAGAGGTTTCTGGCTTACTATGCAGTTCTCTTTCTGTTCATCTTTGAACTAGGAAATTTGGGGTTGTTAGTGTTTGTCAAGTTCCTAATATTTCAAATTTGAAATTTCAAGATTTCAAAAGTAATGAAAACAAAATGAAAATACCATAGCTCTCAAAATTCAGACCTGAAGAATGTGTCTATGTAAATTTTTAAGCAAATCAAGGTCTCAGGTATATCTGAGTGAAGGTATACCTGTGTGAATGAAGGCTTTTATCATAATCCAGCCAAGAATCAATGAGATACTCATCTAGAGTGCTAACCATGGAAAGGAAGAAAAAGTAATGGATGTGAGAAATATGGGCATAGAATCAATAGTCAATGGATCACATAGAGGATGAATGAGAGCAAAGAGCTGAGCTTGACTCTGAGACTGATTCTGGGTAAGTCAAAAGATGTTGATCCTTTTTCCAAAAAACAGGTAAGTTAGGGAAAGGAGTAGATGTGAGAAGAAGAGATTAGGTATGGTATAGACATGTTCTGTTCTGTGATATATAAGGGATATTCAGCTAGAAAAGATGATTCTTAGAAGACAAATTAGGGCTATTTACTGTGGGTGTGGGTATGTGTATATGCATGTATTTGAGAATCATATGCATAAAAAGATAACTGAAGCTATAAGAACTGTTAAGATCAACAAGATGATACAGAGAAAAGAAAACCTGGTATAAAATGTTCCAAGTAAAATGTTAAAAAGGGGGTAGATGCATCAAGCTGGGTTTGCTAAACTTTTTTTCTTTGTCTTTTCTAATCTCTGTTACAAGAGAAAGTGATGGTGATTATATTTCAAAATAAATGTGATGGCAGCAATAAAGCAAAAAGTGAAATGAAATAAGTTAACTCAATCTAGCTCAGCTCTACAAGAGCTAGTTCCCTGGATGATGGCAGTTGGGTCAGTGCTTAGGAAGAGGCACTGTTATTCCTTTGGTGTCAGGGTCCTGGAATATCTCCATCCAAATCTGTGGGGAAGCAGTCAGGCTTCGGCTGACACGTGCTACCTCTTCTCTCTTCCTCAGGAAGCCTGGCTGGCTTAGTTCTCCCTAACAATGGAAAATGGAAAGGATATTCTCTGCTTCTCCATAAGAAGATTCCCCTGGATGATGGCTTCATAGGGCTAGTGGTCTGGATAGATCACTGCTATTTCTGGGGCCCTTGGGCAGGGTAGTGGTTAACAAAGATAGCAGGTCCATCCTACAGAGGGCTTGCTCCTCTCAGTGATGAATATGAGGGGCCAGGGATCTGAAGGATATTGCTTTTCCTTCAGTTAATGAGCCAAAGGAGACTGAGTGGAACAGCAGATAGAAAGAACATTGATTCTGGCAAGGATCTTGGAATCTACATAGTTCAATCCTTGAAGCCCTTATCCTCCACAGGCAGGATCCTGAGGTTTACTGAATACTTTACAGATGAGGAAACTGATGACAAAAAAGATAATATAATGTACCTAAAATCACCCAAGTAGCAAATGGCATGACTGGGATTCCAGCCAAGATTCTTTTTTTTCTTTTTTTTTTTTTCAACATTGACCCTTGCAAAATCTTGTGTTTCAATTTCCCCTCTTCTCCCCACTCCTTCCCCTAGATAGTGAGTAATCCAATATATGTTAAACATGGCAAAATATATGTAAATCCAATATAGACACACATATTTATACAATTATCTTGCTGCACAAGAAAAATAAATCAAAAAGGAAAAAAATGAGAAAGAAAATAAAATTCAAGCAAACAACAACAACAAAAGAAGTGAAAATGCTATGTTGTGATCCACACAGTTTCCACAGTCCTCTCTCTGAGTTTGGTTGGTCTCATCATCACAAGATCATTGGAACTGCCCAGCCAAGATTCTTCAGATAAGTCCAGCAATTTTTTTCACTCTACCCCAGGGGAACCCAGAAAGAGAAGAGTCTACCAAAACCCAGGAAGGAAAATATATATTCAGAAGATGGCATGCTCATCAATGTCAAATGCTGTACCACAGTCTAGAATAGGGGTTCTCAAACTACAGCCCCCAGGCCAGATGCTGGGCTGAGGACGTTTATGTGGCCTGCTGGGTTATAGCAAATGGGCTGAGGGGCAGAGACAGAGTGTGAGGTTTTATTTTTATTGTAGTCTGGCCCTCCAACAGTCTGAGGGATAGTGAACTGGCCCTCTATTTAAAAAGTTTGAGGACCACTGGGAAGGAAGAGGACTAAGGAATGACCATAGCATTTAGCAAGAATTACAAGACTTTTTCTCCAATCCTTCCTGTTTGCATATACTTCTCTCATATGATCACCAACTTTTGCAAAATTTTTCTTATAGTAATTTGCTTTTCTGACATACTCCCCTACTATGAGCTCCTTGAGAATTAGAATTAGCTCTTTGCAATGAATTCACTAATAGGCACTAGCAGATTTGGGTTCCAGGTTCAGCTCTCTTACTAATTACAGTTCTCTCACTTTTGGAAAGTTATTTAACTTATCTTGGTCTTAGATTTCTCATCTATCAAATTGGAGGGTTGGATCAAACCTCCTCTTGGCTCCAAAGTTATGACTTTTATGAAGGTTAAACTATCGATTCACAATCTATTGTACTTGCATTGTTTTTCTATTAATAAAATTAAGATGACATATACATTTTCTCACTTACCTTATGACCAATGACCCACACTTCCAAGAAATCTGGCTGAGTTAAGGTTTGTATTGTGTACTAATTTTATTTTCAATTCACTTTGTATTTATGAAATGCCTAATATGTGTAGGGCACTGTTCTAGACAAACCCAAATCTGCTAGTGCCTATTAGTGAATTCATTGCAAACCCAAATCTACTGCATTCTATATCCATGTACAGAATGCTTTCTAGCTCCAATCTCTTTCCTGCCTTTAATTCATCCTATACATCCTACCAGTTTAGTCTACCTAAGATATTATTTTTTAAATATTCAGTTCTGGATATTTAAACATCCAATACATCCCTTTTGCCTTTCAGATAAAGCCTAATTCTAACCTTATCTAATTACTCAGACATATCGCAGAACTCTCCCCAATGAATTCTCTGGTCCAGCGTGTCAGTCTCCTGAATGTAATACAATCATTTTGCTCAAATGTCCTGCTGGTCTGGAATTCACTTGCTAGCTCTCTATCTCTCCATCCTCCAATGTTTGGCTTATGTCCCATGGCCTCCACAGATTCCATGACAACTCCAGCCCACACGAATCTCTCCTTTTTATGCATTCCTATGGAGTTGATTGCCTGTGATGTTCATTTTGGCACTTAATTATATACTGCCTTGGAATGTTATTTGTTTCCTAGCCCTTATCTTCCCACCTAGATTGCAAACTCTTAGAGGACATGAATCTTGTCTTAAGTATACTTTGCATCATTTCAGAACTTTTTTCTTCCTACCCTTTAACATTATTAGCTCCCAATCTCAGATTAATACTAGCACACATTTCCTCCATTGTTGTTTCAAAGTCACAAAATATTGCTTGAAGAGGGTCTCCAAGATGTAATAACATAATCATTCTGCTACTTATGGCAGTTAGGTAATACAGGAGAGGGAACACTGAGCTAAAATTTGATCTTAGATACTAGATAAGTGACCATAGGCAAGTCATTTTCTCCTGTCTGCCTCAGTTTCCTCATCTTTAAAAAGAGGATATAATACCCTTTACCTCCCAGGGTTGTTGTAAAGATCAAATGAGATAGCTGTAAAGTGCTTTTTTGTAGGTATTACATACTAGCTATTAGTATACTATTGGTATACATGATGATTGCTGTTCAATAATCCAAATTTTACTTTTCTATTTATGCAACAGCATAAAGCCAATATCCTCCCACCTTCTTTGAAATATTGCTCCCACTAAAACTCAATGGCTCCTTCAGAAGGTTGTATGAGAAGAATGACTGAGTAAGTCATAAGTAGGTTGGCCACAGCCATATCTTTGTGGATCATAAGTAGTTTGCCTAGCTACCTCTTTCCCTATCAAACTAATGCCCTTGAATCTACTGCTAGTTTGCCCTGATTCACAGGAAGAACCTGGGAGAGGTTCAAAGGAACCTCTTTGGGACAGGACAAAGTTGTTAATGTCCTGGATCCAGGCCAGCACTCAGCAGACTTCTCACCTCAAGGACTCAGACAAGGATAGGATACCAAACCTCTTGTCCTCAGCACATTATTTACAAGAAGAGTCATTGATATCTGGCTCAATTTCCTTTTTTTTCCTTAGAGCTTGAAACAGAACTAATGCTTGCTCTTGGCTATCACAGGACTCAAGAGAGGGGGAAAAAATATTGACAAAGTAACAAAGGGGATGCTAGTCTAGATCTATACCACCAAGGAAAAGCTGATTACCTAGTTATAAATAACAAAAACCTTGGAGAGAAGTGACCATTCCATCTTATAAAAAGTAGATTTCAAAGAGTTAAAATTCAGGACTTCCCTAGACAAAAATTCTCTGAAGCAAGTGAATTCAAATTGGGATGGAAATCTAGAAATGAAATCTCATCAACACAAAAACAAACTGTTCCAATCAAAAAGAAAAGGGAGCCAACATCTAAAGAGACTGATGTAGCTAACACAGGGAACTCATTAATCAATGAAGATTTTGAAGGTGTCTGATAGGGAAGACAGCAGCAAGGACAGGTGGTAAAGAAGTGATCCAAAAAGATGGCAGGAGCCTGTGAAATTATGTCAGGAGAGTCAAAATAAGTTGAAGCTATCAATGAGTTCCAAGGGGAAGAAACAGCCTTACAAATCTTTATAACTGGCCCTGTTTTATTTTTTATTCAAAACTTGGGTAAAAATATATGCATCAGATTTGCAGATTAGAAAAACTTGAGGAGATAACTAATTAACATATATTGTATGGCAGAATCGGAATCCAAAACATCTTGCCAGGTCTAATAAGATAAAATTTATGTTGTAAAAAAAAATTACCTATGCATATGTACTGTCAAAAAATGTTATAATTATAAAATTAATTTTAAAAAAATCTATAAATAAATAAATAGATGTTTCCTGTAAAAAAAAAAAAAAAAAAAAAAAAAGATAAAATTCAAGATGTAATCTAAATTCCAAGCTTGGTAATGGGCAGTACTTCTATAATCTAAAGACCTCTAATGAGTCACAGAAAGTTTGAAAATCTGAATTGATGGATGACATATTCATCCTCACAGATATTTGAAGGACAAAAGACCTAAGTGTAAAATTCTAAAGCAAAGTTCCAAAAATCTATTAAACAGATAGAATGAACAAGGCATTACTAAATATGTTTTTTTTTAAATACTTAACAGTTCCAATGAACTTCATAAGTCAATATGAATACAATATAAGTTAACAATGTGTCGTGGTAGTCCAAAAAAACCTATGCAATTTTAGGCATTAGGAACCATAGTGTGCAGAACAAGAAAGCATTTTAGTCCTTCTGTAATAATCTGTCCTTGTCAGATGATATCTGGATTATTGTCATCGATTCTGAGTACCCATATCAGGAAGGTTACTGACAGGCTGGACTATATCCAAATAAATAAGTGGTGAATTTTATTTAAACCAATTAGTGATCATCAGTGAAATACACCCAACTTTAGATAAGGAGCTGCTCTTTTATTCAATGTGTGGAACTTCCAGTGCAGAAATTCCCTCCACCAACCACATTTAAACTAACCTATAACTTAATAGATAAGGCCAAAGAAATTATCTGAGACACACAAAAATTAGCTTACCTAATGTTATTCAACTGTTTTTCTAGTACTCTATACCACTGTTATACATAGTAAAATTTAAAAGTTAATTTATGTTCTCACTATTAATGGCTTTATATAACCATATCTATACACATATAAAGTCTGAAACAGACTTTTAGCTGAATTTATTTTATCTGATGTTTATTAACAAGGTATCCCAAAGTTAGATCCTGAGAAACTCCCTGAAATCTAAATGAGAAACCAGAACCAGGAATCAATCTTTTGACCAGTTCTTCCAATAAAAGAGGCAGCTAATGATAAAGCAGATATAGCATCAGGACTTGCACAGGGACAATACCATGTGTTGCTCTTTCCCCTTTCCCCAGAAGTCCAAGTGGCCAAAAATCAGTAAGTCACAGTGGGAGGCAGGAAACATATGTGGGCCAAGGAGGATAATCCTGAAATCAAACTAGAGAATTAAGTGGTTCAAAAGAAGAATGTTCGGGGTAATGAAACTTTCTGGTGGCCTAAGTACCTAAGCTAATAGCTAAGAAGTCAGAAGAAGCTCCTCCTGCAGGCTTCTGACTAGCAGACCAGCAAAGGCAGCCACAGAGGAAGCTATGCTGTGTTCCAACAAATCAATATTGTATTTTTGTTGGTTATCCATTTCCTGTTCTAGCTGCACAATCTTCTGTTTGTTAATGGTTAAGTGTTTGGATTGTTATATTTTGTTCCCATCTCAAAGCCAAAGGACCAGATGGACTGGGCTATGACATTCAGCATCCTTGATATGACTGAATCAGAATGGACTCGAGGAAGTCTGTAAAAATGAGGCAGAAGCAAGGGAGAGCCAAAGGTCTCAGTCTTGTGGTGATGCTCTGAGCAGTATTGGCCACAAATGCGGAAGCACCCTCATTGTCCTAGGAAGATTAGTGCGCACTGAGCAGATAAAAACAGATATGAATGTGCTCTACTTCCATATGAACCATGCCCTCAACATCAAAAAATGCTGTCAAATGGTTTTTTGTTGAATTTGCACAATTTTTTTTAAGAAGTAAAAATGATTTTCAGGTTCACCAACTGAAGTAGGACTGAGCCTTCCACTTTCTCTCCTGTGAACCAGTGGCAGCAGCAATATAAGTGACAGTGGGTGCCTTCATGTAAGGGAAGGAAGGATGTGGGGTACTCCCCCAGCCCAGCAGCGATCCTGTCCTAGAGTGCAATGGCAGCCCCTGAGAGTGTTCAGGCCCAGCACTAGCAACAGTTCCATCCCTGGAGTGACAGGGACAGCATCTATAGGGTATAAAGGAGCAGAGTTTAGTTACCAGTGGCAGTCCCATCTCCTGACAGGCCCCAGGTCCTGGCAAAGGCAGGTGGTGTTTCACCTCTGAATAATGGGCCCCAGCAGCAGCAGGAACTTGTATAACTAGGAGCAAGGTAGGCAGTTTCACAGATTACTTCAATTACAATACCTAGTAATCAATGGACAACTTTCCCAGGGAGGCTTTGGAGGCCCTGCTAAACATGTCTGACTTTGGGAATACAAAAGAGGCACCCAAAGAGGAAAGGGGACAATCCCCCAGTCAAAGGCTCTAAAGGAGCCAGGAATTGCAAGATTCTGAGTTAACATAAGCAGAAGGTGCTACAGAGTGATGATAGGATCAGGTTATGGTTTTAGAGCTAGAAGAGACCTTAAAAGCCATAAGGTCCTGCCCTCTCTTTTTATTTATAGACAGAATGAATGCCTTGCTCAGAGTCATACAACCAGTAAGTGGATCAGTCAGGATTCAAACTTGGGTCTTAATTCTGAGTCCAGCATTCTACCTACTGTGCCACTAAGTCATTGATTTGTGGCCCTGCTGCCTACACAGGCTGGAAGCAAGAGGTAAATGGACTCTCATTGACTACTATAGATGACCCTGCCCATCATCACTGCTTTATAGGAGGAGACTCACTGTAAACAGGAAAGATTTGGTACCAATCAATCAATCAATAATTAAGTGCCTATGTACCAAGCACTGTGTTAAGCAAAACTCACTGCATAGAACAAATCACAAAAATCCTGGGCTCAGTCTTTCCAAAAGAGGGCATTAAAGCCTGACCATTTGGGTCTCCATTCTCTTTTGTACTCCATCATTCCTTTACGAGACCTGTTTTGTTGCTGCTGTGCACAAGTGTATATCCTGTGGCTTTTTGTTTTGGTTTTCCTTTTTCTCCTCCAGTACTGCTTTTCAAACTTCTTCCATCTCTGAAATTGGGATTATCCAATGATAGACTTAAAGCCTTCAAAGTAAGGGAAGATCCTCTAACAGCCCTACAGAATCTGGCCACAAAAGGACAGAGTATAGGCAGGAGCAATACCTGCCATGTAGGGTAGACTAATTTCTTCATAAAAACCATTCTTAAGAGATTCAGGAGCCAAGATTTGAGCCATTCATATAGTTTTTGTTGTCCAAGTACAAAAAGTCAATGAACAAGAAAAGAATCAGCAGCTTCTCTCTCAGGCTCCTTTCTGATCAACACACCAGCAAGGACTAAGACTACTCAGTCAATAAGAATTTAAGTATCTACTATGTGCCAAGCAGTATGCTAAGCTCAGAAGCTATCCCCAAATTACCTGATAATCTTTGTTGAATTTTTTCTTTTTTAGATTCCTTATAGAAATAAGTGCTTCAATTCATTACATTTTCAAAGCTAAACAATAATAGCATAAAGAGCCCCAAATCACTTCTATTGCCCTTGAAGAGATTTTTGTCAACTATTTCTTTAGTGCTAAAAAGTGCAAGTAGGAACACTAGGCAAGTACCCTGGTCATGTTGACCATAGCCAGTACTACAGTAAGCTAGTCTAATACAATTTTCAAACATAGCTAATGTGGTATCTCAAGATTCTACCTCCCTGAAAGAATGAAGGAACAGTTCAGGACCACCAGACCAAGATAAGGGCAGACCATATCTGAATGGGCAGCTTTGGGAAACTTCATCTGAGGATGAGATCCTTATTTCTTATAGGCCAACTATATCCTATATTTGGGCCATAAGAGGAATCCTGCTCTTGAATCCTACCATAATCTTCTGGGGATATAGCAGCCTCATCCCTACCCTTAGCCTCCCTGGGCATGGGGGGAGGGGGAGAATGAGGAAGATCAGCTGGAAGTAATGGAGCTAAAGTGTTTCATAGGGTTGCTACAAACCAGTTTCTTCTGTTTTCTTTGTACAATAAGGTATATGTGGCCCAGCACTGTTTCTCTATATAGAATACTTTTTTTTTTTTTGGCTGATTAGTTGTGTCTAACTTTTTGTGATCATGTTTGGGGTTTATCTGGCAAAGAGGGGTTTGTCATTTCATGCTTCAGTTCATTTTACAGATGAGGAAACTGAGGAAAATAGAGTTAAATAATTCACCAGGGTCACACAGCTTAAGTATCTAAGTCATATTTGAACTCAGGTCCTCCTAATTCCAGAGCCAGCACTATATCTATTGTACCAAGTAGCTGCCCTATAGGATACAGTTAATTGTATTGAAGGAAATTTCCCAGGCATGGGGAAAGAACAGAATCACATAGTTCTCATAATTCAAAGAAAATTTCATCTTCCCACAAGACAGAATTTGGAATAGTTTGAAAGGGCTACCGTACTGGCCTCGGTGCAGTCCTATAGTGATCCTGTGTGAGATACACAGGGTCAGTGTTTAGGTTAGAGTGTCACCTGGTGGGCAGATTGCATATTACATTCCCTCTCTGGCTGATGAATTAGCAGCTTGCATTTCTGTGAAGTCACCAGAAAAACCCAAGGTGGGTATATATAGATTGCCAAGACTACTGCAGTACCTCAAGGGGCATATGACATCCTCACCAAGTACATTTTAACACTACACACAGACAAAGTTCTGAACACAAAACTTTTTTACCTCTCTAAAAATGATCATCATTTCACCCCATGGGCACAGACTCTCCAGAATTACATATATGAATTACGTCCGTCTTGATGGTGGTCCACAGCCAAGACCTGTGCTCTTTCTATAAATATAGAATGTAATTCTTTACTACCTACAGAAAAGGGGGACTTGTAGAAACTGTGATGTAATATGTAGATCATGTTATCTGGCAAAAGCTGAAGAAATCCAGGGCTAAGAAACACTATAATGCAAAGATTTGTATACTGCCCTAAAGAGTATATTTGGGAACATTCCTTCACTTCTTACAATCAAATACATTGTTTCCCACACTGATTCTTTGAGGTCTAATTTGAAAAGCCTATTTGAGAAATGAAAAAGATGAACAAAGATGAAGAAAACAGATAGCAGCAACACTTGATTCATTATCTCTTTCTACCCCTGAAATTGGACCCCGCTTAATAGAGAAACCAAGAAAGACTGGAGAGGTCCCTTCCAGCTCTAAACCAATGACTTTATGAAACAGTTCTCCTTTTCAAGGAGCTCACATTTTGTCAAGTGAAGAAATTCACGTGGTTTAAAAGCAAGTATTACCCTCCTTCCAATCTTAAACTGTCAGGGTTTGGGAAAGGCTAAAATGAGATTTGGGCTTTTAAGTTTTTATGATTAGATCATTCCCTTGTTGAAAAAATAAAGAAGCAAGAAAAAAGAAAGGAAAGAAGGAAGGAATAAGAGAAGGAAGGAAGGAGGGAAATAGGGAAGAAAGAAAAAAAGGAAGGAAGGAAGGAAGGAAGGAAGGAAGGAAGGAAGGAAGGAAGGAAGGAAGGAAGGAAGGAAGGAAGGAAGGAAGGAAGGAAGGAAGGAAGGAAGGAAGGAAGGAAGAAAGGAAGGAAGGAAGGAAGGAAGGAAGGAAGGAAGGAAGGAAGGAAGGAAGGAAGGAAGGAAGGAAGGAAGGAAGGAAGGAAGGAAGGAAGGAAGGAAGGAAGGAAAGGAAAGGAAGGAAAGATGGAAGGGAAAAGGAAGGAAGGAGGGAGGATGGAAGGGAGAAGGGAAGGAAAGAAGGAAGGATGGAGGGGAGGAAGGATGGAAGAGAGGAGAGAAGAGAGGAGGGAAGGAGGGAAAGAAGGAGAGAAGGAAGGAGGGAAGAAGAGAGGAAAGGAGGGAGGGAAGGAAGTATGAAAGGGAGGAGGGAAAGAAAGAAGGAAGGAAAGGAAGGAAGGAAGGAGGATTGGTTTTTGAAGGCGCAAAGCTGGTCCCAGAATAGAATCCTGGCATATTGTCTTTCAGCTCACTTCTCGACTATACTCCCTTCAGAAGAACCATTTGAAAATAGTCATTCTTTTCCACCTTTCGGGAAAAAAAAAAAAATTGTGCAAAAAACATATCAATGAATGAAACTGAGGAGATGACTCAGCACTACATAATCTCTTTCCACTGAATCAAGTTCAGAACCCAAAGCAGTTAAAACCCTGTACTAGATGAGACACTGAAGTGCTAACCCTAATGTGTGATCAAAATCTACTCTGGATAATTCCTATAATTTCAGTGGTTGCTCTTAGTTTCCTGTGCATAAAGCCACTTCAGGTATTAGAGTTGATAAATTAGGATGAACTAAGGACTATAATGAAGATGAGCTTGGATGTTCTCCTGAAGAAGTAGAATATGACTAGACCACTAGATTAAATGAAACATTCAGGATAACTTTTTCTTTTGAAGTGGAGAAAGCCCCTCAAAAGTTTGCTCCTATCAGTCCTGTAAAGTTATCCACCTGAAAGCATTACTTTAGGGTATTCTGGGAAGCTTCCCTAGCCTGACCCTGCCAACATTGATCAGTTTTGACCACTTGCTCTCAGAAGGGAAGATATCATCCTCTCTACAATGACCCCTGTGACAGGTATCAGAGCTCAGATAAGAAGGGCCAGCCAAAGATATGCCTCTTCCCAGAGAGAATTAGCCCAAATTTGTAAAAACAAAAATTAAAAACAGGAATTTAAAGTAATGACGCATTGAAAATGGTCAAGAAAAATACTGTCCATAAGAAACCAATAACCCTCTGAATAAGAGAGAGCCTCAAAATCCCTGATAAGAAGCTTAGAGTTACCCTTCAATCAATTAATGATAATCTGTTAAGTGCCTCTTGTATGGTAGGCCCTGAGGACATAGAGATATTTATATTCTGTCAGTGGGGACATATAATATGTAATATAATATATAATAATATTGTTGAGGGCGGTAGCCCCTTGATGTTCCTTGTTTGATCTCCAACTTCCTTTGGGACTTGGACCTTTGATACAAGATCTGGTCAAACTAGTCTGGGCTTGTACCCAGCCCCCCCTCCCCCCCCCCCTGGATCTGAGCTGGCTTGGATAAAGCCCGCCAAAAATCTGGCCTTCTAGGAATTAACCTGAGCTCCGCCCATTACTTCTTCAAGCAGATAAAAAGAGCAAAGCTAGAACCATCTTTGGTTCAGAGATTTGAAAGATGCCAGCCAAGATGCTTGTATCAGAGATTCTCTGTCCCCGCCGCTTTCGGTGTATATCTTCCTCTATCTAATGCCTTTTACTAACCAGACCTTAACCTTGCTTCCAAACCCTGCAATAAACATCTTTTACCCATCTAGGTTTTCGGGCCTGTAAATTCATTTACAGGGGACTCTCACCGCCACTAGACCTGATTTAACTTTGTATCCTTGCGCCAAATCCTAAGGGGGTTGCAGGGAAGCTCCATGTGACTCCCTGTACCCCGCATCCTGCCACTAGACCTCATTTAATCCTATTGAGGTATATACCTCATTATTAGGTATTTATCTCATGATTTGGTTCAAGTTACCTCATCATTTTGAGGTTCCCTATTAGCTCATCAATATGACATATAACACAATTATTTATTGTATTTATGTAAATATCATATAATCACATATTTACACACACACCTGCCATAAATACAAAATCAGTCAGTCAGCAGATATTTGTAACACACTCACTATATGCAGTCAGACACTGACCTAACTACTGTAGTTAAACAAAAAATGATGAAAACAGCCCTTACTCTCAAGTCTAATGGGAGAGGCGATATGCAAGGAGATATACACAGACAAAATAGATAGAGGACAAAATTGGAGAGAAAATTCAATGGAAAGCATTAAGGGAGATCAGGAAAGTTTTCTTTCAGATGGTGGGATTTTAGCTAACAATTAAAGGAAGCAGAGATGAAAAAAAGAAGAACAATTCAGGATTAGGAACAGCCAATGAAAAAACTTGTGTCTTGTACAAAGAATAGAAAGTAACTGGATAGTGAAGAGGAGTAAAGTGTAAGCAAAAGGGGAGGGTAAAAAGGAGCCAGGTTGCAAAGAGCTTGAAAAGCCAAACAGAGGACTTTCTATTTGATCCTGGAATTAACAGGAAGGTAGCCACTAGAGTTTATTGAATGTTGGGGAAATAAATTCAGGCCTGAACTTTTAGAAGATCATTTTGGTAGCTGAATAGAAAATAGTCAGGATCTGAGGTAGATAGACCAACCAGCAGGCTATCAGCAATGTAGACTGCAGGCAGGCAGGATATAATGAGGGTTTATGGCAGTGTCAGTGGAGAGAAAGGGGATATATACCAGAGATGTGTCAAAGGAGGAACTGATGAACTTTCACAGAAAACTGGATAAGTGGTAAAAGTGCAAATGATGACACAATGTTTCAAGAGTGCACAGCAGGAGTCCCATCAATTGTAAACAGTAAATAGTAAAAGAAATTTAGAAGAGGAAAGGGTTTAGGAGAAAGAATGAGACACAACAAGGTTGAAATGTCTACAGGACAGCAGTCTGAAGTGTCTAAGAAACAGTAGATGATGTCGGGGGAAAAAAACAGCTCAGCAAAACTAACCAGCACATCAAAAAAATCTGACATTATATGCAGTGTTCCACACCTCTCTGCAAAGAAGGAGAACGGAAACCTTTTAAAAACTCTTCTCTGAGCTAAGCTGAGTCAGTAAAATTTCACAGTATTCAGTTTCAATTGTTTTCTTACTGTGGTTCTTTCTATTTACATTGTTGTAATCACTGAGTATATTGTTTTCTTGGCTCTGCTTACTTCACTTTGTATCATTTCATGTTTTCCCATTCATCATTTCTTACTGTACAATAATATTTCATTAATGTACCACAACTTGTTTAGCCATTCCCTAAAAGCTATTTCCAATTCTATGATATTACAACAGTGGTGCTATAGGGATAGCTAGATGGCACAGTGGATAGAGCACCAGCCCTGAAATCAGGAGGATCTGCATTCAAATCTGGTCTCAGACACTTAACACTTCCTGTTTGTGTGACCCTGGGCAAGTCACTTAACTCCAACTGCCCCAGCAATCAATCAAGCAATATTTTAGCCCATGTGGGGACCTTTCTTTTTATTAGTGACATCTCTGTAGCATATACCTAGATGTAAGATATTTGTCAATAATTTTCTTCGCAAAATTGCAAATTGTTTTCCAGATCAATGTCTATCTTTCTACCACAATTTCCCTCACTAATTGTTTCCATGTGATGTCATCTTTGTCAACTTGCTGGGTATGAAATATCATTTCAGCTGTGTTTATTTATATTTCTTTTATTAGTAGTAATTTGTATCACACTTTTATATGATTACTAATAATTTAAAATTACTTTTTAAAAACTGTTCATAAAATTTGATGATTTATTTAATAGAAATTGGAGTATATAATTTTTTTTTCTGGAACAACTGGGGTTAAGTGACTTGCCCAGGGTTAAGTGTCTGAGGCCAAATTTGAAATCAGGTCCTCCTGATTTCAGGGCTGGTGTTCTATCCACTGCACTAACTAGTTGCTTTGAGTGTGCCACTTTTTAAAAGAGGCTGACTTCTGTAATAAAAATTACTAGGAATTCTGACCTACATGGAATAGATCTACAGATAAACTCATCAGCTTAGTGGTAGGAGCTTCATGTGCAAAAAGCTTTGAGGGTATAAGTTTAACCTTCAAACATATATCTACACTTCTGGACTTCCAAGATATCATATTTGGCAGCTACATTGACCCTATTTATCTATATAGTCAAAACAAATTATAAGTTATTTTCATATTTCAAGGTATCACAATTTTATCAATATAGGTCCCCTTGACTGAAAATCAGAAACCTGATAGTCTTCAATAGCTCTGGAACCAGAAACATTTCTTCAGTTGATGGCCACTCTTTAAGTGACACATCACTCTGACTTAAATTAGCAATGCTGATTCATGGACAACAGATAGCAAACCCATCCCTGGAGTCCTATTCAAGCCCTCTTCCATGAGCAGGAGCTGACAGATGTTGCCTTCTACTAGGACAGTATTCAAAGACCTTCAATAATCTTCATGTCACAGTGAATGTGAGTAGAATTATTAGATTGTTAAAAATTTTTTTTCATTTTTTAAATTCTTATTTCCAACAAAATTCTTATTTTCATGTAGACAGAATATAAAAGAGGGATGTATATAAAAACCACCATTCTCTCCACTTCATAGTGCTTACTTGTTAGAAAAATTTATACTAAACTCCATCCACATTTACTCACAAAGCTATCTTGTTTATGATCTGTGATTCCTTTTGAACTTTCTTCTATCATTTCAATGGTCCTCTTTTTTTGCAATAAATTCACATAATCAAGCAAAAACAGTTTCACGCAGTGGCCATATCAAGAAAAATTAAATTCCCCCTGAACCTTATATTCATCACCTCTTTGTTCAAGGTAAGTAACATGTTTCATCACATCTTCTAGAGATGGGAATTAGTGATTTACTTTATCAGAGTTCTTAAGACTTTCAGATTTGTTTTCTTTACAATGTTGCTTCTATCTTCTGCATCTATTTGGACCATGCAAGATTCTCTGATATTGTCTCTTTCATCATTTCTAATGTAATGCAATATCTGTCTATTACACTTATATACCCCAATTTGTTTGGCCATTCGCCAAATGACTGATATTTTCCCTTAGATTGCAGTTCTTTTCCCCTTTTCTTCTTTTTCCTTTTAATTCTGACCTTTTCAGTGCTTCCCTTCCTCTCTCCATTTGTTTCCCTGCTGAGTTTGATGTGTTTCTATACCAAGCTGTGTATACATGGGTGTGCATTCAATCCTCCATTATTTGGGTAATCATCAGATCTATACAAATATATTCCAGCTCCCCTTCCAGTGTTATTTTCCCACATTAGAATGCAAGTTTTCTGTTGGTTTTTTTTTTTGTTTTGTTTTGTTTTAAGAGAAGGTTTATTTGAATTTACTTATTTGAATGTGTCTCCCATGCTTAGCACAGTGCCTGTCTGATTGTAAGTGCTTAATAAATGTTCTCTGTCTCGCTCTTGCTCTCGCTCTCTCGCGCTCTGTGTGTGTGTGTGTGTGTGTGTGTGTGTGTGTGTGTTTCTCTTTCTCTCTCTCAAAATTTGTTAAATGCTACATTGCTTTGCAGATTCTAACACTAAAACAGTGCAGAGAAAGGGGAGACCAAGCAACCTTTTCAGTTCTGTTCAGAGAGGTGAATATACACAAACATTTTGGAGTGTCTACTCCATATAAAGCACTCTAAGGCACTGGTCTTCAATTCAAATACTCAGGTAAAAATAGATCCTATGCAATATTCCATCAACTCTGGCATTCCCCTTAATTACTATTGTCTGTCTCTGTCTGAAGGGTGTAGCCATGAACTCCAAAGCTCCATTTAAGGAGGGAGATCAGCTCACAATATTTTATTTCTCACCTGACTACACTACTCTGGGACATCCCTGACTTCTCTACCACAACCCTAATGTCAGACAACTTTCCCTAATCCGAGTGTGGAGACTTTTTTTCATCATATGCATTTAGCACAATGCCTAGCACATAATATGCACTTAAATGTTCATTAAGCATTTTTATTTATTTAATAACATTCAATAATAAATTTATTATTAAATAAACTTAAATGTTGATTGATTGGCTGACTGATGGATCCCAGTATGTAGCATATTGAGTTAAAAAGCCACAAATTAGAATTTTCCATATTGTAGTCTGTTTTATTTATTTCATTAAACATTTTTCCTATTACATTTTCATGAGGTTGGGCTGTACTCAGGAGTTTTGTGGGCAGCGGTTTTGCCACTTCTGCTCTAAGACACCTAATATTCTTGGCAAGAATTAATCGCATCCATCATCATTTGATTGCAACAACTTTTTCAAGTAAATAGAGCAAGTATTATTATCCCTATTTTACATATGAAGGAAAAAAACCAAGCCCGAAAAGAGAAATAAAAGTCTCAAATATCACCTTAGTGACAAATCCAGCATATGGCTCTTACCTCCCCTCTCTGCCTATGGCTTCTTGTCTTGATCAGTTCTGGTTTAGTGATAAGAAGAACAAAACTATTAGCTAAACATTATTTCAGAACCTTCTCAAATACCTAAAATATCTAGAGCAACATTATGTTCCTTTTTTTCCTCCTAAAAATCATTAAACATTAATCAATTGTCTTTGCCTGTGTTTGTTCCCAAACTAGTATGAAAACACTCCATTATCTAACCTTAGTTTTTCTAAATCCACATTTATGCCCAAAAAACAAATAGGGAGAGGTTACAAAAGAGGAAGTAGATAACCTTTGCAAAATTTCTTTACAGTTCAGTGTCATCAACAGCAAATTTGGCAAAGGAGATTTTGTTCAGTCAAATAGAACTCTATATGAGAAAGTGTTTTTCCTGGATGTTCTATATTATTATTAGAAGCAATAATAATAAGTCAAACTTACATAGGACTTAATAGGTTTACAAAACACTTTCCTTCTAATAGTCCTATGAGGTAAGAAATATAGATTGTTATTATCATTTAACTGAAGAAACTTATTCTGAGAGAAGTGAAACATTTCTCTATAGTCACAAGAGTATGTAAATGCTGAATCCAGGAACTGTAGGTTTCCTGATTCCAAGCCCAGAGTTCCCTCCAGGTACTAAAATTAAATTGCCTAGAATTCAAGGTTTATTATCTCATTAATGGGGTTATTCTCTCTAAGAAAATGGAATCACATCCCATCCATGCTTCCTTATCCTGTGGGACTTAAATCAGTGTCTTCCCATAAATCCTCCTCAAAGGTTCCCCTCAACATGTATAAGGAATTTCTTCCACTTCTCTTGACATTGCATCATAGACACCAATGGACAGTGAAGACCATTTTCCTCCCAGTATCACCATTACTGAACAGGAGGATCCTCCTGTTCTGGACATCTCTCTGATACAGCATTAACACTTCTTGCCTTACAGAATTCTGAGTGATTGTTTTGCTATCTTGATACCATTGTCCTTTGAGTAATCTTCAACTTCAGTTCTCCAAAAATGGTATTATTCCATAAATTGCAGTTATAAATATTACTAAAAGTATATTAATATTTTTAAATGGGTCTTTGTTTCAGTAAGACCCTGAGGATTGAAAATCATTTCCCAAAGGCAACAAAGCACTTTCTTTTTTTCAACCCAGCCTACTACCTATGTTTAATTCCAACCCAATAAATATGTACTGATGTACCAGCTTTCTTAACTTTCCATCCAACTGAGAATCACAATTTAGAGAACAGGCACTAGTTATACCCTTGGCTTTTGCACTAGATAATTATATCAAATTCTCTGGAGTGATTATGGATGTCATTTAGGAGACTGTAACATTCTAGGGCTGGAAAAGATGAGTGCAATGTTGTTCAAAGATATGAACTGGAAGAACCAAACTTAAGGAATCTCTGTTCCATTCAAACTCTGAAATGAACATTCTCTACAATGGTGGCAAATATCTTTGACAGGCCTTACTTCATAGTAATAATTAGGATCATTGAACAAAGTTAATTCCATCATTACATCTTTCCAGGAATCTTGACACATTCAAAGAAGTCAATATGATGGAGGAGAACCCTTTATGAAAGTATTTGCTATTACATTTTTTTTAAGTCAAGAAACAGTAACCATGATGTGATTTTGTATTCTCTATACCTTTCAGTAACCTGTATAATCATGAAGATGCTAGCGGGTGTTGAATACAATTTTCAGAAGCTTGCCTATTCCTTTCTCGGGATTTTATCAAATGTGGCCTCAATGTACATGTAGGTTAATTCTCATAAAAATTTTGTAGACATGTTAAAGTGGACACGTCGATTGGTATTTTTTCATCCACACTTTTTTTCTAGGGGAAAAAAAATAAGACTAGATAATATTTCCCTTCTTGCTAAAATCTTGGAAACTGATCCTCTGAAAATCAATCTCTCAATATTCGTTGCCTACAGCACATATATATATATATATATATTTATTTTTTTAGACTTGACAATCTCTTTTCTGTTTTCTGTAGTGCCATTTCTATATCCTCATGTAGCAAACCAGTGACTGTGGCATTGAATTCAAATGTAGTAATGCTATCATAATTGATGGAGAAAGAAATTTGTTATATAAATAACCTTTATACTTTTTTCTCATTTTTATCTTTTATCATGCCCCTTATAATTTCAATCTTAAAATGCTTTCAGATATTGTTTTATTTAGATGCCTTACTAAATTTCTGCAAACTTAATTTTCCTTTCATTGTTTCTTACTGTTTTAGAAGGAGATATGACTCATGACCTTCTACCATTTTCTGCTATGAGAACTTGCTGACAAGTTTCTACTCTAAAGTGGGTGTTGATTTTAGCTGACCCCTTTCTGACTCTTGTCTGTCTGTCTGTCTCTCTCAGACAGAGATTAAATGTTACATCTTTGGAGAGGCGAATGAGGGAATTTGTTTTCTTGATAGTGAATATTTGTCACAAGGTTTTGGTTTTTGTTTTTCTTTATGAAGGGAAAGAAGTAGAAGGGAGAAACGAGAGGTTTGTCAACCAAAACTAACTAATTAATTAGAAATTTAAAAATTCATTTCTTATTTTTCAGAATTAACTTTTTAAATTAAATCAGAATGGAATTGCCTCTATTGTACATCATTATTCTCACATTTTCATTTTTTTCTTACTTTGATATTGACTTTTTTCTTTCCCTTAACAAGCCAGCAGTTCTAATGCACATAGACAGCTGATTGAAAAATGACTCACATGATAACTAGTTGTTTCCCATCTGTTCAAATAAAACATAACAATTTACATTCTTAATTAAGTTATTTGGTGCTTATCATGTTCAGTGCCTTTCAACTCTCTTTCTGAAGAATTCAAGATATACAGGCACTGTATAGTCAAGATTAGGAGTCATCATACTATGGTCTACCACCCGTTTTTGTCCCATTCCACAAGCTAAAAGGTTGTTGTTGTTTATAATTTAAAATATAATAAAACTTTGTTTTAAAATGTAAACACCATTCTTAACTCTTCTGCCAGCCTGTCAAATCAGTCTAGAAGCCTCTTGTTTCTTTTTCCTGAGCCATATTTTCCAATACATTTTTTGCTGCCTACCCTTATCCTTATATTTGTATCAAAATCACCAATTAAGACAGGGGGAAGGGAAAGGGGAAGTTTCTGGGAAAGCAAAAAATATTGACAGAAATTAAATTCAGAAAATCTTATGCCATAGATTACAAAAAAAAAATCAAAATGAATACACGAATTGAGTATTAAAGGACACCTTTTAAAAAAGGTACCTTTCAAAACTACAGCTTAGAAGTGAGTTCTTAATCAAAGATTGCAGTAATCAAAAAGATAAAATACATAATTTTGATGACATGGAATCCAAAAAGATTTTGCCCAAATAAAATCCATGCAGCTAATCTAAGAAGAACTTTTCACAATAAATATAATACTCCTGATAAGGATGTGATAGCCAAGGTAAAAAAGGATAAATAAATATATTAGATCAAACTTAGTGGATAGTCAAAGAATATGAACTAACAGTACTCAAAAGAAAAAAATGTGGGGCAGGTAGGTGGCGCAGTGGATAGAGCACCAGCCTTGAATTCAGGAGGACCCGAGTTCAAATCTGATCTCAGACACTTAACACTTCCTAGCTGTGTGACCCTGGGCAAGTCTCTTAACCCCAGCCTGGGGGGGGGGGGGGGGGGAGAGAACACAACTTTTGCAATTATATGAAAGACTGCTTCAAATCACTAATAATAGAAACTGAAGTCAAAGGACCTCACACCAAACTAACAGATATTGCAAAAGAAGGAAATAATTTTGGAAGGTGTAATGTCTGGACTAGCTTGCTAGAGGACCTCAGGATCAGCCTGAGTCCTTGGTTTTACTGAGGGAGTGAAGGAGGCAGGAAGGCCACCATGAGGCTGGTCAAAGATGGAATGTCTAGTCCTCTCAGCTCTTAAATACCCTATTACAATTACATCAATACAGCATACCGAATATGTGTGAACTAGAGAACCATTGTATCACCATCCTAAATACTAAGTATAGGTATATTAAAGAACCATCATCTCATCAATTCCACTGAGTCAACACCTTGTTTAAGTATCCTTGTTTCAAGTATACTTCTCCAGAGTTCCAGCCCTCTACAAAAAGGATTATAGAAAAACAATCACACAAATAGCCTTTTAGTAGAGCTATGAATTGGTTCAAGTCATTCTGGAAAGCCATTTGAAATCGTACAAAAAAATTAACTATAATATTTTTACCTTTTGATCACACTACAAGGCAAGGACATCAAGAACAATAACAACAAAAAGACTCATAAATATAAAATATTCATTGCAACACTTTCTGCAAAACAAAACAAAACAAACAAAAAACCTCCTGTAAATGCAAAGTAGATAACCATTAACTGGGAAATGACAAAAACTGAGAATCATGACTGTAATGAACCACAAGAAATGACAAATATGAAAAACTTGGAGAATCTTGGGAAGACATGTGAACTCATATAGAGTAAAATAAACAGAATCAGGAAATCAAAATAAATATATGACTAAAAGGATAGAAATGAAAAAGAACAGAAAAATGAAATAAATGTTATGCAATTATAATTAGCAAACTTAGGTTTGGAGAAGAGTTGAGAACCATACTTCCTTCCCTTCTCCACAAAGTTGAGAGATTGTAAGAGTGGAATACTGCAGATATTATCAAGACTAGGTTAACATGTTGATCAGTTTTGCAGGAGTGCTATTTTTCTCTTTCTTTTCTTGAGGAAAATAAAAAAGATGACTTGTTGAGATAGCAACAAGATGACTTGCTGGGTAGGATATTGGGGAAGGACATATTGGGCATTGAAAGTTATGTAAAAACAAAAGCTATCAATAACATTTTTAAAATGCTGATCATGAGTGCTGCAGTGCAAGGTGAGCAAATGCCCCAAGAAATGCTAATGATTGCAGATGGTCTAAAAAATAGCATCTGCTACTTCCAGATCCGTCCACAATTCTATCATTGCCACTATAGAAGCAGAAAAAGAAAAGGGGCCATACAGAATTAAGAGCTAATTTGTTTGTTTTTCTTTGATTTAGGGATTACCAAAGCCAAAGAATTAATCACCAGATTACAAATCTACTGGTAAGAAGACTCTTTGTTCTTAGCTAGAATGGTATTCAGAAAGGAAATGTCTCAAATTGGATATACCATGGGCAACTCAAAGTTAAAATACCTAAAGCAGTACTGCTGTCCCAAACCCTCCTCTTTCAAACTTTCCTATTACACTCAAAAGTTCCATCATACTGTATGAGGATGTATTCTGATGGAAGTGGATATCTTCAACATAGAGAAGAGCTAATCCAATTCCAGTTGATCAATGATGGACAGAATCAGCTACATCCAGAAAAGGAACACTGGGAAATGAGTGTAAACTGTGAGCATTGTTTTTTTTTTTTTGTTTGTTTGTTTGTTTTGTTTTGTTTTGTTTTGTTTTGTTTTGTTTTGTTTTGTTTCTCTTCCCAGATTATTTTTACCTTCCAAATACAATCCTTCCTTTGCAACGGCAACAACAACAAAATTCGGTTCTGCACGTATATATTGTACCTAGGATATGCTATAAGATATTTAATATGTATGGGAATGCCTACCATCTAGGGGAGGGGGTGGAGGGAAGGAGGGGGAAAACTCGGAACAGAAGGGAGTACAAGGGATAATGTTGTAAAAAAAAATTACCTATGCATATGTACTGTCAAAGAAAATGTTATAATTATAAAAATTAATAAAAAAGAAAAAAATGGGGAAAAAAAGTTCCATCATTCTCTCTCTTTCCCTCCCTACCTCCTTCCTTCTTTCTTTCCCTCCCTCCTTTAAAATGGCTAAAAATGGCTTCCTATTTTCCCTTTTTGTGTAAGACCCATCTCTAACATATTTTAGAGATGCTCCTTCCTTTTACTGAATGGAGAGAGGAGAGGCTCAAAAGCTATTATTTAGTACCTTTACTTCCATGCATACAGATCTATACTTTGGAATGTTTGAACTGACAATACAAGGATGAGTAAGTGGATATAATGTTTGGGCTAGCTTTCTGGAGGTCTTCAGGAAGGGCCTTGGTCTCAGCACAACAGACACAACGAGAATGGACAAGAATAAAATCCAAGTCTTTATTGTCTCTTACACAGTCTGTGTCTGTCATAGTCTGACCCAGTCTCAGTCTAACCCAGTCTCTTCTAGCAGTCTGACAGTCTCAACCAGTCTCCCCCTGAGTCTGACTTTGTCCCCAGTTTAAATATCCTATTATAATTACTTCATTACAGTATACTGAATATGTGTGAACTCGAGAACCATTACATCACCATACTAAGTACTAAGTATATATGTAAACTGTGTTAACATCTTGTTTCAAGTATACTTCTCCAGAGTTCCCACTCTCTACAAATGGGAGCAGAGTATTCCCTAATTTAAGGCTGGCTAATATGAAAAATATGGAAGGTCTTACACTGATACTATAACTATGGTCCCACCCATCTGGGATGAACAAAGAGTGAGACTTAGGTGAGAATTACTAGGCAATAATGACTAGAATAATCAAAATGAATATGGTTAGGTTAACAAAAATGGTTACACTGGGTTTTAGAAGTAAAAGTAAAAAAGAAGGGACAAGGATAGACTACATATCAATTATAAGGCACTTATCAGGAAAATAAAAATGAGAGGTCTCATAAGGTTACTTAAAATGTTTTCTCCTGCTGGAATTACTCATAAGACAAGTATGTTTTATGTTATATGATTTTGAACAAAGAGGGCAAGAAGGAAATAAATTACTAGTACAACTAGTTTGAGAGCAAGGACCAAATTAGCATCATGTCCAGCACATAATGGAATCTTAATAAATGTTTGATAACTCATAATACAAAGATCTTAAGAAAGGGAATAAAAATTCTTATTTATGAATATAGCTCAATGTAAGTATGTATATATGTGAAGACCGAGTTAGCACCCTGGATGCCTTAGAATCAGCCGGAGTCAGGATAAGCAAAAGTCCTTGGTCTTTATTGTTGGTCCTTAGGAGTAGAAGTGAATTGGATGGACACAGGATCTCCACAACCTCCCTTCTCCTCCTCTACCACCAACATGACTCTGGCTTGTCTTACTCCACCTCTAATCCCTCCCACAATTCTCTGTATAAACCAAAAGATAGAACTAGCACAAAATAGTGGGAAGGGCCATTTTCCAAGCATATGCTAATAGAGTATTGTCCAATAGGTAATTAGTCTTAATTGCTTGGTTGTCCGACCCCAGTGCATCAACTAAGAATTTCAGCCCTTTACATATATGCTTACACTTATTATATGCCATATAAAGAATATTAATTTATTTACATTCTTGAGAGCAAGAAAGAATGCATTTAATCTTACAAGCAAAAATTTACATATATACATTGTGAGTGTGTGTGTTTGGTAGGCAAATATGACAAAAAAGAAAAATAATTACTGGTAAATCTATGAAAGACAGGCACACTAATATACTATAGAAGGGGAGAAGAAGTTCAACTATTTTGGAAAGCAATTTAGAACTATTCCTGAAAATGTATTATCACAACTAGGCATAAGAGATTAGGTAAGAAAAATGACTTATTCATATAAAAATATTTTTACAGAACCACTTTTTTGTTGTAATTTAAAAAAATGAACAAAGTGGGTACCCATCAATAGTGTAACCACTTACAAATTAAGATATGCTAATATAATGAAATATTATTGTGCTATAAGAAATAACAAAAGTGATGAATTCAGAGGAACCTGGAAATAATGCCAAATAAAGGGAGCAGAAACAGGAAAAATATTTATACAGAATTCATCAATACAATAACCAATCATTATTCCAAAAGACAGATGAGGACACATATCTACTACTTCATGAGATAAGGCAAAATGAAACAAAGAATTTCAGATATAATCATTACAAGAGAAATTTGTTTTGCTTGAATATGCTGTTGTTATAAGAGATGTTTTTATTTGGAGAAAAGGAAGAGGTATAATTGAGGGAAGGGTAATAATAAAAATGCCAAAAAGAAAAGAAAGAAAAGGACATCAATGAAGTATTTTAAAAAAATACAAAAGGAAGTTTAAACATAAATACAGACAAGCAAGGCAATATTGACACATCAAATTTAATATATATTAAAACGAAAGCTATGAATAATAGATTAACTATTTCATATATAATTTTAATTTTGCCTTTTTATATGTGTAAACTTTGTTTTGAGAACATAAATGAACAATTAAAAAGGGAGAAAATCAGCATAAAAACTAGGAATTAAGGGTGTGATCTGGCCAAAGAAAAACTGGCTAAAGAGAAAATAGGAACAAACCACCTATAGTAACTATAGATTATTAATGTTGACCAGATTCTTTCTTTCTCCAATTCTTTCATCTATACAAAGAGGGAGGGAGATTATAGAAGAGAGAAAGAACAGAAAAAATAAGAAAGAAAAAAATTTTAGAAGAGAGAAATAAACAATTGATAATCAGAATCATGAATATGAATGTGATGTAAACTGAGATCTTTTGGGGAAAAATTGATGTGGATGGGGCCAGATATAAACTGTGTTCCCTTTGTGGAGACTCTCAAACCCTGGGAAAAGTATACCTTTCCCAGACAAGCCCTTTCCAAGTTAAGTTTTTCATTCAATGGGAGATCTTGGTCAAATCACCCTCCATTGACATAAGCTGAGATCTTTTGGGGGTGGCCTGGATCACCTTCAGGAAGTTCCCAGACCCTAGGAAAAGCCTTCAAACTCCCAGTTAAGCGATTTTATTCAACTGAAGAGATGTCTGATGGTCCTCTATTGATTAGCCCAGACAGCTCCTTGTCCCAGGTCAATATTTACCCATATTACCAGGGTTTTGTTAACCCACCTTTGCCAATAATAAGGAATTTTGCCTGCTAAAAAAGCTTCCTTCTTAGTGAACAATAAAATTCCCTTTTCTTGCCACACAGATTTCAGGTTTTTGAATTCTTTCACATTGAACCTGCGCTGGACCAGAGGGGATTCCCGACCCCAATTCTCACACTTCTTCACTACCACTAATCTCATCATTTGCACTTCATCATTTTGGTTCATCAAATGGAATATACTCAACCACAAAATGAAGAGAATATAACAAATTAATCAGAAAGAAAAATCCAACAATAAATATATTATTAACAAAAAACAAACTTGAAAGAAAAAGCTTGACATTTTAATAAAATAAAGGGAATGAGCAAAATGTATTATATTTTAAGCAACCTCAAAACAACAGAACATGAATAAAGTAGGATTCAGAGAATAAACAGGAAAATCATGTTATACTTAAAACCATAAAAGAGAATGAATAAATATAAATACTTAATGTATACATATTAAATGGTAAGGAAATGGATTATGGAGAAAATGTTATGACAAGGTTATAATGAAGGACTCCAATGTGCTTCTTTCAGATATATATAATAAAAAGGCAAGAGATAAAAAAGTTAAGGCTCTGAACAGAACTTTATAAAAGTTATCTATAGAATTTCTTCTGTTGTTTACTAAATGAGAATTGACATGATTAAACATATTTCTTACAAGACAGTTATTAAAAAACTGACCACATACAAAGAAAAAAAATTGACAAATGCGCAAAACCAAAAATATTAAACAAATCCATTACTGATCAGAGAACAATAAAAATCAAAATTAAAAAAGGCTAAATAATTTAATACTAAAGAATTTTTATGTCAAAGAACAATCAAAGAAAATTAGGATAAGATAACTTACCAAAAATTTAGTATACAGCCAAAGAAGCCTAAAGAGGAAATTCATGTTTCTCTAAACACTTTCTTCAACAAACTAAAATGCAAATCAATGAATTGGATATGCAACTACAAAAAAAGATAGAAAAGCAAGAAGCCAACACCATTTGAAGCAAAAAACCCAAAACAAAGCACCCCCCCCCAAACCACCAAACTATAAAATTGAGGGAAAATCAGAGAAAACCAAATTTGAAAGCAAATTACCACTAAACTGATAAATAAAACCAACTAGTTTTTTAAATTATTTAAAATTTTAAAATTAATAAACTAGATAGACTATTAGATAAAGATAAAGTAATATGTAAATGTAAAAGATAAGTAAAAAACTGACATTCAAAAATGAAATGGAATTCACAAAAAAGAAACAAAAGATGTTATCAAAAATAATTTAGCCAAATTATGTAACAAAATTGAAACTCTAAATAAAATGAATGAATATTTTTTTAAAAATATAAAAACAAAAGAAGTAAAGAATTTAAATAACTCAATCTCAGAAAGAAAAACTGGACAATCCACAAAAGAGGAAGAAAAAAAGCAGGACTAGATGAATTTGCAAAAGTAAAATATATTAAAACATTAATGGAACAACTAAATCCAATATCATATAAAAATCATTCACATAAGAAAAATTTTTAAATAATTCACAAAAATAGAGAAAAAAAAGGTTCTACCAAACTTTTCCTATGAGACAAATATAGCATTAATATCTAAAGCAAAGAAATAGAATCATAGACCAATATTTTTAATGAATACAAAAATACACTTAACTATATTAGATTTATTTCAGAAAGGCAGTTTATTCAATCAATGTTAGGAAAACTAAATATGACAGATCATATGAATAGCAAAAATATTTTAAAGAATAATGTTATTTGACAAATATGGAAATATTTTTTAAAGGATTGCACATATTTGACCTATATCATATTGCTTGCTGACTTGGGGAGAAGGGAGGCAAAGGAGAAAGGGAGAAAAATTTGGAATACAAAATCTTACAAAAATTAGTTTTGAAAACTATCTTTACAATGAATTTGGATAAATAAAATACTACTAAGAAAAAAAAGCAATGTTAATATGTTATATTAATAGATGCAGAAAATGTTTTTGAAATACCTCTTTATTTTAACAATATTAAAAGAGTATTGGAAGAACTAGACTTCTTTTAATATATAAATATTATCTACCTAAAACTAAGAATAAGTAATATCTGATATAGAAAACACAAATATCTTTTCCATTCACAAAGATAAAAACATTGTTATTTGACATAGTTTAAGATATGTTTATTATAGCTATAGGAAAAGAAAAATAAATTGAATAATATAGAAAAAGAATAAACATCACTTTTACATATGAGTTTACTTAGAAAACGATAAAGATAAACTAAAAATTAATAACCTTATTAAAGTAGCAACATATGAAAAAAGCACAAAAATCATTAGTCGTTCTGTACATTAATTACATGGGACAAATAATAATTTTGATATGGTTTCATTTTGTGATAGAAACAGCTGTGTATGACTCTAGGCTGTCTCATAATATATGATTTGAGCAGATGAACCTGGATTGTACTTGTTTCTCCATCATTTGATTATTTGTCTGTCAAGCGACTCCTGGATTTTTTGACATATACACTCATTACTCTCTTTTGTACTGTTTTTAATTTACTGCGTTTTAAGAATAAATATTATTCCAAGGAAATAAAAAAAAAGTTGAAATTCTTCAAGAGCAAATTCAATGCAAAAGGCATTCCAGCACCCAGAGATAGATTAAGAAATAGTACCAGCACTGGGATAGAAGGAGATCCCAGGAGATACCTTAACTAGCACTGGGTGCAGCAATGGGTACCATTTGGCAATTGTCCCCCATTACACAGTTTCTGGTCACATATTCAGGATGGGAAGGAGTAGTTGAAAATAAGTATGAAGCCTACCTGAATAATAAGTATGGAACAACTTTCAGAAACTTAGCCATGTAGCTCTGAATCCAGGAACTGAGAAGTAACTCAGTTCTAACCTTTAACCCAAAATATGTGCCTGTAGTAAAATAACCAGGACAGAAGACTCAGTCCAAAGTGGGGTAACTTTGCTCTGAGTCAATACAATACTCCCAATACTACCAGCAGGTTAAGAATAACTGAGTCTTGCAGTAGTAAACTTTAACTCAACTGTACACACCAACAGAATTTGCAGAGCTCAAACCAAAAGGGCAATGAACAACTCTCCCCCAGATCACAATATAATGGAGGCTTACTTATGTCCACAGAAGCTGTGAAAGTAGCAGAAAGACTTTAGCAGATAGAAACTCAAGCTAGATAGTCATCAAAATCATTTGGGACTTGCTAAGAAATAGTAGTGGAACTTAACACCATATACCAAGATAAGATCAAAATGGGTCCATGATTTAGGCATAAAGAATGAGATAATAAATAGATTAGAGAAACAGAAAATAGTCTACCTCTCAGACCTATGGAGGAGGAAGGAATTTATGACCAGAGGAGAACTAGAGATCATTATTGATCACAAAATAGAAGATTTTGATTACATCAAACTAAAAAGTTTCTGTACAAACAATACTAATGCAAACAAGATTAGAAGGGAAGTAACAAATTGGGAAAATATTTTTAAAGTTAAAGGTTCTGACAAAGGTCTCATTTCCAAAATATATAGAGAACTGACCCTAATTTATAAGAAATCAAACCATTCTCCAATTGATAAATGATCAAAGGATATGAACAGACAATTCTCAGATGATGAAATTGAAACTATATCCACTCATATGAAAGTATTCCAAATAACTACTGATCAGAGAAATGCAAATTAAGACAACTCTGAGATACCATTACACACCTGTCAGATTGGCTAAGATGACAGGAACAAATAATGATGAATGTTGGAGAGGATGTGGGAAAGCTGGGAAACTGATACGTTGTTGGTGGAGTTGTGAAAGAATCCAACCATTCTGGAGAGCAATCTGGAATTATGCCCCAAAAGTTATCAAAATGTGCATACCCTTTGACCCAGCAGTGCTACTACTGGGCTTATATCCCAAAGAAATACTAAAGAGCGGAAAGAGACCTGTATGTGCCAAAATGTTTGTGGCAGCTCTTTTTGTAGTGGCTAGAAACTGGAAGATGAATGGATGTCCATCAATTGGAGAATGGTTGGGTAAATTATGGTATATGAAGGTTATGGAATATTATTGCTCTGTAAGAAATGACCAGCAGGAGGAATACAAAGAGGCTTGGAGAGACTTACATCAACTGATGCTGAGTGAAATGAATAGAACCAGAAGATCTCTGTACACTTCAATGTTGTATGAAGATGTATTCTGATGGAAGTGGATATCTTCAACATAAAGAAGATCCAACTCACTTCCAGTTGATCAATGATGGACAGAAATAACTACACCCAGAGAAGGAACACTGGGAAGTGAATGTAAATTGTTAGCACTACTGTCTATCTACCCAGGTTAATTATACCTTCGGAATCTAATACTTAATGTGCAACAAGAAAATGGTATTTACACACATATATTGTATCTGGGTTATATTGTAACATATGTAAAATGTATGGGATTGCCTGTCATCGGGGGGAGGGAGTGGAGGGAGGGGGGGATAATTTGGAAAAATGAATACAAGGGATAATATTATAAAAAAAATTACTCATGCATATATACTGTGGGAAAAAATTCTAAATAATAATAAAAAAAGAAATAGTAGTGGATCAGCAGAATAGGTTGAGTTCACAGGACACCATAGTCAATGAATACAGTAAACTAGTGTTTCATAAATCCAAAGACTCCAGCTTCTGGGATAAGAATTCACTATTTCACAAAAATTGCTGGGGAAATTGAAAAATAGTATGGCAGAAATTAGGCATTGACCAATACGTAACACCTTACACCAAGATAAGGTTGAATTGGGTTCGTGATTTAAACATAAAGAGTGACACTATAAGCAAAGTAGGAGAACAAGAGATAGTCTACTTCTCAGATCTATGGAGAAGGAAGGAATTTATGGCCAAAGAAGAACTAGAGAACAAGCAAAAAATGGATAATTTTATTTTATTAAATTAAAAAGGTTTTATACAAACAAAACCAATGCAATCAAAATTAGAAAGGAAGCAGAAAACTGAGGGGGAAATTTTCACATCCAAGGGTTCTTGTAGAGGGCAGGAACTCTAAAAAGGTATACTCAGTATGATTGATTTAATCCTACAACAAGATATTAACTCAGTGGAATTGATGAGATAATTGGTTCCCTAGAGATATAATGATTGGTTTATACTCAGTAGGAAGAATTGATTTAATTGTAATAGAGTATTTAAGAGGTCAGAGTCAGACTGAAATAGGAGCAGAGACTGAGATGTACAGACTGCTGACTGACTGGCTGACTGAGACTGCTGGCACAGACTAGGAGACTGAAGGAGACAATAAAGACTTTGAACTTTATTCCTTACTATTCTTGTGGTGATTATTCAGCTGTGAACAAGGCTAGTCCCAAGGCCTTCCCGAAAGCTAGCCTGGACATTACAGGTTCTAATAAAGGTCTCATTTTAAAATATAGAGAGAACTGACTCAAATCTGTAAGAATACAAGCCGTTTTCCAATTGATTAATAGTTAAAGGATATGAACAGTCAATTTTCAAATAAAGAAATTAAAACAATTTCTAGTCATATGAAAAAAAGCTCTAAATCACTTGATTAGAGAAATAATTTTTTAATTTTTATTTTGTTTTTTTAATTAATTTTTATAATTACAACATTTTCTTTGACAGTACATATGCATAGGTAATTTTTTTTTTTACAACATTATCCCTTGTACTCCCTTCTGTTCCGAGTTTTTCCCCTCCTTCCCTCCACCCCCTCCCCTAGATGGCAGGCATTCCCATACATATTAAATATTTTATAGTATATCCTAGGTACAATATATAAGTGCAGAACCGAATTTTGTTGTTGTTGTTGCAAAGGAAGGATTGTATTCGCAAGGTAAAAATAATCTGGGATGAGAAACAAAACAAAACAAAACAAAAAAATACAATGCTCACAGTTTACACTCATTTCCCAGTGTTCCTTTTCTGGATGTAGCTGATTCTGTCCATCATTGATCAATTGGAATTGGATTAGCTCTTCTCTATGTTGAAGATATCCACTTCCAACAGAATACATCCTCATACAGTATCATTGTTGAAGTATGTAATGATCCCCTAGTTCTGCTCGTTTCACTCAGCATCAGTTGATGTAAGTCTCTCCAAGCCTCTCTGTATTCCTCCTGTTGGTCATTTCTTACAGAACAATAATATTCCATAACATTCATATACCATAATTTACCCAACCATTCTCCAATTGATGGACATCCATTCATCTTCCAGCTTCTAGCCACTATGAAAAGGACTGCCACAAACATTTTGGCACATACAGATCCCTTTCCCTTCTTTAGTATTTCCTTGGGATATAAGCCCAGTAGTAGCACTGCTGGGTCAAAGGGTATGCACATTTTGATAACTTTTTGGGCATAATTCCAGATTGCTCTCCAGAATGGTTGGATTCTTTCACAACTCCATCAACAATGCATCAGTGTCCCAGTTTTCCCACAGCCCCTCCAACATTCATCGTTATTTGTTCCTGTCATCTTAGCCAATCTGACAGGTGTGTAATGATATCTCAGAGTTGCCTTAATTTGCATTTCTCTGATCAATAGTGATTTGGAACACTCTTTCATATGAGTGGAAATAGTTTTAATTTCATCATCTGAAAATTGTCTATTCATATCCTTTGACCATTTATCAATTGGAGAATGGCTTGATTTCTTATAAATTAAAGTCAATTCTCTGTATATTTTGGAGATGAGGCCTTTATCAGAACCTTTAACTGTAAAAATGTTTTCCCAATTTGTTACTTCCCTTCTAGTCTTGTTTGCATTAGTTTTGTTTGTGCAGAAACTTTTTAATTTGGTGTAATAAAAATTTTCTATTTTGTGATCAATAATGGTCTCTAGTTCTCCCTTGGACACAAACTCCTTCCTCCTCCACAAGTCTGAGAGGTAAACCATCCCATGTTTCTCCAATTTATTTATGATTTCGTTCTTTATGCCTAAATCTTGGACCCATTTTGATCTTATCTTAGTATGTGGTGTTAAATGTGGGTCCAGAGAAATAAAAATTAAGACAACTCTGGGGTATCAGTACATATCTCTCAGATTGGCTAAGATAACAGGAAAAGATAATGACAAATATTGGAGAAGATGTGGAGAAGACTGTTAGTAGAATTGTGAACTAATCCAACCATTCTGGAGAGCAATTTGGAACTATGCCCAAAGGGCTATCAAACTTTGCATATCCTTTGATAAAACAGTGTTTCTACTGGGTTTATATCCCAAAGGAATCATAAAGGAGGGAAAGGGAGCCACATGTACAAAAATGGTAGCACCCCTTTTTGTAGCAGCAAGAAACTGGAAACTAAGTGGCTGCCCATCAGTTGGAGTGTAGTTGAATAAGTTATGGTATATGAATATTATGGAATATTATTGTTCTTTAAGAAATGATCAGCATGATGATTTCAGAAAGGCCTGGAGAGATTTACATGAACTGATGCTAAGTAAAATGAGTAGAACCAAGAGAACATTGTACACAGCAATAAGATTATGTGATGATCAGCTATGATGGACATTTTCAACAATGAGGTGATTCAGGCCAATTCAAATAGACTTGTAATGGAGAGAATCATGTGCATCCAGAGAGAGACTATGGGGACTGAAAGCGGATTATAACATAGTATTTTCACCTTTTTTGTTGCTTGTTTTTTTCTCTTTTTGATTTGATTTTTCTTGTGCGGAATGATAAATGCAGAATATATATATATATATATATATATATATATATATATATATATATATATATATATATATATATATATATATATATATATACACACACATACATAGGGGAGGGGGTGGGAAGAAAGAAGGGAGAAAAATTTGAAACACAAGGTTTTGCAAGGGTAAATGTTAAAAACTATCTTTGCATGTATTTTGAAAATAAAAGGCTATTATTTAAAAGAGAGAGAGAGAGAGGGAGAGGGAGAGGGAGAGAGGGAGAGGGAGAGGGAGAGGGAGAGGAAGAGGGAGAGGGAGAGGGAGAGGGAGAGGGAGAGGGAGAGGGAGAGGGAGAGGGAGAGGGAGAGGGAGAGGGAGAGGGAGAGGGAGAGGGAGAGGGAGAGGGAGAGGGAGAGGGAGAGGGAGAGGGAGAGGGAGAGGGAGAGGGAGAGGGAGAGGGAGAGGGAGAGGGAGAGAGAGAGAGAGAAAACAAGCCTTCATGAGATTACATTATCTTCTAAGTTTCCCCAATTCCCAGGTCATCTTTTTATCCATGCTGTCAGTCAGTAGAGGTACTTAACAATACTTGAAATAGATAGGAATTATATCTAAACTCAAAAATTAAAGTTCTTTCTCCTGTTGCAGTTCTGACTATTAAAGTTCCTCAGATATTATATTGTCTCCTTTTGAGACAATCATCACAGGGGCAGCTAGGTAACACATAGAATAGAGTGCTGGGTCTGGAGTCAGGAAGGCCTGAGTTTAAATCCAGCCTCAGATGCCTGTTGTTCAATGGTTTCAGTCCTGTCTGACTCTTCATGTCCCCATAAGGGTTTTTCTTGGCAAAGATACTGGAATGGTTTACCATTTTCTTTTCTAGTTCATCTTACAGATGAGTAAATTGAGGCAGGGTCATACAGTTAGTAAGGGTCTGAGGCCAGATTTGGACTCAAGAAGATGAATTTTTTTTCCTCCAGACCTAACACTTTTTTTTTTTTGGTTTTTAAAGTGTTGTTTTTTAAAATTTAATAGTTTTTATTTACCAGATATATGCATGGGTAATTTTACAACATTGACAATTGCCAAACCTTTTGTTCTAATTTTTCCCCTCCTTCCCCCCCCCCCAGATGGCAGGTTGACTAACACATGTTAAATATGTTAAAGTATAAATTAAATACAATATAAAGTATAAATTAAATACAATAAATACATGTCCAAACAGTTGTTTTGCTGTACGAAAAGAATCGGACTTTGAAATAGTGTACAATTAGCCTGTGAAGGAAATTCAAAATGCAGGCGGACAAAAATAGAGGGATAGGGAATTCTATATAGCGGTTCATAGTCATTTCCCAGAGTTCTTTCACTAGCTGTAGCTGGTTCAGTTCATTACTGCTCTATTGGAACTGATTTGGCTCATCTCATTGTTGAAAATGGCCATGTCTATCAGAATTGATCATCATATAGTATTGTTGAAGTATACAACAATTTCCTGGTCCTACTCATTTCACTCAGCATCAGTTCATATAAGTCTCTCCAGGCCTTTCTGAAATCATCCTGTTGCAGACCTAACACTCTTAACTACTGTACCACCCAGCTATCCCTTACTGAAACACTGACTAGCTGTGTGACTCTGAGCAAGTCTGTCTAATGTCCTCAACTGGAAAATGGGGATAATAATAGCATCCACCTCTCAGAATTGTTGTGGAGAGCAAATAAAATATTAGTACAGCACTTGGTATAGTATATATATATATATTACATACTTAATAAATGCTCACTACACTTATAAATGATGTATTTTGTGTTCCTCTTACATAGTAATACCACTATCTATCAGGCATCTTTGTTCTTCTCACTGATTAAACTAGTTTTTTTTCCCCTGAAAAGTGACAAAAATTGTGCCTTAATTGGCCCAGGCGCCAAGGTTCAAAAAGTTTCCTGGTAGCCTCTGGCCATAATGATAAGGCATCCTTATCATTTAAGGGCATTAAAAAGTTCTTTAGATTTGGGGGATATTACAGAATCTGTAATTCCATATGAAGGTGAAGGAGAAAATCTACTTTTAACCAAGCTAAATGTTGGAGTAGTCTTATTGAATAACCTTTTTTTGCCATGGTGAAATAAACTTCCTTTTGTTAACTGTTGAATTACCAATGAGTGTGTTATATTTTTTTCCAATACTGAACCTAAAGTACTGAGGTACCTTTGAGGTGGCTACTCCTAAAACTAAAGGTCATGAGCCCCCATTAGGATGCTTTCTGATAACAATCAGCAATTAGACACAATTAAGTCCTAGCAAAGGCATTTACTAAAATGACAGTTATAACAGTAGTTTAAAACCTCTGTCATAAATCTGAGTCATACCACTTACAAAATATACATAGCATTCATGGGGAAAAATGTGTACAGAAGACACATTCCAATGGAACTGCCAATTCTAGAAGTCTTTTAACTTTAACTCTCTTGCAGCACAATTCTCAAATGTCAAGGCTAGCTCTCTCAATTCCATGGTTATCTCTCTTCTCCACTGCCACTGGTTATGTTCTTTGAAGTTACTTCTATGTTCAAAAGACTGCCTCCCTGGATCCACATTTATCTGGAGTATGTCTTGGTTTCCCCAACTCGCTACCAATTCTCAAACTGAATCTCCAACTACTTGATGTCTCCTTCTGAGTAGAAGAATAGTTTTACTGCTAGATGCCATGCTCAATGGAAATAGAAAGGAAGATAAATTTCTTCCTTCCAGTGCAGAGGTGCCCTCCAGAGATAGTTTCTGGTCTGCACTCATTAGAACTTCTAATGAATTACAGAATTCTCTGGAGCTTAGCTATTTAAAGCAAAAGTGATGCACAGTTTTTTGTTTGTCCAGTGAAGCTATTCCCTTTTGACCTAGAGAGATGCTCATACTTTTTAAAAGGATAATAGGATGTTAAAACCTAAATCAAATTGTATCAACTGAGCAAAAAGGCAGAGAAGGAAATCCCTCCTTCATTACACTCTTAGTGTAATGTGTACTAGATTTATCTAGTAGAATCTTATTGCCCTCCTACTAGACAGATAAAACAGTAGATAGAATACAAGTGCCTAGAATCAAGAAAACTCATTTTCACGAGTTGAAATCTGGTCTCAGACACTTACTAGCTGTGTGACTCTGGGCAAGTCACTTAACCTTGTCTGGTTTAGTTTGTTCAGCTGTAAAATGAGTTTGGGAAGGAAATAACAAACCACTCCAGTATCTTTGCCAAGAAAACCCCAAATGAGATTACAAAGGGTTGGACATGACTGAACTACAATAGCATCTTCTGATATTCCAACTTCCAACTACAAGTTCCATGGCTCTTGAGAAGTAGATTTGAATATCTGATAAAGAATCAAAGAAATATTAACTTTTAGTAAAATATAACCCCCCTCTTTCATATACTTCCCCAACTCAAAACTTGCAGTTCATTGCTTAGATTTTCCATAGAGTGACTGTTACTTTAGGTTTGAAGGGTAATGATAACTATTATTAACTACTGAACTCCCACTGGCATGCTGCTTCTTAATAATTATCCACCAGATTTAATAAGTTTTAAGCAAAGGTACCGACCAAGATGGCACAATCAGAACAGTTGGTAAAATATCACCCTGGAGTATACTGTCCCATAAATAAACACAGTGTCTATAGAAAGAGTGGGACCAAAACAAGAGTCTAGGAGTAGATACATATGTATCAATTACACATATGACAATGGGTAACTCACAACTCCTAGTACTACAAATCCTTTTTATTGGTGAGCACTCATGCAGCTTCCTTTCAGGAAGAGGTTCTTAACTTTTTTGTATCATGGACTTTCTTTAAAAATCTGTGAGGCCCATGGACCCCTTATAAATTTTTATAAGTTCAAGGACCAAGGACTAGAACCCCAGATTAAGAACCTCTGCCTTAGGAGCACCATCTGTGTTGGATGGGCCACTTAGCTGTGTTCAGTTAGTTCTTATCCTGAGTTTATAGCTGATATTTTTTTCCATAACAAATGATCACACTCACAGAAGTTATCTTCTCTCCCCAAATAACATGGAGGGAAAGAAAAGAAGGAATAGAAGAAATTCTTCTTCTCCATCCACCAGAGGGTCTCCTCACCATAGGGTTTCCCCAACTTCTAAGTTACAGATTCTTCTGTTACTCCATGATTTTCTTTCTTTATATCAAGACCAAGAAATAGGAATGACTATTAACCAATTACAACAGATTTGCTCTGTGCTGGCAGCTGCCTCTGTCTAATGGCTAAGACATGCTGTTATGGAGAAACAGAAGAATTCCATAACACTTTCTATTTTATTTATTTATTTATTTTTGCTGAGGCAGCTAGGATTAAATGACTTGCCCAGGCTCACAGAGCTAGGAAGAGTTAAGTGTCTTGAGACCAGATTTGAACTCAGGTCCTCCCGACTTCAGGGCTGGTGCTCTATCCACTGTGCCACCTAGATGCCCCTCCTCCCACTGTAACACTTTTTTAATAGTTTTTCCAGGTCCTCCAAAACTAGATCAATTGAAGTAGGAAGGTGTATTCCATCCCCTACAAAAAATAAAAAGGAACAATGTGACAAGGCCTGTAAAGGGTTGAATAATCTTTCTTTATTTGATTCCCACCAAAAATAAAATATTAGTTAAGAACTATGGAGACTAAATGTAGATCAAAGCATAGTATTTTCACTTTTTGTTGTTGTTTGTTTGTTTGGGCTTTTTTTCTCCTGTCTTTTTCCCTTTTAATCTGATTTTTTTGTGTGCAACATGATGAATATGAAGTTATTTAAAAGAATTACACATGTTTAAACTATATCAGTTTGCTTGCTATCTTGGAGAGAAGAGAGGGAGAAAAATTTGGAATACAAAGTTTTGCAAAGATGAATGCTGAAAACTATCTTTGCATGTATTTGGGGGAAATAAAATACTATTTAAAAAAAATCTAATCAGAAGCTATAGTAAATATCTTCTACCACCAGATTTATATAAAAAGTCAGCCAGAAGCCCACAGGAAATAGAAAATCTTGTAAGCTCCCACTTTTATAGCTCCTCCCAAAAAGGAGATCAAGAGAATATTAATAATTGCCAATTCATATTCCTACTTTCTGAGAATATCCATATGTACATTGTGGTTATATTCAATTAAAATATGAGGAAATAAACTCTGACATATGAAGATAACTCTAAATGCTAATTAAATAATGTTGCCCTATAATTAGCAATAAATATAAAGAATTAAGATTTGCATGAACTGAATCTGAGTGGAAAAAATAACCAAAAGAACCACCTATATAATGACTATAATAAAATAAGTGGAAACAAGGCTAAAATGCAGCAGAATTCAGATTAAATGCAAAGCTAAATCTTTGTTCCCAGGGAAGAGTAGACTGTAACTAAAGAATGCTGCATATAAGCTCCCAGATGATAACTATAATGGCTTGGTTGCTTGACTGTTTTTTTTTTTTTTCTAAATCACTACTGATTAGAGAAATGCAAATTAAAACAACTCTAAGGTACCAACGCACACTTCTCAGATTGGCTAAGATGAGAGGAAAAGATCATGATAAATGTTGGAAGACATGTGGGAAAACTGGAACATTAATGCATTGTTGGTGGAGTTGTGAACTGATCCACCCATTCTGGAAAACAATTTGGAACTATGCCCAAAGGGCTATCAAACTATGCATACCCTTTGATCCAACAGTATCAATATTGAGTCTGTAACCCAAAGACTTCACAAAAGACAGAAAAGAGCCCACAGATGCAAAAATATTTATAGTAGCTTTTTTTATGGTAGCAAGAAATTGGAAATTGAGTGAGTGCCCATCCATTGGGGAATAGCTGAATAAGCAATGGTTTGTGAATGTAACAATATTATTGTTCTATAAGAAATGAGCAGACTGATTTCAGAAAAGCCTAGAAAGATTTACATGAGTTGATGTTGAGGAAGGTGAGCAAAATCTGGTGAACATTGTATACAGTAACAACAAAATTGTGTGATGATCAATTATGATAGACTTAGTTCTTCTCAGCAATGTGGTGATCCAAAACAATTCCAATAGACAAGTAATGGAAAATGCCATCTGCATTCAGGGAAAGAACTATGAAGACTGAATATAGATCGAAGCATACCATCTTCACCTTTTTTGTTGTTATTTTTTTCATTCTTGTGGTTTTCCCTTTTGTTCTGATTTTTCTTTCACAACATGAATAATATGTAAATATGTTTAAAATTATACAAATTTAAGCTATATCAGATTTCTTCCTGTCTTGAGGAGGAGGGAGTTAAGGGAAAAAGAAAAAAAAATGGAACTCAAAGTCTTACAAAGAAAACGAATATTGAAAATTATTTTACATGTAATTGAAAAAAATGAAATACTATTAAGTTAAAAAAAATAGAGTTGTACTGCCTTTTAGTACTTGGATAGAGACTGGATACAAAATTTCTTTGGTATAGAAACTCCTTTTGAGAAAACCCCATGTACCAAAGCATGGCTACACTTCCTCTGCAATTTAGATAATTGCCAAGAGCCTTTAGATACTAAGTGACTTATCAGTTAGAGGCAGAACTTGCTCCAAGGTCCTCCTAGGTTAGGGACTAGCTAATTATATACTAGTGCCCATGATGCCTTTCTGCCTTTTAGCATTATAATTATATTTTGATTCTGCTTTTTTCACTTTGTATCCATTCATACAAGTTTCTTGTTTCTCAAAAGTCCCCCTCTTCATTATTTCTTTAAAAGCAATAATATTCATTACATTCATGTGCCACAATTTGTCCAACTATTCCCCAATTAATGGGCCACCATTTGGTTTCCAGTATTTTGTTACCCCAGAGTGCTGTTATTAACATTATTATATAGAGAAACTTTTTTTCTGTCACTGACAAAGGATATGAGTAGTTTGATTACTTTTTTTCACATAACTCCACATTGTTTTTTAGAACTGTTGGACTAGTTTACAATTCTACTAACACTGTAATAACTATCTTCCACAGCTCCTCTATTATTGACTATTTCCTTTTTATCTTCGTCAAATTTGATGGATGCGATCCTGGAACAATGGAAAGAGTGTTAATCTTTCCTTCTAGTATGCAGCAAGGGGTCAAGAAGTCAGATTAGTAGCTCTAAGCAAACTCCTTAAACTTTTACACCTCCAAATAAAGGAATCATATATCAGACATAAAGTTATTTGAGTTACACCCTTAAATAAGAAGCCCCAGGAAAGGCAGTCATTTTAGGAATTAATACCAGATAATTATACTATTTTGCGTTCAGTGCTTTGTGCCCAGGGAACACAAGGTCATAAGGCTACAAGCCTGCTCCCACTCCATTCTAAAGGAGAGGTAATATTACCACTACTGTCATGGCACTGACCTTAATTAATTACTCCTACCTCACTTACATTCAATTCTAGCAAGATGGAGCAAACCAGGACTTTTCTAAGACACATAAATAAATAAAGGAAAGGGGAGAGATGAAAGCAGGTAAATATGGGCTGTCTTGAGTGTAAGGGAAATCAACCTGAGTCTAATATGCATTACAAAGCTAGAGATGACCATATTGAGGGGATGCAGCTTCTAGGAGAAATATAGCAGTAATCCTGAGGCCCCCAGACCTAAGGTGAGATATTGCTCTAACAACCTATCAATAATCCTAAAATTTTCTGGTTTATTATAGTATTGTCCTAGAAACTTTGCTGATTGCCAGATAACAATCTATTGGTCAGTGCTAACAGGGTTTCTGAAACAAATGGTGAGGTGCATACCAGATTACTCCTCAGTTCTATCTCTGGGCCATAAAATTAGCCTATAAGTGACATGAAGAACTAGATCTCTCTTGTGACTCCTTCAGTATGGAACAACAAAACTCAATACAGTTAAAAAGAAAGTCCTTATTCTTAAGGAGTTCACAGTCTAATAGAGGAGTCAATATGCAAACAACAACATATAAAAAAGATGCAGACAAAATAAAATGAAGATAGTCCACACAGCAAAGGTGCTAGGACTGCAGAAGTGAGACTTTAGTTGAGATCTCAAGAAAGCCAGGGAAGCTAAGATGTGGAGATAAGGACTGAGAACATTCTAGAACTTGAGGTTAGCCAGGAAAAAAGCCCAGAGTAGGGAAATAGAAACTCTGTGAAGGAAACAGCAAACATGATAATGTTGCTGCCTATGGAGGAGACTAAGGTATAAGAAGCCTGGAAAAGTAGTATGTCAAGTTATAAAAGCCTAAAAGGCCAAGGAAAAGATTTCACATTTGGTCCTAGAGATGACAAGGAGTTGGATTTTTATTGAATAAAGAGTTGATCAGGAAGATCATAGATGAGGAGAAAAAAATTTCACAGATGAGGAGAAATTGGATTAGAATAAGGAAAGAGTTGGGAGGCAGGGAGACCAACCAAAAGACTAAAATAGGACAGGCATAAGGAGATGGAAGCCTGTATTTTCAGGGATGAATTCTGAAACTGTGTCCCCTTTAAGGGTGATTCAGGGTCTCAGGCTCTCCTTTGGGAAAAGCATACTTTTCCCAAACAACACCCAGTTAAGGGGTCTCATTCAGTTGGAGATCAGGCCAGAGATATGGCTGCACCCTCTATTGAGTTGAAAATTAGTCCACACAGAATCAGCTATATCCAGAAAAGGAACACTGGGAAATGAGTGTAAACTGTGAGCATTGTTTTTTTGTTTGTTTTGTTTTGTTTTGTTTCTCTTCCCAGATTATTTTTACCTTGCGAATACAATCCTTCCTTTGCAACAACAACAACAACAACAAAATTCGGTTCTGCACATATGTATTGTACCTAGGATATACTATAAGATATTTAATATGTATGGGGATACCTGCCATCTAGGGGAGGGGGTGGAGGGAAGGAGGGGAAAAACTCGGAACAGAAGGGAGTACAAGGGATAATGTTGTTAAAAAAAAAATTACTACTAAGTTAAGATTGATAAGTAGGGAGAGACATTAGGACTGGATAAATAGATCTTAGTGATCTTTGCTTAGAAATGACAAATAAAACTGGGGAAGCTGATAAGATCACCAAGTGAAATACTATAGAGGGAGAAGAGAAGAGCTAGAACAGAGTCTTGGGGAACTTCCAAGTTTCCAAATCAAAGAAAAATATTGCAAACAGAACGAATTTATCACCAAAGAACTACAATCCAGATCACACAAAACTTGGTAACAATTACATTACAGAAAAGAAAATCCTGGAATGTATATTCCAAAACAAATCAAGAATAATCCTGTTTAACTGACCATAATCATGTCGGAGTGATGGATTGTGGGGGAGAATGGCCATTTAAGGGCTGAGTAGAAACTATAAAATGAAAACCTCTGAATTCAAGAGAAATCCAGAAAGGCAAATACATTAGAGGAATAGAACTATAAGAAAGAAGCACTTACATTCTAATGGGCTAGAAGAAACAAATGTCTCTTTGGAATGCAAATGTACGCTGAGAACACAAAAAGAGTTTTTTAAAAGTAGTCTTATTTTGTTTTAAAGGAAGAAAGAAAAGGGAAGAGAAAAATTTGTACAATTGAGGAAAAATGAGGGAGGAGGAGAAAATTATTATTTCACATATTTGCAAGAAGATCGTAAAACCATGAGAAATGGACCATATGAAGAAATGAGCATCTTATTATCTCATTCTTTTTTATGAATGAGTTGAAGGAGGGCTGAAAACACACACACACACACATAAAGCTGAAATGGAAACAGCAAACATGAAAATGTTGCTGCTCATGGAGGAGAGTAAAGTATAAGAAGCCTGGAAAAGTAGGATAAGTAAGTAAGGGGTACAGGAGACTAGAATCGGGGAAGGAAAACAAGCAAAACATACTTCAGTTTCAAAAGGCTGGTAACTAAGGATGGGATTAAAAAGAAGCAAAAATAGTGTGAGAAACAGAGATGGAGGTCAAGACTTAGTAAAGAGAATGAAAGAATAAGAAAGCTGCTTCAATTATAGGGTACTAGCATTAATCAGCTTCCATCTCTTTCTTTGTAAAGAGGGATGAGGGGAAAAAGTTATGAGATTATAATAGAAGAAAATATACAATTAAACTCCTAACAGTGAATATGAAGATGATGAACTCACCTATCAAATGGATGAGGAAAACAAAATGAACTTAAAAAGGAGAATCCAACAATATATTGCTGACAAAAAACAAGAGCCAGGAGTAGCTGTGCATGCCTTTAAACCCAGTTTCTAGGAAGGATGAGTCTGAAGGAGCTCTTAAGCTCAGAAGTTCTGAGCCGCACTGAGCTATGCTGAGTAGTGAGATTAAGTATGGTAGTTGTGAGCCCCCAGGAGAGGTGGGGAGGACCAGGTTATCTAAGGAGAGATAAACTCTCCAAAAGCACAAATTGAAGTCAAAGATTCCATACTAATCAAAGTGGAATTGAGTCCATGAGTATCCTTGCTTGTATTTCCTACCAGGATGAAAAAAGGAGACTCAATCTTTAAATCATAAATAACAATAATAAAAATTTACAAAAAAAGAAACATGCCTGAAATAAAGATTTAGAGTTAAAAATGAATAACCAGAGTTTACTATGCTTTGACAAATAAAAAAAAAAAAAAAAAACCCACAGGTAATAATAATTAAATTAATAAAAGGTAACAGTAAAAATGACCAGTTTAAAAAAGATAAGCAGCAAAACTACCATGGTTAAAGGAATTAAGAATAATGAAATAATCAGTATTTGATATACTTGCATCTCAACATGTATGTAGTTAGGTAAGTATCTAAGCAATGGCATCTAAGTATTTGAAAGGAAAGTTATTTGAATTGCAAGAAAGAAAAAACAACAAAACAATAACAGAACCTAAAGGACTCCCTTTCAAAACTAGATAAGTCTAGTTCAATGAAATTCAAAATTAAAGATTTAAGGATTCAAAAATTAAAGGATTCAAAAATAAATGAAGGCTTAATAATTTATTCTAAAGTACCGGTGGGTCAAAGAATAAATATACGACAAATCAAACACATATAGGAAAAATAAAGAAATGAAAGAAATGAAAACAACATATCCATACTTTTAAGATACAGCAGTCAAATAAACCTTTAGGAGAAAGTGAATATCTCTCAACATTTTCATCAGCAAAAGAGATAGTACAGACCAATGATAAGCATGCAACTAAAAATGGGGAGGAGGGAAGCAAATTTAAAAAGCAGACAAAAACAAAAAATAAATTATTTGGAAAGTCAAATAAAAAACAAAATTTAAAATAAGAAATTTATTGAATTGATAAATAAAACTAGTAGGTAGTTTTTTTTCCCCCAGAAAAACTAATAAATAGGTAATTTGATATTTTTTAACCAAGGAAAATCAAATTTACACTACCAAAAATTAAAAAGAAGAATTTGCAACTAATTAAAAGGAAATAAAGGAAATTACTAGAAATTATTTTGCCCAATTATGTGCAAAACCCCCACTATTAACAGTAAGTGAAATAGGTGGATATTAATTTTAAAAATTTCTTAGGTTAAGACATAATAGAGAATTTAAATAATCTAATGAGGGAAAGGGGGAAGGATGGGTGTTAGATAAGAAATTGAACAAGCCACAAAGGAACTTCCAAAGTAAAGAAAGAAAAAAATCCAAGATCAGATGGATTTAATATTTGTAATAAAGGGCTTTCCAAAGAAGATCAGGGTAAAGCCATAATATCTGTTCTCTGTTACCACTATTATTTGATATGATTTTAGAAATGCAATCTTTTTTTAAATTAAAGGACTAAAATAGACATAGAATAAATAAAATTATTATGATGGCTTACTTAAAAAAAAAAAAAACCCTAGGGGTCACCAAAAAAATTAACTGAATTGTTAATTTTGTTTCAATTAAGTGCCATAAAATAACATAATTCCCTCCCAGACATTGTTTGTATATATAATCAATAAAACCCAGCAGAAAGGACAAAGAAATTTTATTCAAAATAACTAAAGAGGGGGCAGCTAGTGGAACAGTAGATAGAACATCAGCCCTAAAGTCAGGAGGACCTGGGTTCAAATCTGGCCTCAGACACTTAAGACTTCCTACCTGTGTGACCCTGGGGAAGTCACTTAACCTCAATTGCCTCACCCAAAAAAACAAAACAAAAAAAAAAATCAAATTAACTAAAGAATGTATAAAACATTTGGGATTGTACTTACTATCACACATAGGAATTAAGAAAACCACAAAACATTTTTTACTGAAATAAAGTCAGACCTAAAAAATTAAGAGATACAAATTGTTCATGGTTGGGCCTTACCAATATAATAAAAATTACAATACCACCTAATTAATGTATAGATTCAGTGCCATGCCAATTAAACTACTGATAAATTTTTTTATAAACAAGAAAAATAATTTTTAAAAATTCATCTGGAAAAGCAAAAGGTTAAGACTCTCAAGGAAAATAATGGAAAAAAAATGTGAAAGGGGACCTAGCAGAGTATCAAATCTCAAACTTTATTACAAAATATAATCATCAAAGCATTTTGATACTGCTTTAAAAATAAAAATAAAAAAGATTATTGAGATACCAGAGAATCAGAAGCAATCAAATATAGTAACATAATGCTTGATAACTGAGATTTCAACAGTTGAGTATTCATTATTCAACCCAAAAATACTAGGAAAACTGAAAAGAAGTTTGGCAGAAATCCGACCTAAGCACCAAATGGATTCAAAATCTAAATATAAAAGGTCATATCATAAACAAATTAGAGGAATAGTATAAAAAATACCTTTTATAAACTTGAATAGGGAAAGAACTCTTTTGTCCTAATAAGGGATATCCAATAATAACTATATTTTAAGAAAATATAATTTTATAAGAATTAAGAAATTCTGACCAATGCAATAACGAGCCACAACTAGAGAAACTTAATGAATAATGATGCAAGATGTTTCCCTCTAAAAGAATGGTGATGAACTTTCCAGGTAAAGAATGAAACAGTTTCAGACAAAGAAAATGAGATATTTTTTGCTTGAATATTATTATTTATTACAAGAGTTTCATTTTTCCTTTTTTCAGTGGAGGGAAAAAATATAGGAAAGGTATAGTAGTAATATTACTTCACATACACCCCACCCAAAAAAATGAAGAAAGAAAAGGTTTTTCAAAAAGAAAAAGACAAGCAGGGCAGTTGGGCATATGGAATTATAAATACTTTTTATACACTATTTTTAAAAATACATACTATACCTGATATTGGTGGTTTCATGTATTTATCTTTTTCTGTTACCTTTTCTGTACGAAAATGTTTTGGCTACTAGTAAAAGGTGTTTAAGTGCAACATAAAAATTAAAAACTAAGCAAATGAAGCCAGAATTTTTCCTCATTAGAAAGTAAGCTCCCAGGGAGCAGAATGATTTTTCTATTTGTATCCCCAGCATTTACTCTGCACTTAATAATGTTTAATAAAAAATTTATTCATTCAATTCAATTAGATGGGAGCTAGTCAACTGGAATAAAATATATAAATAGCAAATTTCTCTGATGAAAGCCTAATATCTAATATAAGAAATTGATAGAAATATATAAATACAAGTTATTACCCAATAGAAAAAATGTCAATATACATGAATAGTCAAAGATCAATGATTGTTTTTTTTCAAGTCTTGTTAATGTTTTTTATATTACACTATAAATATTTACATATTATTTACATTTCATGAAAAATTAAAACAGTTAAATAAAACAATACAGTGAGGTCATCTGAAAGTTCATGTAATAGTTCATATCCTTATTCATCAGTTTATAAAAGCCCTCAAAATTGTTCATTTGTATAATATTGATGCTACAGCATAAATTATTCTTCTATTTCTGTTCACTTCACCAAGTAGCTTGAGTCTGTCCATGTCTTTTCAAAATTATCTATTTCCTCCGTTCTTCTGACATTCCATTTATAAACCTCATTCCTCAATTATTGTGCATCTTATTAGTTTTTTGCTATAACACACTATAATACTGCAAGAAAGTATAAGAAATTGGTTTGAATCTCAGTTCTGTAGCAAGCTATAGCAAGGTTAAGTAAGGGACTTGCCCACAATCACACAGGAAATGTCAGCATTAGGATTTGAACCCAGGCCTTGTCACTTCAGGGAGATTTTTCCACTTTTTCACACTGCTTCCAATGTCCTCTTAAGATGTTCTTCAAGGTACTTTCTGACTCTAAATCTTAGGATCTATAACACCAGAAGTTTGGTGTTTGTTTTAATTTGCTAAGTGGAACTTAAATTCCAGTCCCTTGAATTTCATAATACTGTTAGGAAAAAAAGTTCTTTGTCCACAAAAATTATGTTACACTGTTTTCATGTCCACTCAACACACACTTGTTTATTTAGTACCTATTAAGTGCCCTAGATTTTAAAGGAGATATGCAGATAAAAGTGGCAGGACCTGCTCTCAAAAAACTAAACTACTAAAGGAGATTAAAATATACCAAAACAAAGAAAATGCCACTTTATATTTCCTTGTAGAGGCAGCATGACAGTGGATAGAAAACTGGTCTTAGAGCCAGAAAAGCTAGGATTCAAGGACCAAATCCAACTGAGCTTTTCACAGTGCTTTAGTCAACTCTGGTACATCCAATTGCAAAGAAGGTGCCAGAGGAACTGTACCAGTGAAATCACAGAGAAAAGCCTCATCCCTATCCACTTTCATCTCTATATGACTTTTTCCGTTTTATAAAGTGTCATTTTCTAGTTTAATTATCACAAGTAGGAAAAGCAGATAATAATAATAGTGATAACATGTGTTTTAAAGTCCAAAATGCACTTTACTTATATTATCTAATATGATCCCAAAAAAAAACCCTCTGAGGTAGTTACTATTATTATTCCCATTTTACAGATGAGGAAACTGAGGCTTAAAGAGGTCAAATGACTTTCCTAACTTGAGTCAGCTATGAGTGTCTGGGGCAGTACTTTAAATATGGTCTTCCTAATTCCAGAGCCATAACTACTAAGGTGACTCACAGATATCATTATTAACCATTTTACAAAAGAAGAAAAATAGGATCAGAGAAGCTAAAGTCCCATAATTGACAAAAAATAGATCAAGAATTAAACTCAGGTCATTCTAATTTCCATTTCTCCACATTGACCTCTTAAAATTAAGCCCTGCCCCTGACAGAATTTCACCACAATTCAGATTCTGAACACTGGCTTTTATCTCAAGTAATTATTAAGGTGAGCCTCAGTCTTGGTCCTATTTCACAACTCCAAATCCTGAGCTGAAGCTAAAAACAGCCCAGCTCTCTGCCAGCTGATGAGTGCTAAAGAATTCCTTTTCAGGTAAACAGTTCTCCTCGGATGGTGGTCAAGGATGAGGTATTGAGGGGTTCTGTTGGTAATTGGATTGGCCCTAAAGTTGGGCATAGGTCAGCAAAATAATAATTTAATAAGACCTTCCCTTTTGAACAAGAAATATTCATGTAGGTTATCCAAATTATCCATACAACATAATATAATTGAATATTAAGTCTAACTTGTTACTTTTTAGTCTACAAAATTTCACAAAGCACAAAGCATATATATGTATATATAAATATATATTATACATACTTATTAATACATGTATATATGTATGTTTACAACCAAGCTAGAACAATTTTCCAACTAAACCTCTTTCTTATTTATTACATACAACTCCTTAATACTCTCTTTTACCTTTACTGACCCTCTTTATTGTATTCCCAGATTGTCTATCTCTCTAACCTCACACAGACAATATATCTAGGAAGTTGAATATAAGAGATATATATATATATATATATATATATATATATATATATATATATATATATATAATCTTACTAACTAGTGGCAAGTATTTTGTACTTTTTCCTTCTTAAATTTTCTGGATCTGTGCTTAACTTGTATTCTTTTTTTTTTTAACTTGTATTCTTTATCCCAAATGAATACAAGGATTTATTTGGAGAATATCTCTCTCCCTATTGTTCCTCTGAAGGAAGCTTCTTCTACAGATATTATTCTGTTATTTTTGAGGTGATAAGTTAACACTGTAAGTATTTTTTAAAAGCTTGAATTATCACCTGTTAAGGATAATATAGAGGGTATTCCTACTTTGAGTGAGACTGGACTAGAAGATCTAGGAAATTAGACATAGAATCAGTTTGGTATCTTCCAAAGTACTGAATTTAAAAATTTCTATAGCACTTGCAGGGCAGTACATATAATAGGGTTTCAATTAAGAAAGGGTTCTTTATTCCATTTGCTAAATTATTAAATTTAAAGCAAGACACTTTCCTCATCTTAGTGTTCAATCCTATAAAAATTATATGTATATATATATATACCTATATATTTTTATATGTATGTGTATCCTTCAAAATGGTCACCATGTGACTCTTTATCCTCACTATCTACACTGTGATGTTTTGATCTAGATAAATTCTTTACCTTTTGAACATGTTCTATAGGGTTTAGGCTTATTTTCTTACCCAGGTATAATTCAATTCAACAAATATTTATGAATTACTTGATGCTACAGAAAATATTCACTAATTCATGCACTTCCTTCCAGAATTTGTTACATAATATTAACACATTAAAGAGGACACTGAATATTTTTATTGTTTCAAATGGGCATGGTTCTATTCCTGTGCTCTTCTCAAGCAGGCATATGCTTTTTGCAAAACTCCTATAAAACAAAGATTTTTTTAGCCTTTTCTCAAAAACTAGTATAACAACAATAAGGAATGAATTGGTAATTTCTGGATATTTTCATCAACATAGCCCCAACACATAAATATTTAAATATCAGCTCATAGGTTTACATAAGATACAAGTTTGTACTCAGAAGCTATGTGGAAATGAAATGGGCTACTTTTTAAGTAGTGAGCAACTCTTCACCACTGGGAGTATTCAAGGAAAGACTGAATGGCTATGTCAAGGATAATAGAGAAGATATTTCTGCAGTAAGACTGGACTAGATGATTCAAAACACTGAACAGTGAATAAGGAATAGAAAGAAAATTAGAAACCTTTTAGTTTTCACTTTTATAAATATGAAAAACGAGGCCCAAAAATCTAAGTTTCCTTCTCAAAGTTTTCACTCTAAGATTCTACAATTCCAAAATAATTTTCTTGACAGTTTTAATAGTGGTACTATCACTGTGATTTCTGCTCCATGTAGTACCTTCTCTTCACTGTTCTTTTTAATCACTAGACTGAGTCTCTTCTGCTTTACACTACCAGTATAATATCACAATATAGCTACAACATGAGTGTGTTATAGTTTATAAACACTGCTTCCAAGAGGGCCAACAATAAAGCATATTCAAACATCCACAAAGAAGCCCCTAATTAAAATAATAATAATAATAATAATAAGGAAAAAAGAAAAGAAAACCTTAAACCATTCTCTGCCATGTGTACAATTCATTTTTTCGATGCTCTGAGGGAACTGTCCATTTCAGCACCACAGCATAAAACCTTATCAAAAGCCGAGAAGAGAGGTCAGACTGGGTCCCTAAGAAAAAAAGTCTAATTAACCTCATGAAATACCCAAAAGTAAGGAAATGCAAATATTTAAATTAAAATAAACAGAATGTTTCACTTTATTCTGTATTAACAAGCAGCCTAGAACGATACAAAATAAATAAATAAATAAGAAGTCTCTGCTTCTGGAGTTAAGAGAGTTCCAATCTTGCCTATATGACCTTGGGCATATAGGACCTCTGAACTTCAGTTACTTCAACTGTAAAATTAGAAGATTAGACCACACGGCTTCTGAGGTTCCTTCCAGCTGTAGAGCAATGATCATATGATTCTTTCTTAAAGAGGTTTTGTGGCAAAACGGATATGGCACTAGACTTGGGAATCTGAAAGACCACAATTCAAATCTAACTTCAGACTTTACTAGCTGTGTGACCCAGTTAACTGTTCTATGCCTCAGTTTCCTCATTTGTAAAATGAGGGAATTATACTTTATGGCTTCCCATTCTAAATCTACAATCCTACAATCATGAAATAAAATCTCCCAAAAATTCTGCTTATGGTGAGCAAAAAACCTTGAGGATCACATGCCAGAAGTAAAAAAATAAAAAAATTAAAAAAAACCTAAATACTAGTCTGTCAGGCACTGTATCTATGCACAAGAAATCCATAAGTTTGCTTCCCAATCCCCTCCATCATCCTTCCTAAGAAAGAGTTTTGTATGCACATACCTTGAATCAGAGATACAGAGGACAGGCTCCCAGCCCTCTCCAAGGAGAGCCTTGATTTCTAGGACAGAAAATGCTTGCTGGACACCAAACCATCCCCCTAGCAATCAAATTCTCTTTCAGCGAGAAGTGCAGGCCTTATGGGTCATGAGTTCCCATGAAAAAAATGCTGCAGTATTTCCAGAACCAGGTTACAGACAATGTGCTACTGTACAAAGCTCTCAGCAGTCTAAGCTCCACTCCCTAGAGTCTCTGCCTTTAGGAATCCCACCAGGAAGTCAACTCATCCCTTGAATTACTTGCATTACACATCAAAAAATTTTAAAAGGATGGGGGCAGGAGTGGGGAAAATAAATTCTTCCTCTCTCCCAAAACATGAGGGTAAAGTATTTACATACTTAAATAAATGTTGAAAAACCCACCACAGCTGCAACCTACCTTGGAAAGCTCAAACACCTCTGAAGCTCCCTCTCCAGGGGAGCACGACATTGAAATTTCAGAAAACATTTACAAAAAGGACTCTTAAGGAACCGTCAGTTCCTTCATCCTACTTCCCATTTCCACCTCTAATTCTCCTCTGACGCCCAGTATGGGATCAGCAGCCGTTTCCCACTTAAGGCAGAATCTGCAGCTTACTACACATCTGAATTGATCAGGTACAATCGCAAACTTCCCCTCTTCCCCACAAAACTGATGACACATTCTACAGGGACTGGCCCCAAGCTGTATAGCCTCCAGATGTTCGAGCTATGTGAAATCTATTCCCCACTCTCCTTCCCAATGTAAGGGAAGGGAGGAGAGACCACTAAAGGTAGATGGCACTGGGTGGGGTAGTTGGAAAGGGACATGATGAAAGAATCCTATTGATCAAGTTGAAAATCAAAAAGTCAAATCCTTTTCATCTGGAAAGTCGAGGCCATTTGAAGGGGTCTGGAAACCTTCCCTTAAGCCTCCAGAAAGTTCAGTGCCAGGTCTCCACTGGTGGCTGCGCTGGTGTTCAAGGGATGAGGCTGAGCTACAAGGGGAAATGCGGAGGCCTTGCAGTCCCAGGAGTGGGGGGAGGAGAAGTGTGTGTGGGGGGGAAGAGACGGAAGGAGAAGAGAAGCCCCCCTCCCGTGGCTGACAAAAAGCCCCCTGGTGCCAAATGCAAACATGAACCCCAGTTTGCTGGTGCTGCAGCGCCTGGGAAGGGGCTCGAAGGGCTGGGGAAGGAGAGACAGGCGCTGCATCGGCTGCTGTGGGGGTGGGGGTGGGGGAAGGGGATATTCTGAAAGTGATGTTCTCCTTAATGCAGGAGCCTGAGCCCTTCTGCGAGTGGGAAAGGTGGCTTCCAAAGGCAAGTCCTAGACGCCCGAGCCTTCCCGGACTCCCGGCACCCAGGTGGGGGGCAGGGCGAAGGGACGACATCGGGGCACGGGAAAGGCAGAATCGGGGGCGCAGAGACCCGAGTCCTATTTCTGCAGCCTTCCGGGAACGGGAAACGGGAGGGATGCAGTCAAGGATGGGGAGGAGGGCAGGGACGAGGGGCGACGGCAAATAACTCCGGAAAGTCCCGTGCCCTGACCACTGCAGCCCGGGAAGAGGCCCGCACCCAGCCCACAAGCTCCGCTCCGGGCCGGGAGCACTGCCCCCAGAAAGGGACCCGGGCCCCCCAAGGCTCCGAGGGATGGAGAGCGGGCGAGGCGTGGGGGAAGGGGACGGGATTGTCCGGGATCCCCGCAGGGCTCCGAGACCCCAGGGGGCCACGACGGGGCGGGCGGCCCGGAGTGCGGCCACCCGGGCACCCCTCGGGAGGCGGGCGGGCGGCGGCGGCGGCCCCGGCCCCGGCCGCCTCTCCGCGCACTCTGCGGCAAAGCCCCTGACGGGGTGGCCCGAGACCGGGTGGCCGGGGGTCCTGAGGAGGAGCCAAGGGCCCTCAGCGGGAGGCGAGGGGGCACTTACGGCAAAGGCTGCGAGGGAGGCGGCGGCGGCCCTAGCGCGGGGCCCGGGAGGCGCGGCCGGACTGCAGAGAAGCCGAGGCTGCGGCGGGCGGGACTGCGGTGGGCGCCATCTTGGAGCGCTCCGCGCGCCCGCCCCCCCGCGCCGCTCCCCGCGCCGCCGCCCGAGTCCTTGCATAATTGATGACTCGGGCCAGCCGCGCGCGCGGAGCCGCGCCCGCTCCCCCGCCCCCACCTGGCCCGCCGCGGGAGCGAGCGCGACCGTGACACGGGCCGAGATCGGGAGAAAGAGACCGGGACAGGGACAGAGATAAACAAGGAGAGAGACAGAGAGAGACAGACAGGAGCAGAGACAGAAGGGGCAGAGAGCCAGCAGCCAGACAGAGACAGAGAGACAGAGAGAGACAGAGACAGAGACAGAGAGACAGAGAGAGACAGAGAAACAGAGAGAGAGACAGAGAGAGAGACAGAGACAGACAGAGACAGACAGAGAGACAGAGAAACAGAGACAGAGAGAGAGACAGAGACAGACAGAGAGAGAGAGAGAGACAGAGAGACAGAGACAGACAGAGACAGAGAGACAGAGACAGACAGAGAGAGAGAAGGAGAGAGAGACAGAGAAACAGAGACAGAGAGAGAGAGACAGACAGAGAGATAAGAGACAGAGAGAGACAGAGAGACAGAGACAGAGAAACAGATTCAGAGACAGACAGAAAGACAGAGACACAAAGAGAATCAGAGAAAGAGACAGAGAGAGATAGAGGGACAGAGACAGAGAGAGAGACAGAGACACAGAGACAGAGAGAGACACAGAGAGACAGAGACAGAAAGAGAGACAGAGAGAGAGACGGAGAGAGAGGGAGAGAGAGAGAAGACACAGGGACAGAGGAAACAGACGGAGAGACCGTGGGAGAGAGAAAGGACAGAGAGACAGACAGAAAGAGACGGGGAGCGGGATACCGACAGTGACAGAGATAGAGACTCACACAGAGGAAAAGTCAGAGACAGAAGACAGAGACTGGAACCGAGGCTGAAAGGGAGCTGAAGAGAAAGGCAGATACGCCCGCACTGGCCCGGCCGACCCTACCGGGCAAGCTCGCTCTCGGTTATCTGGGCAGGAATCTAGACCAAATCCACAAGCTTTCCTTCCTACCCCAAACCTCATACAAGCACAGTCTCAGTTATTCGGGCAGGAACTCCACATAACCCAGAAACGTTTCATTCTCCACCCACGCTGAGCACACACATTCCTTGATTTTCCAAGATGGGCAATGCACAGAATCCAAAAACTTGTCCTTGCTCACTCCTCCACACACACACTCACTCGTTTTCAGTTATCCAGACAAGGAACCTTCCTTCCCCAATCCCTCTGCAAACACCATTCGCTTGCACCTAATTTCAAAACAAAACAAAACAAAAATTATTCTTCCCCATTCCCAGCTCCCCAGCCGACGCACTCAAGTGAAATCAACAAGTTTTAGAGTGGTTTTTTGTTTGTTTGTTTGTTTGCGGGGCAAGCCCTGGATAGTTTAAAGTTGAATAATCAAATAATACTCTCTTGATTTAGATCGGGAAGGATTCAACAAGCTTATATTAGATACCAGCTGAGGAAATCATCCAAGGTCAAATCAATACTTCCATTACCTGGTGGAAGAGCTAATACAAGATAAGCCCTTCTTGCTTCCCTCCCCACTCATGAGTCTCTCCCCACTACGCAGGAAGTGTCGTCTAATTAGAATTCAAATTTTTTGAGCGCAGGAAGTGCCTTACCTTTGTATTACCTTTGTAAGCCCAAAGGGTTGTTAGCCCAGTGCTGAACAAGATCAAAACAAATGTTTTCCTTAATTCATTTCATTTTTTCCAAGAGTCTGGCACCTTGCTAGAAGCCAAATGTGTGGAAACATAAAACAACTCTTCATGTCATCAAGAAATGTACATTCTATGGGTCCATTTATTCTATTAATCTTTATTAATAGTTACATTGTTCCTCCTTTGTCTGGAAAGTGGACCCTTCTGCCAGAGGTCGAAGGACTGACCAAAATATGCCATTGTAGTGCTACATTTTGCCAAGTTCCCTTATGATCACCAACTTTTGGAAAACCAAGGAATAAAATTCCTAATAAAATTTTAACAAGGGCTCTGGCATAAAGGTAAAAAACCAAAACAACAACAACAACAACAACAACAAAAACAGATTTCTTATCTCCCAAAGGCAGTATATTTGAATGATCTCAGGGAAGTATGCTATCAACCAATAGGGGTATGAGGCCATAAATTACATCCCAACCTCCTCCAAATAGTGAGTCTAGAAGCTAGTCCCAGCCAATCCCTCCTATGCCAACATCCCACCCTAATCCTTCACATCACTGTGCAAGATTCAACCTCCTAACACTGGGAAATATTTGAATGTGGACTACTTGCATTTTTGTTTTTCTTCCCAGGTTATTTTTACCTTCTGAATCCAATTTTTCTTGTGCAACAAGAGGACTGTATAGATCTGCACATATATATTGTATCTAAGATATAGTTTAACATGTTTAACATGTATGAGACTGCCTGCCATCTAGGGGAGGGGGTGGAGGAAGGGAAGAGAAAAGTTGGAACAGAAGTGAGTGCAAGAGACAATGTTTCGAAAATTACCCATGCATATGTATTGTCAATAAAAAGCTATAATTAAAAAAAAAAAAAAAAAAAAAGATTCAACCTCCTACTACTGTTTAGGTGTTGGCCCTTCTTGTACTCATAGTCTAGTACCTATAACTGCAAAAGTGCCAGTGATAAAATCCTCTCCTGTCCCCCTGCCCCACTGCTCCCCATGCTCCCCACATACTCAACTTTTGCCCCTTCCCTTTTGTTTTGTGCCAAGTTTTGACAACTGTAGCAAGGTACAGGAACTAGGAAAAGTGCTATTTTTCCGGGGTAGTAACTAGTAAAAAACCTTTCACCATCTTTTTATAAGCTACTGAGTGAGTCTCATAAAATGAGTTGTCACTGCTGGGTTGCAATCTGTAGCATAGATTTCATTACAAACCCACCTAATTTTGAAAGTCCCGGAGTTCCATCCCTTTAATCACTCAGGTTCACAATTTAGATCCAGGTCATCCTGGACTCCTCACTCTCCCTCACATTATATATGCAGAGTTACTCATCATTATGCCTTTCCTCATCACTGCTTCTACCTCCACAACATGTCTTTCATTCCTCCATTTATATGGCCACCACCCTAATTCAAGCCCTCATCTCTACTGCTACAATCACCTCCCAATTGGTATTCCTGTCTCCACTCCAATCCATTGTTCATTCAGCTACCAAATGATATTTCTTAAGCGTAGGTTTGATCATATTACCTCTCCTTAGTCCCTCTCAAATTCCAGAGGCTCCCTATTGAATCTAGAATCAAATATCAAGTTCTCTGATATTTAAATCCCTTTTAAAACCTGATCCCAATCAACTTTTCTACACTTATTATACTTGGTAGCACTTTACAAACTGATTTTCTTGGCTTAAAAACACAATGAAAATATCTAAGCATGAATAGAAAATTAAGACATGATACTGTATTTTAAGCAAAACCATGGAGGGAAAGAAGAAAAATGTATTTACATGACAGCTTTCTGTATGATGATGATGAAAAGAAACTTAATTCTTTCTTAATAGCTCTTATAATCACTATTGGGACCTATTATGCATAGGTTGGTATATCAATAAAAAAAAATCTAAAAATTAATTCACCTACTTTGCTAGCTACACTAATATAATTAACTAAACTATTTATTACCAGCAAACAATTATTACTTACAAGTCCATTTTATCTTCCAGAACAGATATGTTTTTAGAAAATAATGAAGTCTGTTGACTCATATTGCTTTCATTAAAAAGATTGTTACTACTTACTAATAATAATGAAAGTAAAAATAAGTTTGAGCTACTAATAAATACATTTTTTTCATGATGTAGACAATTATAATTAGACCAAAAAGAAACATGTTATCCCATATTATTATTAGAGAATCACAGAACTTTCATAATTTAAAGGCACCTTAATTGATCATTTTATCCAACCCTTACCCGAACAAAGTCCCTCCAATTTAACCAATAAATGATTATCAATCTCTACTTTAAAAGGGGACCCACTAACCTCTTGAGGCAATCTATTCTACTTTCCAAAATTCTAACTGTAGAAAGTTTTTTCTTTAAGAAGTCTACCTTTCTGAAATTTTCATCCTTTGCTCCTAGCTCTGCCATCTGGGACCAAACATATCAAATCTAATCCCTTGTCCACAGGAAAACTCCTCAAATATTCAAAAACAGCTATCATATCCCCATCTGTTTTTGCTTCTTTGGGATACACATCCCAATTTCTTCAACTAATCTTTATTATGGCATAATGTGGTATGGTATGGTGAACCTCTTTTGGATATTCTCCATACTTTCAATGTTCTTGCTAAAATGTATCAATTATTTTAATAGACAATTCTCTTATTTAAAACAAAATAAAATATCAGGATATTTATCCTTCTCCAATTCTGTGGACCCTCTCTTTTACTTTATGATCTTTCAAAAATTATAGACAATGATTCAAGAATCACATCTGCCACAAAACTGATCTCAACCATACCATTATGTATTAGAGATACAATATTCTTTAGTGGAAAAAAAGACTAACCTTAGAAGATAAGCATGTGGTTATGGGGCAAATAATTTAACTAACCTCTCTGTAAAATGAAATATAGTATCTCTTATGAGCTTACTCTCCCACTTTCTACTTGCAATGTTACCCCAAAAGGAGGCTAAGCTAATACATAGAAGTATTTGGATTTCTGGTATTGTGGTTTATGAGCCCCCAATAAGCATATTCTCCAATATCAATCAGTTGGCATTAATTAGCTTTTACAAAAAGATATGACCTGAGAAGGTAGAGCAAGAAAAGAAGTTAAAAAATTATCTCCACCATCTGGAAAGGGAAACTCTCTTTCTCTATGTGGTCCCTGAAGAGTGCAAGTTCAAACATACAAGACCAAGAATTACTTCTAAACTCCTGAATTTATGAAGTTTTTAGGTTTAACTCTTTGTGGACTCTAAGAATCATTGTCTTTCTAGAGTCCACAACCAGCATTTGTCTGTCAGATCCCTAAAACAGTATCTGTGTTTAGCTGACTTTTCATCTCTGCCTACAGGCGAGTTCTCTGTTGTCAGCCACTGTTATTGCCTCCTATGAATTCTGTTATTGCCTTCACTTTCCAGCTCTTTTGACTTTTCAAAATTCAGACCGTTGTAATCTGGTCAATTCTCTCTCTGGATATTCAGTCACTTAAGATCAGGAAGGAAAAAACATCCAAGTTTCAGAGGTATCACATATTCATGGCATACCCTACTTAAAAGCTCGTAATAGTTTTGGTTTCCCTCAGCCTGTGAAAGCAAATGGCAAAAGGGCAAAAGGAGGAATATCAATCCTTTGTAATGTGAAGCTCTGGTTCATCCCAAGTCACCAGCAACTCCAACACTTCACCCAACCAGATTTCTCACCACCACACAAACACTAACCCCTTAGTCACTTATTACCAAAAGTAGGATTGTTAAGCCTCCAACTGTTAGATTGGAACCAGATAGGGAAAATTGAATATGTTCTATATGCCCACCAGCAATGACAAAATTGATCAAGTTCTAAAGACAAGGCAGTCATTGGTAAATTCCTTCATTACAGAAAAGTGTCTCTTCATCTCTAAGATAAACAGACTAGCCTCAATCATCTTTAAGTTTCCTTCCACTTGTAGAATTCTTTGAATTGATATTAAAGCAGGAAGTTAAATACTGAATAGATTGTACAGAAGAGAATCAAACTTCAGGTAAGATGATTTCTAAAATAATTTCCAACACTGAGATGCTGTGATTCCACAACACTCCTTTTCTATATATTCCTTCATTATTAGAAGCTCATAAATGTCCTTCGTGATGTTACTGGCATCTACTTAATCAATGTTGCAGACAAGATATATACTTTTCTATTTCAAATAGATACTCTTTTATCATTTTATTAGGGGCAGAGAGGATGTTTCTGGTACAAGTTTAGTAAATAGAAAATCCGCTACTTTCCTTAGAGTTACTAAATAATCCATTATCTTGAAAACCGTGTTAGTTCAGGGCCAAGATGTGATTTGAACAAATATTGCCTTTTACAAATGCAGCAACCCCTTACTCTATTTTCTTTAGGACATGCTCAGTTGCAGAAGCTGCCATTGCCAGCACATAGAAACCTGAGGGGGATCTACTTCCATGTTTGCATGGGTTCCCTTCCCCCACGCTTCATGGTAAATAAACATTTCTGGGGACTAGTTCCTATCTACAATGATGGTTCAGGGATTTGCGCTGTGTGGTACAAAAAGTCTTTTAATTAACAGCTGAAGAATGAGGAGAACGATCTATACTATGACAACATTGTAAAAATGAAGAATTTTTAAAGAGTTAAAAGCTCTAATCAGTGCAGTGATTAACATGTTAGACGATGAAGAATACTATTCACTTCTTGACAAAGAGATGATGGATTAACTATACAAAATAAAACTCATATGTGTGCACTTGGCCAATTTCTTTTTCTTGACTTCCCATAGTTGGGGGTAGGGATAAGGTAGGAAAGGGGAGGAGGAACAAATTTTGATGACTGAAAAATATTTAATTACAAAATTTTAAATTTGGATGATCTGCCAGAAATTCATAGATATACAAAGGAATAATCACTGCTTCTCGGGCTTCTTCTTCTTGACAAACTTAAAGTACAAGGACAACTATCTGAGCTCTCTAGCCTTTGCTGGGAGTTTATGGCCTCCTAGTCAAGTCTAGACAAACTAGAGTATGCCATTAGGTAGCTCAGTGGATAGAACACTAGACCTGGAGTCAGAAAGACTTATGTTCAAATATTCAGATATTTTGCCTCAGGTTGCTTCAATTTACTCAATAATAAAAGTGATAATGATTATCATGTGTCAGATCAAAAGAGAATATTTGTAAAGCATTTAGTACAATGTCTGACACATTTTGTTCTTCGATAGTTCTCTAATTTGTGACTAGTTTAGACCCTCTATAACCCGATTTTGGCAAAGATACTGCAATTGTTTGCCACTTCTGTCTCCAGCTTATTTTACAGATGAGGAAACTGAGGCAAACAGGGTTAAGTGACTTGCCCAGAATCACAAAGATAGTAAGTGTCTGAGACAGAATTTGAACTCATGAAGATGCTGTCCCAATTTCAATATCAGTATTCTATCTGCTGTGTTATCTAGCTGTTTGTATTCCATATTGTAGATACTTAATAAATACTTATTCTCTTTCCTTATACCTGAGATAGAATCACCTCCCATTTGAGCCTTCTTTCATTTGGTAGAAGAGCGTATGAGATTCACAAAGGTAACTTTCATTTTCTGCTTCCTGGACACCTGAATGGCTACTTTAGCCATTTGAGCAGGTCAATAGCAACAGAAGTAAGAGTTGGGAAGAGTGAAAGAAGGTGGTGAGCAATAGAAAGTGAGAACCCACTTGGCATTGATCTGACTATACTCAAAGGAGATGAAATGTAAAATGGCTAATTAGTAGCCCTCAAATAATTCTTTGCAAATGTCCTGAAGGGGCTTAGATATTAACTGTTCAACTAATTGTATTATTAGTAGCAAATTTTTGGACCCCTTTCTAATCATTTTATGATTTTTTATTGTTTAGCAATCCCTTTTCTATGTGAGAATAAACTGTCTCTTCCATATCTGATTTGTGTGTGTGTGTACTCTGGTACCTCATTTTACTTCCTCTCCCCACTCCTACCCACCTTGCTGGGAAGAAAACATTTCTTAGACTAGAAGCAAAAATAGAATTGTTTCTTGAGAATCCAAGGTGAGGGTGGAAGTAAAGAACTGGGAAACTATTGCCTGTTTTGGTTGATTTGTCCCCCTTTAAAATCACTCTATTCAGATAATTTGTTCAGTCTTCATATCACTTCCAAATATCATCGTTTTCTCAGAATTTAACTTCTCTTTGGAGAGACAAATTTCAATCACTTTTGTAAAAATTGTGATGTCTACATTTTCAGTTGGAAAATTTGATCACTTTGATTTTTCCTGTTTCCCTGGTTAATAAACTCTATAGGCAGTCAAATCAGCAATTCTTACTGAAGTAAGAGCAAATTGGGAGGTCAGGTCAAGAGCAAGAATTGGCACAGATCACCAGTTTCGGTAGCCCCAGCTAAGGAGTATCTGGCTATCTACTGAGCTACACAAATATTATCACTTTATGAGTTGAATCTCATTTTATACTCACAACTACCCAGTGAGATAACAGTAGGCATTCCTCCCACCCCCAATTTCGAGATGAAGAAACCATGACTCAGACTGTTAAGTGACTTGTTCACAGTGCACAATAAGTATCGTGGCAAGATTTGCTCTCAAGTCTTCCTAGCTTTAGGTCCAACTCTATCCATTGTTTTTAAAAGGGTTTGCTTCTGTATCCTACCCCTCTCTGCCCATATATAATTCTAGAATTGAATTTATATATTCTTCATTACTAAAGTACTATTCTGTGTACATTCTCATTATACAATATTTGAAGAGTTGTCATATTAAAAAGAGACTAAATCTATATTGCTCCAGGAGACAGAAATACAGTTGAGAATTTTTTTTCAGTTTTTTTTTTAATATTTTGAACTTAAATACCAAATAAAATGAAGATTTCCATATAAATAGCAGAATAGACAAAGAAGACTATACACAAAACTAGGAATCTCTATTTTGTACAGCTTATTTTTTAAATGAATAGAAAATTCAACATGTAACTTTAAAAACGGTACTGCTTCCTTGCCATTCTTTTTGGTCTTTTATTCTCTTCTATATATTTTATAGAAAACACTGTAAGACCCCTGTTTTAGTTCCTTTTGGGGACTTCTCTATTCTTAAGCTCTCCTCTCTTATCTCTTCTCCCATTGAAAAAATAATAAAAAGAGGGAAACAAAATTACAAGTAGAATTTAAAAGGAAGGCCATTTCCTCTTAAATTAGAAAATTTAACAAAGTTTTTACAATGAATAAGCTTTCACTTTAGGTGGTAAGCTCCCCATCACTGGATATATTAAAGAGAAAGTGAATAACAATCTTTCAGAAGTTTGACTTCATCTTTATACCCCTTTACAACTTAGGATTTTATGGAGTTTTTATTCTATCCCATTCTTCATCACCATCTTTAGATATGTTTCCATGTCCTTTCATCCCTCTTAAACTTCTTGAAAATAAAATAGCACCATACCCTTTGATCCAGCAGTGTAACTACTGGGCTTATATCCCAAAGAGATATTAAAGACAAGAAAGGGACCTGTATGTGCAAAAATGTTTGTGGCAGCCCTGGCTGGAAATTGAATGGATGCCCATCAATTGGAGAATGGCTGAATAAATTATGGTATATGAAGGTTATGGAATATTATTGTTCTGTAAGAAATGACCAGCAGGATGAATACAGAGAGGCCTGGAGAGACTTACATGAACTGATGCTGAGTGAAATGAGCAGAACCAGGAGATCATTATACACTTCAACAACAATACTATATGAGGATAAATTCTGATGTAAGTGCATATCTTCAGCAATGAGAAGATCCAATTCAGTTCCAATTGATCAATGATGAATAGAACCAGCTATAACTAGACAAAGAACACTGGGAAATGAATGTTTTGTTTTTCTTCCCAGGTTATTTTTATCTTTCTGAATCTGATTTTTCTTGTGCAACACGAGAATTGTACAAATATGTACATATATATATTGTATTTAAGATATACTTTAACATGTTTAACATGTATGAGACTGCCTGCCATCTAGGGAAGGTGGTAGAGGGAAGGAAGGGAAAAGTTAGAACAGAAGTGATTGCAAGGGTCAATGTTGAAAAATTTGCATATGTTCTGTCAATAAAAAAAGCTATAATTAAAAAAAAGAAAAAGAAAAAAAAAACCAGCACCTATCTGCTTTGGTTGATTTGCCCCACTTTCTTTTTAAATCATTCTATCCAAAGATAATTTGTTCAATCTTCACATCACTTCCAAATATCATTGTATTCCCAGAAATTATTTCCCTTCAAGAAAAGCAGGTTTCAGTTACTTAATTGTGATATTAATATTTTCCAATTGGAAATTTTATTTTTTTGATTCCTCCTGCTCTCCTTCTTTGATTAAAAAACTCTATAGATAGTCAAGTCTATTTATTAAGCACCACTAAGTGCTAGCAGTGTGCTTTGTGGAAAAAAATACTTCTCAGTTTTTACCAAGTAGGCATCCATGTGCCTCATACATTATTCTCTGAATTTTTCCCAATATTACCCTATTGTCTGTAAAAGCTTTGCAAATAATTTTATTTTTTTATTATAGCTTTTTATTCACAAGACATATGCATAGGTAACTTTTCAGCATTGACCCTTGCAAAATCTTCTGTTCCAACTTTTCCCCTCCTTCCCCTCACCCCGTCCCCTAGATGGCAGGTTGATCAATATATGTTAAATACAACATATGTATACATATTTATACAGTTATCTTGCTGCACAAGAAAAATAGGATTTAGTAATAAGGTAAAAATAACCTGAGAAGGAAAACAAAAATTTTGC